>NC_138953.1:3772500-4372500 GCF_965226115.1 Aulonocara stuartgranti | reverse complement strand
GCCATTTGTGGGAGCATTTCAAGTTGCTATACAACTGTTATAGCCCATATTTTAATAATATGTATGCATTAAGTCCATAGTAACTACATTAATTGCAAAAAAGTGCAATAAACTACAAAAAAATTGAAAATTGTTTTTGTTTTTTAACATATATTTCTACTTGGAGAAATTTAAGAGGTTTATCCCTCAAAACTTTAAATACAAAAAAGTTTATTTTGAGTGTCTTCATAGTTTTATTTTGGAGATACAGCAATTTTTATATACTGCAGGAAAAACAAAAACAATCCTATGATGCAAATTTGCAAAGAAAACAGCAGGTGCATCAAAATAAACTATTTCCAGCAGTGCAATTCGAGTTCTAAGCATCCCAGAAACTATTCAGAAAAGTCAAACATGACCAGTATAGGCTTTTAAGGCCTACAAGTAAAAAAAACTACATTTTCTGCAAAAATGACATCACTTCCGGTTTCGGGCAGGAAATGGCGGACATGTGATAGTTAGCGGTGACGTCTGTTTCAATGTGCGAAGTGTTACGAACAGCTGATCGGCAAAGCGTGTTTCTGGAATATTATGTTTTTGTTCCTGCAAGCGCTTTTTATGCAATTTATGTGGGAGGAAACCGTGACCGAGTACAAGCTGATGGCATAAGATGTAAGTTTCATATGCAAAACAAATTATTGCGCTAGCTTACACGGTTCATGTTCTACAGGGATTTAAAAATAGTTACACAAAACAGAGCGTGCTGCTCTGACCGGCTTTAAAGGGTTAACAATAACAATGTATTGAATAATGACTTTAAAAAATAATATAAAATAGTGTGCAACACCACTGAAGTTTTTTTTACCTCTCTTTTCAACCAACGGCAGTCACTCTCCTCTCCAAATAACTTCTGCTTAGCTTTCAGAGCTTCCCTCGGGTCCTCATAATCAGCGGTCTCCAACCTTTTTTGCGCCACGGACAGGTTTATGCCCGACAATATTTTCACGGACCGGTCTTTAAGGTGTCGCGGATAAATGAGGGAGGGGCTAATAATCGGCTCAGTCATTTTTAATGATCGTTGAAAGCCCAGATCGTAATCGTGATTAAAATTCGATTAATTGAGCAGCCCTATATGAAAGGCTACCTCAAAGCTGTCAGCAGTTAAGCAGTGTTTTTGTATTTTGTCATCAGATGTGGGTCACTCTAGCTGCTGTTGCATTTATGCAACTGAAATGAATTTAAAAGCTTTAAAATGTGGCTATATTTTGCTTGTTTTTAAACTCTGTGGGACACAGACTGACAGTGCCCAACACTGGTCTGTGACTCATTGGTCAGATAAAGCACTGTTGTTGCATTATCATTACTATGTGCAAATATATAGCACATATATTTATTTTTGTGGCAGAATAAATCATCATTGGGAAGAATGTTTTTTTGTGTGTTGTATTGTATTGTATTTGTATTTTTTATTTTTTTGTATTATTTCTTTAGTTCTGTTTTTGTTTTGTGTGAGTGCTTGCATGTAATCTTAACATCGCATAATTCCCTGTCCTTCTCTCTGCTGGAATGTGCCATCTGTTTGGACCAACCAAACATCCACACAGGAAAATACACATTCTTGAGTGTTGCGTTCATCCAGCTGTGTGTGTGTGTGCGTGCATGCATGCATGCATGCCAGTTAGACCGGAAGCTTCTTGTTAACCCTGGTTAATCTGGTGAACGTTAAGACGGATGAGCATCACATAGCAGGAGGAATAACAGTAGGACCGAGAAGAAGGAAGGTGTTGTTTTCAAACACATTGTTATTGTGTAGTTTGAAGTGTCAGCGTAGTAGCTGGAGGAGCAAATTGAAAAAGAGAATTGACAGCAGGTGGTTAGTGTCCTTTTAGTTTTTGGAAATACAAACTGATACTTTTTTTTTTTTTTTTTGCTGCCTTAAAAAGATCTCCAAGAGTTGAGAGTGAAAGACATGGGGCAAAGCAGGACGGACTCAAACCCGGACCAGCTGCGTCCGGGTTTGAGTCCGTCCAGGTCACCTGCTCATTGAGCTAAACCAGTTTTCTCAACAGTACATCAATACATAAGTGAGCTTAAAATGTCTGTTTATGGCTTCCTGTTGTACTGTGTAGCAGGCCATAGAAAGCAGAACTTAAACAAAATTTAAAGCTGTGGTTGGCTTTGGAGCACACTTCTACAAGTCAGTAGTAACAAGTAGAGCAGGGCGATATGACCAAAAATATTTATCACGATATACATTTGAAAATTTGCGATAACAATATAACTGACGACATAATTGACACTAGACAAAATACTTTACAGCGCCACAACTTTGATGGGGTTTTTTTGCACTAATAATGTATTTTCACTTAAACAAGCAGCTGTTTTTTTATGTGCATTAAAGTTATATAAAAATGTAACAGTGGAAATGCAAATTCCTTGCTGACAGTTTAACCAAAAGGCATTTCCAGTGGAAATTGGCCGACATATCCTCAGCATAACCATGTATAATATCCACAAAACTTAAAAAGAGGTTATACACACACACAATACGGTCGTACTAAAGTCGTACTAAAACATTTGACAGATTTTCAAGCGCTGTGTACATAAAATCGTTTCGAGGTCAGTAAACACAACCAGAATTCATACAATAAGGCACACAGGATTATAAGAGGCACTGTAGATTTTCAGAATTGGATTGATTTTAAGTGTGCCGTATTTTCCAAAAAACACGGCAATAACGACGGTCCGCTAGCATGCTCTACCAAAAATAGTGCTTTGTTGTGTATCTGATGGACAAAAGCTAAACCAGTTCCACACCACTGAAGTTGCAGCATTTTTACAAACCAATTCTGGTTCATCCGTTTCATTCAACGATCTGCTTTCGTCCTTCTCATTCTGCGTCACCGCCATGTGAGTATGTAAACAAAGGCACTGCGCATGCGCGTTTACCCATATTCTATCGCGATATTTCATTTTCTTATCGTTGCCCAAAATTACACCAGTATTACCGTGAACGGTATGATATAGCCCAGCCCTAGTAACAAGTCACCTATTTATGCAAGTACATGCAACAATGAGCTAAACGAGGCCACACAAACATCATTCATGGGAAATAAAACTACTAGTTGCAGATTGCACTAGATGACAATCACGCTCACTACACAAACAAAACAGATTGTGTGTGTGAGTGGAAGAGGACACAGAGAGCAGCAACACTTACTGAAACAGCACCAGGTGCCTGCCTGTTTGTTTTTTGTGAACTCAGGAGCAATGTGGGAAACCAGTAGCTGTATTAGGCACCAGCTAATTCTGTCATGTAAAGTCGTGTAATAACAGTTGAAAAAATGTGGGTTGCTCGTCATAGAATCCACCCATGAGACAAATGGTTTTTTTGGGAATCCTTACATTTTGGTTGATTGTCCATGAAGATAATGAAAATACAGATTGCATTTGTGGTGGAAGGGGGGCTACAGGGGAGTTTGCATCTGACTTTATTTTGCTTTGCTATTTGAAGAAGTGCCACCCAAACTTCTGAAACCCGTAGTGATCTCTGGCTTTTCATAATTCTTCTGTTTGTACATTCCTGCTGATCTCAGGATTTCTCACACCTGTATGATACTGTAAGGCAGCATCAGAAAATAGCTTCTAGGTGCAAGGCACTATACACAGTACAAAAAAAAAATCACAAAACTGACATACAGTTTTCGTGACCTTCTTTATGTAAGGCTGTAAACATTTTTAATGCCCTTTTGTTGGACATTTTAACATCTGAGTGCACACTGACAAATTCTTTGGAGTCAGCCTCCCTGTGAAAAACAGTTGTTTAATACAGTAACAAAAAGAGCTGAGTGATTAAATTCATGTTCATTACTATGATGTACATCATCATAGTACATCTGGTAATTGCATTCCTTTTATATGAAAACATTGAGGAGTCCAACTTTAAACAAAAAAAAAAAATACTCTAGAAAATGTGGTTCATTTTCAAGCCATGCTCCACTCTGCTTACGTCAGTGTTCGTGTTTGTGTTGAATTGTATACAGTTACCTAGATTGCACCAGAGCAGTCTACGTGCTGCTGATGGCTCTGCCGCCTACCGAGAGAGAGAGTGTGTGTGTGTATGTTTGTGGACTGATTACAATGCTGGTGTGAACAACTGATAAGAGGATAATCTATCCTGCACGCGATCGCCGCTTTGTAATTGGAAGACGGATAAGGTGTATTGCCTTTGGTGTGACCTCAGGCTTACCGGCCTCCCTGCACAGACGTACATACACATGCAGCGTGTTTGTTTCTTTGAACCTCCTCTTGTTGCAAACAGATGACACTGGAGTGTCTGGGCGTGCAGTCAAATCGTGAGTGTGTGCGTCTGTGCATGGATGTGTGTGTCTCTGTCAGCTGAGTTCCTTGTATGTTTTGTGGCCTGTGGGCTTTGTGTTTTGTTTTTTTTTTTTGTTGTTTTTTTTTGTGTGTCATGTGGCAAAAAGAGCTATGGGGTAATGGTGCTCTATGTGCTGTGTTAACATATGTTTGTTTGTGTGTGTATTCAGCTGACAGACCCTGCGGCATTTTTTTTTTTTCTCACCTAAAATTAACTCCAACGCACTCTTCCTCTCAATCTTTATCTTCATTCTTTCCATCTCCCCCATTATGCCTCAAGATCTGCGTTCTTCTTCTTCCTCTCTTCCTTGTTCTTTCTCTCTCCTTTCAGGATCACATTTTGTTTATGTCTCTCTGTCATAGATTATCACTTAGTTGTTTTTAATGGAAGCAATTAAGCGTGGACTGTTTTGATACAGTAGGTAGACACTAGAAGCATAAACCAAACTGAGATATTTGTCAGGTACACTTTCACATCCATTTAACTGATATGATCACATTTGATCATTTTATATGAACTGTTTTACTCTTCTTGGGCGAAAAAACAATACAGTATTTTTTTTTTTTTTGTTTCTACACTTAAAATTTTAAATTTGTTAATGTAAGTCTTAGTGGCCTACATGTAACTCTTTCTCAAGGATAGCCCATGCCAGAAGGGATATGTAATCACACCTGTTAGTAGGATTGTCACGATGTTAGAATTTCAAACTTGATACCGATACCCAGGAAAATACTTTATCACTGTTGATACCGTGGGAAAATTTTTGACCCCATCAAAGTTCATCGTCTTGTCTACATCTCCCAACAGCCTCTCTTACTCTCTCATCCAATCCTCACACTGCTCCGCCTTAGTCTGCAGCTCTTCAGCCTTGAAATCAATCTAATTCTGCTGCCCTGCTCCAGATTTCACTCTTTATATGCTAAGATTAGTTCTCCACACTCTGGACTCTCTGCTCTGTTCAGGTTAGGCTGTAGCTGAAGGTCATAATGAAGATCACTTAGTAAATTGAAGCTTCATCTTCGGGCTTAATCCTGTCTCACTTGGATTACTGATGATGTCAAAGCTATGTGAATGCCATGCTTCATCCTACGCTGCACTATACACAAGACCTTGATAAACACAGTGTTTAAATTGAGGGCTGGGCAGTGGGGAACAGAAATTATAGCTCAGTATTTTTAGATTGAATGGCCTTACACAATACAAAAATGACATGTGAGATATGAAAATCACTTTTGTTTAAACATGCTGGTCAAAAGCAGTTGGTGTCTCAGTCAGGAGCAGCTGCACTGTCAGGAAAATTTGTAAAAACCATCTGATGTTTAAAATAAGCATATCCTGTTTTTGCTCATTTTGGGTCAGTTTTATATCTTTGCAGTACGATTCTGAGCGGTAAGTTACTTACAGTACAGGGCTGCAGGTAAGACCCCAAGCAGACAGGAGCAAAATAGATTAGAGCCACCTAAAAGAATCAATGCTGGTTTAAGTGTACACTATATTTAGAACATCTTTATCACTTTACGTAGCGTCAGACAGCTCTTTCCAACAAAGAAGTAAAGCTGTTAGATACCTCCAGACCCCAGTGACAAAAAAGTCACTTTATCTCATAAAACACAGCAGTTTTCTGCTACTGCTTCCTCTGTTATTAGTTAGGTGGTGTTATTGTGTGGCTTTGGTATTTTAATTGGTTAGTTGACTAACCAAAGCCACACAACTGTGCAAAAGTGAAAACCTACAATTTCTTCAAGGTCTCCTATTTTTTATTAACAACGTTTGGTGGATTTGAAAAGAGCAACACTTAGAATTTTAACATTAATTTAGCTTCTAACGCCAAACTTTGAGCTGTTCCTCATTGTTGCCCCAGAGCTGCGTCTCCCAGGTTGCTGCAGGAAATCTTTGAAAGCTAATTTAAGTTTAAGGAAAATGTTGATCTGTCTGTGCCAAAACATGTGAAGACTTTATTGCAACATCAAACTTCCGTTTATATGTGCAAACTTTTCTAATTATCAATTGAGAAACGGTGCTAAGGTGGACCTGAGAGGTCAAATACACTGCAACTTAAGAAAACATCTGCACATAGAAAAAGTGTTGCAAAAGCACCCAAAAAGTTGAATACAACAAAATGGAAGTAGGAAAAAAAAGCAAATCTCAAAACACAACTAAGGTTTTATTGGGGAGACGATAACGTGACGGGACAGCTGTGAAAGTGAAGGAAACTGGTTTCAAAAAAGGAGAGGGTTGGTCAGTGTATGATGCAGGTAATGGGTTTTAATCACACACGTCACATAATACTATAGATCGGGGTAGGCAACTTGAGGCCTCGACTGCCGGTGTCCTGGGATTTTAGATGTGTCCTTGATACAACGCAGCTGATTTAAATTGCTAAATGACCTCCTCAACATGTCTTGAAGTTCTCCAGAGCCCTGGTAAAGAACTAATCATTTGATTCAGGTGTGTTGACACAGGGAGATATCTAAAACCTGCAAGACACCAGAACCCAAGGCCTGGAGTTGCCTACCCCTGCTATAGATACATATTCACTGTTAGCACTTTACTGTTAGCTTCACACATTTTTTTTTGTTTTGTTTTGTTCTATTGAGAAAACCCCTTAGGAGCAAGCACTCTGTGACAGTGGGAAGAAAAAACTCCTTTTAAACAGGAAGAAACCTTTGACAGAACTTGACTCAAAGAGGAGCAGCCATCTGCCCCAACCTCATTTGTGAAGGTTGGGGCTGAACTGAAATTGTGCTGAACTGAAATTGTACACAGCATCCTCTTAGCATATACATTTTGCGACTGAGAGCCTGTGGACATGCTTCTGTTCCTCTGTATATTATTTTAGAGATGGAAGCAGAAACATGGTTATAGACTCTCGTTACATCACATTTTATCTAAATTGGAGCATTTTCAGTCACAATGTACAGTACAACTCACTTAACACATGGCACAACAGATTACAGATCACTTCGATTTGCTGCTGCAAGAAGTTCTTTCTTCTTTTTCCGATCATACTACATTCTTCCTGTTACTCAGCACTCTGAAGTGCTGTGATGGTGCATTAACATTAGCATTGCAAATGACCATGTGGGTGATTCTGGTGTCAACTAGAAAAGCTAACTTCAATCTCACTTCACTTTTTATCCCCACCGAAACCGTTCTCACTTGTTCCTGTTTTCCTCCTACATCTCTTCATCACCCAAAGGCATGCTTTCACTCATGCTCATTGGTCATTTCCCATTCATTAACATTGCAAGCTTTTGTGCACTTGCAGGCACACACATACAGGGTTATTTCAGCTCTGCCCTCTGGGTCAGTCATGCTGAAGCTCCTTTTTTCAGTTTTTAGACAAACAAAACAAAGGGTCTTTCAGTGAAAAGCGCCCACTGCGCTGGGCAATAGCACTGATGCTCTCTCTGTGTGTGTGTGTGTGTGTGTGTTTTCTTATAGGCTCACAAACACATACTTGTGACTGTACTCAGTAGGCTTTAGATAAAATGCGTGCTTGAAAGCTGATGACAGTGCTAATAGTTTTGCAGTGACACTATGCTTGCAGATCAGAATAATTTTTCTTTAATTAATTTTCGTTGGTGTTTAAAAGCCTCCAAAACAAAGATTGGCAGATTTCAAAGTGGTTTTAGTGAGATGTAGGGATTCATCCACCCTGTTGGCTTTAGGGAAGGGACATCCTTTCATCTGTTTGAAGTCTTTGTCCTCGTGCACATCGTGTAAGACAGATGGTGGTACTTTGATTGTAACGTATACCAGCAGTGTGAGAGGAAACTCCCTGGTGTCTGTGTGCGCCCTGCTGTGATCTGATGATATGAGTGGTGTAAGGAAGCCCGAGGCAGACATGCGCATCTTTTATCCTAAGTGGTAAATGAAGGAAAATGAAAAGTCAGCACCTGCGCGAGGTTGGATTTCGCCTTCGAGCTTTGTTTTGGGCGATTTGTATTTTGTTTTCCATATAAACTTGTCCGACTATGGCGCTTGTCACCATCTCATTCAAAGAGCTGTGACTTCCACCATCTGTAGGCAGCGAGCAGCCTGCAAATGTGGGAGAAATGGAGCAGAGAGCCAGATAGATGTCACTCGACAATTGAATTATTACACAATCTGCAAATAAAGGAAATGTTGTGAAACAGATGCGGTGTTAGATAATGTGAACGGTTTGGATGACGGCAACGTTAAGCTTACGTGTCACATCAAAGATTACAGGCCACTTTGATCAACGCTATACATAAAAGGAGAAAAGCAAAGAGTGACTAAATGAGTAATACTTGGGCTTCTCCATGTTCCTAGCTTTAAAACCTAAGCTACAAGACACTTTTTTTTACATGTAGAAAACTAAAGAAATCTTCCAAAATTGATATGTACTGTATTTTCTATCAAATGTCATTCACTGTGAGCACAAAGCTTTGTGGTGCCTTGCCTGTGCCTGCTTTTGGCAACGACTCTAAGCCCGTTTTCTGTGGAAATGCAGGAAACTGGTTCTAATTTAGGCACCAGCATCGACACCACAGTAGTGGAGGTAAAAGAGGAGTATTTGTATTTGTTAGGGATCATTTTTAGTAAGTGCGTACGCCAAAAAATTCAGGCTACATATTTGACCTTCAAAAGCTCTTAAGTAGCTATAATTATTATTGTAGTTCATATAAAGCTAAATTAAACAGAAACATGTATAATTATCCAGCCAGCCAAATTTTAGTGGTTAACATAATCCCAAATTTTTACAGATATTTAAAAATAAACATCCCGTCCTCTAAAATGTCCCAAATAGATGGCATCATCTGGACAATGGATTAAATATGAATGGTTTGCTTACTGACTGCTTTGTCTGGTTCTGTCTAGCAAGTGTAGGAATGTTTAATCATTTAGTTTATTCACCATATGCATTTCTAATTTTGAACACAAGCATTTTTGGGATTTTAAAAAACAGAAATAAAAGGTAAAATCTGAACGTTTTGGTTTTGTATCGGGAGATTTTGCTGTTTTAGACCATTTACATCAGTACCAAGTTATTACTGTGTCCCATTGAGACTTTCTGTTTTGTAAGAATGGCCTAGTCAAAAGGCAGTTCATCACACAAACCCAAAAGCTCACACAATGACTCGATAATCCTTGAGGGATGAACCACAAATAAAACTTAATCATTAATAAGCAGATCAGTGTGGCATGTGACATCACTTTCCCGTTTGGGTCCCGTTCAGTCCTGGCTCCTTTATGTCCGCTCTCCAAAAAGAAACTGATGATTTTATCTATTTTAAAAGCAGTTGTGATTCTCATATGAGAGGCTCTATTTTGAGAAACTGCTTTAACAATATTAGCTGTTGTTTTTCCCTTTGAGAAGAAGCGGTGCTGGTGACTATTTAACCTTCTGTTCAACTCTCCCTCTGTTCATTGTTCCTGCTCCGATTCTGTCACGTCTGTAAACATTTATAGAACGGAGAGGAGTATTAAAGGACAGCTCGTTTTTGACATAAGCTGATAAAAATAGCATCTGATGGTGTTTGTACAACAGCTTAGGCTCTGAAGCGTATGCACAGACTTCAAAAAATTGACATAAGTATAGTTAATGTTTTTAGTAGGATCAGAATTCACTTTGACAGTAAATGATAAGCTGAAACTAAATAATTCCTCTTAAATAATGGCCTTGAGAACAGGGCTTCAGTTTGGGGAAATGCAGTCAGTGACTGCGTGAATTAGGGAACAAACAATATTAATAACAGGAACGGCAATGTCACTGAATAAATCCTGTTTAAATCCTCCATTTAGTTGTGCTGTAAATATTCTGCACACCAGCTGTTAGTCTGTTGTGCTTGATGTGTTATCTGCCCCGAGTGGTTGATCCACACATTACCAAGTGGGACTGGAAGCAAATGGACTGAGTGAACTTGAAAATGTATGTGTCTGATTTAGAGCAGATAGCAAGAAAACAGTGGTCCATTCTAGGGTACTGAGGGAGGATTCACACAGATGGCTTTCAGCTTTCAATGCTCTCGCTTCTCATTCACTTTGAATGGAGTGACATCATGTGTTGCCAAACTGAGTGTTGGATTCCATGCTTTGTTTTGCTCCCTCTGATTGAAATTCAACATAAACAAATGCTCCAGCATGGCAAGTAGCCAGTAAGATCACATCATACAGACATCATTTTTTTCTGCTGTTAATTGCATTAGAAAGTTTAATTGCTGGATAGCGCTACACAGTGACCTTTTCTTGATGTGTTGAGCTTATATGCAGACATGCAGGAAATGTCTTCTGTATTAGTTAGCCGAATTTTATTTAAAAAAACTAATTTTCAAGGGTTTTTTTTATACTTATAGAGAGAGCTGCAAAATTATCACATAATTAAACTGGAGGGGCGGCAAGATGCATACGATTTTAAGTATAATAGTTGGGATTGTGCTGCAGTTGCCTGTTATTGGACTTGGAGCAAAAGGGAAATGGACTGATTCTTATATAGTGCTTTTCTCCTCTCCCAGAGGACTCAAAGCGCTCTATACAACATGCCACATTCACCTATTCACACGTGGACTGTTTCGAGTGCTTTCTAACTACCATTAACACTCCGATGGAGAGATGCATTGGAGAGCAACTTTTATATCCTTGGGTTTAATATCTTTCCCAAGGATATTTGGCATGCAGAGAGCCATGGATTGAACCACCGACCTTCCGATCAGTAGATGACCTGTTCTACCTTCTGAGCTACAGACACCTCAGTTATACTTTTCCTTATTTCCTTATTGTGAAACACATGTAGAATTACTCAGCGGGTTAAAAGTAGCTTATATTAAACATGGCCAGAGTTTTAAATACTCAGGTGACCACATGTAGAAGGAATTCCCTGTGCAGCAAAAACTGAAGGCTCAGCTTCAGAAAGTATTTTCTACTCTTACTGTGATGTCAGTCAGAGTGGATATTCCTAATATGGTCATTGCAGGTTGTACCCACCGACTGTTAAAACCTTTTATTTGCGAGTGGCAGTCAATCAGAAGGAAGGTGGAGCTAAAACAGCTTGAAGGCCCTTGATAGGATTGTTTTATACTTTGAACCATGCAACAGTGTTGTAATAGAATTAACAATAAACATATAGGCTATGTAAAATCCCCCCTTTAGTATTGCAGGACACCCTAGTATGCCATAAAAACACAGTTAAAAGGAAAAACATAAACTCATCATGTAAGCTTAACTGGGTAGGCTCTAAAGAGCACTTGTTTTTAGTGAATAAATATTGTGTAATTACAATGAGAACATGGACTAGCAGGATTTGGGAATCACACTTCAGTGGTCACCGGGAGTGCTAGCAGTTTCAATTCCCAAGCCTGTGATATGCTAAATTGTAGCTACTGAAACCAAACCTAATTTCAGGCTGGACACCCCCACCCCGACCAGCGAATCTTTCTTGACAGTACTGTACACGCTTGCAGTCACTTGGGTGATTTCATGGCTCTTAACCAAACACAAAGGCTCCATTATGGCTCCGCTCACTGAAATAAACTCACTTTCTCTCCCCTATTCCTTCTCGCCCATTTTGTCCTCTTCCATCTCCTCCCACTCTTCCGCCTCCTCTTTAAATTCACACTTTCACCCACTTCTCTCTGAAATCAAATCTAAAGCCATATTTTCCATTTTGTTACCTCATTCTCGTGTGGAAGTGGGGGAAGACGGAAAGAAGGGGAAATAAGGCAAGGAAGACGAGGAATCGAGGAGAATGCGAGTATAATAATTAGCCCAGTAATTAGGTCTCGTCCCTAGTTCCCCCTCCCACCTTCCTGTCCTTTGAAGTTCCCTCCTCCAGACTACCTTGGATGCACTTGGGAGGCATCCAAGAGGAATGGGGGATCACAGGTGTGTGTGTGTGTGTGTGTGTGTGTGTGTGTGTGTGTGTGTGTGAGAGAGAGAGAGAGAGAAAGAGTGGGGGTTTTTTTTTTTTGCAATGCTGATGATGAAAAAGAGAGAAAGTTGTGGTGCACTCCCTCAGTGTCTTTCTGTCATTGGCAGATTGCTTGTTTTTTTATGTTGAAACCCCCCACCCCCGTCTCTCACTCACTCACACACACACACACACACACACACACACACACACACACACACACACACACACACATCACTCATGTGCCAGATGCTGTATTTTCAACACACACAGATTCAGACACACACACACAGATTCAGACACACACACACAGATTCAGACACACACACACAGATTCAGACACACACACACGTCACATGAGGTTCTTTGTTTTGGTTTGCTGCAGAGATAAAACCCGGCTCTGTTACACTTCTCTGTAAGGGAGACAAAGAGCACTTATCTCATAACACTGAATGTGTGTGTCTGAGGGAGAGAATGCGTTTGTGTGAGTGTTTTCCAATGCAGTCATTTTATTTATGCATTGAAAAAATATTTTTTTCTTTAACTAGCTGGATTTTCAGTGTACTTAAGTCTGTTTTTTTTGTTTTGTTTTGTTTTGTGGGGGGTTTTCCCTTGTGGATCTGTGTCTGTAGTCATGAGATCTACATGCTGATTTAGCCACCAGGGCTAGCATGACACACTTCCTCTTGAAAAGGAGGCTAATCACACGTTAAAAGATTTAAGTTTAAAGTTCAACACAAACCCACTATAGACGGATTGGATGTGAAATTATTCTAAAAAATGCTAAAGCAATAAATAAAAGAAGTTGCCAAAATAAAACTCTAATATCTCTGTGAGCAGTACCTTAGCATGTTTGCAATAGCTCAACTATTTTTTAGTTCTAATACAGCCAGAGCTGGGTGGCAACAGTGGGGGTGGCAAAAACTGTCCAATAGTAGGAACAAATGCTAAAAAATAGAAAATATACTTTGGTGACTCACATGAGTAAAGTCTTTTTAAGAAACAACATCCATGCACGCACCAATCAGTCCATCCTTTTTATCTGCTTATCTGAGCCTGGGTCGGAGGGAGCAGCAGCCTAAGCAGAGAAGAGGGGACGTCCCTCTCCTCAGCCACCTTATCACCTCCAGCTTATCCAGGGGAATGCCGAGGCATCCCCAGTCCAGCCGAGAGATATAACCTCAACCTGCTCCTTTCTGTGTGGAGTAGTGGTTCTACTTTGAGGGCCTCTCAATTAGAGCAGGGCAATATGACCAAAAATATTTATACTTTATTATATTATAATTTTATACATTTGAAAGTTTGCGATAACAATATAACTGACGATATAATTGACACTAGACAAAATACTTTACAACTCCACAACTTTATTAGTGCAAAAAACCCCAAAAAAACATCAATGTATTTTCACTGTTTTTATGTGCATTAAAGTTATGTGAAAATTTAACAGTGCAAATGCAAAATCCTTGCTGACAGTTTAACCAAAAGGCATTTCCAGTGGAAATTAGCCAACATATCCTCAGCATAACCATGTATAATATCTGCAAAACTTAAAAACAGGTTATACACACACAATACGGTAATATTATGATGAAGCACAGTACATATCACTCCGCGAGGCTCCGCCTACGATAGCCGTAATGCTCAAACAATCCATCAAGCTGTGCAGGTTCGTAGCTTAGCAAAGTCGTACTAAAACATTTGACAGATTTTCGAGCGCCGTGTACGACATAAAATCATTTCAAGGTCAGTAAACACAACCAGAATTCATACATAAGGCGCACGGGATTATAAGGGACTCTGTCGATTTTCAGAAAAATCAAAGGATTGATTTTAAGTGTGCCGTCTTTTCCAAAAAACACTGTAATAACGACGGCCTGCTAGCATGCTCTACCAAAAATAGTGCTTTGTTGTGTATCTGACAGACGAAAGCTAAACCAGTTCCACACCACTGAAGTTGCAGCATTTTTACAAACCAATTCTGGTTCATCCGTTTCATTCAACGATCCGCTTTCGTCCTTCTCATGCTCCGTCGCCACCATGCTTTTTTTTCTCGCCATGTGCGTATGAAACCAAAGGCACTGCGCATGCGCGTTTTACCCATATTCTATCGCGATATTTCATTTTCTTATTGTTGCCCAACATTATACCGGTATTACTGTGAACAGTATGATATGGCCCAGCCCTACTCTCAACTGCACTCTTTACTGTCTCTGAGTAAGAGGCCGGCCGCCTTTCAGATAAAGCTCATTTTCACTATTTGTTTCTACAATCTTGTTCTTTTGGCGACTACCTAAAGCTTGCGACCATAGGTTACGGTTGTAGCTCGACTGGTAGATTGACGGATTTGCTTTTGTACTCAGCTCTCTTTTCAACACGAGGGGGCGGCGGAGCATCTTCATCACTGCAGCTGACGGCGCGGTTTCCTTGGATTGGGCCAACGCGTTGATGCACTGCGGCCCCAAGCACGGGCGATCTGCAGTAACTCGCTAATGGAGATTTGTCGCGTTAATGCGGTTATGGCGGTAACGTCATTTTAACAAGATTAACGCTGACAGCACTAAAAATAACACATAACACAATTAATGAACAGAAGAAAAGTTATGCAAAATTTTGGCACTTATTTAGTTTCACTTCAGTGTTTTTTACTGACATTCATGGTCGTGATAGTTTCTGCTTCCTGCCTTTTCATTTTTAGTCTTTGCATCTTGTTAGCCAAACTGTATGGAGTAAACAAAAACATTGTTTTTTGTTGGAGGAAAGCATGTATTGTAACTGAGAACACTTGAGAGTTTTTACCTGCTGCTTACCTGGTAGACCCACAGTGAACTAAGTGTTCCTAAAGTTATTTTGCATAAATTATTTTAAAAAATATTTTATTTTTGTATTATTTTGCATAATTATATTGTCAGTAATATTGTAATTTGACACAGACAGTGGTACTCCAGTCAGACCTTCAACAGCCTTTAACCTGCTCTGTTTTGTAGCAAAACGTCTGTGTGATGTTGATGTGCGAACGGCATCACTAAATGTTGGTTAGCATTTACTGATAGCAAAGGGGGCGAGATCAGTGTTATAGCCAAGATTAAATAGTTTTTAATCTTCAGCATTTATTGATCACACATCACTGCAGTCTGGGATGATGCTGCAATATATATTTTTCTCAGGCCTAGTTAACGCACAAAACAAACATTATGGTTTTGTGTTGGTGAGGTTACAGTCACATGTGCTGATATTGACTGAAGCCATTTTCGCTGTGCGGTGTCATGGATGATGTATTAGTGAAGGTGCGCGTGCGTGCGTGGACAGGCAGATGGGGTCTCCTGAGTATGAAGGGAGCTAACGACCTTGAGAGAGAAATGAAAAGAGAGGCATGGTGACGGCAGGGGTTAGCGTGTTTTGTGCCGAGGGTCAGGCAGCATGGGCAGGGCATTTCTGCTGCCGCTGCTTCCTCACTGCATTTCCTCCACTCAGCCTGCCTCATAAAGTCAAAGTCAAAGTCAAAGTCAAAGTCAAAGTCAACTTTATTTGTCGATTCTGCCACATGTACAGGACATACGGAGAATAGAAATTGCGTTACTCTTCACTCCCTAGATAAATAGCAAATGAACATTTAAATATATTTAAATATAAAAGTGGTTAAAAAAATGCAGGTAAAATAATTAAAAAGTAAAAATTTAAATAAATACAATTTTACATATAACAAGAAAGCTATATAATATACAATATAATGGGTAAGTGACATTGAGTGTAAACCAGGCAGAGTAGTGCAAATAGGCAAATAGTGCAAATGGAGATTTGGTAATGTATGGTAAGAGAAAGTGTAACAACAAAGTCTTATGAGGTAATGGCAGTCCAATGCTCCACAAAGTGACTGGTAACTGGTGCAGGCCAGTGAGTGAGTCAGAGAGTGTGTGTGTTTGTGTGTGTGTGACAGAGTTCAGTGAGACCGTGGAGGAGAGAGGGGAGAGGGGGCAGAATCGGGAGGGAGTTAAGCTTCCTGACAGCCTGATGGATGAAGCTGTCCTTCAGCCTGCTGGTCCTGGCCTGGAGACTCCGCAGTCTCCTCCCCGACGGCAGCAGCTTGAAGAAGCTTTGCATTGGGTGTGTGGGATCAGCCGCTATGCAAAGGGCTTTTTTAGTGAGACGGGTGCTGTAAATGTCCTGGAGGGAGGGGAGAGAGACACCAATGATCCTCTCTGCAGCTCTCACTATGCGTTGGAGGGTTCTATGACAGGACGCATTGCAGGCTCCAAACCACACAGTGATGCAGCTCGACAGGATGCTCTCGATGGTGCCTCTGTAGAAAGTGTACATGATGGGGGCTGGTGCTCCTGCTCTTCTTAGTTTGCGGAGAAAGAAGAGACGCTGCTGTGATTTCTTGGCCAGTGCTGTGGTGTTGTACGTCCAGGAGAGATCCTCTGTGATGTGCACACCCAAGAACTTGGTGCTGCTCACTCTCTCCACAGACGCTCCGTCAATGGTCAGAGGAGCATGTTGGGTGTGCATTCTCCTGAAGTCCACAACAATCTCCTTCGTCTTCTCCACATTCAGAGAGAGATTGTTGTCAGCACACCACGTGGCCAGGCGTCTCACCTCACTTCTGTAGTCGGTCTCATCCCTGTTGCTAATGAGACCCACCACCGTTGTGTCGTCCGCAAACTTGATGAAGAGGTTGGAGCTGTATGATGGGGTGCACGCACACATACTCACACTCATGCACACGCACACATTGACGAGGCGATACCGCAGCGACACAATGAACACGGTCTGGCTTCAGGCAGATTGAGCAAGGTGTTTCCTGTGACCTGAACAACTGCTGCGTCAACAGAAATACATTCGTCTGGAACAACACTGGCAGGCGCTCGCAGCCGTGCACAGCGTGTACGTGTGTCTCGGCAAACTGATTTGACTCTGTCAATTAGCGCTCATTAATTTCTCCTCGTTTGAATGCGTGAGCGTGTGTGTAAGTGAAAACAGCTGTGTTCAAGTGCATGATGGTCATCCTTTATTCATGCTTCGTTCATGGTTTATTCATGTACTGTTGAAGCATTTGCAAAGTGAATGAATATTGGATTAAAAGGAGCTTTGAGTTATTCATGAGCGGAGATATTTTGGACTGTACGGGTGCTCACAAAATCTTCAACATCGCACAAGAATGCACAAAATAACAGCACAGATGAAAGCAGTCTTCTAAATGTTGCATTCTTTTGTAGCTGACTCTGTGTTTTTGTGTGTCCTGCAGGCCGCACATTGCCCTGTTATGGAAAAGATGAAGAGGATTAAGAAGCGTCTGTCATTAACACTCCGCCCCAGTCAGACCATCGACGAGTCTCTGTCAGAACTGGCTGAGCAAATGACCATTGAAGATGGTGGCACCAAGGACAACGGTATTCACCTTTTCTTTTTACAAATCCTTTTCTAAAAAAGATATGAACGTATAGAAATGTTGAAATACAAAAGAACAAAATGGTAAAAACATATTTTAGTTGCAGTGAATAAAATGAGGATGATTCATTTTAAAAGGGTTACAATTCCATTAAAAAAATCTCTGATTTGAGTCCCTGCCTGATCTGCACCAGCGTAGAAAATTCTACCAGTCTGATTTTTCTAAGTGTTTTCTTGTGCATGCCCTTCAGCTGATATGTAAAAGCTAGAAGGACACGGGGGTTTTGTATCTCGACATCTCTCAGGGACTTCTAAATTATAAATCTCTGAAGCTGATGAAGACAAAGTTCAGCATGTGTGTCAGTAACAGTTGTAAAGGCCTTCCTCCAAGTACCTCTCTACCGAGTTATGTAAGAGCAGAGCACTTAAAGACACACACACACACACACACACACACACACACACACACACACACACACACACACACACACACACTGAGAGCTTCTCAGACGATCAGAAAGTAGTCCATAGTGAATGATCATTCACAGACATCCAATCTTTTTCTGCTTTTCCCTCATATGTGCTACACCACGTCTCCAGTGAACCTTTGGGTTGATAGACACATGACCATAAGTGGCTGCTGCTTTTGATTGACAGCTGTCAGGATAAATGAACATTAATCACTTCATTAATGTGTACTTAGTTTGTAACTTTTTTTTGGTGTGACAGCATCATGATTGAAACGTTGGCAAAATCCATCCGCTCACAGTTGAAAATGGATGGAGGATGCACTAAAGGACTTTGGAACTTTCTGTTCCCATCAATCGAATCAAGTGCAGAATGAAACCGTGTCTGATGTTTTTGTATGTATGTTAAAGGTCCATATGGGAGAAAGTGTTTTGTAATGTTTTCTTAGAGGAAAGGGAACTTAATTGTTGTGAGAGAGCCCCACATTATGCTTTCAAATATTTGTATACTTGGCCATTTTTCCCTCAGTATTACAATCCTTTTTTTCCGGTTTGCTGTTGTTTCTTTTTTTTAAAATTATGTCCACTTAGGTCTGTGAAGGTTCTCAGTCATCCAGGTCATTGTAGTTAAAGGAGCTTGCAAAGAAAAGCGTCTGGACTTCTTTAAGTTACTTGAAGACGTTTCACCTCTCATCCGAGAAGCTTCTTCAGTTCTAAGGGTCAAATGGTGGAGAAATTATGATGATCTCAGGAATGATAATCTCACACCAACTCTCCACCATTTGACCTTAGAACTGAAGAAGCTTCTCGGATGAGAGGTGAAACGTCTTCAAGTAACTTAAAGAAGTCCAGACGCTTTTCTTTGCAAGCTCCTTTGACTATGTCCACTTAGAAAATTATTTTAGATGCCTTTTTTTTTTCTAATTTTGGGGTTAGAGAAAGTCTATTCTCGTGGTTGCAGAGGCATTCCCAGAGAGTAATTCCCAAAGGGAATAGTTGGACATTGAGCAGAAAACTTAAAAACAGAAACAAAACTGCTTTTACTTTGTTTGTATTTTGACTTCGCTGTTTTATTCTAATTGCTATTCAAGCAATGAAAGGTGAATCATTTCTCAGTACTGACATCTATCATTTAGGAGTAGACTGCAAACCTCCACAGACTTTTTTTTTTTTTAATCTTATTTTGAAAGCCTCTAGACCTTCCCTTCTCTTGTTTCCCCACTGGCTGACTCACCGGTCATGTTCTTATCATGGCGATTGTCGTTATCATTCAGTTGCTTTCCCAGAGGCAATCTAGACCCGTCCTGCAGTGGGGCATACTCTTGACTCCTCTATTTTTGACAGCAGCAGAAAGGGTACACTGCAAATACAGTTCACAGCCAAGCTTTCTTTGCATTAGCTGGCTTGACAAAGCCTAAAAACCCAGTAAAGCACAACAGTTTTGTAAATAAGACAAAAGATGAGTGCTGCACAAAACTGTTAATCTCACACAGAGCGCTAAAATAAATGTTTTAATTCCAGTTGAATTGCTACTGTTGAATTGTAAGGTGACAGCTGGACATTAGATTTCTAAAACTTTAAACTGGATTCATTTAGACATTATTACTGTCCCACAGCCTAATAAAGGCCATGTGGAAATCCCTTTATTATGTCAGCAGTTCAAGTTGAAATCAAACTCACTGATTGAACATCTATTCTTGTGTGTTTTTATCTGTTTTAGTTGCTACAATTCCAGCAATGTAAAAGAGACTTTTACAGCAGATTAGAGTTCAACAACATATAGATATTCCTGTGTCAATGTGGTGCTTCATTCAGGTTTCAGCAAGGAGCAGCTTGACATCTTGCACATATAAGACTTATTGGCCCAAAACATAATCTATATGGCACTTAGAACATGCTGTAAATTAAAGAACTTGAAAAGATGTGGCGCTTCCAGCTGAATTTAAACCACAAGAGCCACTTTCATGACACAGAAAACTCTGACTTTAAGCTCAACATAGCCCGCTAAGCCTTTAACTAGCTGTGTAGCACACCTCTCTGAACAAGAAGTACCCTCGCAACTGCAGTCTTAAGACCTAGTTGGATTAGAAGTAATAAGCAAGATAATTATGTCAGTTGATCACTTCATTTCTTAAGAAGGACCAAAATGCTCATAGAGCGTTCGCTCTCTAAATCAACCTTTGTAGTCAAGGTTTGCACAGTGTGTAGGACTTCTGTGAGCATGAGGGGATCATGTTAGGTATCCCTTTGACATCATACAGAACCAAGAGCACAAAAATCTGTATAAAACAACCTGAAGTCTCAGTCTTTGACTCACGGAGTATTTGTGTGTGTGTTTATTTGTGGTATTATTCTCCTCTTAGCATAGGTTTGTCACTCTGGGCATTACATAACTCTGGAGAATATTTGATGTCGTCTCATGTTTATTTCTACCCATCTCCCTGTAATTGAGGCTGAAGGTTGGTATTTTTTAACATTTCTGGATCTCAACTTAAATGTTAAATAAAATTCTGTTGGTTCAAACAAACCTCTGCTGCACAGTATGCATGTCACATAACCAACACATTTCAAAGGTTGAAGGAGATGGGACGTGATATTCTTTGGTGCTCCGTGCGTGCACCCGAGGATTTGTGATTCCACTGTGGAGCATCTGGGTGTCATGAAATCAGACATCCTGACACTAGCTTTGTTGTGTTTCAGAGCCCTTCATGAGGAATGGCCGCCCACCCACCTCCCACAGCATGCACTCCTTTCTGCACCAGTACACCGGTTCCTTCAAGAAGCCGCCCCTGCGCCGGCCACACAGCGTCATCGGGGGCACTCTGGGATCTTTCATGGTGATGCCGCGCCATGGCAGCCGCCTGGGTGAGAACACAACACACACACACACACGGATGGAAGTGAGCGATAGAAAAGCAGATGCCATCCAAGAGCAAACAGGAAACGTCTCACGATCCTGTGATTTCACATTTGCAGACAGATTCTGGGCATTAATCCCATGAACCCTTAGCAGGCTTGCTTTTTACCCAAGAGGCTGCTGGATGGGGGAACTCAGTCAAACGTTACGCAGTTTCCTGCGAGAACTGACTCATCACAGTCAAGCCTAGTGACGAGTCTCATCCTGACTGGTGGAAGTGAGATGATGTCCAGATGATTCAGAGCAGTAGCAGATTTCAAGGTTGGGGTTGAACAACCCACATGGTGGCAAAATGATTCACAGGATGTAGAAACATGGTCTGAGACGCTAATTCTAAATGTCGGTGAATACATCTTGATATTCAGTTCAAGTTCAAATAAAAGTGATGCTAAAATGTGGTATACATCATGGGACTTCCACACAGGACGTGCTGGGTTCAATGGGAGTTCAATTGAGCCACATTAACTGCGCGTTTGTCAAACTTTGTCCTCATAATCTACCGGAGCTCCCAATTTCTGTGCTTTTCTTGGTGCATCACTGTATGACACCATCCACTGAGAATAGAATAAAATAGAATAACTGGTTTCAGAGCGATGTGCTATGTGATAGCACCTTTAGACCAATTTTGTGACTAAACAGTTTTTCTATTCATGCTTGTAGGAAGTCAGAAGACCAGCTTTATGTTCTGTAGCTGGCAATCATTGAAGTTTTAATGTGTTCTCTCCTTTTGTTGTGAGTCTGTTTGTAGCATGTTGAACGAGCTGCTGATTGTTGGGCTTAAAAGATGACTGAGGACCACTAAAAACATTACCAGTTAACATTAGGATTCTACATGTTTACATGAGCATTTAGCTTAAAGCCTGTCAGAGTGGTCACAACCTGTTAATTGTTTTATATTCGTCAGTTTCAAATTTTTCAGATGGTGCCATAAACATTAAGCAAACTTTAAAATATTTTTCTTTTCAAAGTGACCCAACAGCAATAACCAGCATCTGTGCAAAGCATGTGTTCCACACAATGTTAGACATTTTACAGCTCAGGCTTTTTGCTGGTGCTTTTTCTCAGCCAGTGGAACACCAAAGGACCTGTTGAGCCTCACACTGGACCCTGGCCTAGATAGAAGGACTTGGATCTAAAAGCAGGCCAGTTAAGTAGGACATTGATGTACTGCATATTGCTGCTACACTCTGTTTGCCTTTTGGCAAAGCTGCTAATGACCACAGAGAGAAGGAAGACAAGTAGTGAGAGAGAGAGAGAAATGTGGCGATGTGTCAAAAGCTCTGTAGAGACAGGGAAATAAAAGAAGGATCAGTGAAAATGTTCACCAAAGAAAGCTCAATTATGGGTGGAGAACGAAATCATTCAAGGTTTTTGAGAAAGAAAGAGGTGAAGCAAGACAACCTAAAGGAAAACAATGTGGGAGGAAGATAAGAAATCAGCATAGGGGGATTTGTAAGAAAAAAAGACTGGGTTTGGTTTGGTTTAATGAGAGAAAGTAAAAATATTATTGAGAGAGGAAAAAAATGTGAGAGTTCTTGGAGAGGATGAGGGAAGACATAAAATAGCAGGAGATGATGCAGAGGTATGTGAAAGTGAAAGGAGGTTAACGGGAAAAGAAAGTAGGACAGATTAGATCATTTGAAAGCTTTGGAGAAGAAGAGGCACAACAAGGGCAGGTGGGGGGGATTCTGCTGAAGCAGTAGAGGGAATCAAATGAGCTAAACCCTTTAAAAACTTCACACACACAACAGAAAATAAGCTGGAAGAGTGAGAAATGCATAGAATAAAAACACATGAAAGGCAGAAGTGGTAGCTGAAAAATGCTGAAGTTTCTGAGAAAGAAATAAGTGTGCAAGTCAGAGGATCTGAAAAAGGGGAAAGTGGAATATTTGGAAGTTTTTCGAAGAGAAGGCGAGTTGAAAATATATATATATATATATATATATATATAGATATAGATATATATATATATATATATATATATATATATATATATATATATATATATATATATATATATATATATATATATATATATATATATATATATATATATATATATATATATATATATATATATATATATATATGATATAGATATATGATATAGATATATAGATTAGATATATAGATATAGATTAGATATATAGATATATATATGATATAGATATAGATATAGATATCTAGATATATATATATAGATAGATATATAGATATATATATATATATAGATATATATATATATATAGATATATATATATAGATATATATATAGATAGATATAGATATATAGATATATATATAGATAGATATAGATATATAGATATAGATATAGATATAGATAGATATATATATATATATATAGATAGATAGATAGATAGATAGATAGATAGATATATATATATATATATATATATATATATATATATATATATATATATATATATATATATATATATATATATATATATATATATATATATATATATACACATACATACATACTCAAACGCACAGTTTTTAAATTGAATGTTGCTGAAACAACAAAGGGATAAAATAATAAATCTCTGATCGAGAAATCACTCATCTTTGGAGAAGAGAGTTTATTACAGAGAAATGGCTCTTTCCAAAATAAAAGCTATACTATACGCTTCTTCTGGGCTATATTCTCAGCACCATATTGAACATATCAGGTCCCCATAAGGAGAATCATGTGCTAACGGCTGTCTAAATGACTTCGGGTAGTTTGTAGCATGCGTGCTTGTTGTTTTTGTCTGCTTCCACTTGTCTTTGCACTAGGATGATGTCGGCGTAAATGTGCAGTCATATTCGTTGTGTTCCCACTAGTGCTGTCAGCGTAAATCTGAAATGACGTTAACGCCACAACACGGCAAATCTCCGTTAACGAGCTACCGCGGATCGCCCTGTGAGTGAGGCTGGACAGCGTCAACATGTTAACGAGCAAACTGCGCTAATGCAGTAGTTCCCACCCGTGTAATTGAGCATTGCGTGGCACATCCGACATACTGTTTTACTTTTGTCCATGACGCGCTTACCTTCAGGGTCATACTTCACATGAAGACCAAAATAGTTCCAAATGAGGGTGGGGGAGGTTCAGTTTGCCATGTTGCAAGGAGAGCTTAACTTCTGTCTTGCTAGCTTGCCCTGCGCTCAGTAAATCTGTGCTCGACAGTGCAGCCTAGGCAGAGTAGTTGAGCGCAGATCCACTGAGCTCTCAACACAGACAGCATCGTCAGATGAAAAGTTGATAAAATAAATTAAAAATTTTGTATTGTTCGATACATATGCGTACCAAACCGAAAGCACTGTATCGAACGGTTCAATATCGATACAAGTATCGTTGCACCCCTAAAAAAAAAAAAAAAATATATATATATATATATATATATATATATATATATATATATATATATATATATATATATATATATATATATCTCTCATATGTCATCAACTTAAAACAGAAGCTTCTCCTTCTAAGTAAGAGTAACTACCCATGACAGTTGATAATAGAATTCAAATAATTTGATTCATGGTTGGCCTGGCAAAACTTTAGGTTACTGTTTGAAACAAGCGTACTTTGATACTTCGTGTAAATCTGGGAGCCCCTGCTTTAAAAACAAGAGTGACTTATGCACTGTTTACAGCACAGCCAAACACGGTCATAAAGCAGGAGTCGTTTACTTTGTGGAGTTTGCAGTCCGCAGTCCCATCACTTGCAGATCTTTATTTAACTACTCATCATGCCTGTCCCTGATCAATGTTTGATCAATAAATCCAGAAGTGCAGTTAGTATTAACGTATGTGACCAATTCTTTTCATTTTTCCATAATTTCTTCACAGTAAAAATCACTTTATTTCCCATTATAATGCTTTTTTGTGAAACAGCAGCAGTACACTTTAGAAGAGAGAGTGTGAATAGTTCAAGCTGAAATTCATGCAGTGTGAACCAACTTGAGAATTCTGGTCATGTGACAAAACGACTTAACAAGCAGACTTGGACCCATTAAAAATCCAGATAATTTTAACTGCAGTGGTATATAGTTGCATGTCTACGCTAAAGAAATCGTTTTCTCAATTATGCCCATGTTGTTGACAGAGGTTTGAGTTTTTCTGTCTGTAATTTAGACCTTACTTTACCTGCTGACAGATTTGTAGATACACGCCATCCTCAAAAGTCAGTGATGAATGGATAAATACATCTATGTACATAATTAGTCAGTGAGACTTGGAAGAACTTTGGTTGTTAAAGCACATGAAAGAGCTGATTAACAAGTGTAATGTTTGAAATATGCAAAAAATATGCATATGTTAAATATGCATATGTTATATCTGGGACTCTCCACCATTTGACCTTAGAACTGAAGAAGCTTCTCGGATGAGAGGTGAAACGTCTTCAAGCAACTTAAAGAAGTCTAGACGCTTTTCTTTGCAAGCTCCTTTGACTGAAATATGAAAAGTTAAATCTTCTTAAGAGAAACCTTGCAGTGATTTCTTTTTTTCACCCTCCTGTTTCTCCGCGCTGTGCCATTTGATGATAGTCTGCATGGTTGGAGGTGCTAACACATTGATGACAGAGAACTACTCAAAACTGTGGCTACTCATTAACTCGGTGAGCGTTTTTGTGTATGCGGAGGAGAGGGTGGGCATGTGGTTTGAACTTGAGTGTGTTTGCCTCTTTTGTGTTAGTGGTAGTTTTATTGTGGAGAAGGTAGCGATGTTGTGGCGTGGCATTTTGGGCCTCTGGGGTTATAAGGGTCTGAGAGGAGATGAATGGGAGAAGGTGGGCTCTGTGAAATAAAGCTGTACATTTTTGCTTTCATTAAGTTTGCTTTGGAGACAGACTAGTGATGATCCCCAGGCTTTACTATTTAATCATCACCCTGTGGTCACTGATGGATAGTGTTTCTGTCATATATTCTTTCTGTAAGTTTCTTGTCATGTCTTACTTTTTGTAAGACACTCGATTGATCAAACTTAATCAAACTAAATGTTTAATGGGGTGGTTGTAGCTCAGGAAGTACAGAATGGATCCGCTAAAGGGAAGGCTTGGTTTATCAATCGCTGGCTGCTCCACTCTGCAAGCCAAAGCAAGTGGGGGCAAGATACTGAGCCCCAATTTGCTCTCCAATGCATCTATTGGAGTGTGCATATATGTGAATGTTACTTAGATAGAAAAAGCATAGAAAAAAGTGCTTGTAGATCTGCACGGTGCTGGAATGGGCTGCAAGATTATGAGCATGAACCTTTGTAATAAGGTGATCATCAATCGCCCTTGATCTGGAGCTCCGTGAAAATCATGGGGTGAATGATTATCACAAAAAAGGTGGTGGATATTCCCAAAACTACATGGGAGAAGCTTGTTACACAGGGGACCACAGTCACAAAGAACATCATTTATAACATACAATGCTGTAATGGATTGAAATCTTGCAGCGCCTTAACCTGCATCACCTCATCCCCCATCACACTGAACACTGGTGCTCCACAGGGGTGTGTACTGAGCCCTCTCCTGTACTCACTCTACACCTACGACTGCACAGCCACTAACAGCTCCAACATCATTGTGAAGTTTGCGGACGACACTACAGTGGTGGGTCTTATCACCAACGGTGATGAGACAGCTTACAGGGAGGAGGTCAGCGCCCTGACCCACTGGTGTCAAGACAACCATCTCACCCTCAACGTCGCAAAGACAAAGGAGTTGATAGTGGACTTCCGGAGGTGCAGAGAAGTACACACCCCCATCACCATCAACGGTGCTGCTGTGGAGAGAGTGAGCAGCTTCCGGTTCCTTGGCGTACACCTGGCTGAGGATCTTACGTGGTCAGTACACACAAACAAAACAGTGAAGAAGGCGCAGCAGCGCCTCTTCTTTCTCAGGAGACTGAAAAGATTCGGCATGAGCCCCCGCATCCTCAGGACCTTCTATCACTGTGCCATTGAGAGCATCCTCACTGGATGCATCACCACCTGGTATGGCAACAGCACCGCCTACAACTGCAAAGCTCTCCAGCGAGTAGTGCGGTGCTCTGAACGGATAATTGGAGGTGAGCTTCCCTCCCTCCAAGACATCTACAGGAAGCGCTGCCTGAGGAAAGCGGGGAGGATCATCAAGGACTCCAGTCACCCCAGCCATAAACTGTTCAGACTGCTTCCATCAGGAAGGAGGTTCTGCAGCATCCGGTCCCGAACCAGCAGACTGAGAGACAGCTTTTTCCATCAGGCCATCAGACTGCTGAACACGTCATAGACACCTCAGCTTCACTACTGGAACTTCAACATTATGCATTCCACACTGTATATAAATGCCACTTGTTTTGCACATATTCAACTCTGTATATTTTATATATTTTATTATTATTATTATTATTATTTTATTTTTTTACTATTTAATTTGTAAAAATGTGTGTATACACACACACACACACACACACACACACACACACACACACACACGTAGGAAAATATTTAGTATACACATCCAGAAATGCATACACTATTATATATTGTACATATATTTATTAGTTTCAGGTTGGCCATTCTTGTATTTTGCTCGTTTGTGTTGTTGTGTTTGCACATCTCTGTTGCTTGTGGGGCTCGCACACAAGAATTTCACTCGCATGTGCTGTGCCAGTGTGCCTGCACATGTGATGTGACAATAAAAGTGATTTGATTTGATTTGAAGGCACACGTACAGGCCAATCACAAGTTTGTCAGTGAACATCTAAGTCAGGGGTCCCCAATCCCAGTCCACGAGGGCCGGTGTCCCAGGTTTTAGATCTCACCCTGGGTCAGCACACCTGAATCAAATTCAAATTCAAATTCAAAATCAAATTCAAATTTTATTTGTCACGTACACAGTCATACACAGTACGATATGTAGTGAAATGCTTGGACAACTGCTCGTGATCTAAAGAAAACAAAAAAGGAAAAGGCTATGAATAAGATAGGAAATAAATGTGAAAAATTAAAAAGGGTAAATTTAACTAGGAAGGAATAAAATATAAATTAAGGTTAAAAATGAAATAACTGTACAACACAAATTAGAATGAAGGGTAAATTTAACTGGGAAGAATAAGATAAAGATAAATATATAAATTAAAGTTGAAAATAAAATAACTGTACAACAAAATACACAATACACAATATAGAACTATATAAGAATGTATGAAGAAATCTAAATATAAATAAATATATACACAATAACAGCAGCTGTACAAGTATTAACCGGAAATGAAGAATATAGTGACCAGTGTTGTGCAAAAACAAAGTCCAGTGTGTGTGTAAGAACCATATGTGTGGGTCAGTACTGTGTGGTGGTGTGATTGTGATTGAGAGACCGTATCGCCTGCGGGAAGAAGCTCCTCCTCAGTCTCTCTGTGTTGGTCTTCAGGGAGCGGAATCGCTTTCCTGACCTCAACAGAGAGAACAGTCTGTTGTTGGGATGGCTGAGGTCCTTCACGATCTTCCTGGCCTTGGTCCAGCACTGCCTGCTGTAGATTGAGTGCAGGTCAGGGAGCTCGGAGCGGATGGTGCGCTCAGCTGACCGCACAACCCTCTGTAGAGCTCGTCTGTCCTGCATGGTGCTGTTCCCGAACCAGGTTAAGATGTTTCCCGCCAGGATGCTCTCTATGGTGCACGAGTAAAAGTTCCTGAGCACCTTGGAGGGCAGTTGGAAGTTTCTCAAGCGTCTGAGGTGGTAGAGACGCTGTCGGGCCTTTTTCACCACGGTGTTGATGTGACAGGACCATGACAGGTCCTGCGTGATGTGAACTCCGAGGTATTTGAAGCTGTCCACTCTCTCCACTGGGCACTCGTTGATGACGGGGGTCTGGTAGTTCCTCTCCTGCTTAGTGCTGAAGTCCACTATCAGCTCCTTTGTCTTACTGACGTTTAGAAGGAGGTTGTTCCTCTGGCACCAGTTCTCCAGATTCCTAATCTCCTTCAGGTAGGCCGTCTCGTTGTTATCAGAGATCAGGCCCACCACGACGGTGTCGTCAGCAAACTTGATGATGGTGGTGGAGCTGGTAGTGGCCACACAGTCATATGTGTACAAAGAGTACAGCAGGGGGCTCAGAACACACCCCTGGGGGGCTCCAGTGCTGAGAGTGGTGGAGGCTGAGACATGTCCGCCCATCCTTACTGCCTGTGGTCTGCCAGTTAGGAAGTTGGAGATCCACTGACACATAGATGAGCTGAGTCCCAGATGCTCCAGCTTGGTAGTGAGTGTGGAGGGAATTACGGTGTTAAATGCAGAGCTGTAGTCTATGAAGAGCATTTTAACATAATTCCCCCTTCTAGTGTCCAAGTGAGTGAGTGATGTGTGGAGGAGATGAGAGATGGCATCGTCTGTGGAACGATTTGGACGGTAAGCGAACTGTAGTGGGTCCAGTGTGTCTGGTAGTGAAGAAATGATGAAGTCTCTGACCAGGCGTTCAAAGCACTTCATCACTACTGAGGTGAGGGCTACAGGGCGATAGTCATTGAGAGAAGCAGGGTGGGGTTTCTTCGGGACAGGAACAATGATGGACTCTTTGAAGCATGTGGGGATCACCGACTGAGATAAAGAGATGTTGAATATCTCAGTGAACACAGGAGCTAGCTGGTATGCGCAGTCTCTTAGGATACGACCTGGGATGCCGTCTGGTCCTGCTGCTTTCCTGGTGTTCACTCTCTTGAAGGCTCTCCTTACTTCATGCTCGGAGATGACGAGCACGTTTCCGGTGCTGGTAGTATCTTCCTGTCTGCAGCCGTTAGCGCCGCTAACACTAGCATTGTTGGAGACCTTAGCTGCAGCCTCGAAGCGAGCATAGAAAGTGTTCAGCTCGTCTGCCAGAGTCACGGCCGCGTTCGTCATACCGGTTGTTGGTGCTTTAGTCCGTTATTGTCCTTAGTCCCCGCCACAGGCTCCTAGAGTCACTCTGTTGGAGTTGTGACTCTAGTTTCCTCCCGTAGCGCTGCTTCGCCTCTTTCACCACCCTCCGCACGTTATATGACGCGGCTTTGTACGGGTCCATGTCCCCCGTCATGAGTCCCGTGTTGTAGGCAGCGGTGCGGGATCTCAGAGCGTCGCGGATGGTTTTATCCACCCACGGCTTCTGGTTGGGAAACGTTGTGATAGTCTTTGTCTCCACGGTATCATCCGCTAGTTTCCCGATGAATCCCACAACCGCTTCCGTAAACACGTTGACGTCATCGTCGGAGCTGTTTCTGAACATGCCCCAGTCTGCGTCATCGAGTGCGTCCTGTAACGCGGCCACCGATTGATCCGTCCAGCGCGCGACCTTCCTCTGAACCGGAACTTCCTGTTTCAGCCTTTGTTTGTATTTTGGCATGAGGAAGATGGCGGCGTGATCAGATTTGCCAAACGGGGGGCGGGATTGTGCCTTGTAGCCGTCCTTGACCGTAGTGTAGCAGTGGTCCAGTGTCCTTTCACCCCTGGTGGGGCAGGTGATGTGTTGATAAAAGTTCGGTGCTGCGCGTTTGAGGTTGGCGCTATTAAAGTCCCCCGTCACAATAAGCGCAGCGTCCCGGTGTTGTGTCTGGTGCTGTGTGAGTGCCTCATGCAGCTCGCATAAGGCGGTGACCGTGTCCGCTTGTGGTGGAATATAAACGGCACTTACAATGACCGATGTAAATTCCCGAGGTAGATAAAAAGGACGACACATGATGGACAGTAGTTCCAGATTTGGTGTGCAGGAGCGTGTGAGAGGAACAACGTTCGCACTGTTGCACCAGTTGTTGTTCACCATTAAACACACGCCGCCTCCCCTTGACTTCCCCGAGTCCCGTGTCCTGTCCATGCGGTGAACCGAGAAGAACTCGGCCGGCTGGATGGCGTGGTCCGGCACCGCTGGGTTCAGCCATGTCTCGGTGAAGCAGAGGAGATTGCAGTCCCGAATGTCTCTCTGGAACTTTATCCTGGCCCTGAGGTCGTCAAGCTTGTTCTCCAGTGACTGGACGTTGGCGAGCAGGATGCTAGGCAGAGGTGTGCGGTGTGCACGAGCTCTCAGCCGACTCGCTTCCCTCTAGGCCGCCGCCGCTTCCCTTTGTTCTCCCTCGAGATCTCACTCGGCCAGCTCGGATCCGGAGTTAAAAACTTCGAATTGTGAGTACATTGTATACCAATAGAAACAAGAGTGTCACTGTCATACCTAATGTACCCAATGGTGATGATTTTGCCGATTTAGAAACGCTGAAAACTAACTTAAAAAACAAAGACAAAGAAAAAGTGGTCGGAGCAGTTGTGACGGCAGCCGACCTCACCGGCGCCATCTTATTTAGTGCATGATTAGTTCTTTACCAGGCCTCTGGAGAACTTCAAGACATGTTGAGAAGGTCATTTATCCATTTAAATCAGCTGTGATGGATCAAGGACACATCTAAAACCTGCAGGGACACCGGCACTCGTGGACCGGGATTGGGGACCCCTGATCTAAGTGTTTCAGAGAAGGCTTGGGAGAAAGTGCTGTGGTCAGATGAAACCTGTGTTGTGGATGAGCTTCACTTTTTCACCTGCCTGAACTAACTCTATTTTTGGGTAATAATGTGATAGCACTGCCAGCTGTTGCTGTTCTTCTTCTTTTCCTTCTTTTTCTTCTCCTGCTTCATTTTCTTGCTCACCCAACACAAGATCAGTTCACAAGTACATTTCTCACTGATTATTGTACTTGAGATGGCCAAAAATCTCATCAGCTGCATTATGTTTAGCAGATGTGTTTATGGTGATTTATCAAATGTCACGATTTAAAAGTCTGAACAAGATTATCCCATCGCCCACCAGGCAACGCTTTGAATATCTGCTGTTGGTTACTTCTGAATGAAGCTACAGAGCCATAAAAAATAAATGTCTAAAATATGGTAATATGTGCTTCTAAATGACATATCTTATGCATGAACACAAAGCAACTGGGACATACTACCTCAGGCTTTATAAGATAGATTTGCAACTCAACTTTTTATCCCTTCTTACTTATAGTAGAAACTGCGCTCTTTTTAGTTTATTGACTTATCCTTTAAGAAATTTAGCTTTGGGTGTTTTCTTCTTTGTTTTTCCCTTTTTTTTTTTTTTTTTAAGCAACAGATAAACAGATAATGAAAGTTATTGATTCTTGTAAGTTTAGGTCTGTTCTACAAACAGCATTAATCATTAGCCGGTCTGGATCACTCCTAAACCGTCTTAATCTGGCAGTTCCAGTGTGATTTTTATCCAAAGCCCTCTTGTGCCCTATCCTTGATTTTTTTCAGATATTGTCCACGAAAATCTGAAGATGGGATCTGACGGGGAGAGCGATCAGGCATCAGGAACGTCTTCAGACGAGGTCCAGTCTCCGACGGGCGTCTGTCTGAGGAACAGGGTCCACCGGCGAATCTCCATGGAGGTGAGACGTGCAGAATCCCGACACACATGCACACACTGTAAATCATGTAAAAACAGCTTACGCTGCAAGTCCACATACCACGCTTCACCTCCTCTCATCTCCTTCTGCTCGTCTTCTCCACTGCCTCAAGTGATTTGGGAGGGGGTTGGGACAGATTGTTTCTCGGCTAATGGGTTCTAAGAGTCGGGGCGTCATGATACTGATAGCAGCCCTGCTCCCTGAGGACAAAAGAAGAGGCTGGTAAAGAGACGAGATAATCTGTGCTGGTTACCACAGTGATTTTCTTCATGTCAGCTGTCTCCACTTGAGAGCATGCTCCCCTTTATTCTTCTTGTAAAGAAGAATACAATTATGTTGTGCTATTTTAAACAACTGTGTGACATGTATAAGTGAGTAGTACTTGTAGCATTTCAAATGCAGGGGTGAATTATAATACAATATAAAATGTATTAAAAACAAGCATTAGGCCAATTTTGTTGCATAATCATTTTAAATGACTCCTGTTAGTAATCTCCTTATTTTCTCATTCATATTTTCAGCTTTCGCCACTTTTTGTTTTTCTTAATACCCCAAAGAAAGTTATTTATACATGAAAAACTGGCATTGGTGTCACCCAGGATAGATTAGAATTAGTCCCTTACGCAAGCTCAGATAAGAAAAAAAACAGAAAAGAGGGAGAGAGCTGAATTGAAACAGATCTCATGATTATCAGGGGATTTTTATGCCTTCTAGTTGTTTAATTTTTCAGTGGTTTTGTAATCATTGAACCCTTTTACTGCACCTGTTATGGTGTTACTCACTAGTAAGTTACAGAAAATCTCTTCTCTCCTAATAGAATTAAAGCAAATGCTGACTTTACCATAGATTATGTGCACTATAAAACCTATTTGATATGTTTACTTGTTTGGCTTTTTTTTAATCTGGGGGAATATTGATTTGGAAAGGAAGACTGAATTCACCTGGAGACCCCCTGCCCCCTGCTGGTCAATGGTAAAATATGCCAGAACCCGCCATATCACCTTCCCTGATGTATGCTACCTCTCACAGAGATACACATGCACACTGACCTGTTTTTCACCCCTTTTAAATGTTAGTTTCATTTGTGCATGAAATAAGTGGAAATCGAGGATGTGGTCAAAGACAGCAGATACGCGTTACATGAGGGTAAGCGCACTGCTCTTCTTGTGGTTCTTTGATGGCGGAGGTTTTCATAAAGTTGTCTCAGCAAAGAGGTTAAGAGCACAGCGAAAGCTCGGTCACCTGGTCTTAGTAAAAGATAAACAGGCTTTTGGTTTCTCACTTGTGAACCAGCTCTATGCCTGGGTAAAATCTGTTTCCTATATTATAAAAGCAGTATGGGTATTTTCTTAACCCATTAAACTGATGCTTCAGAAGTCTACAAAGTCTTTGTGTTGATTCATTCTTAAAGAAGATGCACAGCGTAGTTTAAATAGGAAGCTACCTAAAAATCGCACTAGCCAATGAGATATCTCGCAGTATGAAAATGAGTGTTGTAGATCTCAGAATGAATGAGTTGGTTCTGTCCCTTTGTCCACACTCCACCGCCTCTCCACCAAGTTTCATTAAGTTTGACCTGATCAATTTTGTATAACTCTGCTGACAAACAAATGGTTAGAATATTGGCTTTTGGAGAGTGCAGTCCTCCCCCAGGGTCAGTGCCCTATCTTACACTCATTAAGAAACCAATTCACATCTTCACCACAGTTTAATAGGGTCTTCCTTGGCTAGGCTGCCAAGCTTCAAGCAATTGGCTCACAGTGTTGCTGAGAAAGTTACATGTTTACCACTTCCATAAGAGTGTAGGTAGCAGGCAGGTGCTGCTAATTAGGTCAACTAAAAAAAAAAGAAGATCATTTTCAATTGTGAGCACCTCTGGAGACATTTTGGTAGTTTGTCCCTTTGTGTTAATACTACCAGTCTTCCCATTGTAGTTGTGTGGTTAGACAGATCTTGTGAATCGAAATGTGAGGCCATCTTTCTGACAGCTAAACCTCGGCCCACGTGAAATCATGCAGCAGAACGATGATTCCGAGCATGACAGCAAATCTACAACAGACTGAAAAAGTAAAGAGTCGAGGCGCTGTGATGTATCACACCCAGACTTCAACCTGATTGAAATGTTGTGGTGGGATTTGTGTGAACAAATGCCCACATAACTCAGTTCACTGAAGCAGCGTTGTAAACGAGTGGACCGAAATTCCTCCACAGGGATGTGAGAGACTGATAAAGTCATACAGATAACCATTTGAGGGTCGGAGGGTAAGATGGCGCCGCCATTGCGTGCAATAGGTCGGCAGTATTATAGTGTGTACCTATTTTTTCACAGAACTGCAGTCCTGTGAAAAACTTTCTTTTTCATGACTCTATCATATATTGACACCATCTTGATGGAGGACAAATTTTCCTTTTACAAGATGCATATGTTGACTATGATCAGACTTTTGTGGGAACTCATAATACTAACTTATTCTCCGAGCAGTCTCAGAAAACAAAAAGCTGTTGTCATGAGAGGGAATAATTTATTTGCGGTGAGGCCAAACTTTAAAGGTAAGTACAGAGATGGGAGGTTTATGCACGCTGTATTTTTAATCCACTAAATGTTTTTTTTCCCCCATTACATCCATCAGCATTATGTAAGCTCGTCAGTGTCAGATGTGGTGTTCTTGACTTTGATCCTGGAATAGATATGATCTGACATCCAGAACACTTTAGATGTGAGTTGTGCAGTATGAGTGCAGATTGGCTGTACGAGCTTAACGCAGGTACAGTTTTATAATCATGTTGTAATCATGGTGTTGTTTTTTTACCAGCAGTCACACTTCAACAGGCCGCCTCTTATTTTCACCTTCCATAAGATGGTGATCGACCTGTTTTTTGTCGTCTCTGGGAGTAGGAGGAGAAGAGGACGAGTTATTTTAGAAGCAGCAGGGATGTGGGTGGATTCTGCAGGGCACATTGTCTTGTGCTGCTCACTGCTGAAACATGCCCTACACAACATACAGACGACACTTAACAAGTGTCAGCAGCACATGTGTGATCTTGTTACACAGGCTAACTTTACGGTTTCTTTAGGAACGTTAGATAAAGACTTCTTTATATATGTGTGTGTGTGTTTTAGGACCTCAACAAGCGCCTGTCTCTGCCTGCTGACATCCGAATCCCTGACGGCTACCTGGAGAAGTTGCAGCTTAGCAGCCCACCCTTCGACCAACCGCTCAGCCGACGTTCGCGCCGAGCCTCGCTGGTCAGTGTGTGTCTGTTTGTCTCTGTTCTTTTACTGCTTTGTGGCACAAGCAGTCCTGTTACCAGACACCCTCTGTGCCGGGTTTCCATGGTGATTTTCCTGGTACAAGCCCAAGATGGATTAATCTGTAGTCACATGCGCTCACCTCACACTTGTAGCCTATAAAATTAGATCGTAATGCTCTGCTGCGGTGTGGTTATCATCACTGACAGGGAGATTCGTGGTCATCGTGAGTTTGCCTTTGAACGTTTTTTGAAAGATTAAATGTAAATAAAAAGGTTTAAAGACGGTAAACACTCATAATTAATCGCCTTTCATTCTTCTTGATATCGATTCTTCTTGTTTTTTGGGGTTTTTTTTTGGTCAATCCCTGAAGACATGCTGTCAGAAACCAGATATGATAGAAAATGTTTGATTCATGCTGCTCTGTGGGCACACATACATGAAATATTCATATGTATCATTATTCATTCTTAGTTTCTTAGGGGATTATCTTGTTCTTGTGCTTTGGAACTACACTTGTTGGTGAGACTGGGTGCATGATTTTGCTACTGAGTTTGTGAGAGATCTGTGGGCTGCTTTGATTTATTTCTTCTGAAGGTCCTGTAATATTAAATATCAGTCCAATTTTTGAGAAAAAGATTTGACTCTATTTTTTTTCTGTTGCACCAGCCAAGTGTAAGGGTCTTTACTAAATATATAAATATTACTGAATATTTATATGTAATACGGACAGATTTCTTTTTTTAGCGAGTGATCAATGTGAGCTCTTTACTTCAGGCTTGAGGCTCCAGGTGTTTTTTTTCCTCTCTTCTGGGCTCTTTTGTTTAGAAGTTATATACCTAATATGGTCATGTTCAAACATGTTGTTGTCTTAAAGTGATAGGAGCTAAAACAGCCCATTTCAGACTGGATGAACTGCATCAGTATAAGATAAATACAGAGTATTTTTAACTGCGCTTCATGCACTGGTACTCTGTAAGGGTCTAGAATAAAACTGGAATAGGACGTGATCCTAATGGGCCCTTAATTGCTTGACAGTTTGAAAACCTTTGATCTAAATCATATCCTGCACACGTGAACTTTGGGTCTTTCCCTCTGAAAGAAAAAGTATGATGTGGGTTTTGTTGCAACATTATTAAAAAAAACCTGCTACAAATAACTAAAGTTTGAGTGTACATGATGGGTTATGTAAAGATTTGAGACGCCTTCGGTTTTCTGAAGGGTGCGGGGACACAGTAAGATGGTGCAGCAGGAAAACACCTGCAAAGCCTGCTCAAATGTGAATGGTCAACAGAACGCAGACTGCATTTGTTTGTAAGTGTCTGTTTGCAGAAATGAGTGCAATTAATATGCTTAAATTCTTCTCTTCCTTAGTCAGAGATTGGTTTTGGAAAGTTGGAGACGTACATTAAACTGGACAAGCTGGGAGAGGTGAGGAAGGCTCAAGTTTCCACATGCACTTCACAGTGTAACTTTGCTATACAGTTAAATTAATTAAATTAATGCTATGTGTTGCTTTCAGGGAACTTACGCCACAGTGTTTAAAGGACGCAGTAAACTGACTGACAACCTGGTGGCGCTGAAGGAGATCCGGCTGGAGCATGAGGAAGGAGCCCCGTGCACAGCCATCAGAGAAGGTTAGCAGGTTTTATGTCCTTTGATACATCAAAGTTCTGGTGTTTCATCTGGAGTCTTGTGTAGCAGTTTAGCTCAGCCATAGTTGACTACAACAAGACGTGACACCCTGAGAGAGACAGCTCGAATGTGTCAATGTTACATTTTAAACCTTCTTATCTCTAAAATAAATTCTGATTTAAAATCCTTTGTTTTATGAACTGTCCTTTTAATTGGTGTTTCATTTTCCTGAGTCAGGTTTTGTTATATAAATGTTAAATGTTTCTGTCTTTGTAAACATCTTTGTGCATCTGTAGTGTCATTATTGAAGGACCTGAAACACGCCAACATTGTGACGCTACATGACATCGTTCACACTGACAAGAGCCTCACACTCGTCTTTGAGTACCTGGTAAGATTTGTTGAATGACAGAGAAACAGAAAAAGAAAAATGGTCTATCCGTTTATAGACTTTTTGTACATGTACGTCCTGTCTAATGGTGCCACCTCTTCTTGAAGGACAAAGACCTGAAGCAGTACATGGACGACTGTGGAAACATAATGAGTATGCATAATGTGAAGGTGAGGATGATGTTTTTTTTCCCCATGCTATGTAAAGTAAACTCTTTTTTTTTTCAACCCTTCCAGCTTTGTTATATTTTCTGTGTGTCTAACAGATTGAACTGTTTTGTCAATTTTTCTATATAAATTCTCCCAAGAGTCTAAAAGCATCTTTTGGTCTTTTCTTCTGTTTGTATTTCCATCACATCAGGCAAATTAGATCAGAAAAGCATAAACATAAGTAATGAAAACATGAGCTGACTTATTAATAACATCAAGCCATTTAAAAATACCTTTCCAGATCTTCCTGTTCCAGATATTGCGAGGGCTGTCATACTGTCACAAAAGGAAAGTTCTCCACAGGGACCTGAAGCCACAGAACCTCCTCATCAATGAGAGAGGAGAACTTAAACTGGCTGATTTTGGTAAGAGGAAGACCAGCAGGAGAGGATCTTCACAGACATAATGCTGATTTGTTGTGTAAAAACCCTTATGAGTCTGTGGTGGCTTTGCAGGTTTGGCCAGGGCCAAGTCTGTTCCAACTAAAACCTATTCCAACGAGGTGGTGACTCTTTGGTACCGACCTCCTGATGTTCTGCTGGGATCCTCTGAGTACTCAACCCAGATCGATATGTGGTATGTAGCTTATAATAACTACAAATAATCCTTTTTATGGTTTTAAACTGCTATCATCACTAATTAAATGCTGAATCAAATGGCTGCTGGTAATGCAACACGTGTCCCTTGTAGTTACAAACCCACAGGGAATTATGACCTAACTAAACAGCACTCTCTACTGTACTGCACTTCTTATTTCATTCTTTTTACTGCAGCTGCTAATGATAACAGCTTTTCATTTGCTTTGGCTTGTGTATGAATAAATAAATAATGTATGTCTGAAGCCAGAAATAAGTTTTTATCAACTTCTGATTTGAAAAACTAAATTTTAAAGGAGAAGCACGGTTATAAGTAGGAAGAAGGTGAATACTGTAGGCTCCGACGTTACAGTAACTGCTAGTTATTCTTTCAATTTCATGGTGCAAAAAAAAAACTTTAAGAAGGTAAATGACAGTCAACAAAACACCAGTCAGGTGTCAGGTATGAATTGAGGATGATAATGTGGTTCACAGTTGGTGCCTTAAACTAGTTATTTAGTTAGTTGTAGATCTCTTGTTGTTGTAGTTGTGTGGTTGTATTTTCAGTTAGCTGTGGACTTATAAAGTGAGGGAATGAAATGAAGCCAATGTCCCATTTACACAGGCCTAGACACCAGTTGGTCATGAATTACTCTGGTTGCTAGGGAAAAACGTGTATTCTGCAACTGGTTGGCTTGTAGTTGCTAGGTGAAATTGGTCCCAAAGAGGCATGTTACTGCAACACATACCTCCCTGCAAAGGCTTTGATCATTAGCAGATCGCAGTGGTCACCCATACTTTGTATGGGAAACGATGACTCGTCTGCAGACACTTGTCAACTACTTGCTAAGCAGCAGTAAATCTGTGAAAAGTGCGAGAGAAATCGGAAATGAACACCTGGGCACCTTTAGAATAAAAGATTTTAAAGGAAACGGTACAGGTTTTGCTTGCGGTTTTTGTTGCACTCTTACAGTTTCACTACTTCTTTGCAACCCTCAGATCTTGGCTAACAAACCAGTAGTATGCCTACAGTTAGCCAAAGTCATGAAGTGATCTCTGTTTTCCATGATCACCACATACTGCTCTTTGGTCTGTTTAAATGAATGCGTGAAGAGGTAATGCTTAACTTTAATAACATTTTTGTGTCATATAAAACTGTTCGCCTCATCATGAGACCTCTTCAGCATTTTTAATTCAAATTATTCTCAGCTTGAAAACTGTTAACCCCACCTCCCACTCACTCATTTATTGTGTGAAATTGCATGTTTGTGTGTCTCCAGGGGTGTTGGATGTATATTCTATGAGATGGCTGCAGGTCGGCCTCTGTTCCCCGGCTCCACCGTTGAAGACGAGCTCCACCTCATCTTCAGGCTACTGGGTGAGCATTTTCTGCAAGATCTGATCTCTTTAACAACTCAGACGTTTCACCACATGTTATTACCTGCTTAATTGAACATGGCAACCTATATGTGACTATGTGACTTCAGGAACACCTACAGAGGAGAACTGGCCAGGAATCTCTTCTATCGAAGAGTTTAAATCCTACAGCTTCCCCAAATACAAACCCCAGCCAATCATCAATCATGCCCCCAGGTACCGCTCGCACGTGGGATCTGTTTTTCCTTATCTGCCCCTTTGCATTTATATAATTGATATATATTCTTGAGCGTGTGTGTGTGTGTGTGTGTGCATGCTTGTGTCTGTGTGTGTATGCCTGCTGCAGGCAGGAAATCCTGTAAAACATTTACAGAGGTCTGTCCACTTCCTTCCTCCCATGAGCGCCTAGATTCCCATCAGCCCAAACTGTTCTCTTCTTTTTGTCTTCTTTAGGTTAGACAGTGAAGGCATCGAGCTGCTGCTGTCATTCCTCAGAGTGAGTCTTTACTGTCACAGTAATCACAATACTGTATAAGTAGTTGTATATATATTGCACTGATATTCCTAGTTTTCTTTGTCTTATGCAAGCCTTTGGTTAAATAGTAACAGCTGGTCAAAACTGAGTTCTGTTAAATGCTCCTATTAAACCATTTACACCCAGCTTTTTAAAAACTGATTTAGTTACTCAAAAAATAGTGAGATGTACATGAATATCATCAGTGGTTTGGTGTAACTTAAGCCCCAGTCACACAGAGCGACACCCCACCCCAACACCCGGCAATCACAAGTTGCCAGGTAAAAAAAAAAGAAAGAAAAGAAGTGTATTGCTCAATGGGTTAGTGAATGGTTACTAGTGGTTGCAGAGAGTCCCAGGGTATTGTTGCAAATAGGTGTACGGGGCTGCATTAAATGCCTCTTTATGTTTGCTATGGGTGCTGGCAGGTTTCCCATAGGTTGCATGGAAGAACCAGCTTGCCTGTATATGTTTGACTTTTAGTCTGGTAGTAGTTTTCAGAGTCTAAGTCTACTAGCAAACAAAGGACTTTAAACAAATGAAAAATATTCTAACTAGTTTAAGGCACCAACCGTGAACCACAGTATCACCAGTTCATATCTGACTTCCAGTTTGTTGCCTGTCATTTCTCTTCTCATCTGCTGGATATGAAAAAAGGCTGATATGTTTACGTTTGTGTGTTTCTGTAATGGCAAAGCTTCAGCTTTGCATCACTAGTCACTAGATTTATTTTAGTAATGAATTCCTTTATGATGACAGCAGGAGGCACAGTAACGAACTTCTTGTGAATTCCCTGATTGCTGCACTGATGCGTTTTTTGATAAAGTCACAGTATCCTTATCGTTTCCTGTTTCTGTCTCCGCAGTACGAATCCAAGAAGAGAATTTCAGCTGATGAGGCAATGAAGCATTCCTATTTCAGGCAGCTTGGGATGAGAGTCCACACACTGCCTGAGAGTGAGCACACACACCTTTGATAATAAAGCTGCTGTCTGTCTTTCAGAGGCTTTGGTTCTCGATTCTTTTATCTTTTCTGTTACTCGTTGGAGTAACTGAACCTCTCCCCTGTGTTTCAGGTGTATCGATATTCACATTGAAAGAAGTGCAGCTGCAGAGAGACCCAGGCTACAGGAACTCCTCGTATCCAGAGTCAGGTAGGTGGAGAATCCAAATGTTTAACCAACTCGGCTTTTTTAGATCATTTAACGAAGAAATGAAATCATGGTCTCAATTACATTTTCAAGTGCTTTTTAATTAACATGATGCTGATTTTATTTATTTATTTTAATTATGGTCCATGAATTCTAAAGAACCCACCCTCTGTTCAGCATGCAGTTGTACCAACCGCCACTCTAAAGAGTCAACCACCTTTGTCCTTACATTTTGTCCTGTCCAAAAATAGCTAAATAATATATCGAAGATCAAATGCACCAAGAGCTAAGCTGATCAGCTCCACTCTCTCTCAAACATGTTCGAATCTGGTTTCAAAAGACGAAGAAGGCATCAGCATTGATCTCAACCTCGAGACTTCAGAAAAGTAGTTCATAAACTGTTCGGTCAACCATCCTTAAAATTTAAATGTGAACTTTAAAATGCTTTATTGCTATCATTTATTTATGATGAAAATGCATCTGTTAACTAAGACGGTTCTAGCATCCTAGAATTGCCTAAATGCATGCGTGCGCGCGCACACACACACACACACACACACACACACACACACACACACACACACACACACACAGAAAGTGCAGTTCTGAATGAGGAACACCTGCGGTCTATGGCTTAAACCAAAGGCATTATGGGTGATGTATTTTACATGTTGTTTTTTTCTCTTTTAGGTAACAGCAAGATCAACAGGAGGCAAAGCATGCTGTTCTAGTGTTTCATGAAGAAGACGCCCCACTTCATCTACACCTCCCAGCAGCCTCTTGCATGAGCCCACCACCCCTCGGAGTGACACCCACACCACCCATTTAACTACACACACGCGCACGCAAACACTCAATCTGAGCGAGTGACTCTGAGTTGAATCTATTTGGTGACTGTTTATTTATTGGGGGCGGGGGGGATGGGTGAGGTTGAACTTTTTTTTGCTGCTAAACTACTACTGTCTGTATTTAACACAGTGTGTGTCTGCGCGAAGGCGCGTGTGTGTGTGTTTGCACAATGTGAACTCGGGATGCCATGCACAGTTGAGCAGTCAGTAAGGTTACTATTGTTCTCCTGACAACGATCCTCCGGCTTCTCATGAGTCAACTGATGTTGATGTCGATGCTGTGGCCCAAGTTGTTGTTCTTGTTGTCGTCGTCCTTGGAGATCGAAAGCTTCTTTTGTAAAATATGTATATCTCTATATACATATATATTTGGAGATTATGTTTTGTTTTTCTTCGAGCTTCCGTGACTGAACTCTACAACATTTCCAGAAACACTAGATGGTGTTGGTTGTCATTTCTCCAAAAACATTTAGGATGGACTTGCAGAAGACCCGCTGCCCTCTGGGGTTAAACTGAAAATCAGAGAGTGTGACTATGACTGACAGCTGGGCAGTGAAAGAAGCACACGCAGAGCTACATGGTCTACATGAGAACATCCACCCCTTGCTTCTTTTTGACCACTGTTGCTCACCAACGGGACCAAAACTGAGGTGTGACGGGAGGCAAGCAGATGAAAGAAGAGGAATACTGGAGCTGAAAAGGAAGTCATGTGACTCCCACAGGAAGCCAGCAAGCCTTCCTTAAAACCTCTCACAGAGCTGCCAGGATTTCAATGCTTTGTTTCCTTTGTTTTCTTTTGTGTGTGTTTTTTTTTGTTTTTTTAAGATAAATGCAAACTACACTTTCTTGCTTTGTGTACATTCGGAGATGTCACTGCAGTAATTCTTTGTGTTTAACTTGCACTTCATGTGTGTGCGTGTATTTTGTTTTTGGTCTGTTTCAGTTTGTTATTTTGTTTTATTTTTTTCTTTTGGAATCAGGGACAGGAGCCTCGCTTGGCCAAGTTTACCCAACAGTATTAGGATGTGTTCTCTGTGTCTGTGACCTCTCCTTGTGAAACAGCAGTGTCAGTGTGGCATGTTCTCAGAGCTGGGGGGTGGGATAGTGGGGGTGGGGAGGGCTGTTCAAAGGCAATGAGGGTTGCCTTTGAACAACCACTGCTCTTTCAGTATTTGTACAAAAAAAAAAGACATTTCAAATTGAAATTTTTACATTTGCCCGCCAAGTTGTTTGCAACCAACAGTGATGCTACAGATGATAAAGCCTGTTGAGAAGTCTTGCTTTTGATTATATGTTTACTGAAACAAAGGGAAGACCTCCTCAAATCACCCTCTTATAAATGTTCACTGGTGTGCTTTGCATCCCTGGCTTATTTTAGTTGTATATGCACTTTTCTTTTTGCCATGGACCAGTGTAGGTGTAATCACTCGTGGTCCAGACTTTGGCTGATCTTCATTGGAAATAGTTACATGAGAAGATTGATGTCACGCTAAATGTGAAGCTTTAGCTTTGGTTGGGTTAGCAAAAAGACTGAAAAGAGTTTGAAATGACGAGCTTAACTCTGTAACGTTTGTCCACACCTACAAAGCTGACAAATCAACGCATTCTGCTTTATTTCACCGTTTAAGTGAAAAACATGATCACCTGTAAAAACCAAAATGTTTTTTTTTTTTACAGGTGCTGGGAATTTTAGCTCAGTGTGCAAGCCCAAGAGTTGTGTCAGCCTTGTCATCTTACTTGGGGCACATAAGCATGTTTCTCGAAATGTCAAACCATTTCCTTAAAGGATTAATAGAAAACATTACATTTTTGTGGCAGCAAAAAAGTCACACGCGGAAGAATTACGTAAAATGTCAGCGAACACCTGCACTCACAGTAGCAAAACAGATCTGACTGCAGTGGTTAATCTTGTGCAGCTAAATACCAGGGTGCTTTGAACATCACATGTAAGATGATCTGATGGAGGTTTTCCTGTTACTGCAGTTCTTTTGGTCGACATCTTAATGAAAGTTTTGTATTTACACTCTCTTTTTTTTTTCTTTTTTTAAATGTCTACAGTAGAGATTTCTCTTTCAGATACTGATTGGGTAGAAAAATGCTATAGAAGTGCTCGAGGCACAACTAATTCTTGATAAATTAATATATGAAAGCATTAATGGAGTAAACTAAACTAACACAGTTTGCAGCTAACAGTTTAATAATCCTGTAGATAACTCTTAGGAGGCTTTCCTTATAAGGCGGACATTATCATGTTCAAGAGCTCAACACAAACTGTGACAACACAAATACTGTAAAGAAAATATACTGTAACCAGTTTATATTTAGAATAATGTATAAATTATTGTGTTCCCAGGAAAATGTCATTATATTAATGGTAGATTTCCTGTATTACATCGACCCAAAACATGTCTCTTTAAAATAAAGTAGCTTTCTTATACTGCATGCTTGGATGCTTCACTAGAATAGTTTTTGTTTTTCAGAAGTTATTGATTTCCATTTTACTTCGATCAGACCGAAAGATGCAGGATTATTTCTCCGTGAACTGCAAACTGTTCCTGTTAATAGGACATTTGTGTGCACGAACAGCAGTAACATGCACAAAAGGAGATTTCGATAACAGCTAAAATATTTATCATTGTAAAACTGTACTTTTTCAAAATGTGTGACTGATGTATTTTTCCGTGAACACGTCTGAACGTGTGTGTGTATGTGAGCCTGATGCATGGAAGGCCTGCTGTGTTGTGAACTCGACCTCTCTGAAACACTGAGCTGCCGGTGAACAGTTGGTGTGTGACTCTTTTTACTGGAACTATTTATTTCTCATAACCATGGAAAGTAAATTTAAACAGTTTCCTAAAAGCTCTGCGTAGCAGTCATTCTTTGTTTTTCATCCATCCCAGGACCACCTTGTTGCTACAGCGCTAATCACCGCACCACCACGCTACCCGATAGTTAATTTTGACTTTTAAAAAAAGTACTATAATAATTCTATTTCAAAAAAATGTAACATTTATTTAAAGAATGCAGAAAACAAGCAAATCACTGAGAATACACTTCTATTCATTTCTCTAAAACAAAAAACAAACCATTAAAACAAAAAACAAATTCTTTGTGCAATTTTGACTTTGAATGTCAAACTTAAGCTAAACACATTTACATAAATCTTACATATTGAGAAAGGCACAGCTGGTAGAAGGTTAAAAAATTACAGTGCATTTGAGAAAATACAAGATATTATACAGGAAATAATGACTTCCACAGCGTTGTAGCACTCTGGCTAGCAGGAGTTCTGCTAGGAGTCAGTGAAGGTCCCTTGTCATGTGGTCACATGTCCGGCTCAAAGACTTTTTTATTGTGTTTAATAAAAAAAAAAAATCCTGAGACCTGCAACATCCAAAAAATGTGAACATTTGGTATATTAAAAGGAAGGTTTAGCAGGAAAGGAAAGGGGGGGGAAAAGCTGTATCATCCTCATTCATGACTTGCTCGCTGTTGTAGCAAGTTTTCTTTACTGGCCTATGTAGCCTGTAGTGTCAAATTCTTGAGTTATGGTCCCCTTTTGATCAAATTTTGATGAATTCAAAGACTGATCCTTTCATATATGTGCAGTAAACATTAAGCTAGAACAGTTCATTGACTGTTTCAAAGGTTACAAAATCCATTACTAAAGCTTACTAGTGATTAAATCACTAAGTTTTTAATCCACACACACAAAAAGTGTTTTGAAGCTTTAAGTTGTGATTTTAGGGTTTAGGCTGTGACTCTTCTCTTGGTATTAATGAGATTTTGCCTGAAGGTGCTTTATGTTGTAAGGTAGAGACCCTACAAGAATACAAATCTGTCCACAATTCACAAGGATCGCTACTCCTCCTGGAGTATTGGTCAGAGCTGACTCGAACCTGCACACAATATTCACCCAAACTGTGCTCAAGGTCAAGACTATGTTTGAGATTTCATGGATGCCTTTTCCAATTTTCAGAAGAACCACTCCTCCTAGAACACTGGTCAGATTTTAATCTATTGGGATTCATTAACAATTAACATGATAGGACTGTAAACGTCCTTGACTTTTTAGTGAATTTCAGTTCTTGTTTACACAGTTCAGCCAAGTAAGTACTTACTTTGCATACTTTACACATTAAAATAACCTGTGAATTGTGATGAATCATAAGCCAGATGAGCTTCTATGTCAGTGATTTTCAGGGTTACAGGTCAGTTTATTTACAGATAAATCTTTCATGAATGAGCTTTCAAGTACTTGGATTTTATTACCTTGTGAATAAGCAGATCTAAACATTTAACTGTCTGGCTCTAGCTTCATTTTCTGCACACATACGCGGGAGTGCCAACAATCCTGGCATGTAACACTAACCCTCAATAGGAAAGTATATTTCTGTGCTTTCTTTAAGCTGCTGGTATGAATCTATTAAGACTAGCCTCTGACACTGTGGTGTACACTAATTAGGAATGTGGATACTGAGTTTAGTTAATGCAAGGGGGGAAAGCAGTATTATATTTCAACTGGTCTGCATCACTGAAGCTTAGACAAAGTGGAATGAGACTGATTTAAAAAAAAAATGACATGAGAAATGTGATGAGGTCTGGCCTTCACTCAGATTCTTTGCTTGAAAACAGTTCAAAGATTTCTGTCCTGAAGGAATGAAAACACCAAACACATGTTAAAGCAAGTAAACATGAAAAAGGGGCCAATGCAGATGCTCTTCTCAGAGAGCAAAGTTTCAGATAAGCTCCTGTTTCTTCTATAATCAATACAAAGCAACAGGTGTTGGATTTAAAGTGTAACAGAGCGAGTCCAAATCCTCGGCGGTTCTTCTGTGTTTAATGGGCGCCGGTTCAGTGTTAATGTGGTCCGGCCCATTTCCCTGTTATCTTAGGCTGGCATCAAGACTTGTGGGAGCTGGAGGACAGCAGCAGAGGAGAGGAGGTGTCCATGGCAGGCAAAGGCACAGGGATGGGTCCGTTCAGCAGTGTGGGGAACTGCAGAAGGAGAAGAAAAAACTGGATTTTTGTATTTGTTGTGTTGTTTGTGTGAATGACAAAATAGTCTCCTGACTTCAGTGTTTTCCATGGATATAAATTAAAATAAAAACACATACTCTATTAACAGTCACTAAAAGTGAAGAAGAAAGAAACTCGATAGTTTTAGAGTCATTTGTTACTTTTTCTTCAGTCATTTCTTTTTGTTCTTCTGCATGCTTTTACGAGCAAATCACAAAAAAATCAAATCACCTTTAAAGCATGTCGTTTTTATTTGTGGCTTTACGCTGACTCATACATTAGTCTGTTATATACTAACAATACTATGTAAGTATATAACAGACTAATGTATAAGTCAGTGTAAAAATTGTTTCATGCCAATGTCTAAACAGTCTGCTGGAGGAAGTGCTTCAGGTTTCGAGACATTGTGAGGACGACACTGGGACCAAATCCTGTTCTGAGGACTAAAACTGTGTATTTGATGCTTGGTTTAAAAGTTTATTTGTTGTAGTGTGTGTGTGAGAGCTGACTTGGATGGGAGAGACTCTCTTTTCCCCCTAGACAACAGGAAGTTGCCCTCTTTTCTTGTCCACACCAAAACGGAAACATCTGCAGCTTATTTTGAAACCCTTGGCATAAAGTGAATCACACACACACCTCACACACATTAATGTGAGAAAACAACTGCAACTGCTTGTCTCAATGCCATATGAAATGACTATAAAGAGCAGTTTGTGTAAACTGAGAGTTTATGGGCACATCACTACACTTAAAGATGAAAACATTTATCTTTTCATGTCCTCATCAAGTAGAAACTGCCAAAATTTTTCTATGTTGGTTTTAGGTGAAGACATAGACTGTATATAAAAGATGAGTTCATCATGGTTAGAAGTCCCATCTTGAAGCCTCCAGCTGAGCATTTTAACAGGTCTCAACATGATGAGTGAGGCAACCTGAGGAATTGTGCAGTGTCATTTAATTTCACACTTTGTGGCCACACAGTCATAACCTGCTTTGTGTCTGTTTGACCACAATTTACAAAATGAACATCATTCTGTAACAATCATTATCTTGATATCTTCTGCAGGGATTGTTTTTCTAGCCAATGCAGTCCCCCTGGGAAGTACATCCGTCGTAGTCTATGTAGAAAGAGTGTAGTTTTTGCTGAATAACCATCAGTGACAAAACCAATGTAATCAATGTAAGTGTAAGAATGCAGCAGACATGCTCTCCCTCCTTGGATCTGCTGGCAACCACTTCCTCTTGGAGGTGGGTTCTTTATCCCCACTGTTGCCAAATGTTGCTCATAGAGGATCCTTTGGGGTTCTCTGTCTAATATTTTGATCTTTGCTTTCCAATACCTTGAGTTGTTTTGTAACCTGGTGCTAAACAAAACTGAATCCAGTTAAAATCAAATCAACTTTTAATAATGTAGCTCGAGCCTGTGGTCCGTTCCTGAAGTTAAGATATTTTTAGATTTAACAGAGGCTTGGCAAATATCTGCAGCTGCTGAAGACAGCCCGTGCACATGCATGGAAATAAAAATAAATGACTGTTACCTGGAAGAGGGGCGCGTGGCTCTGCAGTTGGGCAGGGCTCAGGGGTCCCACTGGACTGAGGCTGGACCAGAATTGGATATTGGAGAGCAGAGGGCTGGGAGTGAGCAGCAGACCAGACGGAGTCTACATAGACAAAACCCCAAATGAAATGTCAGGGAATAAATACACTAAGAAATAGATGATGGTGTTTATTCTGGCAGCACATCAGCGGCGAGGCTGTCGTGTCACTCAGTCTCACCCAGAGCTCAAAGCCAAGTGTGCCCTCTAGTGATCTCAAACCGACTTGGCAGACTGTCTCCATGCAGACCAGGAAGCCCCACTCATGCAAAATTCATGACATCTACTTTCTGTCTCGGCTTTCTGAGATATATAAAAGCAGTTTGGTTTTCTTTTCTTCAACAGTCTGTAAAAGGTAAATGAATGCTTTTGTGTTCCCACTGTCAGTACAGTTACACTTTCAGCAATGCTAGACTGCAGACGGCTGTATACTTATGGTTTTTAGCTGATGACCTTTACTTGATTGCCTGCCATTGATCTGTCTGGTAATTCCAGGACCTCAAATGTCTTTTGTTTTACCACTCAAAGCTGTCTTATGAACCTTGTTATAAACCATTTATTGATGTCCGGTCCACTGAACTAGATTAAGATTGTTTGTGGCGCACGATTTAATGGATTTTTGCTTCTTTACCAACCACAACCTACGAAATTTGAAAGAAAAGAAAAAAAAAAGCAAACACCATAAACTTGTTTCTCACAGTTCTATTCTGGTTGTGATCCAGGAAGTGAAAAAGGGGGGGAACAAGGTCTTTAAAAAGTTCCAGACTTTTTATTAAAATTCCCATGTGTTCCCGTGGGTGAAAGTGGGTTATACATACTAATATTAAATAAGTGTGCACATGAACGCAGCTCAACTTTTGAAATAATGAGTGAACAGGTCAGCCTATACTTTTATTTTCCATCAGTGATGTATGCACAGCAGTGTATGATTAGTCAGTCTGGATAAGAGCGTTCGCCGAATGTCTGAATGTAGTCAGACTGTCCTGGTTTGGTCAGTGTGTTGTTGCCAGTGAATCGGAAGCTGCATGAACATATGGCTTCACTTATGAACCTCCTCCCTCCCTCCCTCCCTTCCTCCTTTTCTTTCCGCTCACCTCTTTCCATCTCCTCCCTGTCTGACTTTCCTCATCCAAAAATCTCTTCTTTCGCTCGTCTGACCCTCATCTCCTCATTCCTCACCTATTACCTACTGCATTTCTGGAAGCATGAATGTGTGTATAACAAGTGTGTAATGTGTCACGTTGTACCTGTGCTGTGAAGAAGGCTGAGGTCAGAGACCCAGATGGCAGAGCTGGGCTGTTGAGGGCAAGTGAGACAAGGTCACTTCCTGTCAAGAGATGTGAAGGGGCGGAGATTTCCAAGCCTTTCGGTTTTCTTCCTTTTAGAGGCGTACTATTGGCCAGTCCCCTCCTTTCTGGTGTTGTCCTGCTCTGTAACCTCTCCCTGTCTCTCTGACCAGATGACAGGTTTAGAGGTTGTGCGCTGGGCTCCAATTCATCTGCATCTGTGCTCTGGACTCCCACTCTCACTAGCATATGGGTGGGGCTTTGTGGAGGGGAGGAGGATGAGGAGGAGGAAGAGCAGACCAGCTGAGGAGACGGCCTGGAGGAATGGGAGTTCTCGGTTGAGGATGGGGGTGGGGTGGAGGGGAGCGAGGAGTGGCCACGGTGGGTCATGAATCGGATGACAGAGGAGCCGTCGTCCGGACGATCGGATCTGGGCTCTGTCTTGATTGGCCGGTGCTGCTCTAAGGAGTGATGCAGGGAGCTGATCTTGAAGGAGGAATACAGGCCGGAGTGGAGGTACTGGTTCCTCTCACCCCCATCCTCATCTTCAGCCTCGGGTTCTGATGCGGTGCCCCCGCTTTCCTCACTGCTGCGACCCGACTCCACCAATGCAGGGTCCATCTTCAGAATCTCAGGGAACGACACAAACTTGTAGACAAACTTCTGACCGATCACCTTCTTGATGATGTTCTGCAGGAGAATCACGATGAGATGTGCAGTTCATTACAACTGAGGAGACAAACCACTTCAATGTTGTGTAGCTTAGATATATAAGTTGCGTACCTTGTCATAGTAGTAGCGCAGTGCTCTGCTCAGCTTGTCATAGTTCATGTTGGTCTTGTTCTTGCGCAGGCCCCACAGCTTGGCCACTTCCTCTGACTTGAGCAGCTTGAACTCGCCATCATTGGATGTCCAGCAGATAAGATGTTTGTGGCTTTGGTCGAGCAGCAGCTGCAGCAAGAACTGCCAGAGTGTGATGGAGCTCTCCATGATGATGGGGAGGGAACGGGGACACCAAAGACACAGGTGATCTGCAGTAAAAAAATCAGATCAGGAGAAACAGTCAATCTGGAATGGCCTATATTCCTTTGCAGGGGTTGCTTCTGTATCTCTTTGTACATCTGTAGAGTGACAATAAATTCTTTACTGTACAAAGAGTGCAGTAAGGAAGAGCGCATCTCTTCTATAGTTGAATCTGTACCAGAACATTCACATGTCAACTGTTGGACGAGTAAAATCATGTCACATATGAATCTCTGGAAGTTATGATGCTGATAGGAAGTGTTCTCCTTGCTGGTGCATTACAAGTCTACAACTTACAGCGGCTTCTGTCATAATAGCTAACAACTCTATGTTCTTTTACTCCATGAATTCACAGTTAAACTTAAGATCTGATATGACTTGGGCCCAAGTCTTGTCATCGTCATCTCCCCCTTTGTCTCTCTTGCCTCATTCTGGACCTGTTTTTTCTTTTATGTTTTTTTATTGGATGAGTTGGTTCTTTATTGTAGTTTTTAATAATACCGATTACATGTTTATGTTTGTCTAAAGACAATAAACATTTGATAACAAAAAAAGCCCATCTAGCTCTTAGTCCCTTTAGAATGAAATATCTAGTTCTTTAGCTTCAACATGCTACGATGAGTTAAACCAAAACAATGAGCTCAAACTATGATGGCCCTGAGAGGTTAAAAGCACTGCAACTCAAGAAATAAACTCACAAACAAAAAACAATTAAAAAAAATTACTGCAGGATTTTTCTATTTGCTGGTGTTTCCTAAAGTTGCACTGCATTTGACTTCCAGGGCTGCCATATAAAAGACATTAAAAGGTCTTCTTATAAACTGCACAGTTGGCTGATAGAATTTGTGACACTCTGTGCATTACAAATATTAATTTTATATTAATAATGTGAACTTGGTGTCATAAAAATATTGATTAATGCAGATTTAAAGCTCACTTTTATTAGAAATACAATACACCATTCCCAGTGAACTTAAATAAATGAGAACCTTGAACTTGGAAAAACAATCTAATTGAAGAATGGGATGCTGTGTAAAATGTAAATAAAAATATTTGCAAGTCAGCTGATCCCTTTTACTGATAAATGTTGCTGTGCTTCAAAGATATATCTGGACATTGTTGATGGCATCACATTCAAAGTTCGCATTTGCATTTCACGCAGCGGGTTAACTTTTGTGGAAAACCGTTCTTAAAGTACATCACAATACATGCAAGTCATCCAGTGTCCTTAAAAGGTTATAGATTTTAATCTTTCCAAGACTCAATTGTGAAAGAGGACATCATAAAAAGAAAGGAAAAGGGTAGTTGGTGGGTGGAGAAGAGAAAGACTGTTGGCATCAAAACTAAAGTGTATGCTGATCCTTCTTCTGGTTCAAACATGTTTAACACATGTTCAAATAACTCAACCTTTGAATAACAGAGTAATAAAAGAGCTTTTAGAACAGACATGCAACAGTCATCTGTGAATATGGATGTTTATCAAGGCATACGGGTAACTTTCAAGGGGAACACGTCATATTCCTCCCCCATGCGTTGGTCCTCCTCAAAAAGCAAAATAACACACTTGGGGAAACTGTCAGTGTATGTTGAATTATTACCTGGTGCTTTGCATTACAAAAATAAAACATTTCCATTCTATATTGATGCACAAAAGCTGGCGCTCACCCATGCATTTCCATTTGAAATGAAAATCAGCCCATTATTTGGTTATTTATGCTTTAATGACACACCCAGAAGATTTATACACGGGGTATGAAAAATGATTTGCTGCATTAAAGGTCATTTTCTTGCCAAAATCTTCCATTATTGTGAATCTTAAACGATCAGAAAGCCAACAGTTGTTAGCTCTGTTCGTATTTACTTGGACTACTTTTGCTTACAGTTGATTAGTGTGAGATATGTAAACCATGTGTCTGTGGGTACTGGTTTGTGTTCTTTGCTACTTCCTCCCGCTTCTTGTGTGTGTGTGGAAGTGTGTATGTTACAGTACATGTTGGGGTGGATCACTAGTGTTACAATTTCTGAAAAGAGCTCTTTGATCATTTTTCAGTTTTGTTTTAAGATGCAAAACAATTTCCAAAAACAAACAAAAATAAAATCTCTCTGGGATTTCCTCAAACTCCGACACTGCTCTTTGTGCTTCTTGTTATTTCGCATGTGTGCATGAGCTCTAGTATCACGTGTGTGACACAGAGAGAACAAGAGAGAGAGGTTCATACATTTGGTTGGTTGGTTTTTGGATGTTCCCATGGTGATAAAACAGGATGTGGTCAGTGATCTTCTGCCAAGGCAAGCCTGGGTTTTTAACTGACATGTTTACCTGTGGGTGTCTGCCTGTCGCTCCCTGCCTCCTTTGTCAAATAAATTAAATTACAGTTCCTGAGCTGCACACTGCGAAACGAAAAATAACAAACAACCGCTAATATTCGGAGTAATCAACTACTGATTCGATCTAAAAATACAGCGTACACCTTTCCCTTTGTGTCTTTCTGAAAGGAAACCAACCAGCAAAAGGGGGGTAGGGGTGAAAGTGCATTTCGTGCAAACAATGACCCATCATCGTGAACACACACACACAAGCAAGTGTGTTCTCACTTCCTATTTCCTGAATGTGTGTGTGTGAAGTGATGGAAGAACTGTACTGATGTCCGTCTGTCTAAACGAGGACTTCCTGTCATTCAGTTTCAGGGGCGTCATTCCCGGTGAGAGACCTTTCCTATCCAGGACTTCCTGTCACAGAGACCCACTGGGAACGAACACACACACACACACACACACACACACACACACACACACACACACACACACACACACACACACACGGTCTATACTTCTATATAGATCTGTTATATGGGGTATACATGTATGCCCCGGTGTCAAACTTTCTGATCTATACTCTGCAAGTCTGTTGAGGAGATGAACAAAGCCACAAAAACTGCTGATTTATTTGGAATTTCAGAATAAAAGCAGTCTGGAGCACTGGTCCGCTGTTTCAGTGCTTAAAATCTGCTTGTCCATAAACTCCCTCTTCTTGTGCAAGCTCACAAGTCATGGAAGATCTGTACATAAAAAATTCTCCTACTGCAAATGTTTATCCATGGGATTTTCTGCCAGTGTCTTCTGGGGGCTCTTCAGTCCAGCAGAAACAAACCAAAAGCCACATATGAGTCTATCCATTTTCTTTAGGCTGTGTATTTCTTATTTTTGGAAGTATGTCTGTGTGTGAGAGTGTATGTCTGTGGAAAGAGAGCAGGGGTTTCTGCTGGAACTCAAACGGTTCTTTGTTTTTGCACCAGTGACTCATTTTCAAGATGTTGTCTGCTGCCAGCTTCTATCCGGAAGCGCATGGCAATTAGTCTGCGAGGTCCAGACAAACCAGAAATTCTACTACTAGATTTTTAAAGGAGCCACGGCTGATTTTTTTTCCACAGCAGCCACCATTCTAACCTCTTTTAATCCCTTTCTTTACCCCCAAATGTAGCTCCCATCAGCGGGGTCAGTTTTGATTCCAAAGCAGAGTGCTAAAACCGCAGCTTTAACACATTTTTACGCACAGCTTTACCTCGTTACGCACAACTTTACGCACGACTTTAGTCGGATTTCAAGTTGACAGTGACTGCCTGACCGTTAGAGGACTTCAGCAGATACACCAACAGCTAACGCGAGCTCGTTTCTGTCTTTCTATTACGCCCAAATGTGCTCAGACACATAACTTCAGAAAGTTGCCCATAGCAGGAAATATGGCACCTACCTAGCTGTGGCTGCTCCTCTGTCCGTGTGCGATGTGTGGGTTTGTGTCTTTAAAGCGGTGTGTGCGAGGTGTGTTGGGGCTCCATGCTGCTGCTGTTGCTGCCCCGCTGTCTGAAAGCGGATCCGCAGCTTTTCTCTCTCCTGCTCAGAGCAGGAAGTCGGGACGCGTAGACGGAGAACGGGCGCACTTCCTCTGGCGCAGTATTCCAGTCTGTGTAAACACATACACACAGGCGCGTGCACACGTTCACACAAAATTTCTACTTCCCATAAACACACCTCCTCTTTTAGAATACTCTCTCTCTCTCTGTCAGACACACACACACAGAAATATTGTAATCTTGACTACCCTCAGCGCTGAGCCAAGTGACAACTGACGTCACCTTCTTCCTGCTCACCGGGAGGGGTTCCTGTTTTTACACACACACACACACACACACACACACACACACACACACACACACACACACACACACACGTACACACAGTACGTTAAGTAAATCTGGGCCTTTGGGTAACTTTATTGTCCAAACTTTAGTTTCCTTATGGAAAAATCATCACCTTCTGGAGGTGGGTACAATGCATACACTTACAAAGCAAAAACTTTATTAAGTTTAATGAATAAATATATATGTAATATTTAAACGATTTAATATAAAACCTTTAATGCTCTCGACTTAAATACTTAGTATGGGGGCTGAGGACTTTGTTAGTTGACGCATCAGCTGAAACCCTTGAAAGGTGCCTTTCAATCTGGAGAGGTCAACCGCAGACTGTTGGAAGAGAAAGGGAAAGATCGTTTATGTCTGCAAAGATGAACCACGCCTCAGCATAAGCGCAGCCCACTCTCTGCTCTCCCTGAAATTTCCATTTCCAAACCCACACCAGAGAGCAACATCAAACGACCTCACACCTTCTAGTCACATACTGGTCAACAGACAGAATTTAGCATAAAATATTAATCAGATTTTGCTTTTTAATCACTGAGAAACCTGTTGTGTCTAAGTCAGACAGTGCTGTATGGTTCAATTCTACATTAAACATTTTTTAGTGAGTGTATGTGTGTCACGGTGGCCTCCAATGCCATGCCAACAGCTGTTGCATCATTTATATCATGCAGCCTTCATGACATAATTCTGCAATCGTTTATTATTGCAACTGCATGCCGATAGGGGTCGCATGTGAGACAGTTTAGAGTCATCAAGCAGTCAGAAGCTAATTTAACCCAACAGGAAAAACACAATGTAATGGGCAGTCACTGGCAGGTAATGCTTACCCAACAGCTGGTGGAGCTGGATTGTCTGTGCATCATGTCAAGTTACTTTCCATAACGCAACACAGATCAATTTGAAATTGTTATGTAAATGTCCCTGGGTGGAGGTTTGAATGTTGGGTTTCCTATGAAATTCCTCTTGTGATAAAGTTACGTTCAGATGCTGTCTGACTGTGTGAGGCAAACGCATGAGAAAACATTTTGTTGTCTTGTCTGCTTTGACCTGTGCTTCATTTGTGTGCGAAATAATAGCAAACTATTGTGCAGGTCTTTTCTCACCTAATAAAAGATTAGTCTGTGTGAGTGCAACTTTACATGTGTCATCTTGTTGCACTTCCTCTCATTTGACTGTGTGGTTTTGCATGTCGTCCTTATGTCATTTGACTGTTTAGCTTGTGACATGCAGTGCAATCGAGCAACATTCTACACTACGTGCAGCACACACTGCTGCGCTTTTTTGAATACCTGTCTTTTAAAGTAGTTGATAACATTAGAAAAAACTAAGACTACCAAGAGAATTCGGAGGACTGAATTTAACAAGGCAAGTTATTTTTGGTGGCCTACAAAGTAGTGATGGGATTTCCAGCTCTTTTTAGAGAACCAGCTCTTTCGGCTCGGCTCACTAAAAAGAGCCGGCTCTTTCGGCTCCGAACCGGCTCTTCAGGTTGTTATGTTGCTTTAATTAATTTATTATTAACAACAATAGAAAATTAAGCACAAAAGGAATTACTAATGTAAAAAAAGTGGTTTTATTTATACATGTTTATATATAAACATGTATAAACACGCATGCACAAAGTCCAAAGCAAGTACAAACTCCAAAACACATTTCTAGCGTTAACTGAACTTCCTTAACAGAGCTACCTAGATCACTTAAATTACATAATTGAAAGCATATGTGTATTGTTTGTGTATTTATACACAAGCACTCATATATATTAAAATAATTTAAAAGAAAAGTTAATTTACCTGTTACTACCACACACCAAATCCGGTTGTTGGTACTTGCTGGCTTGTATAGCCACTAGGTAACAAAAGCTCAACACTGCCCCTAGCATCCTGGAGCACTTCTGTCATCTTTTGTACGTGCTTTGGAATTTTTACGTGTTTTGGAGTTTTTATGTGTTTTGGAGTTTGTACGTGTTTTGTCTACATACGTTTGCCACCGTAAATATACTTTTATTTATTCACTCCACATAAAATGTAATAAATAAATCATATAATACTAAAACCAACTATTCACATTTCAACTTTTAACTATTTAAATTTTCAGTGAAACAACACAAAACACTGCAAACCACAACACAATTAAATATAAATTAAAATATGAAAACAAAAAGAAGATGCATATTCTCTGTCATATGGACCTGCATGAATAAACTTTCTGAATCCTTTAACATCCACAACTGAAAATAGTTGTGGATGATTACTATACCTTTCTAATGTGACGTCATTGTCCCTGGCTCTCTTTCTCTCTCTCTCTTTCCCTCCCGCTCTGTTCCTGTGCTACTGCGAGTGTAACTCTACCGACCCTCCCCCCTCATCCCAGCGTAAAGCACAAGGCTCGCGTGCGGAGTGAAGCGGAAAAAAGTGCGAGGGAGAGGGTGAGAGAAAGGGAAAAAAAGATCCGCTCTAAGAGCCATTTCGTTGGCGACCGACACATCACTACTACAAAAGGCTCTTGGCGAGATGGTGGGTATGGCTACATCAAAAATGAAAGCGCAGCTATGCACATTTGAAACCATTTTAAGACACTCACTTGCCAAACACTGCCCACTGGTGGTGAAAGTTTTATTTACTTCTTGCCTAGGGTAATTACAAAATACACCTTTAAATGTTAAGTCAGTAAGAAAATCATAACAATACAGCCATATAGCATGCATCAGGACATGCAAAACTGCACAGACAAATAAGAGAAAGGATGAAAGAGGCCAAGTTGCACTGACGGACAATTAATCTGTCTGGTAACCAATCAACACACACAATCTGATCAATAACAAGTTAAAACAAATGCTTTATGTGCACATGTGAACATATTTTGGCGCAAATGGAAATCAAAACTTTGTGTTTTTCCCCTTCCACCCAAAAAATAAAAATAAATAATGAGAAATATTTTTTCAGATGAAAAGACTACAAATAGACAGATATGCATGTGTAAAATCAATTGTCACAGGCATCAAGAATATGTGCTTCCACCGAATAGTTCTCCATCTCTTCACGTTAATCTAACGAACTGCTCTGCAACTCCTAAAAACTCATATACAGAAAAATTAAGCCAAACCAAAGATCAGAGTGAGACTTCCTATTTGTTTGTTCCTCTTTGGTTGAAGTTCCTGATGCCCTCTCCGGTCCGCCCCCATCTTTAAAACGTCCACAGCGCCAAACTTTGGGCTCCCCAACGGGAAAATGACGAGCAGCGAAGAGGATCCGCAGTGGAGGAAAGTGCATTCCGTTACAGGAGTGATACCTCGGTCCAGGCATGGACACCGTGCAGTCGCAATCCGGGAGCTCATCGTCGTTTTCGGTGGTGGAAACGAAGGGATAGCGGAGGATCTCCATGTTTACAACACTGGTGAGCTACCGTTAGCATTCACGCTAACTAGCAGGTTAGCGGCTAATGTTTTTAGCATGCTCGAGAGGGAAACGACCCCTTAAGCTAACGAGCCCTCCACCACGGGCTTTTGTATACTGTATATGTGTTACATATATCTTTATAAAACAACCGCAAAATTATAAAATTGCGTGTACGATATTATTTGGTTGGGTTCTTTTTCATGTTTGTAAACTATCCACTTACTTGACCAGGAGAGTTTTATAGTTCCGAAATGTAGTGAACTGTAAAGTGAATTTGAGCAAGAGCCAAAAAAAAGTAAGAACGTCACATCCTTTGTTTAAATATATGAAGTTCTTTTGTTACTTAAGGTGCAGTTTGGGTTATGTATGTAAAAATATATTTAACGTGAATGCGTGAATTGTCTCCAGGCCAGCTTTGGCCAGTGCATTAAACATTATTAAGACTTGTATAATACATTGGCTAACAGCTACCCTTTTTCCCAGTCTCAAAGCAGTGGTTTCTACCTGCGGTTAGGGGTGACATCCCTCCTGGCTGTGCAGCCCATGGCTTTGTTTGTGAAGGTACTCGAATACTGGTCTTTGGTGGAATGGTTGAGTTTGGAAAATACACCAACAGCCTCTATGAACTCCAGGTAACACTGTCTCTTTTTTCCACTGCAGCTTCTTCTAACTCTGCTGCTGTTATGGGGAAGATGTTAAAAGATATTTTTTGTTTCTCAGGCGAGTCGCTGGCTGTGGAAGAAGCTGAAACCAAGGGCACCCAGAAATGGCTCACTGCCGTGCCCTCGGATCGGACACAGCTTCACTCTTGTGGGTAATAAATGCTACCTGTTTGGAGGGCTGGCCAATGATAGTGAGGATCCCAATGGCAACGTGCCAAGGTACTGTGCAGACACATCTTTACTCTCAAGAATGGTGTAAAAACCTGTAAGTGCTCTGTGGTTTATTGGGTTTTTCCCATTTTAGGTATTTGGGAGACTTGTATGAATTGGAGCTCCAGTCAGTTTCAGGGGCCAGAGGCTGGAACATTCCAGACACAAAGGGCCGTGGTCCCTCTGCACGGGAGTCCCATACATCAGTTGCCTACACTGGCCTTGGTTCCCCGAAGCTCTACATCTTTGGAGGGATGCAAGGAAGTCGGCTAGATGACCTCTGGCAGCTTGATCTTGGTAGGAGTGATCTTGGTTTTATATATCATAGTGACTAGCTGCAGAAAGAAAGCTTTATTTTGATGTTCACTTGGATTAAAATTTAAATTGCACTAGTGATACTTATGCTTGTGATTGTTGCCAATTGTCATTCTCTCATCCTGCCCAATAAATTGCAAGCCAAAAAAGAACAATAGTATAACAACAACAAAAAGAAACAACCTAAATGCAAGTGTGGAGTCGATGGAAGACCAGAGTCGTGGAGGATTTGGGACAGAAGGATAGCAGCAAGAGTGTAACAGGATTAGAAATGAGTATATCATAGGGACAGCTCAGGTTAAATGGTTTGGAGGCAACGCTAGGCAGCAGTGAGATAGTTTGCATATTTACAGAGGAGGGATCGTGGCTGTATCGTACAAAGAATCATGAAGATTGCAGCTGCCAGGCAGGAGGAAAAGAGGAAGACCACAGAATGCGATTCATGGATGTAGTGGAGAAGGACATGCACAGGGTTGGTGTGATAGAGGAGGATTCTAGGTATAGTGTGAGATGGAGGCAATCCCTAAACAGACCAGCCAGAAAAAGAAGGACAAAAAAAGGGTTTAAGCATGAATTTGTAATAAAACTGCCTTAATGATTAATGTGAGAGTAAGTTTGGTTGATATTAACTCTACACAGGATTTGCAGTGTATATCTATCTATCTATCTATCTATCTATCTATCTATCTATCTATCTATCTATCTATCTATCTATCTATCTAAAATTCATGTGTTTGTATATTTGTGCAACATGGCAGTAAGTATAAAATGAAAACTGTAATGGTGAAAATACCTTTGGTTGTGCCAGAAGTTGGTGAAGTTACATATGATCAAAATTGTCAGTGTTCAGTCTTCCTCCAAAGTTGCCAACCCTGAGAAAATAAACCAGCGTTATGAATTTAAACCTTTGTTTGCATTGCTCCTCAGTTAGGTGTCAGCTGTGTCATTCCCTGCAGGCTTCATTTTGTTATTTTGACCTTTTAAGCTAATTTGGCAATCATTCATCACAGAAAGGTAACGTTATATAACTTTGCTCAGCCATGTCTCTAACACATGTGAGTCCACTGAGATTCCTCATAATTAGAAAACGGTCATCCCCAATTAGATGTGAGATTTTCTTTTTTAATGTGCATAAGCATATTAAGTTCAAGGGTTGATGAATTAACTGAAATAACATAAGAAATTATTTCTGGAAAAACTCAAATTGCTAAATAGAAAATCATCAGAATGCAAGAAGTGACATGTTTAACACCCTGATTTTTCTCTTTGATGTTTTAAGCCCTGTTTGCATGTCTCCATTTCTAATTGGTAATGAGGAACAGGAGTTTGGAATATTTAAACACACCTATATCTTTTCTTTGTCGTCGTTAGACACAATGGTTTGGTCAATACCGGAAACAAAAGGTTCCACACCATTTCCCAGAAGTCTTCATTCGGCCAGTGTCATCGGAAACAAGTAAGCTTCTTATGTATTAACACCAGAGAGTTTTTTGTGTTCCTCTCTGGCAACAAAAAGCTACTTTATATTAGGGCTGCCACAATTAGTCGACTAATCACGCTTACGTCGACGATTTATTTAATAGTAGACGCGTCCTTTAAAGCTTTGTAAGATCCCGAAAGACACAGGAATAAGCATTAGGGTTTAAGAGTGTAATAACGGGCTGAAACAGAAGGTGGCAGCACTGCATGTACAAGGATGCCAGCTGCCGTTAAACCCCAAAGAAGAAGCAGCGGTGTCCAGCATCGTTGCTGTGTCCAAATTCAGGGACAGCATCCTTCGGAAGCCGCATTTGTAGGCCTATTACGTTACAGCGACACGACGAAGGCTATCCAAATTCGAAGACTCCGACAGATGTGTCCTTCAGTTTTATATTACTCTTATTACTCTTTCTGGGTCACAAAATAAACTTTTAACATATTTTCAGGCGAGAATGTAGCTGTATAAACTTCAAATATCTGCTCAGTTTATCAAGACATCACATATTTGCAAAAGTGCTCTGACGTTTTCGAGAGACGTCTGTTACCCACTAGCTCGACAGCTAGCCGGGGTTCAGGGCTCACTAGAGCCGGCGAGAGCAGCGGTCTTTCGCTACTCGGGTTAAACACGATATATAAGTCACTTAGATAGTTTAAAAATGTTATTGTTTGGCTTTTTTCTGTGTTTTATTTGTTCCTTAGTAAATCAGTTTGGCTGAGATTAAAGTTATAGTTTTCACAAACTGAATAATCAGTTTTCTATTTATTTAGAAAACTGAATAAACAGAAGTGTGAGATGGTCGAGAATTTACTCCAATGTCCTGTTGTATTTTAGATAGCAAGGAGCAGATGGCTGAGTTTATTAAACTCCACTGAGACCATCTGCAAATTTCATTAAAAATTTAATAAACTATCATCTTGTCTTTATTTTTAGTTAGCACATATTCAAGCTGTAAACTAATGATAGTTATATAAGAGCAGATGCATGCTGTTAAAATAAGCTGTACGCTTTACCTCCAATAGATGCATGATGTGATTAGTCGACTGATCACAAAAATAATCAAAATAATCGTTTGTGGCAGCCCTACTTTATACTCTGCCATGTGGCTAAATCTGATAATGCAGCTTAACTTTATAAATGATTATCTACGTTGATAAAACATCATATTTCAGTTCGTCCTGAGCATAATGCTGCCAAACGTATTCACCCATCCAAGTCATTGAGTTCAGGTGTTTCAGGCTCTTCCATGGCCACAGGTGGATCAAATAAAGCTCCTAGGCATTCAGACTGCTTCTACAAACATTTGTGAAAGAATTAGTTGCTCTCAGGAGCTCGGTGAATTCCAGTGTGGTACCGTGATAGGATGGCAGCTGTGCAACAAGTCTAGTCATGAAATTTCTTCACTAATAAATATTCCACAGTCAGCTGTTAGTGGTATTATAACAATGTGAAAGCCACTGGGGATGACAGCAACTCCAACATACATGAAGTGGTAGGCGATGTAAAATTACAAAGCAGGGTCATCTGCTGTTGATGCACATAATGTGCAGAGGTCACCAACTTTTGGCAGATTCAGTTGCTCCAGACCTCCAAACTTAGTTTGTCCTTGAGCTAATTGGTCAAGAACAGTGCATAGAGAGCTGTAATGGGTTTTCATGGATGAGCAGCTGCATCCAAGTCTTACATCACCCAATGTTTGTGTGTTATTGTTTTATAGTTCTTGTGTATATATGAAACCAGAATGTCCTTCGACATAGTCTGGTGTGTTCTGTCTGCAGGATGTATGTTTTTGGCGGCTGGATTCCTGCTCCAGAGTCAGAGACGCACATTGCTTTAGGAACTGAATGGATCTGCACTAATTCCCTGAGCGTTCTCAACTTAGGTGAGTTCTTCTCATTATAACCCCTTAAAATAACTTATGAGTGGTTTTGTAAATGAGATCTGTAGCCTGTGAGCCTTTTTTGTTTGTTTGTTTAATCTCATCCATGGAATTCCTACAATCCTTCATGGAGGCCAGCAAGCTCACTGTTACCTGGTTTTCCTATCACAGACACTATGACTTGGCAGAACCTTGGCCCAGAGCAGCACGATGATGATATAGAGTACCAGCTGCAGAGCCAGGGACCACAGACCGATGATCCATATGCCTGCAGGCCAAGAGCCAGGGCTGGCCACTGCGCCGCTAGTGTTGGCTCCAGGCTTTACGTTTGGAGCGGTCGTGATGGATACCGCAAGAGCTGGAACTACCAAGTGTGCTGCAAGGACCTGTGGTACCTGGAAACAGGTGAGAAACGGGGGAGCGAGTTAGGGCAATGGGGTCGGTGCTGGGGGGGCAAAAAGCACAAATCTGTTTAAAAATCCTTTGGTCTCAGATCGACCAGCGACCCCAGAGGCAGTGCTGCTCATCAAATCTACTGTCAGCATGCTCCATGTGGCATGGCGCCCCCTGGCTGCGGCAGACTGCTATATCCTCCAGATCCAGCCTGCAAGTTCCCCCAGGACTACAGTGAGTGGTCCCAAACCAGCGGATCCAACAGGAATAGATGGTCAGAATGGAAAGGAAAAACAATCTGCTGGTAAGGAAAGCACAGCCTTCAGTGACTTCATCAGTTTATATTAAAATCTTTATTGGATTTAGATGGAAACGTTTCTGTGTAGAGCTAATGGTCACTGCAAACAGAATACAGAATACAGCAAAAAGGGAACAATTTCAATGCTTTCAGACTCATAAAATACACTATTGACACTATCAGTCTTTCTTTACTTTCTTTGTAAAATGGTTTGATCCCATCATTGTCAAAATGAAGAAACCGCAAACCGAGAAGAGAAAGGAGCAGCACAGGTAAGAGTCTTTCTTATATCAATAATAAAGGCTGGGCAATATGGGGGAAGAACAGTGATCAATGTCAATCAAATCACTTCTTGTGGGCGTTGTGTTGTCAGTGGGAGAAACATTTCATCGTCCAAGTGACTTAAGTCTTTGAAGAAGTCACTTTTTTCCCCTTTGTTTTCTCTCTTGTTATTGTTCCTGATTTAATCGTGTACAAAGCTTCAGTCGCCCAAATATCATGTGTGCTATTGCCGGCTGCCAGTCCTACACGGTGCTTCAGTTTAAAATTATGTGGCTATAGCTCAGATCCAGCCACATCATTAGTTCAGTTCAGTACTAATCTTATTAGCTTTTTGGGTTATCTGTCAAAATGTGAATGGAATGAGCTCTACTGGCTTTATCTTAACACTGAGGAAAAGTTACTTCACAATAACTGTATTTATCATTTTATCACCCAGAACTATCTATAAATAAGATTTAATACACAAACACTAACATACAGCCACACTAACACGCCAGCAGTCCAGACGTAGTGCTTAAATTTTCTCCCTGATGTTTTTTTTCTTTCTCAGGGTGCTTTGCTGCAGCAGGATGCTTCAGCAAAATCTTCAAATGGCTCAGCAGACAGTCAAGCACAGGGTGGGAGGATCGATGGGAGAGACTTGAAAGAGGACTCTAACCTAAAACTGTGCAGTAAGTCTCTTATCAGGTGGTTCTTGCTTAAATGCTGTTTTATACAGTTCATTTCAGTTTTGTTTATACGACCTCAAATCACCACAACAGTCACCAAGCCACTTTTATATTGTAAGATAAAGACTACAGTAATACAGAAATAACCCCCAACAATCAGATGTCCTCCTATAAGCAAGCGATTTACAACAGTGGGAAGGAAAAACTCCCTTTTAATAGGAAGAAGCCTCCAGCTGACGCAAGGTCAGGGAGGGGAAGCTATCTGCTGTTACCAATGTGTGTTTAAGAATTTAAGCTCCTGCACAGTAATAGTCAGATATGTTTGCAGAAACATGGCTGCACAAATAAACTCTTACTCCAGTTTATGACTTCTAATCTTAGACTCAACTTGAAAAAAATACAAAAGCAATGCATTCTTTGACGTGGCTAGAGTAGCTTTGTACGAGTCACAGTTCAAATTATCCTTATTTATCATATACTCTGCCTTGGTGCAGGCACAGCACTGTTTATGACAGAATGTAAATGCTTCAAAATTTGCAGGCCACATCAGATTGTGTTACTGAACCGGATGTGACCTATAATGTAATTTAATTTTTCTCCAAAGCAGGATTTTGTTATTATGACATTTTTAGATTGTTTTTGTTTCTGTGTGTTCTGTTTGTAGCTGCTGGGCAGGAGACTGCAGCAGCAGATCTCAGCAGCTCAGCTCAGCTCCAGTCAGGTAATGGTGGCTCTTACGCTCTAACATCAGTGATATTTGACTGGTGAGGATTTTAAAACGTGTTGATTGTTTTACCTTTTTACAGGCAAAAAGCCGGTTTCTGCAGACAAGACAGCAGATTTTTATACCCACACAGATCAGGTCGGATTTTCTTCTGATAGTGAATTTTTAACTCTGCCTCTCAGCTTGGTTCATACTAACACCACAAACCATCACCTACAGGTTCGGCAGAATCCAGACAACGCTGTGTGGTTTGATGTCGGCGTGTTCAAAGCACTATTCTCTGAGGTCAGCCACTACTACCTACCTGCTGATGGTGACCAGGTGACATCTGCCATCAACAGTCGGGCAACGAACACTAAAGAGGTAAAAACCAGAAGTGAATGGTGTTTATGAAGAAACCACCTATGGATTACATCTTACCCTCACATGCTCGCTCTCTCCTTCAGAAGAAGCTGCCAGGGCCTCAGGACTACCAGGGCAGAGAGAAGCAGGAGCTGGCTACTGGTCAGACATACAGGTTCAGAGTTGCAGGCATCAACTACTTTGGCCAGGGAGATTTCAGCCCAGTGAGCGAGTTCAAAACCTGCCAGCCTGGCTTCCCTGGAGCACCCTCTGCTGTTAAGATTACCAAGGTGACACACAGTATCAAGAAATATTGATGCAAAGATCAGGAAAACTGGAAAATGTATTTGATGTGCTTTTCGGTATCGTTTGCATGTAGGCCACTGATTCAGTCCACATCACTTGGGAGGCTCCTTCATCTCCATCGGGCCGGATCCTGGAGTATTCCATGTACATGGCAGTGAGGAAGAGCCGCTCATCCACTTCGGATCGGCCGGGTCAGATGGCGTTCATCCGGATATACCGTGGCACCAAGACCTCCTGCTCGGTCAGTTCCAGCCACCTGGACAACGCGCACATCGACAGCTCTGCCTCCAACCGACCAGCAGTCGTCTTCCGGATCGCTGCAAAGAATGAGCAAGGCTACGGCCCAGCCACGCAGATCCGCTGGATTCAAGGTGGAGCAGCTTCCGATATTATTTATTTAAACTTCCTCTCACATTAAAATGATGGATGTATCAACCTCCTCTTTCTGTGTTTTATAGATCCCAGTACACTGCGAACATCACTATCCAAAGCTGACAGCAGTGCTGAGGCTGACAACGACGCTGCTGACAGGTGATCAGAGTTTTTAACTTTTCTGCTTTGTTTATTTTTTCAAAGTGGACACTTGTAATTGGTTCTTTATTTTCTTTCTTCTTGCAGCTCCAGCTGAAAATGTTTTAGGGAAAGGACTTTTCACTCAAGATTCTGGCAAATCTATTTCCCAATAGTTTTGTTAATTTATTTTTAATCTATTTAATTTTTACTTTGTAAATAGATTTACATTTTCACAGGCTGTTTGGCCACTGTTCTGTTTTAGTTAAAGTGTTTTGTTAAGTAATTATTATAGTATTATAAGATGTAGAAAACACTGCAAGTATTGTTTGAAATGCATTCTGGAAGACGTGAAGACGCCTCAGTGTTTACTGAACAAGCCACTGACGGGCTATGAGAAGGAAACACGAGTGGTCCTTTTACAGGCCCCACCGGTCCCACGGGGTTATGAAATATCAGCAATGTTACTCATGTTTTTGTGTCTTACTCAGCCACATGTTACTGCAAACTTGTTTCCGTTATACGTATATATATAATTTCAGTTTGATTTTTCTTTGTCTTTACATTTATCTCACTGTAATGTATGTGTAATACATCACAGTGCTTTTATTAGCATGTTCAAAAGCCATGTACTCTTAACCTATTTCTGACATAATTTCATTTCAATATACTCATAGCCACAGAAAACAGTCATGTACTGGGTGAAAGGTATTACAGCTTTGCCATCTTCTCCATCGTGTTACCGTCTTTACCAGGTGCAGTAAAGATGCCACACTTTTTACCCGTTTCATTTTCCTCTTATAAAAGACTCTCACTCATCCATATATAGTTTCATCAGTTAGCCACTGGAATTTACACTGAGTAAATTGTTGTTTTTATAATTCGGATTATATCAATCTGCACCTGTTTTCTTGAAGATTTATAAATATAAATGTCATGATAGTATCAGCAAACATCAGCCTGTAATTGTGCTATTGAGGACACTCGCAGCTTTGCATGGACCTCAATAATGTACAGACCACAGGCAGTTATTACAGAGGCTGGGTGAAATACTGTTGCAATATAATGGAAAACAAAAAAAGGGGTGAATTTACATTTTTCACTTTTAAAGCAGTGACCAGAGAGTGCACAAAGTTTCTAATGACAATCATTAGTGGCACTGTATAGGATTTAAAAGAAAGGTGCTCAAGATACGACTACCTGCTGGATGCTGGTGTAACACCTGTGTGTGGTCCGGTGGAGATGTGCTTCAGCATCTTTGGTCGGTTTGTTGCTCTGGATCAGCAGCAGCTTCTTCTGGTATCTAATTGCAGATGTGTGCAAGCTGCTCAGGTCTCAGAGGTGATGAAGTCTAATGTGTGTATAACTAATCAATGTGACCTGCAATAATAATAATAATAAAAAAAACATCCATCCATCCATTCATCAGTTTTCTTCCACTTATCTGGGGCCGGGTCACTCGGGTAGCAGCCCAAGCAAAGAAGCCCAGACTTCCCTCTCCCCAGCCACCACCTCCAGCTTGTCTGGGGGAACACCAAGGCGTTCCCAGGCCAGCCGAGAGATATAATCTCTCCAGGGTGTCCTGGGTCTGCCCTGGGGTCTCCTCCCTGTGGGACATGCCCAGAAAACCTTGCCCAGGAGGCGCCCATCCTTGTCAGATGCCCGAACCACCTCAACTGACTCCTTTCGATGAGGAGGAGCAGCGGCTCTACTCTGAGCCCCTCCCGAATAGCTGAACTTCTCACCCTATCTCTAAGGGCGAGGCCAGCCACCCTTTTCCGCCGCTTGTATTCGCAATCTCGTTCTTTCTGTCACTACCCACAGCTCGTGACCATAGGTGAGGGTACGGGTGTAGAAAGAAATATGTTGTTCTCAAATATATATTTAGCATTTCAGTTAAAATATGAAGAGTCGCTGCAACATATTTTGTTGAATGTGGTAAATGTGTGTGAAACAGCTGTGGTAATGTATGGGTTAGTATGAACTATAATGTGGAAATACCAGACTATATATGAAGGTTTGATACAGTAGCAAATATAATTATTACTGTAACAGATATAGCACATGCTTACAGGATGAACACTTTTTAGTAAAAATCTCAGTAATTTTCCGCCCTACAACCTGTTTATTTGCTCATTAAAAATGATCTAATCAATAATAAGACAGCAGGCATGTAGACGTGAACGAGATGACCTGCCGCAGTTTAAACTGAGCATCAGAATGGGAGAAAATGGATGATTTATTTGACTCCGGGCATGTCATGGTTGTTGGTGCTAGATGAGCTGGTGCAGCTTCCTTTTCCCTGAAAAGTAAACTTCATTCAGATTGACTGTCCCTCAAAAACAAAATCACACCAAAAAAGTCAATATTAAACACTGAGATCACAGGCTGATCCGGCTCGTTTCATGTGGCTCGGGAGAGGTTCTTAATTTATTTCATGTCTAGGGAATGTGAAGGCCAGTCATCAGCGTCCGTGCCTTCCTCATTTATGAGTTGCCTTCACACTCTGACCACATGAATGACCTTCACAAGGAACCAGAAGTAAGCCTCATAGTAAGGTCTGAAGGGTTCAATAACAGGAGTCAGTACTGTTGGTCTGTGTGGTGCTCCTTGGATAACCATTGCCAAACTATCACTAACTTACTGCCAAACCAGCAATACTGGAAGATGTTATCCAGGTAGCACAACATCTCTCTTGTTCTTTCCACATTTTTTCCACATCTGTCACGTACTCAGTGTAAACCTGCTCTTATCTGAAAAAGAATGAGGTGCCAATGGTGGACCTACCATTTCTGGTGTTCCCCATAGAACAGCACCATGTAGACTGATTGGTGTTCAATAAACACAGGTCCTTTCAGGCCCTCATGTCATGCTCATGGAGACTTCTTGACCATATGTTTAGAAAAATGCACATGAGCACCCTGATAGAGGTTATCTTGTGGGGCTCTTGCAGTGCTCCTCCCGTTCTTCCTAAATCAGTGGAGCAGATGCCAGTCCTACTGATAGATTGACCGCCCAGCCCAGGTCTCCTCATGTAATGGCCCATCTCCTGGTAGCTCCTCCACACTCTTGAAACTACTGGTAGACACAGCGAACTCTCTTGCAATAGCACACATAGATCTTCTAGAAATTGAACTACCTGATTAATCTGAATGAGCTTCAGGTCATGCTGCAAGTAATGACACTTGCAAAAAAAGCTAAATTAGAAACAAAATAGCCAAGGGGCTTAAGGAAAAAGCAGTAGTCTTCAGACCAATGTTCTTTCTAGGAAACGCTGACACTTGAATATTGGTGTTGACCATTCTGGAGGTGGTCAAAGTGGCCAGAAGACAGGAAAATGCCCCAGGGAAGCTGGCAGTGAGTGAATGTCCCCTGCGTGGGTAAATGCGCACGGTTCGCTTCGGAGACTATCACGGATCCTGCTGTATAATAACCTCAGCTGGAAGAAGCGACAAACCAAACATAGGCGAATGCTTTAAATATGGGTTTGGGGCTGTTTACGTGTGAATAGGGAAAGGCACTATCCCGTGAACCAAAGTGCATAAGCTCAGGAGGACGTAATGGACATTACAATCGGCGATTGTAATTTAAAACTTAGCACCTGCACACTCAACACTGATATAGAATAAAACGACTCAACTGAATAAGTTTCTAAGATCTTCATTAAGGAGTCTTTATTCTCCAAATTTACATATTAAAAGATTTCCAAAGGGAAGAAATTGAAAAAATAAGAACTGATTATATCACCTTCCCTATCCCTCCTAAAGGGAAAGAAGACCAATTTAAAATTTTGAATAAAATTTACCTGACAAATAGACTCCTTGGTGATAGATTCAAAATAGAAACTGGTAATTGTGTATTTTGTGAAACAGAAGAGGAGGATTTGGACCATCTATTCTTTTTGTGCAATTTTATACAAATATTTTGGTTGGATTTTCATACCTGGCTTTATTCCAGTGGGATTCAAATGACCCAATTTACCTTAAATATGATAATGTTTTGGAGTGTTTTTGAAAGAAAAGAAAGCTAATTATGTTGTTAATGTGTTATTAATCTTGTACAAGCAATTTATACATAAATGTCGTTTTTTTAAGACCAAACCAACATAGGCTTACTGGAAAAACGACTTAAACCTGTTGGTTGAATCTTTGACCTTAGTTAGAAAGGAAAAGGCTGCTTTTTTTTGTTTCCTTTGTGGAAGATTTTGATTTAGAGAGTTAATAATCTGTTAAATTATGTGACCCCATCTTTATATTATCTTTTTCCTATGCATGAAAGTTGCTAATATGTAAGGAATGGTTATTCTCTGAATGTGTGCATTTTGTTTGTATGTTAATATTACTAATAAAAAAACAACAACAACAACAAAACAAAACAAACGTGTGTTAAATTTGAAAAAACAAAAACAAAAAAACGACTCAACTTGGTTACGGTCGCATAAAGGGGAAGGTAGTGGAGAAAGGTGGTCTCGAACCCCGGAATACCGGTTGATAGCCCTTCGACCTAAGTGCTATGCCACTGCCACCCCACAACAACCGCGGAGCAGTCCTTTACTTAAAGGTCCGCAGAGAGAGGCGTGGAGAAGGGCGGAAATAAGGAACAACGATGAGGACGTGACGCCTTGAAATTCGAGTTTTTCTCTGAAAGGGTCAGGGATAAAGATTTAGACAAAGACGCTGAAGGATCCGAGCAATGCTGTTTGTTGGAAGAACTGAAGTATCACCCACTGTACCAGTTTAACCGGGGAAGGTTGAAATCCATTTTCCAGCCATTTTGTCCCTGATTTTGGAGTCAGATATACAGTTTTCGCAACGGCAGACGTGCGTGTGAAATCAGACAAGTTTATTTAGTTGATCTTTTAAAATATAAGTACAACAGCGCGTCGCAGTGATTGACCGCGCCCAGATTGACCGAGGGATTTTGAAGCCACTTAGAAAGTACAATAAATGTTCACTGCCAATACAGACATAAAACCACTCAATAAAACATACAAATGAAAATTAAAATAATTTACTATTAAACGATTTGGGAACTAGACTTAAAAAACTATGCCGCAAACAGAGCTAAATAAATAGTTGTCATTATATACATTTGGCAATATAGGAAAAAAAAGCACACAAAAGGTAGATGTTTTTCAATAATTAAATAATGAAAGTTTATTAATATATTTGCAACTATTTATAACTGTTTACAACAAAAAGCGAGTGTTCCTTCTGATCTCTTGCTAGTTTCTCGTCCTGTTCCTTTGTCTGCTGGACGTGCTGGACAGGAAAAGAACGCTTGTTTCAAAGCTTTTGCACTAAACTGTGACAAATGCTTAAACAAGGACGCAACAAGCCATCACTGTGAAGTAACATAATGAACTCATAATGAACCTGAAGCTGCTGGTTTCTGCTGACGAGTTGTATCCCGTCTGCTTCTCCTTTATCACCAGCTTTGTTTCTAAATATAAAATTAAAATACAGATATATATTGGTGCCTCAGAATGTATATAAAAGACGGATACATTAAAAGGCAGAGATTTCCGATGCTATGTTTAATATGTTTGCTTATGTCGGTAAATAGACGGTAGGGAACATGATTAATGATAATTCCTTTAGAAAGAAGTGTCGCGCAAGTTGGACTCAATCTCGCGAGAAATACGTTGGAAAACACTACCCATGACCCCACAGTTTGTAGTTTACAGATTAGCCAGCTAGCAAAACAAATAGCTAATAAGGAAGTAAGAAAAAAGTCTCAAACTCGGGAGGTAAGTGCTGTTCGGCAACCACCTTCTCACATCTGGGGAAAATACTGTAACGGTACTTTATGGGTTTCTATTCCGTCGCTAGAACTACAAATGTGCAAGAACGTCTACTTATTATTACCCATGTTAATAAGTTAGAGCTAGCATTGTCCATTGGTACATGGCCAACCAACGATAGCTTGTAGACAACAGCTTAAAGAACCGCGTAAGATTGATTTCAGTGACGCCTGTTTTCGTTAGAAATGTAGCTAGAATGCCAGTGTTAATCATGGGCAGTGAAGCACAGTATTTTCCACAGAAGATAAAAAGAAAACGGCGGAAGTAGTAAGTGTCCGATAACGGACCCACTGGAGCGGCTAGGCGGCTAGTTAGCATGTTTTGCGGCGCGATATTTAAAATAAACGGTGGACAATGTCAGGGGAACATGTTTTGAAATATAATTCAATAATAGAATTTGTAATATTAGCTGTAGCTGTTTTGTACAGAGCTAATTTCGAAGACCTTTCACCAACTACCAGAGTTCATGGTTCTGCTATTTTCATTTCTTTAATTTCTGACCAACTGGCAATAGTCTGAAATTATTTTAGGATTAGTCGGGGTGCTTGAGGCTGAAGTGATGTAGCAGTGGCAATCACGGCCCCTGGTATCCGCAGCAGAGCCAGCAGCCAGCTAATCACTTGAGACAGATGCAGAGCTTTCAATGCTAAGAGGCTGTGATTTTAATAAGTAGCTGGGGAGGTTCTTCTTAAAGCCACCATGGTTACTAACTGACAACAAAGCCACCAAGTCATCTCTGGCTTTACTACACTGCAGGCAGTTTTATTACCATTACAAAGGAAGAGATTTTTTGAAAACCTCTGTTCCTTTGCTTGGTTTACCCAACCTTTTTAAAAATGTATTTATTTATTTAATTTTTGTCTCTTCTTGTTTTGGGATCTTTCCTGTAGAGGTGAGATGACCTCCTCCACCCTTGGTCAGTCGGCTCCTCATCTGCCAAACTTGGAACCGGGGATGGGGAAGCCCGCAGCCATGCTGGGGTTGTCAACTGGATTGGGGGGAGCAGAGATGGAGCTGCAGAAGATGCTGATCGACGAGAGAATGAAGAGTGAGAACCACAGGAAAAATTACCAGACATTAAAGGCGGAACATACCAGGTGAAAACAAATTTTATTTGATACTTAATGACACTATATGTCTGTGTAGGGATCACTTGGAAACAAAAATGCTATCTTCTTACCAACACTGCTAAAAATGTGGAAACTTTAGAGAGGACAGAAGATTGTAATAAATGTGTCAGGGGCAAATTTTGGTTATTCTCTTCTTTGTCCGTTGTGCAGCCTGCAGGATGAGTACACACGGGCACAGGCTGAGCTGAAGCGCCTGCTGAGTGACAAACAGTCTGAGCAGGAGAAACTGCAACTGCTGTTGGCCGAGCTGCGTGGAGAGCTGCTGGACAAAGCCAGGGAGCTGGAAGAGCTTCGTCTGCAGGTACACCACCCCCAAGATCAGGGGAAGTCTTAGATAGTGAAGATTAACGTTCTTGCTTTTGTTCCCTGTAAGATTTGCACATTCCTAAATATTAAAGACACCCAAATAAAGTGACATTTATTTCTCATCGTAATCTTTCTGGATGAAAATGTGTGTGTGCTTATGTGTTTAAAAGGTGATGACCCCTCAGCGGCTGGAGTTGCTCAGAGCTCAGGTGCAGCAGGAGATGGAGGCTCCAGTCAGAGACCGATTCAACAAGCTGGAGGAGGTCAGGCACTCTGATTAGTTTTTGCAAATGAAAGAGAAACAACTTTGCAAAATCCCCAGATGTTCAGAAGAGAAAACAAGAAAGGCATAAAAATATATTTATTTTATAGCTTGAAAAATGTCATTCAAAGGTCTCAGCTGCCATTATTATAATTAATATATCTGTTAAGGCACTCAAAAGCGTCACGTTAGTAAAAAATGAATAAATGATCCAAGCTAAACTGAAAGTAACAGCCATTTCATTTCCAGTCCAGCATCTGCAATAAAGTCATAATCATACACTGGGGTTGGCTTTATATACAGCATGCATGAAGCAAGACATTAAAACTGCACAAGGCAGTATGTCTCTGCTTGTAGTCCATATTCAGGATGTTGTAGTTTAACAACAGCATCCAGTGTTGCTTTAAGCGGCCCGGTGTAAATGCATTGGGATTTTCTTTTCCTAAGTCCTGATGATGACATTATCACATTTTTGTTTTATTTCACAATGTCCACCCACAACCCTGAATGCTAATGTATTTCTTCACTTGGGAGATTTTGCATTCGGGGGGGAATCAGTATAATTGGAAGTACTGGAACAAGATGCTATTTCATGTGAACTGTTTTTACATCATTTTTCTTAGTTTGTTGATGATAATGCACGTGACTAAATGGCCATAAATGGGTTATAGTGAAAAATGAAATTGCTGGGCTATTTAACACTTCTACTGAATCTGTGCATATAAAGTCCATAGCAACAAGAGTTTTAAAGGTCCTTTAAAGCCCTAGTAAAGGAAAGAGCAGCTAATTTCCATGTTCTTTCTTCTAGGAGACGGAGAAGTACAGGTCTGAGTACAACAAGCTGCGGTATGAGTACACATTTCTCAAGTCCCAGTTTGACCATCAGAGAGAGGAACACGCTCGTGTGCTGGAGGAAAGGAAGATCCGCTATGAGGCGGAGGTGGGCTGGTTTGTGTGCAGTGAGCGGTGGCATGATTTTAATTTGTTGTGACTCACCCACGTCTAAATAAATAAGTTCTTAAACTTGTATTATTGTACTATCAGGTCTCCCGTCTGGAGAAGGACAGAGAGGAGCTGGTGGCTCAGTATCAAGGTTCAGATGCGCTGCGTGATGGGAAACGAGTAGAGGCCCTTCTGAGAGAGAAAGCTCAGCTCCACCTACGGCTGAAGGGGTTGGAGGCAGAGGTGGCCGAGCTTAGAGCCCAGAAGGAAAATTCGGGTCAGCAGGCTGAGAATGTCCAGCGCATCCAGATCAGACAGCTGACAGAGTCTCAGGCTGCACTGAAGTCACTGGAGGTGGCTCATTTCATGTCATTATAATAAACATAGCTGCAGAGTGATCAGATTTCCTTTTTTGGGAGTATTTGTGTTCATCATAACTGATGGATCTGATTGGTTGATGTGACAGGCGGAGCGCCAGTCGTTGCGTCTGCAGCTGGAGCGTATGGAGAGCGAGCTTCACCAGTGCCATGAGCAGAACAGCCAGCTCACCGGGAGACTGCACAAAGCTGAGAGAGAGGTCAGCTCTCTCACCTCTCAGGTACACTGTTCTTTGGTCTCTGACCCTGAACTCTGACAATGGACAGTGTTGGGGAGCAACAGAATACATGTAGCGCCGTTACGTATTTAAAATACAAAATATGAGTAACTGTATCCCGTTACAATTACTTTATTACTGTTTAAAGGGGTGGTATTCAGAATACAGTTACTTTATTTAAAAAAAATGGATTACATGGTGGTCTTTTCCTGTTTTATATATAAGGCTATGCCCTCTCTATTTTTGGTAATTTCACGCCGGTGGAAACCCAAACAAAACACGCATTAGGAGGCTCTAATGTCTGTGTCTCAATCTCGTGGCCCATGTCACCCCTACTTACATAATGACCTGAAGAAATATTTTAAAAAATTATTTGAAAAATTATTTAATTTGAAGGCAATAGGCAGAGTGTTACAGGCGTAGCCCTAAAGAATGTAGCCTCATGGGCAGTGTAGTCTGTGCTGCAGGGAGAAAAAGGAGACTCGAAAAGTACGAGCTGTCATCGAGCAAAAACGGTAGCTGGAAGCATGTAAATATAATAATAACCACTGCAGCCAAAAAGAGTGCCTGATGAGCCCAGTTGTAATATCTCGCTATTTACATTTGTGTTAAGAAGTTTTTTTGGGGGGGAAATAAAGGGCTATCTGACATGTTTTTTGTGCATCAGATTGAAAGCCTGAGGCATTCGCATAAGCTGGAAATAGCCAGCGTCAAACTGGAGTGTTCACGTTCTAAAGGGGAGGTGGAGAGAGAGAGAGACACCCTGCAGGGACAGATTGATGGTATGGGTCTCTTCTCTTTTCACATTCATCCAGCTCTCTCACGTAAAAGAGCATGCCAGAAATATGCAAGAAAACTGTCTTCATACCCCACTTTAACCTGACTTTGTATTGTAAATGTCTGAAAACCATATGGATAGTTTCTTTTTCCTGAGATAAAGAAGAGCTCTGATGGAAAATAAATCTACTCATTCTCTAAGACTGGAAAGCCTTTATCACCCTCAAACCCAGTAACTCTGTCTCAGGTCTGCAGGCAGACGTGGAGGTGCTAAATGCAGCGGTTGAACGACACAAGGAAGTCTTGGTGGAAAAGGAGAGGGAGATGGTCAGAAGGGTGCAGTCTGCTCGAGAGGAAGAGTTCCGTAAGATGGCAGCCCTGCATGAGGAAAAGTGAGAGTCGCCTTCATATGTCCGATGTGTGATTTGGATGTATTCTTGCAGTTTGAAACCACCTGTTAACAATGTTACACCATCAGTTATTGAAGCTTCCTTGTTTGTTGATCTCTGTGCACGAGAAAATGCTAACTTCCTGTTTTAAGGCCGGATGTAGGGTTGTACATTTCCGGTAGCTTTATTTTGCGGTCAATTGCTACTGGGAAGATGGACTCCAAAATCATGTCCAAAACACGAAAACGGAAAGATTACGTTAAGTTACAAAGAGCAGAAGGTGGGAACACTCACCATTGCTGTGTCATAAAAAAAAATCAAATGATCAATTTTGATGTTTGAAGAGAGTAGATTGATTGGTTGTTTACATCACTCAACACAAGCAGAGCCTGCATTACAAAATCAGAAGACACATTGTTCACATACAGAAGCACATCTCTGTGTAGTGACAGTTCTTATGATTTAAACAAGCAAATGCTCAGCATTCAAACTACAGGTGAACAATAGTCAAAGGTTTCCCCCGTTATGTGTATATATCAGCTAGTCAAGTACAGACCTACACACCATGTCAACAAACCGTGAAAAAAAGCCACAGAAAAAAATAAATGAATGATTGCTGGTTAACAAAGGTTATGTTGTGACTTACCTTCAAAATTGCAAGTAAACAAATACTGAGAAATATAACCTTTTAATCTTTTCTCTCTTTTCCTCTGAGGCGCGGGGGGAAAATATCGACAAGTCGATGTACATCATCTACAGATATATTCAGTAAATGCCCAAGACATGTTGTGAAATGTAAATCGCCGCTTGATTCATCCATTTGGTTGACTTGTTTTGGAAAACCAAACAAGGAGCGAATATCACACTGGAAACAAGGCGCTATACAGGAGTTTCCCCAACGAAAGTAGCATATGCTAAGGTGCACAGAGTCTATCTCACCCCTTTTCTTCAATTTGATGTTGCTAGGTTAGAGTTGGAGAACCGTCTTGCAGCACTAGAACAGCAGAGGGCGCTGCATGATGCCTCAGATCAAGCCCAGAAGGAGGAGTGGGAGGAGCGACTCCGCAGCACCCAGCAGGGTGAAGAGACAGCACGCAGAGAGCTGCAAAACCTGAGGTCAGGTTTGTGCTGCAAGACAACCACAGTTACATTAGTAAGAGGGCAAAACTGGGGCATGAGGAGTAGCTGTATGATATCTGAAACTTGCATAAAAGTAGAACTGGGGTTGTGACATGTTGAACTTTCTATGATTGATCTTGATTTTCTTTTTATCATCTTTCACTTTCTATTCCTATTTTGTGGTCAGCTACTAAAATATGTGTCAGGCATAGAACCTGGAGACTTTTTTCTTGCTTTTTTTAAATGTTGTTTTTGTCTGATACCTTTTTTATTTTATCTCATAGGACTAAGGTACAGCAGCAGAGCTCACAGCTTGAGGAGCTGGAGAGGCAGAAAGCAGAAATTGCTGATTTGCATCAAGTAAGACACAACCAACCAACCATAAAGTCTTATTTGGACACTAAACAAACAAAAAAACCCAAAACAAACAGTGGTAGTTTTTATGCCTGCAGTAATAATTACTGTTTGTTTGACACAACAGCAAAACCAGGAACTTGGTGTGCAGATGGAGGCGCTGTCTCACTCTGAAAGTGACATGATGGAGACGAACCGACGACTGAGAGAAACACTGGACAGAGTGAGGGAGGAGCTGAGGACAGCCCGGGCACAGGCAGAGAGGAGCCAGCACGAGGCAGAGAGGTACACCCGCACAGTTGCCCAGTCTAACACAGGGATGTCAAGCTCATTTTACATGGTAGGCCACATATAGCCCACTTTGAAGAGGACCGACCAGTGAAACACCCCGTTCTGTCAGTGTAAAGAATTCTTTACTACACATTTGATCCCTGAGGTAGTTTGTTATAATGTATGCAACAATACATTTCAGTTTTTCTACACGATAAAGAAAAGTCTTACAGTGCGACTATCTGCTCTCAAATTGTAAGAAAGAACTAAGACGACTAATGGGAGTCTTTGGCGGGCTTAGTGTGGCTCCCAGACCTTATGTTTGACAACCCTTGTTTAACATGTACTCACTCTCATATGGCACTTTTCAAGTCTGAGTGACCACTCAAAACATTTTAACATGAATTTAGTGGCTTTTTGCTCCTTTCACATCCTCTTTCTGTCTGTTCCTTCCGCAGGTTGGTGGAGGAGCGTCGTATCGAGTGGTTGGAGGAGAAGCACAAGCTGCAGGAGCGAGAGGCTGAGCTGCAGCAGAAATATTCTCAGGTCAAAGACAAACTGCAGAGGGCAGCGGTGGCTCAAAAGAAGGTACCGCTTCTTCATTCCCTGCCTTTTACGGCACACCCTGGCAAAAACAGTAAAATCACCACATGTGGATTATAATCATTCAAGCTTTTTCCTAATCTTGAGACTGACAACACATCACAGATATGACACATTTCTTTTGTTTATCAGCTGAAAATTCTGGCTTTATAAATTATTCAAAAAGTTAAAAAAAAAATTAATTTATGCTCCATTTTTTTCCCCCTATCAAGTGAAGCACAAATTGATGTAATTGTCCTCTAATTTTCAGTACTAAAACTGAATAAGCAACACAGTCTACAGCTAACAGAGTTTGCAGTTTTTAACAGGCTTCTGCACCTGGCTGTGTTAAAGGAAGCACGGGCCGAGCTAGAAAACTGTCTGTCGTAACATGAAAAATGCTCATATAGTTCCTGCAAGAAAGTAATCGGTTGGCTGTTCAGTCTGCTGTGTCTGAAATTTCGAGCATGTGTCAGCAAAACTATAAGGAAGGAAAACTTTTAGTTAACTGGTAGATGTCAAAGCATCAGAACAGAAAAGTGAAAGAAGTGTGCCTTTTGGAAACAGAAAATATGCAACAAAAGAAGTGAAAAACAAATGTGAAAAAAAGGGAATTGATGTTTGTGACAGAACTGATTAAAAAAGAAAAAAAGCTGAATTACGTGATGTAATTCATGGATGACTGGACGAAAGCAGTGAATCTGTGTTAGCCAAGGAGGTGAGGCCGATGAAACTTTTTTTCCCCCCAGTGTTATTCAGATGAAACTTGTAAACCACATTTCCCCACTCATGTGCTATATAAGTAACCATGTGGGCGTCATTACCTCAGCAGTAAATGTACTGCTGAGGGTTTTTGTCATTTAACAGATAGGAAGTAGGTTTGCTGCACAAGTTGTATTGATGCATGAACAGTTGTAAAGCTTCTGTTGATGCAGGCAGACCAACTTAATCCAATAGAAAAAATATGCCTGAAGTTAGGAAAGAAAAAAAATCATTATTCCATTTTTTTGTATCTGTGTTCTTTAAAACAAAAGGAAAAACACAAAAATCTGTCATTAATGCACATGCAACCCCTGGTGATTTCCAGGGGTTGCATGTGCATAGGTCCATATGCTTTTAACGGTTTTTTTGTTTTTTTTCAGACATTTCTTTGTGCTGTTTTTCAGTCATAAATAAACATTTTTAACACACATGTTCACAAGAAGACTTGAGGACCTTTTAATGTTTGTTTGCACTTTAACATTGTTAGGAGTTTTAACAGAGAAAGCAGCTAATCTATCTGTGTCTGTCTGTGTCTGTGTGTCTTTGTGTGTTTAGAGAAAAACGCTGACAGAGAACAAAGAGAAGAGACTGCAGGATAAAATCCAGTTGCTGGAGGCCAAGATTGAGGAGCTGGAACTGGAAGCTGCTGCAGTTAAAAAGTAATTGTGATCGCCTTTTTTAAAAACTGTGCAGCCTGGAGAGTGTAACTCGGGTTGCTTTGTTTTTATTTTTGACAAGATGATTTCTGTAACAGTGGCCCTATTAGATTGGAGGAGCAGTTTTCAGTAAAACTACAAACACAAAAAGCCAGTGTATAACACCAGAGGAGTCACTTGACAACTTAGCTTTTAGCCAAAACCGCATTTGCTCAGTTCGCCAGCAATGCATCTGCCGAGTTTGAAGTCGGATGGCTCAGTGTTTGCCAATTTGGAGAAGAACACAGAATCATTTCAGATTTCTTATTAGTACAAGATGATGTGTTCAAATCAACTTTTGAGACACCGCACTCTACTGTTTCATTAGGAAATGGCTCACAATATGGATTTTTTTACTTTTTGGCCTTGAATGATGAAGCCACACTGACTTTACGGGGGCTCGATGTCAGTATGCTCTTTTCTCTCGTGTGCAGGCGTTTATTGTTCTCACAGGAGCAAGCTCAAGTGAACAAACGGCTGAAGGAGCTGCAGAGGCGTCACAATGAGTTTCGGCGCCTCCTGCTTGGCGGTCAGGGCCCCTTCAGTGCAGGCCCTGCGTTCCTGACCTCTTCACAGGCCCCCTTCGTCTTCCTCGGGTCTGAGGGACAGTTTGGTAACAACCCAGTGAGTGTCTTGTACACTTCATCTCTTTGGTTAGATTCCTTTTTTTGCTTGAATGATTCAAAGCTCAGTATTAAACGGCTTAACCAACATTTCTTTGAAAGTTTGAAAGAGCTTCAGAAAGCCTGTGGAACTGTTGCTGTGGCTTCAGACTGTTGCCCAGTACTACGGATTATTATAATGGCCTGTTTATCCGCTCTTTCTGAGGCAGCTGTGGCTCGTTAGGTTGTCCGTGTCCACTATAGGTATATAAGGGTTGATGAACATATATGTGATTGGATGAAAAGTGCAATGAGTGGTCAGAGTAGTAAAGCACTATGTCAATTTACACTGACAGGCCATAGAGAGTGCACTGGCAGGCTACTAACACATTGTGATGAGAACGCTCATATTAACTCGACTTTATGCTTTTCTGGCTCATGGTGGATTTTAGGATTCACTTTAAAACTGCAGACAGAGCACCTAATGAAGAGTCTAGTGCTTGTTCTCCTGAAACACACTGCTGCTTGCACTCTGCGATCACACAGGATCGGAATTGTTGGCGCTTCAGCTGTGTTCAGTTGACTCTATGTTGCAGAGTTCATTTAGCAGTCTCTATAATGTTATAACTTCTCCTTGCATCTCTTTCTTTGCCTCCCCGCATCCTTTTCTCCTCTCAGGAAGATCATGGTTCTCAATTCTCTCTGTTGCGTCAGAGGCTGGAGAATCTGGAAAGTGCCCAGCAGCAGCAGTTGGAGGAACTGGGCTCTCTGGTACAAAGAGATCGGAGCACCACACCCCAGCCTGAACTCTGACACTGTTTCTACTTCCCATGGGGCTTCAAGTACGAGCACAGTTTGAGATGACATCCTGCTTTCAAATCAAGCGGACTGTGTTTGTATAAAAATAAAACATTTATTGGAAGAATTCCACATTTTATATGTCTAAAATGTGATACCTTGGCACTTTTTCACATGATATCCTCAGGGCTGGATTTTGTAATAAGAAACTTGTTTACATTTGTTATAAAGCCATTGTGTTGGGGGAAAAAATACAGAGGAGTCATACAGATGACACTACGGACTACGTTGCACAATGATGATACAGACTTGAACTGTATTAAAATATTTGTACATTAACCTTGTGCCTGACATGTCTTTGGCTGGAATCATTGTGCATTTGGGTTCATGAGTTTTAACAACAATTACTCCGCTGGTGAAGAAAGTGAAAGTCCATCAGATACAAAAAGCTTTCGGTAAACGAAACATCCTCTGTGAGGTTCACTCCCTTGCTTGATATTCACAGCTTATTCCTATTAGAGAAAAGACAGATGGTTCAACTCCAGGAGCAGCTTTTCAGTCCATCAAATGATTGCTTTACATGTTGTAGCTGCTCCTTCAGCTCAGCAGGGACTCCGTTCTCGTCCAGTTTCTGCTTGATCTGTAAAAAAGCCAGACGAAAGGGGACAAAGACACCTTAGAAAATGCAGTGTTTAAAGTGTCATTTAAACCTCAGTATAAAAAGCTGGTGTACAAAAAACTTGTCTTAATAAGCCTTTAACTGTAAAATATTTCAGGGCACAAAATTAGGAACAATTTAGCTTGTTAGTCCCGTGCCTCTGGAATGTTTTTTCAAGAAGGCTTTGAGGTCTCTTAAAATGGCCTGAAGCTTTAACAGTAAACGAAATCTGTTTTTAAAAAGTGCTGCTCTGCACCCAAGAACAGGAAATAACCCGATAAAGTCAGGCCTGAACACATTTCCTCTGCAGGTGCAGCCTTGTGTGTCACAAGGTTTCACAAGTGAAGTCACCAATGTCAACATCTTAGTCCAAGGGAAAGCAAATAAGATGTGAGTTATGGAGGACCGGTTCAGTTATTTCTAACATTTTGCAGTGATCAGAGTATTTTGATAACATATTGCCATTTATCCCCCCCCCCCCTTTTTTTTTTTTTTTTTTTTTTAATTTAAGCCGTGACCAATTTTTGTTGTAACCACTGTTTTCTGTAGTGTGACCCTAGCCTTAGTGGGAACTGTGCTCCCATCTAGCTCTGTGCAGTTTGATTGACATTTGCCAGAGAACACCAGAACGGCCACTGGTTCCCCTCTGACTGATGGGGCAAATGGCAAACCTACGCTGTGAAGCTACCAATAGTGACACAAGCAAAAAGCAGAACTAGAGAAAAATCAGTCAGGAGGGATAAGAAGAGAGAAACGGTCAGAGGCCACCACCTAGAAAACTCTTCCTTTTTAGCGGTCGGGTTGCATCACAAGTACACCTCACTTTCATTTACACGAAAGCTGGTAAAATAGATATACAGTTGTTTATATCGCTGGAGTTTAACTGGGTTATATAGTGATAACCGAGTGTTCCCTTCATTTTTCTGACCAATGAATATCATAATCTCCTCTCCTCCTTCTATTCTTTATAAATGTGAGAAGAGTTTGGGTTTTCTCATCTGTCTGTATGTACCACTGATTTGTTGACTCCGGTCTAGTGATTTGTATCCACCGAGCACTCATCTGGGTTGTGTTTCCTCGAAATTAAGTGTGGTTCATGTCTGTTGTTTTCTTTTTGAAGGACATAGACTTCTCAACCAAGGCCAAACTGAAATGTGTTACTCTTAATCTGTTCACCTCATAAAACTGGCAGTTGAAGCTGTTTTAGAGATGGAAAAGAAAAGAACTGACCTCTGTGAAGTATCGCTCTATGAATTTGTAGAGTTCTTTGAGCGCTGCTGCTTCATTGAATTCATTTTCGTGTTTCTGAAAAGAAAACAGCTTTTAGTTCACTGCTGGGATTTCCAAAACCCTTGATTTTCCTGCATCAGCGCTAAATGGATTCACCTTTGACTCTTCGTGCAGGAAATCCTTGAATTCTGCGGGCGTGACTGGTGACTGGTCTCTTATCTGTTTGTAGTACATCTTCACTTCCTGTTTAAACTTGGGAATGTCTTTGGCATAGAGGAGCTTGTTGGTAGGCGCGTACTGAAATGGAGCAAAAATCAAGCATTATATGTGGCAAGATGCAAAACTCAAATAATAAACTGCAGATGTGTGACTGCTTTCTCCATAACGAAATGAAACCCACCCTTTTGTTTAGCAATAGTAATTAGGGATAAGATCGGTGCTGTACTTACCTTCCCCAGCTGCATCTCACTCAGAGAAAAGGAGTCCATGAAGGCCTGAGCAATGACGGACAGGCAGCCGTCCATATGTGGCGTCTTCTCCATGTCAAAAACAAACTGAGGATTTTTCAGAATGTTGATCCAGAAGCGCAGCGGCAAACTGGTGATAAGGACATGAGAACATGAAACATCTTAAGACATTTGCTTATGGCCAGTGCTCTTTGATGTTTATATTTCGTGTACCTGTTGGTCTTCCAGATGTGCAGGACATCTGGGTCAGTGATCTTCATGTTTTCCGCCTGAGTGTCCAAGAAGTCAAAGAAGTACTTGACAGCGAACGGAGATCTGCTGAGTGTCAGGCCCCAGATGGACCTGAAGAGTTTCTCCACAAATGAATGCACTGCCACCTAAGAGAGAGAATGTAGTGTCATTCTCAGCTTCTTCACAAGCAGCATGCAATGAGCTGGTTTCTGTTCATTCATCTCAGTTAGTTTTACTACATTTTAAGATAGAAAACCAATTTGATAAAGTTCCTCCTAGAGTCAGGAGACCTGTGTCCGAGGGTATAATGACAAGAAGAGGCGATTCTGCTCTCTGTTAGAAAGACTGCATATTTACTATGACAGGTATTTGGCTGCAGCCAGTAATCAACCCGCTGAACACATTTTAAAATCATATCATTCAGGTCTTATCTGGGAATTTTCAGAGAGAGTAAATAACCTTTATCAGTATTAATCTCGTTTTTTTTTTGTTGTTTTTTATTTTTTGTTTTTTGGGGTATGGTTCCCAAATACACTGCTTGCAAAAAAGATCAAAGGTACACTTTTTAAAACAGTGTACTCTCTGACCACTGGCATGTCCCCCATTTCATCTTTCCTAGTTTTTTCACTAGTTTTGGCTAGTGTCACTGTTACTACTGGCACCATGAAGCGATACCTGGACCCTACAGAGGTTGCACAGGTAGTCCAGCTCCTCCAGGATGGAACATCAATACGTGCCATTGCCTGAAAGTTTGCAGTGCCTCCCAGCTCCCAGCACAGTTTCAAGAAAGTAGAGGAGATTACTTTTTCTTTTGTTTTTTTTGTTTTTGCCTGTCCCGTTTGGCTCTTTTGCTTTCAGAATTATTGTCTAAAGGCGAAGAAAGATGCCCAACGGATTTACTTTACCAAATAGACCATCCCAGCCTTACCGTAATGGTCTATTTGATATACCTTTTATTGTTTATTTTGTTTTATTTTCACTTGCTAAATATGGGACAGATTTGACTGGGGAAAAGAAAGGGGAGAAAGAAAGAGGGAAAGAAAAACTGCAGGGAAGAGGGACGGGCATAAAGGGCAAAAAACAAAAACCAACAAAATAAGCAGACAAAAAATACAAATATCAATCATCTGGATCACCTGTTAAAAAAGAAAAAAGAGAAAACAAGCAGAAGAAAAAAAAAGAGCAACATAATAAACAACATCACGATGATATATGGGAATATAACAGTAAATACTAAATATTAAACATTATTGTGCAGCACGTAATATTGACAGCGCACAGTGTGCTTTGAGGTAGGAGCCAAAAAGGGTGTAGTTTGTGTGTGTGAGCACCCATGTGTACACCTGTGAGCATGGACACGCTTGTTTTTTTAAAAGGTTCCTTCATGTAATGATCTGCTAGAGGGTGTGGGGGGGCCACAGCCCCGTCCTCCAGGGCATGAAGCAGGAGATCAAAACTCCAGACATCCAGAGGCCCTCAGAACACAAGAGACCAAGGAAGACCAACAGAGGGGCAGCCGCACCACTGTCCCAGAAAGAGCTGAGGAGAGTCTCAGATGAGGGGTCACTCAGCAGCCGCGGAGCAGAAGCCAGGGGGGGTTGCAGTGACGTGCCCGTGAGCTCCGCCAGCAGCCAGCTGTGCCAGAGTGACCGAGCCCCAGGCTGAGAGGCTGAGGGAACCCCACCCCCGAAGTGGCCCGAGCGAGCCCCAGGCTCCAGGCCCCGACAAGCAGCCACCAAGGAGTGAGCCGGTGTGTACCTGGGTGCCCATCCCCAGACACAAAGAACCACCAACGCACCGATGTCTGAGGGCGTCTGCCAATGGCAGGGGAAGTGGTGGGGGAGATAGACCTCCATACCTTGGAGGGCCTGAGATGTCCCTAGAGAGGTGGCATCTGATACCCAACCTGACATATAGACACAGACTTACAGGCATCCATTCCCACCCTCATGCGAGAGCATATGCAATTACTCAACACTCACCCAACGTGGAGACAGACACAAAGAGACACTATACACACAATCACACTCCCCAAGCGTACTCTAAGCCCCAGGTCTAGCTAGAGGAGATTCCTGGAGACGGACAGTTACTCTAGGAGAGCTGGACAGGGCCATAGAAGGTTCTAATCAAACAGACTTCAGGGCCTAATATCCTCTAGTCGGCCCTGTGCTCACTACTCCTCACCCTAGTGCCCGAGTGCCATTTGCTAAAGAGTACCACCACTGGCACCCTGTGCTTTTCACAGATGAGAGCAGGTTCACTCTGAGCACATTTGACAGACACGAGAGAATCTGGAGAAACCGTGAAGAACGTTATGCTGCCTGTAACATTGTTCAGTATGACCAGTTTGGTTGTGGGTCATTGATGGCCTGGGGTGGTATTTCCATAAGGGACATGGAGACCTCTACAGGTTATCCAGCAGGACCCTGACTGCCATTAGGTACTGAGAAGAAATCCTTGGAGTCACTGTCAACCAATGCTGGTGAAGTGGGTCCTGGGTTCCTCCTGGTACAAGACAATGCCTGGCCTGTGGGGAGAGTATGTCGGTAGTTCCTAGAGCAGGGGTGTCCAACCCCAGGCCTCAAAGGCCAGTGTCATGCAGGTTTTAGATCTCACCCTAGGTCAGCACACCTGAATCAAATGATTAGTTCATTACCAGGCCTCTGGAGAACTTCAACACATGTTCAGAAGGTAATTTAGCCATTTAAATCAGCTGTGTTGAATCAAGGACACATCTAAAACCTGCAGGGATTTAGGCCTTTGAGTCCTGGAGTTGAACACCCCTGTCCTAGAGGAAGAAGGAATTGATACCATTGACTACCTCCCCATGCTCATTTGACCTAAACCCAATAGTTTACCACCAGGTTGCACCTCAGACCTCAGGAGATCCCACAGGACACCACTGATCATCTAATCAGGAGCATGTTGTCAGTCATGCATGTGGGGGCTGTGCAAACTACAGAGTACCATTTAGAGTTGCTCCAAGTAAATTCTGTGTTTGGGCTTTTGAACATCCAAATGAAAAGTCCACAAACATGACTGTCAGATCTCCCAGAAGAAATAAGTAGGTGAGAAAACAACCCTCCTTTGAAGAAAGGTTGTTTGTTTGTTTTTTTCAAGCTTTTTAAATGAGTTCTTCAAATCTGCACATCTCATGGTAGTTAGAGACTTTGGACGTTTGGTTTTGGCACAAGCAAGTTTTGCTAGTCTCCTGTTTAGTTTGTGTTTCATTTGTGTACCTTCTCTCATCAGAACCATTTTTCCTGACAGTTAAAAGGGAAGGTTACTAAAAGTAGCCAGGTTAACCATGTAACCATGTCTCACATGGTTATGAGTAACCTTGTGAGAGAGATTCTGGTATCAGTTCTGTATTAGTGGCTGTTTGTGTAAGCATACTGTAGCGCTGTAACTAGTTTCTCTTGCCTTGGTAGAGAGCAGCTTGGTGAGGTGTACTTCCTTTAGCTTTAACTTCTTCCTCTCTGGGTTCTTTGTTTGATCTTCATCTACATCAGGATCGATCTGGATGAAGACACCAGCCGACAGATTAGACAACATGTGTTCTATAATCTGAATCCAAGCATTAGTGATCCAAATTATTATTTTTTATGAATCAGTATTGCAAAAAATAACACAAGTTGTCTCTTACCAAATGGAAGTATTTTCCCGAGAAATTCTCGTCATCTGGATGAGAAAATATAAATATCAGAGAGCGATCAACAGCAATTATTTAGTCATTTTATTTAGTCATATGTGTGTATATATATACATATGACTAATACATACAAATTTTATGGATTTAATTAAATGCTCTTGTTTGAAATATGAAGACATATGTGGAATTTTTAGTTTGATGCATTCAGTATTTCTTACCTTTCACACTTCCTTGTGGGCTCAGAGGAGGATGAGTTTTCTTAGAGAGCACTTTGATTGTCCCGCCATCATTAGCCTACAGGAAGACAAACTGGTTCATTTTTATACAGTACTTTTTCTAAAATTTAAATGGAACAACTGCTATGGAATAAGAAGCCTTGCATTTTGTATATTTTGGGGTCTTTACCCCACAATATAAATGATCTTTACAAGATTGTTTTGCATTATATAAACAAAATGGAATTTCTAAAACTGCCCTGCAGAGGTCATAGAATCTGTGTTTAATGTGTTTTCAGTTTTTATTTTCTTCATTACCTGCGTGCAAAACCACAACCACCCACCAGATATCTGGGTCTGTACTGGTTGCTTGTTACCCCACACTTGAAAATTGTTTCTTTCTTTCTTTCTTTCTTTCTTTCTTTCTTTCTTTCTTCATTATATGTGTGAGAGAGTTATTTAAGTTGTATTATTGCTTTGTAAATTGTCCAGCACCAGACTCCAAATCCAGCTTCTGCATCAATCTCTCTTTCCACACAGTGATGGTACTGATAATTGATAGAGACGTCACACAAACAGACTCCATGATCCATTAAAAACATTATGAAACCATCAAAAACCACTCTTCCTCTGCTAGACTTCTTCCCTTTATGTTAAAAAAACCCCTCTACTGATCTTATTAGCTGTAATGAGAAAGTGAGATAGAATTTCCCATTTCCTTTGTTTCTCTGCCTCTCTTGGCTCAAATTAAGCTCGTCTTTTCTGGTGTTGTCAAAATAAAAGTCCAACTTAACAGCAAATGTAAATGGAAGGTTAGTAAATTTGGGATAAAGACTCAAAACAAGAGAGTGCCAGGTTTCAGCACAGAAGCAGTGGCACTGAAATCTGTCATCTAACACCCCCCCCCCCCAAAAAAACAAACAAACTGCACCTGTGATGAGTTTTCAGTACCAGTGTGTGCAGCCCTATAGCCACTTCCTGGATCATGTTGAAAATTATGTCCAAATATGAAATATATTGCAATGATAGTTATAATTATATAATATGACATTATATTATTAATATTATTATTATAATATAATTATATTATAATAATTATTCCAATTATAATTGGAATAATTATTATACTATAGTTATATAATGGACATCGACATCATGTGCAGACTCTCTGATTTGATTTGAGGGTCCACTTTCAAATTGGATGAAGAGTTTAGGAGTTTCAGCTAATTAACACATGCCACCCTCTTTTTAAAAGGATCAAAAGTAATTGGACAAATGATTCAAAGCCTATTTCGTGGGCAGATGTGGGCAATTCCTTCATCGTGTCATTATAAATTAAGCAGATAAAAGGACTGGAGTTGATTTGAGGAGTGGTGTTTGCATTTGGAAGATTTTGTTGTGAACAGACAACGTGTGGTCAAAGGAGCTCTAGATGCAGGTGACACAAGCCATCTTTAAAATGAAAGTAAATACAGATGGTTCACTGCAAGGTGCAAGGCACTCATAAGCCTCAAGAAGAGAAAGAATAAATTGGACTTTGCTAAAAAAACAACAAAAAACAAACATCTAAAAAAGCCAGCACAGGTCTGGAAAAACATTCTTTAGACAGATGAAACCAAGATCAACCTCAACCAGAATCATAGCAAGAAAATGTATGGAGAAGGCGTGGAACAGCTCATGATTCAAGCATACCACATCATCTGTAAAACATGGCGGGGGCAGTGGGATGGTTTGAGTGTGCATGGCTGCCAGTGGGACTGGGACACCTGTGTTTATTGATGATCTGACGCAGGACAGAAGCAGCTGAATGAATTCTGAGGTGTTCAGTGACATACTGTCTGCTCAAATCCAGCTAAAAGCAGTCATATTGAGGGTGTTTCATAATACAGATGGACAATGACCCAAAACGTACAGCCAAAGCAACCCAAAAGTCAGGGTTGGTTAAGTTACTTGAAAAAAGTAATTAGTAACTAATTACTGATTACTTCTCCCCAAAAGTAATCCCGTTACTTTACTGATTACTTATTCCATCCATCCTCTTCCGCTTTATCCGGGGCCGGGTCGCGGGGGCAGCAGCCTAAGCAGAGAAGCCCAGACCTCCCTCTCCCCAGCCACCTCCTCTAGCTTATCCGGGGGAACACCAAGGCGTTCCCAGGCCAGCCGAGACATATAATCTCTCCAGCGTGTCCTGGGTCTGCCCCGGGGCCTCATCCCGGTGGGACATGCCCGGAACGCCTCACTCAGGAGGCGCCCAGGAGGCATCCTTGTCAGATGCCCGAACCACCTCAGCTGGCTCCTTTCGATGCGGAGGAGCAGCTGCTCTACTCTGAGCCCCTCCCAGATACCAAGACTGATTACTTATTTTCTTTTTTTTTTTTTTCTTTTTTTTGTGTCCCGTTTGGATCTTTAGCCATCAGAATTGTTGTCTTAAGGCCAAGAAAGATGCCAAGCGGATTTATTTTACCAAGTGGATCATCATGGCCTTGCCATATTGGTCCATTTGATTGACCTTTATTATAATTATGAATTGATTTTATTTTCGGTTGCTACAAACAGGACAGACATGACTGGGGGATAGGACAGGGAGAAAGAATGAAAGAAAGAGAGGGAGAGAAAGAAAACCAAAGGGGAGAAGAGACGGTGAGAAAGGGGGAAGAAAGAAAAACAAACAAAACACCTGGATCACCTGTATGGAGAAAAAAAACAGAAGAGAAAGCAAACAACAAAGAGAAACATAATAAAAAACAGCACCATCACAATAAACTAGCTAGCAGTAGATAACAGTAGATACTAAATATTAAACGATATTGTGCAGCACGCAAGATTGACAGCGCACAATGTGCTTTGAGGCAGCAGCCAAGAAAGGTGTAGTCCGCGTCTGTGAACACCCGTGTGTACACCTGTGTGCATACCTGTGTGGATCAGCATGCTTGCATTCCAAAGGTTTCTCCATGTAACGATCTGCTAGGGAGTGTGGGGAGCCATAGCCCCGTCCACCAGGGTATGAAGCAGGTATGGAGGAGATCCAGGCCCCAGATATCCAGAGGCCCCAGAGTACAAGGACCCGAGGAGACCACCAAAAGGGGGGGAACCGTGCCACCCTCCTGGGAAGAGCTGAGTAGAGCCCCAAACGAGAGGTCACCCAGCAGCTACGGAGCAGAGGCCAGAGGGGGTTGCAGTGGCGTGCCCGCGGGCTCTGCCGGCAGCCAGTTGTGCCAGAGAAGACCGAGCTTCAGGCCCAGAGGCCTGAGGGCATCCCACCCCCCGGAAGGAGCCCAGCCGGGCCACAGGCGCCCGGCCCCGCCAATCGGCCACCAGGAGTGAGCCGGTACATACATGAGCGCCCAGCCCCAGACGACAAGGACCACCAACACACCAACGTCTGAGGGCATCAGCCACCGGCAGGGAGTGTGGTGAGGGGAGATAGGCCTCCGTACTTTAGAGGGCCTGAGATGTACCCAGAGAGGTTGAGTCTAAGACCCAACCTGACATATAGACAATATATAAATATATATGGGGTGCAACGATACACAAAATTCACGGTTCGGTTCGATACTTTGGTGTCACGGTTCGATATTTTTTCGATACAAAAAATGTTCATGCCTTTTTAATTTATCATTTATTAAAATGATAAATATATATTTTAACTCAAAAGTACAGTTTTTAAATGTAATGTTGCTGAAACAACAAAATAAAAAAATTAATCTATCTGATCGAGAAATCACTCATCTTTGGAAAATAGAGGTTTTTACAGAGAAATGGCTCTTTCCAAAATAAAAGCTATACTATACGCTTCTTCTGGGCTATATTCTCAGCAGCATATTAAACATATCAGGTCCCCGTAAGGAGAATCATGTGCTAAAGGCTGACTCTGGTAAAGTTTGTAGCATGCGTGCTAGTTGTTTTTGTCTGCTTCCACTTGTCTTTGCACTAGGATGATGTTGGAGTAAATGTGCAGTCATATTCGTTGTAAATGGCCTGTATTTATATAGCGCTTTACTAGTCCCTAAGGACCCCAAAGCGCTTTACATATCCAGTCATCCACCCATTCACACACACATTCACACACTGGTGATGGCAGCTACATTGTAGCCACAGCCACCCTGGGGCGCACTGACAGAGGCGAGGCTGCCGGACACTGGCGCCACCGGGCCCTCTGACCACCACCAGTAGGCAGCGGGTGAAGTGTCTTGCCCAAGGACACAACGACCGAGACTGTTGGAGCCGGGGCTCAAACCGGCAACCTTCCAATTACAAGGCAAACTTTTTTCGGGCGTTGTGTTCCCACTAGTGCTGTCAGCGTTAATCTTGTTAAAATGACATTAACGCCATAATGCGGCAAATCTCCGTTAAGAATTTACTGCGGATCGCCCCGTGCGTGGGGCTGGACAGCGTCAACACGTTAACAAGCTAACTGCACTAACGCACTTGTTCCCACAAATTGAGCATTGCGTGGCACATCCGACATACGCACTTACCATCAGGGTCATGCTTCACAGATAGGTAGGTAGGTAGGTAGGTAGGTAGGTAGGTAGATAGATAGAGATACATAATATTTCCTCACCTTGTAGTGTTTGAGTGTGTTGAGCATTGTCACCTCCCCAATAACCATTGAGCTTGCATCAACTTCCTCAAGAGGAAGGAATAATCCATTCTTCTCATACTCTGGTGGGAATAGTAACAGAAGGTGTTGATAGTTTGTAAAACAAGGAACAGTGACAACATAAGCAGTAAATATTATAATCTAACTGTTCATTTTGATGCAAAAGCATAAAAACAAAAGGTCAAACCATCTTCAACAGTGCAACATGCTTAAGATGTAAGCTACATTTATTCTATAGCTTTTTGTCAGCAGCTTCTCCGCTTTGTCTGCAGCTCTTAAGCCCTAAATTTGGACATAATATGCAGATTTTTAATGTACGTAACAAATATACAGGGCAAGTAAAAAAGATTCAGTAAATAAAGGAATCTCTGTATGTGTATCTGTTCCTTGCCTCTTTATACCACTTCAAACCTGGTTGGTGGATGCAAATCACTTATCACTTAAGACATGCTAAAGACATGCTATTATCACTTCTTGCAGGATCTGATACCTACCTATGCAGACATCCCTCAGGGGAATGTTGTAGGGGAAACCAAACTTGGCCTTGAAGCTGGACAGAATTTTCTCTTTGACCTGCTCCACTGTATCACAGTCGAGGACGATGACCTCCAGAGGCTCACTCACCTCCCCGTCAGTGCCCACAGCAAACAGCACTTTGAGCTTCTGTAAGCAGAAAAAATAGTAATCGTTAGCATTTCTGTATTGCCAGATTACCAGCAATATTTCACCATTTAATAAATGGAAAGGTGGGAATTTAACAGGAAAGTGAGACAGGCAAAGGGCAAACACACAGTAAAGGGCCCTAGGTTCGACTAGAACCCATTGAACTTTGTATAGTTGCCATTTCAAACCAATGAGCTAAACTGATGCCCATATGGAGTTGATTCTAAGTGTTGCAACTGATAGCTATTCAGTCAAACCTCTATATGATTTCCAAAGAGATGTTGATACAAAGTGGGCTAACTTTGACACATCTAAGCAAGTCAACAATCAAGAGATGCTCTCATGAATGGAAATACAGAGGGTTTACAGCAAGGTGCAAATCACTGGTTACACTCAAGGACAACCTCAAGCCAAAGCACACCACATCTGTCAAAAATGGTGGAGGTATGTTGTGAGCATGTATGGCTACCAGTGGAACCATATGACCAGTGTTTATCAATAATGTGACTGCTGACAGAAGAAACAGGATGCTACAAAACTGATTAGATCAGCTCCACAGTGCAAATGGATAATTACCCGAAGAATTCAGCAAACGCAACCCAAGAGTTTCTCAAGGCAAAAAAAAAAGAAGTAATGAAATATTCTTTAGTGGCCACAATCTTAACACAACAGATAAACTTTATCTAGTTTTGTGCTCAGAGTAACTCACAAATAAGCAACATTTGGAAGTAATGCCACCAGCATGCACACAACTGAATTCATGCTCATCAACAAATCACAAAAAAATTCCTATTGTGCAAACTTTTGGTAACTGGTTAAGAGTTAAAAAAAAAAAAGTTTCAAAGAAAGAAAAGCTGCAATATCTTTAACAGCATCTTTGATTCTTTGCAGAGATAATGAGGAAGGGCTTATCTTTATTCTGATTTCCTTTAAACTGGTGGCTAATGCATGTGTCATCTAATATACAGAAATAAGCTCTAAAGTGAGACAGTGGTTTGTCAGATTAGATTAAAATCTAAGAGTCTGAAGAATGATCCAGCTCTATTATAATGCACTGTCAATAGACTGCAAAATGTACAGAAAATTATCATCCATCAGAATCTCGTCAAAGTAAAAACATGTGAAGCTACTGCATTTACTTTCGAACATGGGATTAAAAACAAGACAGCTGGCAGGTTGTGCTCATGCTTCCCGTTAAAACATTAAAGCCCCTGAAACTTTAAAAAAGATTTGTCACCAAATAACAACCAAAGCTGAGGTTAGGAAAATGCCATCCTTGGGTTTTATTCACTAAATGACTGTATGAAACCACAGCTTCACGAAATCTGGCTCATTCCAAGACTGTGGGTGCAACTTCAGATTTGACTCAGATGCAACTTTCTTCAGTACTTCAAGCTAAACAACAGAAACAACAATGCAGTACTGTTCATCTAGAAAACGTTTACATTGTTTAAGTACAGTTAAGGGCAAACATTCTTATTACGTTTTATGTTATTGCCAAATCAGGCACTGACTCCCTTACATTTAAAATGGTACACGGTAGTACTTAAAAAGTTCCTAAGATGCTGAGTAATTAATCTCAGATGCATGAATCGGGGCGATTAGGTTTTCAGCACCTTGCACAAGGTTATTATAACATGCACACAAGGGGAGCTGTGGTTCTAACCACCAACCAATCAATTAGTAGGCGATGTGCTCTACTGAATGAACCACATGTATTATTTACCTGTCCAGGTTTCCTTTTATAGTCATTATTTTATGCTATGTTAATTTTAAAAACTGAAACATACCTAGTATTTTAATCTGGGTGTTAAACCAGGTCTGAGTTCATTTTACTGCCCATAACAACCAAATTAAAAAAATTAGGTCCAACCAAGCAAGTACTGGTGTCTTCTCTACCTTATCAGGTAGGGTGTGTCCCACAAAGCATGTTGTACCAGAATGCGGGTTTATTGGTGTGTTTGATCTATGTTTCGCAGAGATCTTCCACTTCCTAGAATTCAATGTTTTAATCAGAAGTGTAAGTGCATGCTTCCTTAAACGGCACCTCGAGTGTGTTGTTTGGCAATGTGCAACGTCTCATTTGTTAGAGTTGCAGGTTGGGCCTACATTCACTGGGGCGCTCGTCAAGGGATTATATCTAGTTTCTTGTCACCACAGCAAACATATCACACTTGCGTGCATGCTGAAAGGGTGCTGTTTTTCAGTTTCATGTGGTTCACAAGTTCACAAGCCTTAAAGAAAATAAAAAAACAAAAGCAGTAGATTTATTAGTGTGATTGACTCGCCCTGTTTTAAGAGTGGTCTCTTGCACAACACCCAAGAAATTTAGAAAGATACCCTGAAAACAAAGTAAAGACATGACAGTGTCCCACGCCATATTAGAATAGGACACTTGGGGTGTTGATCTAGAACCGCTGTGTGCTGTTGTGCTTTTATTTGCCATCACTTTCCCCAACACATGCACAAGAGAATATTTAAATGACTTCTGGGTTACCGTATGTCAGCAACAAGTTAAAGCAAGGTTTGAACTTACCAAACTAAGGGAGCAAAAACAGAACTAATATAAGGAAGTATTAAATATTGCTTCCACATGCACAACTGCCAAACTTGTGAAGGGCTGTCAGACGATTGCTTTCATGCACGGTGTGACTCAGTTGTGCATGCACTTTGTTATGCAGAGTGTGTTGTGTACCAGCGAGCTGAAGTCCTGAGCCTGCCAGAGCAGCCAGTCCTCGTTGAGCGTGTACAGCGCTTTCTCTGTGACACAATCCACTGGGCCTTTTGCAATCTGCTGCGTGAGGGCGCTAACCATCAGGAACAGGTGCTGGCCAACAGTTTCCTGTGGAAAATCAGAAACAGGAACTCAGTCTGTCAAGAGAGAAGCTGAGGCAACGTTATAAAGAAACTTTTGTTGGTCAGTGCAGAGAAGTTTAGCTAGAAGCATTGGTGGCTTCTTATAGCTCACTCTGATTAGTTGATGTAACTAAACGTGTATCACATATTGTCACAGAGAAATAAAACATACTCAGCAGTTATAATTGTTTTTTTTTTTTTTACAAAACTGACAGAATAATGCAGATCTAATGTCTGTAACCACCAGTTTTGGGGAGTAACGGAATACATGTACCGCTGTTACGTATTTAAAGTACAAAATATGAGTAACTGTATTCCGTTACAGTTAGTTTAAAAAGGTGGTATTGAGAATACAGTTACTTTGTTGAAATAAATGGATTACACTGCGGTATTTTCCTGTTTCATTTTGTCGCGGGTCAGGACTGTTTGGGTTTTGTTTGACAGCTACGTTCTGTTGTTCCAGGCGGCAGCGTTACGGTTGCCGTGGTTACAGGGTGACGCTCTCTCACTCTGCCTGTGTGTTTCCTGGGTGAGAGAGCGCCTTTTTGTTGTGCTAAGCTAATAGGCAGAATGATACCGGTGTTGTGCCAAAAAGTGATTGTCTGCCAAAAACTGATTTCCAATGTTTCTGTGTATTTTTTATGTGTAATATCTTTACGTATGTTCGTAAATAGACTTCGGTGAACAGGGTTTACAAAGGGGTTATATAGAGAATTAAAACAATATCTGTTTTTCAAGTATCTTTACAACTCTCTGCTATTGTACTTACATTATAACCAATCTGGTCCTTTATCCTTTTATGACACACCATGACACCCCCCTCCTCCAATCCCTCTCTCAGCAGCAAGACATCTCCCCCCCTCCCCTCCTCCCAAACATCTCCCAGTGTCACAGTGGATCAGGTCAGGAGGCAACTGAGGAAGCTTCGCTCCAGAAAGGCAGCAGGCCCAGACAAGGTGTGTCCTAGGATGCTAAAGGCGTGTGCTGCTGAACTTGGGGAGCCGCTACAACGAGTCTTCAACCTCAGTCTGCGACTGGGGAGAGTGCCCGCCCTATGGAAGACATCCTGCATCGTCCCGGTCCCCAAAAAGAACCGGCCCAATGAGCTGAATGACTTCCGACCGGTGGCACTGACGTCACATCTTATGAAGACTCTAGAGCGGCTCTTCCTCAACTTCCTCCGACCACAGGTACAACATGCCAGGACCCACTACAGTTTGCATACAAGGCGGGTGTCGGAGTGGAGGATGCCATCCTGTACCTCCTACACAGAGCCCACTCACACCTGGATGGGGGAAAAGGCACGGTCAGGATACTGTTTCTTGACTTTTCCAGTGCCTTTAATACCATCCGGCCCTGTATGCTTCAGGAAAAACTGAACAGGATGGAGGTGGACCCCTGCCTGGTGGCTTGGATCTCCGACTACCTCACCGACAGACCACAGTACGTCAGGCTGAAGGACATCACGTCTGACACTGTGGTCAGCAGCACAGGAGCACCACAGGGAACTGTGCTGTCCCCTCTTCTCTTCACCCTGTACACCTCTGACTTCTGCTACAACTCTGAATTATGCCATATTCAGAAGTTTGCAGATGACACGGCCATCATGGGATGATCAGGAAGAGGAGTACAGAAGTCTGGTGAGGAACTTTGTCGCATGGAGTCACACAAACCACCTGCAACTCAACACCTCAAAGACTAAGGAACTGGTTGTGGACTTCGGGAGGTCCAGAGAAGGTCCACTGCCGGTTCAGATAGAGGGGGAGGAGGTGGAGGTGGTCAACAAGTACAAGTACCTCGGGCTGTGGGTGGACAATAAACTGGACTGGTCATGCAACACAGAGCACCTGTATAAAAAAGCCCAAAGCCGACTGTACTTCCTCAGGAGGCTGAGGTCTTTTAACATCTGCAGGAAGCTCCTGAGGATGTTTTACCAGTCGGTGGTTGCTGGAGTACTTTTCTATGCTGTGGTGTGCTGGGGGAGCAGCACAGCAAAGAGGGACTCATCCAGGCTGGAGAAACTGATCAGGAAGGCTAGCTCTGTGGTCGGCATGAAGCTGGACACTCTGGTGACAGTGGCAGAGAAAAGGACATTAAAGAAACTGATGGACATTATGAACAATGCTGGGCATCCTCTGCACACGGCCATAAACAATCAGAAGAGTCTGTTCAGTGACAGGTTGCTTCTCCCCAAGACAAGAACTAACAGACTTAAAAACTCCTTTGTCCCACACGCCATCAAACTGTTTAACTCCTCTCTGGAGGGGAGAGGGAGGGGAAACAGGAGGACAAAGGAGGGGGGAACAACTAAGCTGTAGTGCCTCTTCACCTCACTGTACAATACCTTGTGCAATACTTTTTGTAAATAGTCAACAGTGCAATAGACTCAATACTTGAAATGTGCAATTCACTTGTATTTTTATTTTTTATTCCTATTTATTCTATTTATCCCCTTTGTATATTTTATTTATATTTATCTCTGTATTTATATGTGTGTGTGTGTGTGTGTGTGTGTGTGTGTGTGTGTGTGTGTGTGTGTGTGTATGTGTATGTGTGTATATATATATATATATATATATATATATATATATATATATATATATATATATATATGTGTGTATATATATATCACTGCCAAAAACTGATTGCGGCTTCTACCTTGTTACACGAATGTTGTTTGTGGCTCAAGATGACTTTATGTCATCCATGAGGGATGCATTTGACATATGTTTCACATATTATAGCCCAACAAGTTACTTATAGCAGTTTAAATACGAGCAATCAGTTTTTGGCAAATACCGGAAATCAGTTTTTGGCAGACAATCACTTTTTGGCACAACACCGGCATCGCCCTAAAGAATGTAGCCTCATGGTCAGTGTAGTCCGTGCTGCAGGGAGAATGGACTACCATACACGTTATGTGTCTGTGAGCGCGAGGAACGAGAAAAAGGAGACTCGAAAAGTACAAGCTGTCATCGAGCAAAAACGGGAGCTGGAAGCATGTAAATATAATAATAACCACTGCAGCCAAGAAGAGTGCCTGATGAGCCCAGTTGTAAGTAAGCTATTAAGACTCGACTGTACACTGTGTTTGTGTTTTCCTCCCAAACAATAAGTTCCGTTGGAGCAGCCTTTCAACGCCTCTCTCTGTCTCTCGCAAGCAAACTTGACCCACACAACAAAGTAAAGCTAGTTTTCGGCTACGAGCCGACAGGGACCCCGCCGTATTAGCCAGAGGTCCCTTTACTACGGTTCGGAGCCGCGGACCTTCAGTAACAGTAATAAATAACGTAGCAATAGTACATTCACGTAGTTGTAAAAAGCATGATAATGTATTAAGTAATCCAAAGTATTCAGAATACATTACTCTCATTGAGTAACGTAACGGAATACGTTACAGAATACATTTTGGGGCATGTATTCTGTAATCTGTAGTGGAATACATTTTAAAAGTAACCTTCCCAACACTGGTAACCACGGCGATGTTTCCTTTAGCGATGGCTAAAGTAAGTGAACGGAGGATGTGGAAACTGAACATGATGTTTGAAGTGTTACTTCAGACCTATACATAGCATGAATGTCACTTCGCAGCCCATAAGATTTACTTTCATTGTTTCAATGCTCTAATATTTTACATAATAGCTATAGAGTTTTTCTGTAGTTTGTATTGTAGCCAAAAAAGTTTCAAAAAATATTTGAATGAGAAAAAATGTGAATCAAAAGTAAGAAGAACTGAAACAATGATGCTGTTCTTTAAGATAAACGCTATTGTTAGCATGCGAACAATCATACAGCCACATGCTGACGCAAGCATTAATGTTACAGGCATTATGTTGAGCTCTTTTCTTCTTTTTTCTCTTCTTTGAGTGTCTTCTTCAGTTTTCACAGTACAGTTTGGATAACTGAACAAAGTGCTGCTTTGCTATGTTGACCTGTAGTGCACGTCTTAATTTAGTAAACAACATTAAATGATACAACTTACTGGAGATAATTTAACTGTTTTTCTGGAACCAGACCACACCCTAAACACTTCCCTTGCAGCCTTTGGTCATACCACTATAAATAACTACTTGCACCACTTGTGCTGATCTCCTCAGTTTGTCAGCCTCTCTCAAAATGATCACGGGGATCTGCCAGGCCCGGGGTCAGTCACGGGTCACCAATTCTTAATGCAGCCTTCCCAAAACTAGCCTGTTGCGTCTTTATTACTAAATGTTTGTCATTTGCATGCAGGTTGGGGTCTGTGGCTGTAGCACATCCATAATAACAACTACAATAATTTCTTGGAGTGTTTAGGCAGCAGCAGCTAATGCAGCAACAGGCTCACACATAATATACACTAATTGACAAAAGTAAGACAATAAGGGCATTAAAAAACATGATAAGTCAGAAGCTGAATTTTCAATTTAGGCAAAACAGCAAAGACATAAAACACTGAGAGCAACAAACCCGAAGGAAGCCGTAGAGGCAGATGGACATCCAGTTGGTGAGCAGTTTCTCCACTATAGACTCAGTGCGTCGGAGTAACAGCTTGGGCTGAGCGTTGCTGCTCTTCTGCATCAGATCCTTGAGCAGAACCTCCATCACCTCCGTCAGGTATGACAAGTTGCTGTGGAGCGCTACAGTGAGCAGAGATGCTACTGCACATCTGAAACAAAAAATTAACGGAACAAGTTAGAGATGAATAATTGACAGAGCTTCACATCATGAGTTTGAGCTGTTTCTTTTCCAGCCATCTTGGTTAACCAAGATTATCCTAGATTCATTTAGGTAATCTTGGTTAAAACTGTGCAGGCTCCTTTACGTGTTTTCTGGTCTAATCTGTGTGTAACCAGTGGTTTGCACCATTTGTATTTCCATCAAAAAAAGGCACCTCTTCATTTTACACTTTGACAACGGTAAACTTTTCTCTTTGAGGGAGCTCTTTACATGGCTACATGTTTTGAATAACGTTGTCTTAATCTTGGAAAGAATTAACGCTGCTATCATCCACTTTGGTTGTTTTCTGTAGTCTTGAGTTCTACATCATCAGTGCGACACCCCCCCCATCAAAACAAAACAAAATATATCGCAGATTAGGCAGTTACATAAAATACAGAGTGCCAAACTGACTTGTCTTTGATGGTGAAACTCTTCTCTTCCTCGAGAGCATGCACCATGGAGGTGAGGAAGAGCTGGTCCTGGATCAGCCTGGACAAGCCCTGGCAACACTCATCAAGCTGAATCTTCACCACATCCTGATCATAACATAACATAACATAACATAACATAACGACAGATGGAATGAAACCATGAAAACAACTGCAAACAACAGATGACGTCAAAACTTACCTGACTGATGTCTTTGATACAGGATTCCATCAAAGATTCATTCTGAAAAACAACAACACAGCTCTACTAAACTGACACCAATTGGTAATTTTTCACAGTTCACAGAATAAGCTTGTCACGTATCAGCATTTGGTTTCTTTTGAGCTTCGTTCACCTCAGGAAAAAAGATTCTGGAGGCAAAGTGCTTGAAATCCAGGAAAGGAATTGTTCCAACATTTTCCAGTAGATCAGCGTTTTCTGTCTGCAACTCCACAAAACCTGTGGAAGACACTCCAGTGAAGCTGACTTGATAAACCACAGGCTACGTGCACAAAGTACAAAGCATGAATGTCTATGTTATCAGGTGAAAAGTGAACTTGTGAAGCAGGCAAGTTCTTGCAGGTCACAGAAAAGAGGTAGTGAAAATGTCTAAGTCAGTGCAGTGTTGCAATTCACTGATTAATACAAAAATGGCCACATATGACTGCATCCTATAATGTCATTCTGTTTTACCATCAGCCTTATTAGTGTTATATAACAAAAACCATAAACAGGAACTCTATGTATGCGACACTAAGCAACCTGAAGATAGTGAAGCTGTAAAATACAGGCCAATATGTGGTAAAGTTGAGGCACTTATCACATACGATGAAACGCAGTTCCGATAATTTGGAACTTGCAGAGAACAAGATGCAAATGTGTCCTGGAAGATAATGTTGAAAGATTACAATAGGAAAACTTCAGAGTATAAAACTAAAAATAAATAATGCAAACTTTTTAACAGCTGCTACTTAATTTCTTAGAAGTATTTTAAATGCCAATACTGGCAGGTAAAGCATAAATCCCTATTGCATTATGGACTGCAGGGCAAATGAATACCGAAGCAACCAGGTATACATTTTAAGATTACATGCAAAGGAATTGTAAAAATCAAGAAAACGTTGGTGGTGTATGTGGTATAGTGAGCTCATGGGGTGGTGCTGGATGTCAGAGGGGACACATGATTATGATGGGACTAATGACTCCGTCTCCTTTTATAGTGACAGAGGAGACTGGCGGGAAGGGAGCATGTAGTGGAGGAAACCATGGAGAGAGTTGGTTCCGGGCTACAAGACTGTGCCGGAAATAGAAAGAGTGCTTTTGGTTAAAAATAAAGCTGAAACCATGAGAACTGTACACTGTGTGGGTAGGGTCATTTCACAACTTGCAAACTACAAACACATATCCAAAATAAAAACCTGTTTAAAATGTAAATAAAAACAGAATGCAATTATATGCATATTTCAGATGCCCACATTTTATTCAACAGAAAAGATGCAGGTTGTTAGAGAAATATTAGCTAATTTTTCCCTTTTTTCCGAGTTGACATCAATAATTACTTCCTCCAAACTGTCAGTGTGTCTATTAGATCCCATGTCTAGAAGTCCTAACAATAAATTTACATTTTGATCTTAGATATAATCAATCAATCCAAAAAGAGGAATGGTTTATTTTTTTTAGTCTGAATTCTGAACTCACAGGACAGAAACAACATTAATGAAGATTACAAATGATCTTGTTGTCGAGTCATATCTATGTTTGTCCGGCTAGACCTCAGTGGAGTGTTTAATATTCTTGATCACAATATTTTGTAACAGCGTTTAGACCATGTTGTAGGCATTAAATGTGCTGCGCTGCAGTGGTTTGAATCATATCTAATCTAGGAATTTTCTTCACACACTAAGGTTAATTAAGGAGTTCCACAGAGTTCTGTGTTAGGACCAGTTCTACTAGTCAGTATTATTAGAAGGCATAGCATACATTTTTATTGCTATGCAGATGATAATCAGCTTTATTTGTCTGTGATGTCAGACAGATACCAATTAGTTAAACCACATAAAGAGCTAAAGACATAAACACCTGCAAGACCTCTAATTTCCTGCTTTTAAATTTAGATATACTAAGGACCTTCTTGCTGTTAGACTATGCCATCATGCTGACCATTGACATTTTTAAAACTACAGTAGTACTGAAGTTGTTGTACTCTAACCAGATACTGGTTACCTTCCGTAACACAGTAATCTTAGACTCCGTTTTAACCAGGATATATCTTTCAGTGCAAATATTATATAATGTAAGACCTTCTCAATTTGCACAACATCTCTAACATTAGAAACATCGTGTTTCATGCTTGCAGTTCATACATTTATTACTTCTAGGCTGGACTACTGTAATTCATGATTATGTCAGGTAAGGCCTTCCCTGAACATTTCAACAAGACAATGCTAAACTGCATACTGGGTCTATAACAACAGCACGACTTCAGGGTATAAAAATTCACTTTAGTTGATGAATTGGCCCGACTGCAGTCCAGACCTTTTACAATCATTCATCTATTGATACAGAACCTCAAACTGACATATTTAAATTAATTATATTTCATCTGTCCACGGCGGTTATTTCTAAAACTGCCCCAAGTAGTTTGAATGTGGTTTTGCAAATGTAACTTTTCTGGTAACTTTGTTTTTGTGGTGACTCTTCACATAGACCTCACTTCCTTTTAATGTTGCACAACTGTGGAAAATTTATTTCCTCTGTCAGATAAACCTTTCTGAAGCGGACAGTGCAAAATATTTCTTATGTGCTTGTGAGGCACATCCACAGAGGGGCACACAGACCTCTACTAGCTAGGTAATAACAATAATAATGGATTGCATTTATATAGCGCTTTTCAAGGCACCCAAAGTGCTTTACAATGCCACTATTCATTCTCTCTCACATTCGCTCACTGGTGGAGGCAGCTACAGTTGTAGCCACAGCTGCCCTGGGGCAGACTGACAGAAGCGAGGCTGCCATATCACGCCATCGGCCCCTCCGGCCAACACCAGTAGGATGAAGGAATTGATACCATTGACTAACCCCTATACACGCCTGCCCGAAATCCAACAGAACACCTCTGGGACATTATGTTTCAGTTGATCAAACAATGGAGAATACGAATACTTGCATACATTCATAATACTGTACATCATCCAGTCCATATCATTATAGATATCCAGCATGATTTTTTTTCCTTGCACTGACATGCATTTTAAAAGCTTTTCTTTAATTTTCGAGCAGTATAAATTGTACATCAAAGTGATGCTGTGAGATTTTGTGACTGACCTTGTCTGATGTCATTCCTGATGTTGAGCTCAAGGTCTTCCACAAACTTGTTCATCTCATCAGCGAGCCTCTGCTGTTGTCTTTGGTAGAATAACGCCACTGCAACAAGATTATAGCGCAATGCAAAAGAATGGTATGGTTGTTAAAGAGTTGACCTGCACATCCTTTTATAGGCTGGTTAGGGACTAAAATTCACTTCTAAATTGTGTTCTTACCAGTAATAATGGCTGGTATCAGCAGCAGGACAAGGATCAGCATCGGAAAATAAGAAACTCCAGATTTATCTTTATTTTCCAGTGTGACAGATTTGTCTCCGTATTTTATCTATGAAAAAACCCAAAACAAACAAACAAACAAACAAACAAAAACAAATCACATACAGCATACTATACTGGGAAAAAGGCCTTGCATGTTTACATACTGGATTTTTCTTTGTTTTTTGCCACACATTGCATTAGTTATAGTTTGCAAGTTCCATATTGGGTTCCAGTTTGTTGTCAGAACTATATGCAATAAAAAAAATAATATAAACAAGGTGCTGGAAACATTCCCCACAGAGTCAATACTGAGCTGATATTATCACCCAGTTGCTGCAAATTCCACCATAATAGTCTGTGCAAACTGTTGCCCCAGTTTCCTGTTCTTAGCTGATAGGAGTGGGGTGCTCTGCTGCTGTACCCCAACTGCTTCAAGGTTCAGAGATGCTCGTCATCATACTTCATTGTAATGAGTGTTTTATTGAGCTACTGTTGTCTTCCTAACAACACTCTGGCCATTCCCCTCTGATCTCTAACATCAACATGGCATTTTCCACCAAGCAACCTTCAGCTCACTGCATATTTTCTCTTTGCCAGTCCATTTTCTCTAAACCCTAAAAGTGATGTTGGAAAATCCTAGTAGATCAGCAGTTTATGAAATACTCAGACCAGCCTGTCTAGCCTGAACAACCATGTCACATTCAGAGTTACACTGAGCTTGAATTTCAGCTGTTCAGCTTTACCATGATATTATTGGTAGGAGGGTTGCATTTACGAGCAGGTTAACAAGTATACCTAATGAATTCTATGTGAAAACATTCTCAGTACAATTTTAATTCCTATTTTACTGTACTAAAATACTGAAATGTTTCTACTGCCAGAATGAAACTGACATTACATCTCCACACAACTATTTGGTTTGGTTAACATGAAAGAAATATTTACCAATAATTGTTGAAATTCAGGGTTGGTTGAGCTTTTAATCTCACAGGTGAAAGAGTCAATGTTGTCACTGGTTTCTTTGGCTTCCATGGTGCAATTTTTTGGCTTTTCTTCAACGCCCCACACTGATAACTCATCTATCGTCATCTCCAGCTTGTCTGTTTTTTTCTAAATGAAGAAAAACAAAGGCTACATTTCAATGAACTGATGCCACACATACATATGTATGATAAAAAAAAAAGTATATTTAAAAATACCTGAATGGTGATGTGCACATCTTTCCCTGTCCTTGTGGCTGTGAAGCTGGTAAACTCAGGGTCTGGATAGTACGAGAGTTTTCTGGAGCAGGTCAAGGTTTCATTGGCTACTTTCAAATACACAGTACTGCTAGAAATGCTCAGAGCTGCAGGTGAATCATAGGTGAGATTCTGCAATGAAATTAAATGTACACAAAAGACAACACGACGTGACCAAAACAGCACGCAACATCACATATTCAGACACACTGTAATTTATAATTTTTGATATAACATGGCTGGTTAACTTAAACAGTAATAGAAGGTGTAATGTACCTGAGAGCTGATGTATCTGGGAAGTCTGACCTCCTGCATTGTGGGGCTGTGCATTGTGGGGCTGTGCATGACCCCTTCAACAAAGTTAAGATGGGACCCAGTGAGTGTGATCTTCCTCTTCCCACTGCAGGACACAGAGCACCAGAGAACATTTAAAATGTCTGTGTTTGTCTTTAACTGTATCAATCTTAAAATCTCTCAGTTTTAGTTGACTTATGTTGGCATAAAGCTGAATACATACCATTAAGAAACCAATGCCTAGGTAAAGATTGGTGCTTTAAACAAACTCTTAAATAAAATGGGGTTCCTTTTTAAGGTGAAAAAAGAAACTGAGATGACAGAATTTCCTTTTTCAGTTGCAACTAAAAGTGGAAGTAGCCTTATAGCAAAAGACTTTTTTTGGGAAGTGGCTCTCTTTCCCCATCAGATGACCCAGAACGGTTTCTCTGCTGCTTCCTAGAATAAATCTCAAAAATACGATTTAAGTTACTGTCAAAGCAGCAGGTTCAATAAGGAAGATCTGTAATTACTCATGTGCCTGCTTTCCTGGCAGCTCTGCTGTGAGTCGATTTCTTTACATTGCCTTCACTTTCACATTCTGTTATTTTCTTGCCTACCTGCTCCGAGCCATTCAGCCTCCCCCTCTCTATCATTTCAGCCTTATAGGTTCTTATTTGTGGATCCTGCCACCTCCTCATCTCCATCTCATTGTGTACAATCAGAGCCCCATCTAAACCACCAATTTCATCTTCACCACCACTAACACCCGGACTCCAGAGAGTCCTGTCCTAACTCGTAACTGGGATTCTCTTCTACCATGATGGGTATTAGAGTTCCAATTATATCTCAATATATCATGTTCAGTTTCACATCTCCGCTTATTGAACATTATAAGTTGTTTTAAAGTGTATATCTAAAAGAGATCCGTCATAACTTTAATGTGTTATTTGGAGGTTTCAGTAGAAAAAATGCACCTGATCCAGCTGCTGCTTGGAGTAATATTGGTGCATGATGGTAATGAGCTGTAGGTGATTTTAGCTTTGCCATGGCAATGACCATCTGGGAGGAGAAGACATACGTTGACCACGCCTTTGATATTTGAACTGGGAATGTGGAACGTCAGACTGAAACCAGTGTTGCCCCAAACAGAAGATCTGACCAGAACACACACAGACACAGAAAAAAAATCACTGACATTATCATGATACTCATAAACTGAAAACAGACAAAAGCTGAGTATCAAAATTTTCAACAACATAACTAAATGCCAGTCTAAACTACCAAAGTATGTGTTTTGTAGTTTTTTCAAAGTTACTTTTATTGTGATAAAAGAAAAAACCCTCAAAAGCCCGTAGAAGAAGATCATTAATTAAAACAGAAGAAACCCCAAAACAAAACAGTGAAAATAATTTACGTTAAATTCCTTAAATCCTAAAATAGGACAGTGAGCTTTAGTTTCAGGGTTTACTCTCAGTTGGTCTGTCTGAGAACAATGCTGAGAAAACATTTGTGCTGTTTTTACTTCAAACATTTAATCTATATTTCAGTATGAGTGGTGTTTCCCTGGAATAATCTCTAGATTTTACTGTGTGCTTTGTATCCAAAGCACAAACTATCAGTTGTGCATTAGTTGTGTGTAAAGTAGTGATGGGATTTCCGGCTCTTTTTAGAGAACTGGCTCTTTTGGGTCCGCTCACTAAAAAGAGCCGGCTCTTTCGGCTCCGAACCGGCTCTTCAGGTTGTTTTGTTGCTTTAATTGATTTATTATTAACAATAATATAAAATTATGCACAAAAGGAATTACTAATGTAAAAAAAAAGTGGCTTTATTTATATATGTTTATATATAAATATATGTGGTGGCCCCTAGAGACAAAACACGTACAAACTCCAAAACACATTTCTAGCGTTAACTGAACTTCCAAAACAGAGCTACCTAGATCACTTAAATTACATAATTGAAAGCATGAAAGCATATGTGTATTGTTTGTGTATTTATACACAAGCACTCATATATATTCAAATAATTAAAAAAAAAAGTTCATTTACCTGTTACTACCACACACCAAATCCAGTCGTTCCTAATTGCTGGCTTGTGTAGCCACTAGGTAACAAAAGCTCAACACTGCGCCTAGCATCCTGGAGCACTTCTGTTGTCTTTTGTTTTGGAGTTTTTACGTGTTTTGGAGTTTGTACGTGCTTTGTCGCTAGGGGCCACCGTAAATATACTTTTATTTATTCACTCCACATAAAATGTAATAAATAAAATGTAATACAAAAATCAACTAGTCACAGTACAACTTTTAACTATTTAAATTTTCAGCTTTTTCCTTTTAAACAAATTTAAAATGAAACAACACAAAACACTGCAAACCATAACACCATTAAATATAAATTAAAATATGAAAACAAAAAGAAGATGCACATTCTTTGTTATATAGGCCTGCATGAATAAACTTTCTGAACCCTTTAACATCCACAACTGAAAATAGTTGTGGATGATTACTATACCTTTCTAATGTGACGTTGTTGTCCCTGGCTCTCTTTCTCTCTTTCCCTCCCGGTCTGTTCCTGCGCTACTGCGAGTGTAACTACCACCCCTCCCCCCTCATCCCAGCGGAAAGCACAAGGCTCGCGTGCGGAGTGAAGCGGAAAAAAAGTGCGAGAGAGAGAGATGGTGTGAGAGAGAGAGGGTGAGAGAAGGGATAAACAAAAAAACACGGCTTGCAATAAGGAGCCGGCTCGCGTCGTTCACGTCAAAGAGCCGGCTCTAAGAGCCATTTCGTTCGCGACTGACACATCACTAGTGTAAAGTGACTCACTCTTTTGGAGTACAGTCAGTATCGGCCTGCATCCTCACTGCAGTCACATTATCGAGGTTACGACCTGACAGCACTGCGTGGTTTCTACCGTAGAAAGACACCACACTGGGAGTGATGGAGGAGATCTCTGGGATCTGACAGTAAGACAAAAAATGATCAGCTTTAATCCACGGCCATCAGCTGATGTTGGAAGCTTTGAACACGAATAAGGTGTCAGAGGAACAATGAGTTTGAGGACTGAGGTTCAGACTCACAGAGAAGTTCTTCCCAGACTGCACATTTTGGCAAACGCTGTCCTGCAGGAGGAAGCAGAGGGAATCAATATGGCAGGTTTACTGTCATTGTCTAAAGAAACTATGTAGGACTGATGAGAATGGAAGTTCTGTCTTATTTACAAGGAAAGAATTTAATCACGATTTTTGTCAAGCAACTGAATTGGTATTTGTGAGTTGTCATAATCACTTAACATATTATTGCATATAATATTGCTGCTTTTGAGAAGCAATAGATATTTGAACATTAGACCAACCCACCCTTAATAATGATTGAAAAATCTCAAAAGTAATATAAACTTAAAGTGGAAGACTTAATTATATGATAAGATAGACTTTCTTATTCCCAAAAGTAGATTTAAAAAAGATACATCAAAATAGCCTAAACATGTAGAATGGTATCAGCGAAATAAAATTAAAACAAATATGTTAATGAGGAAAAACCTGAACTAGGTAAACTAAAGGCATGAATTATTACATTGATCTCTGTTTGATCGGCCCAGGAACATCTGTTTGTGTTCCATCCACAACCAGCTTTGATGCACTGCTGACACCTGAAGAGAAACAATTACATATTAGTGTTGAAATCATCAAGAAAACGATAATGTCCAAAAATACAACATAAAACAAAGAGACTCCTCAGTAGTAATACATTTTACTTGGTGATGACACATAATGTTGTGTTATTAGTGATCCATCTTCATAATCTTTATAATTGATTGGACTTACAAGACTGAACTTGGTGGTCCACTGATGTCAGAGCAGTTAGTTAACCTCAGCTGTTCTGACAGTTGTGTTGAACCAAGTCTAAATTTCACTGTGACATGCAGACCTGTTAAATAAAATAAATTAAAAAAAAAAACACGATCAGTGTCATAGCCTTCAATTGCTAATTTTTAGACATATATGTTTAATGAGTTGCAACAGTTTGTAATAACGAACAGCTCAGATTTGTCAACTAGTAAAGAATATTTCATCTGTCAGAGTCAGCTCTGTAATGTTTCTATTTTGCTTTTTGGGAAGTGTTGCAGATCAGTAAGCAGGTCTGACTGCAAAGTATTTCATTCGTTGGATTATTTATGAAAACTCACTGACCATCAGCAGGAAGTGTACGATCAGACAGGATGCAGGTGCATTGTGGGAACTGTGGAGGAGGGTTATTCAAAGCACAAATCGAGCTGGACCTTGCAGTGAACTGACAGGTAAAGTTGGACGACACTTCCTGGCCCACAGTCAAGTGTGTGTGGATTTTTAGTAAAATCTGAAAATGAAGAACATGTGTGAGAAATACCTGAAAGCCACAAATGATTGCAGTCCCGACTGTGTTTGTAAGCTGTACCTGTCCGTTTGTGTCCTTTTCAACTTTGTGGGAAATCATTTTGTGCTGGGACTCATCAGGAATGGACAGCCAGTCTGAATCTGTGCAGTCATCTTCAAATGTGCAGCTAGGAGAAGAAGGAGAAATGATCACCAAGTTCAGAATAGTTTGGAGACATCAGCTGCATGTTGTTTCTCTCACCTGCTTTTAGAGCCACACCAACCACAGTATGGATCCTGTGCAGACCAACACTCCTGCACACTTGTGTACGTGCTGCACTTTGACACAGGAACTCGCCTTATCTAGAACAACAAACACTTTAAAATGCAGCACAGGTACATGTGACATTAAGATAATCAGTAAATAATTTAAGTACCTGGTTTCTAAATGGCACATACACATGTTTATGACCCACTGGATCCAGATGTAATTTGGGAAACACTTTGCGATCATCACTTGTCCTGTAGAGCACCGTGGGACAGGCAGCGTGATAGTTCCTGTCCACAGACAGCTGACAACAAGAATTTGTGAAAATAAGAATTCACGTTTTTATGTTTAATGAACATTTCAATTGCTTATTTTTCTCTGACCACTATCTTCCAAATGAAAGGCTGTTTATTTTAAGTTTTCCCTCATTCATAAGAAGCTCTTATGTGTTTGTGCTGCTTGGATTCAGTGTCATGCTGATATCTGCTGTATATGTTGTGAAACAGTCGGTATTTCTTATCTGTAAAACAAACTTTCCGACTTAATCACAAACTGTGATCAAAGAGTCGATATTATGACCGAAAAAAATCAAACCATGACAACATCCCTCTCAGCTTGTTTCTCTATCTCTTGCTCTCATCATATTAGATAAAATACTTGTTGAAGCTTTTTGAGCTTTCAGGGTCACAGCTCTCATTTCTCCACTCCACAAACAAAACCTTGCAGTGTGTGAACAGATGAACTCACAGTGAGACTAAGAGCACACAAAGAAGCTACAGGGACCACAAGTGACTGCAGTTTGCAGCAGACTTCAACAATGAAATAAAATGAGACTAGTTCAAATAAGCAAGCTAAAAAATCATGAATAATTTGCCTCTTAAAAAGTTTTGGTTTTTATTTATCTTGGGTCAATGGTTGTTCGTGATTTTATGAATAGATGCTAATTCAACAAATATATTTTGGTGACAGAACTATCTTTCATGTTTGTTTCATGTGAGGAAGCCAGTGCATTTCAGGATGATGAAATGGCATCTTAAAATCAGGCTGGTAAACTAAGTACTTTAGATGTTTCATTTCATACACACCTTAATGAGCTGGCCGTCTCCTGTCCCAATGAAGAAAACCATCCAGCCTCTCTGCCTCACTGCCAGCACAGAGGTCATGTAGCTGTGCCTGAAGAGGACTGCCTTAGGTTTTAGGATCTTTGGCTGAGAAACAAACACACTGATCATCAAATCTGATATTGTAGATATGTTAAGATTAGAACTTTTTCTGATGATGATCAGAAAAAGGTCCCACATATGTTTAGGCCCCAGAGTTCAGTGCTACACCCCTGCTCTCAACTACATATTCAAATAGTGATGAAGTCAAACATCATTCAGTGAAACTCAGTTTGTCTGTCACATGCACCAGCAGACATACCAGCAGCTTAAATAATTCAGACTCCTTTTTCTTGTGTCTTCAGTAAAACTTTAGAATTTCTTTGATTTTGTGTGTATATATATATATGTATATATGTATATATATATGTATATATATATATATATATATATATATATATATATATATATATATATATATATATATATATATATATATATGTATATACAGTGGGGCAAAAAAGTATTTAGTCAGCCACCGATTGTGCAAGTTCCCCCACCTAAAATGATGACAGAGGTCAGTAATTTGCACCAGAGGTACACTTCAATATATATATATATATATATATATATATATATATATATATATATATATATATATATATATATATATATATATATATATATATACATATATATATATGTAAGTGTTTTTTATGGGAAAGTTTGAGCCTAACATTAACTGTTTATGTGAAGTAGCAGACTGAGTCTGAATCGATTGATGTTTCTAGTTTTGTGACCACACTGTGTGATAAAGTAATCTGCCTCTCTGTGAACATTTTGCTTTCATGATTGTCCACGTGAAAATGTGGAGGCACAGGTGGAAACTACATTCAGGAACCATTCAGAACATGTTTAGAAGTTATACAGCGACCCACCGTCACTTCTGATGGCACAGAGGTGTAGAAGTCTGGATCTCTGTCGGTGTTCCTGCTGTAATCAGGGCTGATGTCAAACACCATCAGCTTGGTGTCGGTATCTCCTCCATCCACACTGAACACGCCGCTCCAAAGCACCGGCTGCTCCCCCGGGATGACCGAGGAGGCCACGAGTCTGCTGCTGTCACCGTCAGAGACACTGAGAGTTGCGCCCCGCAGAGACTTGAGTGTATCAGTTTTGCTTTTTTCGCCTTTGAGCCAAATGAGACGGACTCTGTTTGTTTGAGCTGAGAGCGCGTTGGAGAACAGATAGATGGTTGAATTAAGCTGAAACCCGTCAACAAACTCCACATCACCTTTACTTGTGATCTGAGGTGTGCCTGAAGCTCTATCAGTTATAGAAAATATACCTCCACCTTGTTTGTTATCTGTATTTTGAAGGTTGATAGTCTTCTGATTGATACCACACTTGTTGTTTTCGGGCTTTTCTCTGTTTTGTTGGATCGCGGTCAGAATGTAAGTGTCAGTCTGAGTTTTCTTCTTCACATCCACCAGAAAGCTGACTGACCTGCTGCTGCTTTTCAGAGGTCCCACCTGGATGTGTTCTCTGTACAGAAGGTTGGAGATGTTCTTCAGGTCCAGAACCTCGCAGTAACTGCAGTCATCGTCAGTCACACCGCAGCTGATCAGAGAGTCATTGCTTGTAAAAGGCAACAACACGTTGATGCTGAAAGTTGCGTTCCCCTCAGCTGTGTCAGAAACCCGGTGAAACTGCACATCATCCTGCTGGTTTCCGGTCTTTATTATTCCCCTCTGGGTCAGACTGTTGATCAGAGTCAGGTCGTGGCTCAGCTGGTAGAGCCTCTCCTCTGTGGCGATGTAAACCGTGTTGGAGGTCATGGCGAATTGGCGGATGTTTCCATCAAAGGTAAAGCCTCCATCCTCCTCCTGGCACAGACCCAGTTTTCCCCAGAGAACAGAAAGCAGAGCGAGCAGCAGGATCATCTTGTAGCAGCAGTGATACTTGTGCCTGAGACACCGTCATGCACTGAAGGTCTGCATGGCACTCTGCTCTGAGACACAGTGCCTCTAAACTCGTGCGTAAAAGCGCAGTGCGCCTCTGCTGAAAAGAGAAGTGTTGAAAGTGGAAGGAAGCACGCCCAGTTAATAGAAAAATCCGATTTTAATTTTAGGATTTAACATCATTAATATTTTCCCTCAGCTGTTTTCTTCACTTTCTGCCATCTTCTCAAGTCTGTACAGTTTAGTGTGACAGCAGAACCTGAACAAAATCTAAACAGTGACAGCACTCAGCGAATGAGAAAGCGTTTGTTGAACCTTCAGTAAGTTGTTACACACTGAAGGACGACAATGTTCATCCAGGTGCACACTGAGGTTTATTAATCTGAAACATACCTGAATAATAGTTCTGCGTTACTGTTGACTTCCATTACCACGACAGACCTGTGTTACTTTTGTAAGAGATGACTTTGCCAGTCTTTTATTTGTGTGATCTGCCACCTACTGGAGAAACTCAGTAGGTGGCAGATCGCCACCTACTATCACCTTAGAGCCACGTCAGGTGACTGGAAAGGAAAAACTCAATGCAGAGCCACTTCTTATTTCTGATGCTAGTCTGAACAAAGTGTTGGTCATAATACAACTGTGAAAATGTCCCACTCTGTGCTACCACTGTGGAAACAATATGAGTTTAATGTTGACAGTGTTGCTGTAAGACAGGTCTGTTCTATAGTACTTTGGATAAGTTGGAGAGATCTTCTCAAATTTGAGCTCTAATCACTAGACCACAATCACATGTTTCCAAATCTGTTAACAGAAACTCCAAACGACCACATCACTCTGAGTCTGAGATACGAGAGCAGCTTTAATGTACGGAACAAACAGAATGTAAGAACTATTAAGACTTTTAATTTGTTCATAGTTCATAGTGTAAATGATTCAAAGAGTCAAAGAAAGACTCTGCAAACAAAGATTAACAGTAGTGATCCAGTTTAAAATATTGACCCACAATAAACATATTCAACTGTCTTTCCTAACCCCAACCCTCACTCTGAGCATCATCTAGCTCAGCTCACTGCTCAAGACAATAATTTAAATTGTTGACTACTTGTAGTATCAGGGATTTCCCAGACAGCGGTGATGAAAGCAACACATCTGGCATTATGAAAAGGGAAAATTAAATGCAGGCAGTAATGACGTCGGCAGTAATGACACCCAGTTACGCTAATCGGAGGTCACTAAAATCAATATTGAATCTGTGTGGAACTTTGCCAAAACAGTGTCAGACTCTGTAGTTTTCTCTGGTCCCCAATCAGACCAGGAGTGACATGTTTAGCCGCATGTTCTCCTTAAATTGTTGGCTTTCTGAGTGGTGAAGAAACTGTGAGCCAGGAGGGAGGGGGTGAGTGAGTGAGTCCTGAGAAATTTTTTTGTTAAGATACTGGATGTTGTTTTCGCCACAATTTTAATTATAAGCTAGATACATTGCTGCTAACAGCAACAGGGATGAGTCAGTGAGTTGGTTGGGCTTGTGAATCACGATTCATGAGTCAGTAAAGTGATTCTCGAGTACTGAACGATTCGTTCATGATTTGCGTATCACTAGCTAGGACCAATTCTGTTTACATTTACATGCTTCCCTTAGGCAGTATCATTATAAAACATAGCATACATTTTCACTGCTATGCTGATGACACCCAGCTCTATCTATCTGTGAAGCCAGATCACACACACCAATTAGTTAAACTGCAGGATTGTCTTAAAGACATAAAGACCTGGATGGCCGCTAACTTTCTGCTTCTTAATTCAGATAAAACTGAGGTTATTGTACTCGGCCCTAAAAATCTTAGAAATATGGTATCTAACCAGATTCTAACTCTGGATGGCATTACCTTGGCCTCCAGTAACGCTGTGAGGAACCTTGGAGTCATTTTTGACCAGGACATGTCCTTCAACGCACATATTAAACAAATATGTAAGACTGCTTTCTTCCATTTGTGCAACATCTCTAAAGTTAGAAATATCCTGTCTCAGAGTGACGCTGAAAAACTAGTTCATGCATTTATTACTTCCAGGCTGGACGACTGTAATTCATTATTATCAGGATGTCCAAAAAACCCGCTGAAAAGCCTTCAGCTAATCCAAAATGCTGCAGCAAGAATGCTGACAGGGACTAGAAAGAGAGAGCCTGTTTTGGCTTCCCTTCATTGGCTTCCTGTTAAATCCAGAATTGAATTCAAAATCCTGCTCCTCACATACAAGGTCTTAAATAATCAGGCCCCATCTTATCTTAATGATAATGGTCATATCACCCTATTAGAGCACTTCGTTCTCGCTCTGCAGGCCTACTTGTTGTTCCTAGAGTATTTAAAAGTAGAATGGGAGGGAGAGCCTTCAGTTTTCAGGCCCCTCTTCTGTGGAACCAGCTTCCAGTTTGGATTCAGGAGACAGACACTATCTCTACTTTCAAGATTAGGCTTAAATCTTTCCTTTTTGCTAAAGCATATAGTTAGGGCTGGACCAGGTGACCCTGAATCCTCCCTTAGTTATGCTGCAAAAGATGTAGGCTGCTGGGGGATTCCCATGATGCATTGAGTTTTTCCTTTCCAGTCACCTTTCTCACTCACTATGTGTTAATAGACCTCTCTGCATTGAATCATATCTGTTATTAATCTCTGTCTCTTTTCCACAGCATGTCTTTCATCCTGTCTTCCTTCTCTCATCCCAACCGGTCGCAGCAGATGGCCCCGCCCCTCCCTGAGCCTGGTTCTGCCAGAGGTTTCTTCCTGTCAAAAGGGAGTTTTTCCTTGCTCACAGGGGGTCATATGATTGTTGGGTTTTTCTCTGTATGTACTGTACAATATAAAGTGCCTTGATGTCACTTTTGTTGTGATTTGGCGCTATATAAATAGAATTGAATAAAATTGAATTGAATTGATGCAACAGCATTAATGGTCATCTCTGCCTAGCAATGTGAGCCATTCATATTCAGGTGTCATCTTCGCAATGACTCTTAAGCGAATTATGATAATGTGTAGTAAGAGGAGTCCAGGCTGACAACTACACTAATTTAAAGAGTAGAACAAGAGCTGACAGAGGCCACTGAAAGATGGAACCAATAGAATATGTTTTGCAGGTAAGCATGTAAAAGCAGTGACATTTTTTTCTTTCTTTATTGCCAGAAATGTTTGTGGTGATGTACTGATATACCAATAGCCGATCCAAGGACAAGACTGTGCACCCGCCCATCCAGGGCTACACAGCTGTTATAACTGGACTGTGTGACTGTCATGGTCCTGGGTCATTTTGACCCAGCTTTTTTTGTTTCCTTTTGGTATCACCTTGTGTTTTGTGTTAATTCTGATTTTGGTATTAGTTCTTAGGGTTTGGTTCTTGTGTTTAGTGCTTGAGTGTTTTTATCAGCCCTACCTGTGTCTGTCCTCTGTACTCTGTTTGTATCCCCGAGTTTGTGTTGTAAAACAGTCTGTGAGTTTCCTGTTTTACTTTGTAGGTTTGTGTCTCGTTATGCCCATTAGTTCCAGCTGGGTTCCCTTCCTGTGTGCCATTTCCTGATTACCTGGTGTGTATAGTGTGTGTCTGCCTGTGCTCCTCCACTATGTTTCTCTGCGTCTCTCTGTCCAGCCTTTCTCATCTGCCATCTCTGAGTTTCTCCCGCTGACCTTATGTTCCAGGTTTGTTTGTTAGTTTACCCAGTTTAGGGTTATGTTCAGTTCTGCCCTCACCTCTGTTATTTTCACTGTAAATAAACCTCCACTTGCATCTCCATTACCGTCTGCATCTTGGGTTCTCATTTATTCTACCACACGACTGCTGCCCCAGCCGTGACAGTGACTCTCAATGAAGCACAAGGTTGCTAGATCAAAACTGGCAACCTTAAAATGGAGATCCTGGAAACTTCCTTTACCTGGATGGACTTGCATCAAGACTGAAAAAGGAGAGCAGGTCTGAGCTACTAGGCAATTTGTTTTCTCATGTTTACATGATTAGGGGAGTTTACATTTCTTTCTTTTTTTTTAATCATAGATTTAAGAATAGATAGTCTTTCTATAGACAGAGCTATAGAGGTTACACTATAGATTTAAGATTAACCGGTCAGAGTGGGCACGCTCCGTTTTGCGCAACTACTTCTAAATCCTTGTAGAACTGCAACCACGTAAGCTAGCGCAATAATTTTTTTTTGCATATGAAACCGGAGGAGTTGCATTTACATCTTATGCCATCGGCTTTTCCTAGGTCACGGTTTCCTTCCACATAAAGCTATACAAAAACTGCATAAAAAGCGCTTGCAGCAACAAAAACATAATATTCCAGAAACACGCTTTGCCGATCCGATCAGCTGTTCATAACACTTCCTACGTTAGAATAGACGTCAGCGTGAACTTTTGCATGTCCACCATTACTTGCCCGAAACCGAAAGTGATGTCATTTTCACGGAAATCTAGTTTTTTTTTTTTTTTTTCTTTTTCTTTTCTTTTTTACCATCAGGGCCTCATGAGCCTATACTGGTGTTTTTAAAAGTTATGTTTGACTTTATGACTTTCTGTGTCGTTTCTGGGATGCTTAGAACTAAAATAGCACTGCTGGAAATAGTTTATTTTGATGCATATGCTGCGTTTTTGCAAATTTGCATTATAATATTTATTTTCGTTTTTCCTGCAGTATATAAAAATTAGTGTATTTCAAAAATAAAACTATGAAGACACTAAAAATAAATTTCCTGTGGTGGGAAACTATTTTGTGCAACTTTTTTGTATTTACAGTTGAGGGATAAGCCTCTTAAATTTCTCTAACTAGAAATATGTTAAAAAAACAAAAATGATTTTCAATTTTTTTGTAGTTTATTGCACTTTCTTGCACTTTATGTAATTTCTATGCACTTAATGCATACATATTATTAAAATGTAGGCTCTAATGGTTGTACTGATGTATAGCAACTTGAAATGCTCCCAAAAATGGCACTACAACATGTAAAAATATAAGCTGTGGCGGACTTGGTTCTATGGTAGGTCTTAAAGGGCAACTTAAACTGTAATTTCAGGATTTGCTATTGAATAATGTTTCAGTGATCACCAATGTATGTAAGAGTACAAAGTGTGACAACCAACCATGGTCGACCTCAGGGCTGGACAAAACAATCGGCCCTTTTTTCCTTTTTCATCCAAACAGCCCAGTATGATGACTAGTTGGATCGCTGGACAAGAAATGAACCACTGGCCTGCTGCCAATGTTTGTATGGCCATTGCCCACTGCCTCCCCATCTCCAGCTGCCTCCCAATGCACTGTTGTAGCATTTCTCGGCTGGGATGTAGGAGCAATATCTTTTCTTTAATGATAAAACAGGTGTGAGTCATATCGTATGTCTACTTCTTTTTAGTTTGTACGCATGTTATGTGAGGGGTATTTCAATGAATGGGTAGGAAATATATTCACCCGGTCACTTTTATGGCCTTTTCAAGCATTGTAACTTTACCCTACACTCTTCATCTCTCTTGTACACTGTTCATTGCTTTGGATGGTTGACCCCAGGTATTTACAGTAAACTCATCTGCATTCACTACCTCCCTACATATCACATAGTCACCTGTGAACATCGTAGTCCATGGAGACTTCTGCCTGACCTCATCTGTAAAAACTATCCATCACTATTGTAAATAAGAAGGGGCTCAGCACTAATGCTTGATGTAATCCCACCCCAACTTTGTACCCATCTGTCACTCCTACTGCACACCTCACTACTGTCTTACTGTCCTCAGTGTATCAACATCACATACTTCTGTCACTCCTGACTTCAACAGCATTAACAGATTTAACTCTCGGTAGTTATCACAGCTCTGCACATAACCCTTGTTCTTTAAATTTGGCACCGGGACACTTCTTCTTCACTTCTCCACTCTTCTTCTACCCTCACTTCCTCCTTACTAATCCTCTGCACTTTGAAACTCATTAACTGCCCTCCATCTGTCCTCCTCTTTCTCATTTTCTACATTTATGAAGCCTCAAAGTGCTCCTTCTATCTTAACAACATAGAAGAAAGCATTGCAATGGTTTTGGTGTTTTTTTTGACAGTGTACTGTTTTTGTAATGTTTTGAAAATTATGTAAGGACACCACTATCTACTATCTTAGATATATCATTCATCTGCCTTACCTTCATTGTAATCTAAAATCACTTCACAGTTTAGTGCTCTCCCGCTTATAATAATGCAAACATAGGTTTGAAAGAAAAGAGTTTATGTGATTTTTAAATTATGGTGATTATTTTATTACCTCAAATCCTGTGAGGCGAAAAACCTCCAAATTCATTTTAGCCACCAGGGATCACCTCAATACAATATTTAGCGTGAAATAAAAGTTTATTTTGCCTGTTTATGAAGAAGAACCAAAGCATCTGAAAATGGAAACTACAAAGAAAAATAGTTTCAGTTCCTAAAAAGCTTTGTAATAATTTTGCTTAACTTCATGAACTGAACAAACAAACAGTAAACTTCCCAAGAACACTCAGGCCGATCAGTGGTCAGAGCTTATTCATCTCAACAGTGAGTCTCTTCTGCCAGAAATAGATGATCATCAACACTGAAAGACAAACAGTAACTCACTTAAACTGAAATATCATCCATAAAGTGGAGAAGAAAAATGTTTAATTATTTCTGCTGAAATCAAAGTGGAAAGTGGTGTAAAACAATCATTTTGCCCAAGATTGTCTAAGAAACCATAAATGTAGAAAAGAAACATTTCTGTTGCTTACCTGCAATAACACAGGGTATCGGCATGAAACGTAATATCTGAAGGGCTTCGTGTAACTGGGACTCAAGCCCAAGACTTACTGTCCTGTCACCATAATTTATCTACAAAATAAAGAGAAACATTTTGCAGAGAGAGGTCTCATCTGAGCAATGGGTCAAAATCTTTATTGTATGCATAAATATTATTTTGAAGTTTGAAAGGCTATTGTCTTTCAGCAATACAGACGAAAAAGTCTGTTTGGCCTCACGATACATGGTTATCTCAGTTTCAGGTTTCTCCTCTAGAAAACCTCAAACTGAGAACTTTGATGTTGTCATTTCCACAAAGAAAGGAAGTTTTCTAAAGAACACCTCACCATACAACAAGTTTGGTTTGTTTTTTTTCTCTGTTACTTATCTCTATTGATGGGATTTCCGGCTCTTTTTAGAGAACCGGCTCTTTCGACTCGGCTCACTAAAAAGAGCCGGCTCTTTCAACTCCGAACTGGCTCTTTAGGTTGTTTTGTTGCTTTAGTTAATTTATTATTAACAACAATATAAAATTATGCACAAAAGGAATTACTAATATAGAAAAAAAAGTGGTTTTATTTATATATGTTTATATATCTTCTCTTCTGGCTCTTGGCGAAGGCGGTCGCACTTTTTCTCCTCTCCTCCTTCCCCTTATCTTCCCTGCTTAGCCTCTTGTGTCCTTGTCTTGTCTCGTGTGTATTACTTTACCTCGAACAGTCTCTCACTGTCGTTCTCTAAAACCTAAAACAGAATTATGGATTTGATCAACTGGTCTCTGAATGCTATTGACACCCTTTTCTCAACAAGAAGTCTGGGCTCGGGAGAGCCTGAGTGCCCTGGAGGGACTTTCCCTGCCGGATACACGATGGACGGGTGGCATAACTGGAGGGTCATGTCGATCGAGGACGCTGAAGATATCTATCTATTCGGAACCATGATAACAGGGTTCTTGCTGATTGGAGCTGGCTTGGCCCTGACTTATCGGAGAAATAAGAGAGCGGAACCAGCTGTTCAAACCCCCCCAAGGCTGCCCGCTGGAATCGAAGCGATGGGACGAGGCGCGACCTCTCACAACGAACGCAGCATGGTTAACACCTTGGAGACGCTTACAGCTGCCGTGAAGACTCAAAATAACAACATTGAGCGTATGATGGGATACATCAGAGAGAGGCCTGCTCAAAATGAGACCCTTGAGCGAAAGTTAGATCACATCACAGAATGGCTCACTGCAGTTGTGGGGTCTCAGAATCAAAAGAATGACAACACCACCGAACAGAAGTTTGATACCATCATGGGGAGGCTCGCGGCTCTCCAACGGGAGATCGAGAGACCAGTGTTAGAGTGCTAAATTCGGAGCTGCTCGCATAAAGGAGAAATCAACAATATTCAACATATGGACACCACGGCGCCAGCTGCTCAGGCCCAAGGCTGGAGCCGACCAAAACAACTCCCTGATAACGACTGTGTGATGACTATTCTTCCCATCCCATGCAAGGCCACCTGGGTTGGCTAGCAGACTGTTTACTTAGCCTGATTGAGCGAAGGACACCGTCTCAGCTGAACTCTGGACACGCACACACATACACTTACACTGATAAGCACGCACTCATCCCCCTCCCTTTCCAAACGCCTTCGATGCTTGTTTCCTGTGGGGGAAGATGGCGGGTCTGTGTGCCGCGCTGGAATGGTAGCGCTGTGTAGGACGACTGCTGTGTTCCTTCAGATTACTCCTCACCCCCTACCCAACCCCTGTGGCTTGTCACGTGCTCCAATGTTGTAATGTGGACATTTATGTGCGCTCTGTGTAGAGGAGTTTTTTTTGTTTCCTGTTCTCATGCTGTCCTCCCATAGGTGCCCAGCGTGAGAAGAGGTCTCTTTTTTTCCTCTTGTACTTTTCCCATTGTTGTGTACTTTTTCAGTGTTTTTTTTTCTGTAACGCTGCTGATCTCCGACTGTATTCCCATGTGATGTCTTTGTTGTGTGTGCAAGTCGGGGGTCCTATTCCTCTGCGGGGCAACCTGCATATGGCCAATAAAGCATTCATTCAATTCAATTCAATTCAATATAAATATGTGCGGTGGTCCCTAGAGACAAAGCACGTACAAACTCCAGAACACATTTCTAGCATTAACTGAACTTCCTTAACAGAGCTACCTAGATCACTCAAATTACACATTGAAAGCATATGTGTATTGTTTGTGTATTTATACACAAGCACTCATATATATATTCAAATAATTAAAAAAAATACACATTTACCTGTTACTACCACACACCAAATCCGGTCGTTGGTACTTGCTGGCTTGTGTAGCCACTAGGTAACAAAAGCTCAACACTGCGCCTAGCATCCTAGCTAGGGATGGGTATCGTTTAGGTTTTATCCGCCAAATCGATACTTTTGAAACGGTGCCGGTGCTTAAACGGTGCTCAAACCGGTGCTTAAAGAATGGAGAACACAAAATTGGTCCAAAAACCTCTCATGTTCAGCTGTTTTTTTGTAAAAAGATAACAATGTTAGCCTTTTCTGCAGCTATAGGGGATTTATGGCATCACTCTTGGCTGGAAGCAGTGCTTAAACAATGGAAAAAACACAAACTTTGTCCAACAATGTTATGTTTAACTGTTTTCCACTTTTTCTTTGGTCATTTTAGCCTTTTTGGAACTTACATGCATTAATGTAATAACGTGGTTAGCCTACTCAACGTAAATTACACACGAATATTAAGCTACTCACGCAGAGAAGAACGGCTGCTGCTGCCATCATCATCCTTCATCATTTCTGCTACACTGGCAGGGCTAGGGGCCAGGACTCTCCTCTTAGGGTTTTTGGGGGATGTTGCTAACTCCGGGTCCGATAAAAGGCACCACACCCGCAGTAGATGTGCTCGATGTGAGGCCCCAGGGCTCTCCTCAGCTCTTTCTGGGTTAGTGGCACGGCTGCCCCTCTGTTGGTCTTCCTTGGTCTCTTGTGTTCTGAGGGCCTCTGGATGTCTGGAGTCTTGATCTCCTCCATACCTGCTTCAAGCCCTGGAGGACGAGGCTATGGCTCCCCACACCCTCTAGCAGATCATTACATGAAGGAACCTTTTAAATACAAGCGCGCTCATGGTCACAGGTGTACACACTAGAGATGGACGATCCGATATTACGTATCGTATCGGTCTGATACTGACGTAAATTACTGGATCGGATATCGGAGGGAAATAAAAAATGTAATCCGATCCATTGAATATCAAAAAAGCACCTCACAAAACTTGCGACATGGTGTAACTCTGCTCATAACCGTAGCACGTTGGAGCAATATGCATCACGTGATAGAGCGGCTGTGCATATTTGCAGCCTGGCTAGCAATCCGGCATTTCATCTCTGAGGAAGTTATCCCAGAGAGAAGTAAAGCAAGTGTGTAAGTTCATCTCTGAATGTTTATAAAGCATTCCCGCGTTAAGCTTAACAACCAATATATGGAGCGACTGCCTCTTCTCTCTCCCTCCCTCTCCTGCTGCTACTTCAATCATGAAACTGATCAATGATCAGCTGATCGGTTTTTCTGTCGCGAAGTCCATCTCTCTTGTTTGTTTATTGCCCACTTCGCACCAGAAAGAGGAAACCAGTGGCTGAACAACAGCAGCACGTTTAAGCTTAAGCTGTTGTTAGAATGGATTTATTATTACTTTCTACACCAGGATCTTTTTCTACGTAGCTGACGGCTGGTAACTGTGCAGGGGCGGATCTAACAAAGTTCAGCCAGGGGGGCCGATAGGGCATTAACAGTGAAAAGGGGGGCACAAAGACATACTTTTCTTTCTTATTCTCATTTAAAATGTCTAGCTTTTAATAAATATTTATCTGAATCTTACACCCAAAGTTTTAATCTGATGTAAAATGTATAGAAGTCCATTATTGTATATAGTAACTGTTAAGTCTAATATACCCTAGTAAGCTATAGTACTTTTTCCGTTGGGAAGGTGCGATCTGTGCAGTCTGCAATTCTGTTGAAGAAATTTAATTATTCTTCAAAATTAATTGATTTCGGTGCATTTTCTCCCCCACACCGCATCAAGTTGATTACGTTGATTAAGCATCATGAGGTGGAGGGTGGGTGGTTCCCTTTTTTTTTTTTTTTTTTTTTTTTGCTGGGAGTTTTAGGACCCTATTAGTTAGGTTGCTTACTCTTTAAAATACCAGAATAGGGAGGATGGAGTAGGTTTAAGTTTATTAGATTGATCAGTATTGCTGAACTATGAAATATTTTGGGTGCAGTGTATTTTTTGCATACAGGTATAACAGAATAGCTTTAGTGTTTTGTTTTTTTAACTTGTGTATGAACTTATACAAAAAGCAGCAAGATATTAAAAAAAAGTTTTATTGATTAAAAAAAACACACTATACAGGGCTCTAGAGTGTGACCAATTTGGTCGCGAATGCGACCAAATTTTTCAGTGGTGCGACTAAAAATAAATATTTGGTCGTACAGGTGCGACCAACTGTTCCGGTAACAAAACAAAAAAATCTCTGTAACTCTCCGTGTGGTCAACAACAGACACACATTATGCCCCTATCGTGGACTAAACCAATCAGAGATAGTCAGGGGCGGGACCTCTCTGATTGGCCGTGGTCCAGTTGAAAGTGCAGGTGGAAGAGAGAGGTGAGTAGCTTGAATAAAGCGATATCAATTCATTAACGGATTCCACACAAAGACCTAAACACGGAGCGGACCCAACACATCAGAATCAGCTTCGTCTTTCTCGGCTTTCTCACCCGACGGCCTGAACACTACACGCTGTCGGAGCTTAGCGATTCTTCGGGTCCGCGCTGTGTTTACGTCTTTTTGCGCTGATTCTGAGCTGCAGGTTTTGCCTCTCTCCAACCAAAATTCACCGAGCCTGCAGCAAAAGAAGCAGCAAACTGCGCTTCACATTTGATCAATGTCGTCATGAATTCCCTCTGACTTTTGCTGTTTTGCTTCCACCACGATAAAAATCACACTCCCTGCACAGCTCTCTCTCTCTCTGTACTTCAGGAACAGTTTCCCGTCTCAAATCTGTTTTCTGCATTATTCATTCGCTTATTACCCACCAGTCTAGCGTTGTTTACAGCGCTTTTTCTTTTTTCACTTAAATGACCTCGGACAAGAAAGCCTAATTTCTGCTGTTCAATACTGAAGAAATTTAAATTTCTTAAAATTATGCAAAATTGCAGAATATTTTTAAGGTTATCTGCTATAAAAAGCCAGACCAGGAAAATCTCCTTCATGTTTTCCTGTGTTTTATTCTCAGTTACTTTCACACAAAGGCATCTTCTGTGATTTTCACAATTCTGATGAAGTCTCATGTGTATCAGTACTGATAAATGATCAGAATTATAATATTTCTGACTGTCTGAGGCTAAATTGAATCAAATCAGGACTTTGAGAACCGGAATTGAATGGATTATAGAAATCAGTGATGATACTCAGCCCTAGTGAGCAGCCTAGGCCTGAGAGAAGTGGATGTACTGTAGCTGTGGGTAATAAGAAAAGATGAAAAGAACTATTGATAACTTTTTTGTTAAGTTAAGGCCTGATCTGTCTGAAATTCATAGCCAGTGCTCTGACACGGTGCCATCAATATTTGAATGCTGAAAAAGCACATTATATGCTGCAGTAAATGCACTGCCCAAGTGTCCCCTCTCCCCACGGCCTTTCAGCAGCAGACAGCAGCAAACAGGTCGTCAGAGGAGGCCAAGATGATGATTAAGTTTTTAACATTTTCTACAATATTGACAAAGCACTTTAAGCACAAGTTTGTTAGTTAATAATTTAGAAATTAATATTGTCTGTATGGACTTCCCCCCCAAAGAAAGTGCACATGTAAAACTGCGGTGTTAAGCGATGCGGTTGAAAAATTTGAGTGCGCCTAACTTTTGTGCCGGTACGCCTAAATTTTTAAAGTTAGGCGTACCGGTGCGCCCATGTCAAAAAGTTAGTCTAGAGCCCTGCTATATCGGTTTCATATCGGTATCGGCAGATATCCAAATTTATGGTATCGTATCGGACATAAAAAAGTGGTATCGTGCCATCTCTAGTATCAGCACGAAATGCAATATCTGAAGGGCTTTGTGTAACTGGGACTCAAGCCCAAGACTTACTGTCCTGTCACCATACTTTATCTACAAAATAAATGTGGCCCGGTCATGGGGAATGAGACAGGACACAGGAAATACTCTTTTATGGGCTTTTTTATTCTCCGACTGTACTCGGAGGAGTACAGTTTTAATTCTATAGTTTTGAGTGAAAACGGCAAAATTTAACTTATCCACTGGCTCAGCCTAAAACTGTCTTTCAGGGTCTGAGACAACAGTAACTATCATATGTACACATTAAATTCAAACAGTATAGACAACAGTAGTGACCTGTCAAGAAACAAATACATAAAAAGAGAAAACAAAACAAAGAAACACATTGTTTATATCCCACAATTTCGCAGTTCACCTGGCAATAAAGTACACTGTAAACTGTCTTTTAAACATATACATTTCTATGGGAGAACATCATGAACTCACTTTGGTTTCTCTACACAGCCACTGTGCTAGGACAAGTACACATGTAGGAATCACACAGCAAGTGATCCCCCCTCTGAATAAAACAGAAACATACAGAGTTATGCAAAGTGAATAACAGTATATTATTATTATTATTATTATTATTATTATTATTATTAATATTAATATTATTATTATTATTATTATTATTATTATTATTATTATTAATTATTATTAACCTTAACCAGGAAGATCCCATTGAGATTAAAAACCTCTTTTTCAAGGGAGACCTGGCCAAGATAGGCAGCAGCAGGTGTCTCACAGTTACAGAAATTACTCAAACACAGGCAGCAACAACACACATGCAACAATAAGTGAAAGAATACAAATAAAATAAAATAAAATAAAATTCAATAAAATTCGAATAAAAATAATAAAGTCAGTTAAAATGACAATCAATCTAATTGAAACAGTTGCATGTTATGAACTTGGCCTCAAGGATCCGTAGTTTAGATTTAAAAGCACTTAATGAAATGAATTCAGTCATTTTCCATTCCTTCTGCAGTTTGTTCCAATCCAAGGGTGCTAAATGGACAAAAGCTCTTTTACCAAGTTCAGTTAGGGCAAATGGAACAGAAAGCAACAAGTAGCCATGCGGACGAAGAGAATACCGACCAGCATGTTTCATTACAAGCAGGGAACATATATAAGAAGGCAGCAACCCAAGTATCGCCTTATACATAAAACTGTATAAATGAGAGTTCCTCCGTTACCAAAGCAGGCCATCCTACCTGAGAGTATAACTCACAGTGGTGAGTCTGAAATTTACAGTTAGTGATGAACCTCAGAGAAGCATGATACACAGAATCAACCATTCGAAGACATTGAGCAGAAGCATTCATATATAGAATATCACCATAATCCAGCACAGGCAAGAATGTTGCAGCAACAAGCCGCTTCTTTGTATTAAAAGAAAAACACAACTTATTTTGAAAATAAAATCTCAGTTTTAACTTCAGGTTTTTCACAAGATTCTCTACATGTGGTTTGAAGGTAAGCGAGTCATCAATTAAGATTCCCAGATATTTATAGGTGTGAACCAACTCTATTTTATTACCTTCAAGAGTGGTTACTGATGGGATTGTTTGGGCTCGTCTCCTTGATTTAGAAAACAACATGAGCTTTGTTTTGTCTGCGTTGAGAACAAGTTTAACCTGAAGTAATGAGTGCTGGACAGCAAAAAAGGCTTTCTGCAAGGAGTCAATGGCTTGGACAAGAGTTGAACCATAGCTGTAAATAACTGTATCATCAGCATAGAAGTGCAAGTTTGCATCTGGCACATGTAGACTAAGATTGTTTACATAAATGATAAATAGAAGGGGACCTAATACAGAACCCTGTGGCACTCCGTTGTGCACTGTAACAAAGTCAGAACATAGACCGTCAGATTTATTGCACCGAGTCCTGTTACTGAGGTAGTTTGAGAACCATGCCACTGCTCTCTCAGAGAGTCCTGACTGGAAGAGTCTAAGTTTTAAAATACAATGATCAACAGTGTCAAATGCTTTTGACAAATCGACAAAAAGGGATGCACAGTGTTGTTTTTTATCAAGTGCAATAGTAATATCATTTACCACTCTAATTGCAGCTGTGATAGTACTGTGATTCTTCCTAAAGCCTGATTGATATTCAGATAAAATGGCACTGATGTGTAAAAACTCCTTTAACTGCTCACACACAAGAGCTTCAAGAACTCTGGCCAGCACAGATAGATTAGATATTGGTCTGTAATTAGTTAACACTGCTGGGTCGCCCCCTTTTAATAGTGGAATAACAAAAGCTGATTTCCATACTGAGGGAATTTTATTCGTATCCAGTGTAAGGTAAGGAAAAGTGTTGTGAGAGGTTCTCAAGCATTGCTAAATACAATAAAGGGTTTATGGAGGATGTTAAGATATGGCTTTCTGAAACAAACTGTCACGGCGAGTGAGATGAGCTGTGTGGAAAATAAAGGAGGATCCAAACGCAGGCACTTGTATGGGTGTGAGGGTGGTTTATTAAACACAAAAAGGAAATGGACAAACGGCGAACGGAGCAATGACTAAACTAAACTGGGAACAAACTAACTACAGAACACGAACCTGGACATGAATGAGAGCGGGCGGAAACAGATGATGGTTGACTGCAGGGAAACACACAGATGAAGCAGGGTGGAAACACAGACGGACCAGCAACTACAATGACGGAGGACATGACTTAAATACACCCAGAGAAACACAGGGGAATTACACACAGGTGGTGGACACAGCTGGGAATGATCAACAAGACGAGACAGGACACAGGTCTCATGTGAACACACTCACATGAGACCCAGACCTTCACAATAAAACAGGAAATGAGAACACCACACCAAGGCGCAGACCTGACACTGAGAGACAGACAGAATGACACATGGAACCTGAACTAAACTAAACGTGAGATACAACCGAGAACAAATCCTTAAACATGAAACTCAAATAATAAACATCATAATCATCATCAACACAACAAGAGAACAAGAAAACAATCCCTGATGCAAACTAAAACCAAAACATAATAACCTCAAACATGGAATAACAAAAACATGAAACTCCACATACTGGGTCCAACGGACCCAGACCCGTGACACAAACAAACATTCAGGGAGGCCATCATCTGACAAAGCACAGTCACAGGAAACTTCCCTGGGAGGAGAAGTGGAGGTGCAAGAGCACACTGGAAAAGAACCTCAATCATCTCTTAATCCCCAGAATGATGTTAATGATGATGTGTTGGCATCTGACAGTGTGTCAAATCAAGGCAGTAGGTCAAACTCAAGAGTATCATCTACTTCATCTGTACGTCTCAGGGCAGAAGCTGAAATGGCCGCCTTGCTCGCACGTCAACATATGCTGAAAGAAAAACACTCTGTTGAAGAACAGGAGGAGCAATTGAGGAGAAAGAAAGAACACCTTCAGCTTGAAGCAGATATAGCTGCAACTGTTGCAAAGATGAACGTGCTGAGAACTGGATCCACTATGGGAAGTGTTGTTTCGCATAGTGGATCCAGTGGATCTAATGGAATGGAATCATATTTTAAAACAAAAGGAAACAGCCTTGAAATTCTTAATGCGGATGCAGAGACTTTTGTTCCACAGATGCTTACAAAAGGAAATGCAATCACTGCGAATGCAGAGCTTCAAGTAAAAACAGTGCAACAGAATATGAAAGGGGAAAGGCCTGCACCCACTCTTATGGGGCCTTCTGATGCTTTTAGACCAATTCCACCTTTGCCATCCAATAGCCAATGAAAATCTGTTGTCCATTATGGAAAAACAAAATAAATTAACTTGTATGTTGGTCCATCAGCAAAGTCTTTCTTTCCTGCCCAAAAGGGAGATTCAAACCTTTGATGGCGATCCTTTACATTTTGAGGCTTTTATGCGCTTGTTTGAACAGGTCATAGAAGCAAAGACTGGCGAGGCTGGCGACTGCCTGCATTATTTTGCACAGTACACCAAGGGGCAGCCCAATGAACTTGTTAAAAGCTGTCAACATATATCTGAGAGTGCTGGATATGTAAAGGCAAAAGCTGTATCCCAATTCAGGGTCTGCAGCCTTAAAGGCTGCATTTTAAGGCCGATTACGTCACAGTGGCACGCCGAAGGCTGTCCCAATTCAAAGGTTGCTCGAAATGTGGCCCTCAAATGCGTCCTTCATTTCCCTGAATTTTAAGGCTGTGGCAGTGTAGACTTCGTGGCCTAACATATCCCACAATTCATAGCACGGCAGTCGGTGTGGATAATTTTGCCGCAGACGGCAGAAGCGGAGCGGCCGAAGAGTACACCTTCAAAAGTAAGTACTGAATATTATGTCACTTATTTATGTGCAAATGTTTAATACTGTTGGCCACATGCCGGCAAAGTTATGTGACATTAGCGATGTTTGTACATTCAGCTTTTACTTGCTTTTAAAGCCTTTAAAATATAATAATACAATAGTCGACCTTAATCTTACAGAGAATGTGATGATTTTGTGGAGAATTAAAGTCAGTAAAATATCCAAAAACACAACAAGCTGAAAGTCAGTGATGCTGCTCGGTTTGCAGTCCTGAATATCACGACACAAGCAGGATTCACTGCACTGTTAATGTTAGCTATGTTATATTGCTGCCTCTGTTCGGTGGTGTCGAGCCAAACGGACTTTAACGTGTGTTTGAACGAGCTGACGGTTCACTCCTTAAGCTGAAAGAAAGATGCTTTAATCACAGGAGTCACACATGTGTCCACTGCACCATCTGGGAACTCTTCTTGTTTAGCACTCGAGATCTCGAGGGAGAACAAAGGGAAGCGGCGGCGGCCTAGAGGGAAGCGAGCCGGCGTCAGGAACAGGCTGAGAGCTCGTGCACACCGCACACCTCTGCCTAGCATCCTGCTCGCCAACGTCCAGTCACTGGAGAACAAGCTTGACGACCTCAGGGCCAGGATAAAGTTCCAGAGAGACATTCGGGACTGCAATCTCCTCTGCTTCACCGAGACATGGCTGAACCCAGCGGTGCCGGACCACGCCATCCAGCCGGCCGAGTTCTTCTCGGTTCACCGCATGGACAGAACACGGGACTCGGGGAAGTCAAGGGGAGGCGGCGTGTGTTTAATGGTGAACAACAACTGGTGCAACAGTGCGAACGTTGTTCCTCTCACACGCTCCTGCACACCAAATCTGGAACTACTGTCCATCATGTGTCGTCCTTTTTATCTACCTCGGGAATTTACATCGGTCATTGTAAGTGCCGTTTATATTCCACCACAAGCGGACACGGTCACCGCCTTATGCGAGCTGCATGAGGCACTCACACAGCACCAGACACAACACCGGGACGCTGCGCTTATTGTGACGGGGGACTTTAATAGCGCCAACCTCAAACGCGCAGCGCCGAACTTTTATCAACACATCACCTGCCCCACCAGGGGTGAAAGGACACTGGACCACTGCTACACTACGGTCAAGGACGGCTACAAGGCACAATCCCGCCCTCCGTTTGGCAAATCTGATCACGCCGCCATCTTCCTCATGCCAAAATACAAACAAAGGCTGAAACAGGAAGTTCCGGTTCAGAGGAAGGTCGCGCGCTGGACGGATCAATCGGTGGCCGCGTTACAGGACGCACTCGATGACGCAGACTGGGGCATGTTCAGAAACAGCTCCGACGATGACGTCAACGTGTTTACGGAAGCGGTTGTGGGATTCATCGGGAAACTAGCGGATGATACCGTGGAGACAAAGACTATCACAACGTTTCCCAACCAGAAGCCGTGGGTGGATAAAACCATCCGCAACGCTCTGAGATCCCGCACCGCTGCCTACAACACGGGACTCACAACGGGGGACATGGACCCGTACAAAGCCGCGTCATATAACGTGCGGAGGGCGGTGAAAGAGGCGAAGCAGCGCTACGGGAGGAAACTAGAGTCACAACTCCAACAGAGTGACTCTAGGAGCCTGTGGCGGGGACTAAGGACAATAACGGACTATAAAGCACCAACAACCGGTATGACGAACGCGGCCGTGACTCTGGCAGACTAGCTGAACACTTTCTATGCTTGCTTCGAGGCTGCAGCTAAGGTCTCCAACAATGCTAGTGTTAGCGGCGCTAACGGCTGCAGACAGGAAGATACTGCCAGCACCGGAAACGTGCTCGTCATCTCCGAGCATGAAGTAAGGAGAGCCTTCAAGAGAGTGAACACCAGGAAAGCAGCAGGACCAGACGGCATCCCAGGTCGTATCCTCAGAGACTGCGCATACCAGCTAGCTCCTGTGTTCACTGAGATATTCAACATCTCTTTATCTCAGTCGGTGATCCCCACATGCTTCAAAGAGTCCATCATTGTTCCTGTCCCGAAGAAACCCCACCCTGCTTCTCTCAATGACTATCGCCCTGTAGCCCTCACCTCAGTAGTGATGAAGTGCTTTGAACGCCTGGTCAGAGACTTCATCATTTCTTCACTACCAGACACACTGGACCCACTACAGTTCGCTTACCGTCCAAATCGTTCCACAGACGATGCCATCTCTCATCTCCTCCACACATCACTCACTCACTTGGACACTAGAAGGGGGAATTATGTTAAAATGCTCTTCATAGACTACAGCTCTGCATTTAACACCATAATTCCCTCCACACTCACCACCAAGCTGGAGCATCTGGGACTCAGCTCATCTATGTGTCAGTGGATCTCCAACTTCCTAACTGGCAGACCACAGGCAGTAAGGATGGGCGGACATGTCTCAGCCTCCACCACTCTCAGCACTGGAGCCCCCCAGGGGTGTGTTCTGAGCCCCCTGCTGTACTCTTTGTACACATATGACTGTGTGGCCACTACCAGCTCCACCACCATCATCAAGTTTGCTGACGACACCGTCGTGGTGGGCCTGATCTCTGATAACAACGAGACGGCCTACCTGAAGGAGATTAGGAATCTGGAGAACTGGTGCCAGAGGAACAACCTCCTTCTAAACGTCAGTAAGACAAAGGAGCTGATAGTGGACTTCAGCACTAAGCAGGAGAGGAACTACCAGACCCCCGTCATCAACGAGTGCCCAGTGGAGAGAGTGGACAGCTTCAAATACCTCGGAGTTCACATCACGCAGGAGCTGTCATGGTCCTGTCACATCAACACCGTGGTGAAAAAGGCCCGACAGCGTCTCTACCACCTCAGACGCTTGAGAGACTTCCAACTGCCCTCCAAGGTGCTCAGGAACTTCTACTCGTGCACCATAGAGAGCATCCTGGCGGGAAACATCTTAACCTGGTTCGGGAACAGCACCATGCAGGACAGACGAGCTCTACAGAGGGTTGTGCGGTCAGCTGAGCGCACCATCCGCTCCGAGCTCCCTGACCTGCGCTCAATCTACAGCAGGCGGTGCTGGACCAAGGCCAGGAAGATCGTGAAGGACCTCAGCCATCCCAACAACAGACTGTTCTCTCTGTTGAAGTCAGGAAAGCGATTCCGCTCCCTGAAGACCAACACAGAGAGACTGAGGAGGAGCTTCTTCCCGCAGGCGATACGGTCTCTCAATCACACCACCACACAGTACTGACCCACACATATGGTTCTTACACACACACTGGACTTTCTGGACATTGTTTTTGCACAACACTGGTCACTATATTCTTCATTTCCGGTTAATACTTGTACAGCTGCTGTTATTGTGTATATATTTATTTATATTTAGATTTCTTCATACATTCTTATATAGTTCTATATTGTGTATTGTGTATTTTGTTGTACAGTTATTTTATTTTCAACTTTAATTTATATATTTTATCTTATTCTTCCCAGTTAAATTTACCCTTCATTCTAATTTGTGTTGTACAGTTATTTCATTTTTAACCTTAATTTATATTTTATTCCTTCCTAGTTAAATTTACCCTTTTTAATTTTTCATATTTATTTCCTATCTTATTCATAGCCTTTTCCTTTTTTGTTTTCTTTAGGTCACGAGCAGTTGTCCAAGCATTTCACTACATATCGTACTGTGTATGACTGTGTACATGACAAATAAAATTTGAATTTGAATTTAACACAAACACTAAATCCTCCTGTTTGTAGCAGTGTGTACACCTGAGGCTGTCACCTGTCTGTCTGTCCTGCACTCGCTCTCTGTTTCTTTCTCTCTGATTGTGGAATAAAAGTATGAACATGTATTTATAAGTTACACTTGTGTTTGAATCCTGCAGCTTCTCACACATTTGATTTCCATGTGTGACAACTGCAAGTGTCCAGAACGAGGACAGACAGAGGGACCCACTGCTGCACATCATCTGTGAGGCTTTGCACCCCTGATGATCCACCAGGACAAACTCAGCAGTGTGTGAGGAAGAGGAGGAGGAAGAGCCAGCAGCAGCTGACAGATGGAGAGAATAGACAGACTGTTCCCTGTTTGTGAAGGACTGCTAGAAAAGTTTAAAATAACTAATTGTCTGTCCTGAATCAGTCTTATTAGGTAATGTTCAAATAATTGTATCATTCCAGTGTTTTCAGTGTGGGAGAAAGTACTCACGGCCTTCAGGTTACACACTATGAAAGGCAGCAACAAGTTTAATATTCAGAAACCTAAAGTATGTATCAGCAGCAGAATGGACCTAAAAATAAATGTTTGTTTCAGTTCTGTGAAGCTTTGAGTATTTTGGATTAGTAGCACTGCTGTGTTTGTTGCATCATATTGCTGTAATTGTTTATATGCTTTATATATTCTGAGGTAAGTTGATCTATAGTGTTACATCATATTCAATAAGGATGTTATGTGTTTGGATACTTTCTGCCCAGTTTGACCCATTTAGCAGAAGTCAGCCTGTTTAAGGCTCTGATATCTATTCTGTGTGACTTAAAGCAGTTATGACATGGTTTGATTTTCTCACCCAATAAAGGAATATTTCATATATCAGTCTACTCTTCATTCTATCAGACACAGTTATCACAGCTCGTACATTTGCTTTTTACACATATATGTAAGCATTGAGCCAAATTTAGTAATGCCAGTATACTGAAGGAATAACATTTGTCTCTTATATATAATACATCTATATATACACTGTCAAAGATACTTGAGTGTCTTTGAGTGAAGATTTAAGGTGATAGGACATATAAATAAATGCAACTTGAATCTTTACTGAAGCTCAGTATTTGACACAGAGTTCACTCACATGAATTTCACTCACATGTGCTGTACCAGTGTACCTGCACATGTGATGTGACAATAGAAGTGATTTGATTTGAGAGTTCAAACTCACTGCTGTAATAACTAATAATGATTAATATAATAACTATAATATTGGCCATATCATATTTACACTCATGTAACAGTCTCATGAACAACATTAACTATTTGTTATTTACAAGCTAATCTTATATGACTGTTCAGTATCGATATGAAGCCCAACAATCATGTTTTACAGTCCTGTGGTTTCAGCCTCAGATACTTATTAAATCACACAAAGCTCATGTAGAAACAAACAAACGAACAAAATATGTTCTCCTTCATTTCTGTCAACCACACGTTTCCAGCTATCATGGTTGCTAGTGTTACCTTTTCACAGTTTCACCCGGTTCGTAGATTCCTCAGGCCTCCAGAAAGAACACCGGGGACTCAGTAGTCAATTCACAACACTTTTATTAATTCACACTCATTGATCACACTTATTGATTACACCTATTGATTACACCTTCTAGAAGGGAGATGTACAGGACCCCGGAACTCCTCTGCAGATCTCAACTCCTTTGTCTGTTACATGCAGTTTTGTATCAGTGACCCCCCTTCTAAACCCTCTACAACGTGCCATAAAACTAAGTACTATGTTTACATACTTTCACTTGTGCCTGTGAATGCCTACATGTGCGCGTGTGTAACTGTGTACGCATACCTGTGTGTATGTGTGAGTGCACATGAGTGAGTGTGCGTGTGGATGTTGTGTGCGTGACAGTTAAAACACTGTGGGTGTAGGTAACTCCCTAGAGGTCATAAAACCCCTCTCCCTTCCAGACCACAGTTATCCTGTTATAAATGTTGAGACCCCCACCTTAAAACATCCTCTGGGGAATTTCCACTCAGTGGGGGAGAGGCCTTTATTACTTTAAGGGCAGTATCAATGTCTCTACAATTAGTTCTACATTCTATGATAAAACATTTCTAAACTCTAAAATAAGCTAAACATTCTACACTAGGCAACCTGGGCAGCGCAACGGAGGCTAGACTGTCCCATTTCACAAGCCTCACACTTCCAGCCTTAGCGGTCTTTGAGTACGCGGCCCTTGAGGACCATTGAGGCTGCGTACTTTAAGGCTGCAGACCCTGAATTGGGATACAGCCAAAGACTTCGGGAATGGACATGTGATTGCATCTGCTTATTTGAACAACATTCACTCATGGCCACTGATTAGATTGGAAGATGGAAAAGCTCTTCAGGCAAGGGCATAGATTTGGTTTTGGCATTGGTGGGGACGAATGATTCAACCACCGAACCCTGCCCTGTTTCTTTTTTCCCCCTTTTTGTCTTTGCTTCTTGATAAAAAAGGAGAAATATACTTGCCTACATATGCTATTCTACATGCTTTTAAACCATTTAAAATTACAATTCATAGTTTTATACTTGAATTATATAATGTTAAATTACTGGCTTTGGCCCACATCAGTCTAAAACTGTATGTAACCACGAATAACGTGTTTTGGAAACTAACTGCACAACATGCAGCACTATTAGTTCTCTAAGTCTCCCACAGTAGCATTTCTAATTTTGATTGAAACTGTCAGAGAAAACGGCAGCCTCGAGCAAACCAGGATATTAGTTTACAGAGGCTGTTAAAATTATATGTCTAACGTTAAATGTTGGTGACACAATAATTTCATCCTAATGGTACTGACATATTCATAGGGTTAATTTTTGAGACAAAATATCATGAGGTAGTCATGATGTTGCAAATATTCCAATCAACACAAAGCTCAGACAGTAATGGTGATACAAGATCACAGGTGAAATTGGATGATGACTTGATGGTTCATGACTGTATTTGAAGCACATATGTGACTGCATGTATCTGGAATGTCTCATTGTTATTTATCAGGTGACAGAGGCAGCTCTGCCATGTTGTAGCTCATGTGAGATTATAATATTATTTTATGCCATGTTAGACCCCTAATTAAAGATTGTGAATTATTATGTAGTTTTAGTTTGCATTATTCTCCTGAATTAGAAGAAGGTGATAACTCTTGCATTTGTTAAACTGATTTGCATTACATTAGACTGCTGATTTATTGTGAATGAATGATATTGTTTTATGATGCATTTTACTGTTGAGTTATAAGAAATACTGTTCGCAGAAAGTCATCGCCTTATTTGTCTGATTAGAAGAGAACAGAATATACTGGAGTTTTCTGCCCCATCTCAGCAGGAGCAGATAAACAGGGAGCCAAGGTCGTACCTTAGGCGCCGTGTGAGAGAAAAGCATGTGAATGTTTAGGCTTTTATGATAAGGTGGGGGCCACTAGAGGCTATAAGAGTTTGATCAATGCTCCACCATTTTGAGATCTGATGCTGTCTGCGTACGGTGTCCATCTTCCACGCGTGTGATCATTAAAATCATTGTTTGACTCAACCCGGCCGGACCAGTGTTGTTCTTTTGGTTTTTCCTCTTGTATCCATCCCCAATATTTGAATCCGTAACAGTTTGGGGGCTCGTCCTGTGGTATTGGGGTGGAAGTTGGAGGTTTGGTCGGTTCGAGGTTGTCGAACGGACAGGCACAAGCCAGTGGTCTGACATGAGTGGGCATAAGCCGGCTTATACAAAGGTAAGGCACTACCTGTTGAATTATTTCCAAAGTGTGCCAAATTGGACATGATTAAATTAAAAGTCTACTCACTGAAATTACTGGTAGAAGGCCTGTTTTGATTTTAATGAAAAATCTCATGAGTTGAAGCAGTTAAAGTCTGCTAAAGCAGTTAGAGTCTGCTAAGAAGAAGTTAAAGCAGTTAAAGTCTGCTAAAGCAGTTAGAGTCTGCTAAAAGTTTAAATACTGGGTTAGAGTCCCAAGAAATTGAGTTAGAGTCTCAAGCAGTTTGATAGGGAATTGGTCATTTTGTTGGTTAGAGTCCAAATTGGTTATAAGAGTGGACCTGAGTGGTCATTTTGTGAGTTAAAGTCTCCATTGACCTCTAGGTTGCACCTGCCTCAGTCATACCCTTGTTTTGGGGGGTTGACTGTTGTTTTAAAGTGTTATAAATTATTATAGGACGGCAGTTAGAGTCTGCTAGGAAGCGCAGTGCTCAGAGGTAACGCTTGCCAAGGTCGGGGACGCCTAGGCCTTGTCCTCTTTGAGGGATAGTCAGTTGGTCACTGTGGAGTTTGGGGCACTCCAGAATAACTAGTGGTTGCACCACTTTACCGTTTGGAACGGTATCTGCGCTTTTTTGGACACTGTTAAATTGAGTTAGGGACTTTAGAGATTAGGCCAGATACAGTTAGAGTCTGATACTGGTTAATTGATTACAAAAAAGTTGGACTTTCTTCAGTTGGACCCGTTAACTTAAATTTGTCAAAATTGTGTAGGCGCTAAATCTGTCGGGCCTTACAGTGACTGTAAATATAAGACGTCTTTGTAACATAAAATAACAGAGCTTTGTGTGAGACTGTGTGTGTGACGACAGCGCGCTGCAGCGCTGCGAGCTATTTTTAAACTGTGTGTGAACATGCAAATGAGGTGGCTGCTGTGAAGCGCACAGAGGACTTTTGCTTCCTGTTTAGCGTGTTTTTGAGTTTTATAATTATGATTTGCAAACAATGATACATGCCTGTAATTAAAACGCTGATTTTGCTGATTATAATATTACAAATAAGGTTTTGAATGACTACGGTGAATATTTGATGTTTGGCTGGGTTTTGATATAGAAGAGACAAATCGTGCATGATTTAGACCGGCACTTCAGTTGGCAGAGTAAGATTGTGTGATAATTACGGGGGTGATTTGTTTCAGTTTTGTGGTGTGAAATATGTTGGGTTTTAAAACTGAAGTAGAGAAAGGAGAAATAAAGGGAGAGTGGAGAATTATTGAGAAGTAGAGAGAGGAGTGTGTTGGGAGACTGGCATGTAGTCTGCACTGTAAAGGTGGGCGTGTTGCCTGCTGGTCTATTTAACAGTGATGAAAATGATATTAAATAAATCTCTTAGTGTGTTAATACAGGTGGCTACGGGCCTGGACCAACTGCCCCCCACAAGCACAGCGGCCGAAGCAAAATTATAGTAATGGAAACCACACTCAGCAAGAATCAGCAGCTGTGGAAAAGACAGCAGCGAGGAGAGAATTAGAGGAGAAATTAAGAGAAGTTTTTAACACATAAAATTGGGGCCGACAGACTTGTGGAGGTTGGGAAGGCGTCCGGAGCATCACAACAAAAGGTGAAACAAAAACACACACAAGCAGAGAAATGTGAGAGAAAGGCACGTGTTAGAGAAATGTCTCGTTTAAGAAAAAGTTAAATTAACCCACCTACAAACGCACACACACGCAATGAAGAAACAGCTTACATTCATGAACACGTGAAGATTTTCCAGCAAGGTTAAAGCAGCGAAACTTAACATACACCTGTTGTTAAATGATAAAGTTTATCCACTACTAACAAATAAACTCTCTGGGTTGTAGGACAACAACTTAACTTCAAAAAAAAAAAAAAGACACTGTGATGACACAACAAATTTAGTGGTAAAAAGATTCAAATTGTGACATGTTTTCTGCTGATTGATTAATACAAGTGATTACTGAATGAAAGAAAATTCCATTTTTGGGGTTTTAAACATGATCTTAAGAATTTTAACATGTACCTGTGTTGTCCTGTCAACTTGGTGGGTTATGAGTTGATTATATGGTGAGAAAAAACAAAAAAAGGGGGAGAGAAGGCTGACACAGGGCCTGGCCCCGTTGTTTCTCCCTTCTCTGAATAACACAGCCAACACAACATCATTTTCCTGTTCGTCCGTTTTTGTTTTGTTTTTGTTTTGTTTTTTCTCTTTATGCTTGATTACAGGCTGCTTTGTCGGCCCTGAAAGCCGAGGCTGACCTGGACTCCTGCTCTCCCCTCTACCATCTTTGCTCACTCCTCTACCATCTTTGATGTGACCCTGACCAAATGCTACAGCAGCTGGACCCACAACAACAACCTGAAAACGTCAACACTGCTGCAGGAAAACGATCTCATGCAGCGGAGACGGAGAGCGTTAAATCCAAGGCCCGTTTCACTACACGGGGGAGATTTCCAGACAACTTCAGCTGACAGAGCTGTGACAAGATGCCCATTAAGCCCGGATGAAAAGTGAGGCCGAGCAAAAGAATGCTGACCTTAACAACTCTGCATTAAAACTGTGCAGGACAGTGACGGACCAACACTGATGATCAGGCAGCAAAAAGGGCGTGCCAGAGACAGGAGGAGTAACTGAGGTCAGGAGGCACCTCAGCATGGACAAAAGCACAAGAAGGAAATAAGCTGAAGGCACAGGTGTCGGGGCTCGGCCAGGAGCTGACCTCTGAAAAGAGCCGAACAGCAGAGCCGCAGAAGGCCGTGGAGCAAAGCAAGGAAAACATCAATAAACTTCAATCTGATGTGTACGGAAAAGACTCTGAGGTTTCTGCCCTCAGTAAGAGCTCAAGGCATCAGAGCAGAAACTGAGCATGGCTCAGGAGGAGCTGGCTGATAATCGAACCCATCAGTCAGGCTTGGAGTCCCAGACACAGGACTTGAAATCAGGCCGGAGCTTGCTGGAGCAGGAGGTCGCCAAACCTGACGAAAAGCTCCACACAAATCGAAATGCTGATTCAATTCACTGAGAAGTGATCCACACACACACACATGCACACACTTGTGCAATGAAGAGTGATACACACACACGCTGATGCAATGAAGAATGCTTTACTAACAAATGCTGCACACAAACATCCAAATACAGAATCTGTTACAACAACAAGAAGCCATTGATTGTTTATTGGTTAAATGCAGTTCATGTCACCCAGAGGGCACTTGTGTAGATTTAGGGGACAGGGTCCAAGGCAGTTTGGTTATGAAAACAATGTCTGTGCGTGATGTCTGTTTATGGCTTAAGGCCTCCACTGAATTGTTTACTGTGCTTCACACGGCCTGATAAGGAGCAGTGGTACAGAGTAAAAATGATGAATTAACGGTGTGAGTTTTATTTCGGAGCGCCACATTGTTGTGAGATTTAATTGAAGGAGGAAAACACTGAAGTAAAAAGGGGCCAGCCCTTGGATTTACGTAAGCATCTCACGTGTATTTAACACAATTGCCTCAGGCTTTAAAGATCTGTACGAAATTCTGGTTTCCAGTGTGAGAGAAAAAGTCATGCAGTTATTAGAGCTAGGTTAATGGATGATTCTAAATTATCCATGAATGTAACTGTAAACGGCTGTTTGTTTCTATCTGATAGACTGGTCGGCTGTCCGGGGTGTACCCTGCCTGATAACCTATCACTTCAGGGTTATTTCCCAGCCCTGCTGCAACCAGGATAAAGATAGGAGGATGGTAGTTGTTGTAGACCCATTCATTTTTTATGGTAACCAGGATCTAGATTTTGTTGAACCGCATGCAATATGAAGACAACATGTAGTATTTAAGTGACCAAGTAGTATTTGGATAAAAGTTATTGAATAGTGTTGAAATAAACTGACATAATTGTGAAGGCTTAAAATATTCCAGGAGCTCAACTTACTCCATCTGAACATGTTTCAATCGTGTTTTATGAACACAAAATGCACAGGTTTACTGAATATGAAAAGGTTGTGTTGATTTAACTCAGTTGTTTAAGTTTCTGCCAAAGCAAAACATTTGTGTGCAACCAGTGTCCACTATTGAATCAAGACCTCCTGCTTTTCATGTATTTCATGTCTGTGGCTTATGTTGTCAAGTTCAGGTTGTCATGTCTATGTCTCACTCTGTTTCCTGTTTTATTGTGAAGAGGTCTGGCGTTTCTGTGTTCATCGTGTTCAGTTTTACTCTCCCACTGTGACGTCATTTGTCGTGTCCAAATTCATGGGCTGCATTCTCCTGAGGCCGCATTTGTAGACCGATTACGTCACAGCGACGCGCCGAAGGCTGTCCAAATTCGTAGACCCCTCCGAATGCAGCCGACAAATGCGTGCTCCTTTTTCCGAATTTGAAGGATGGGTCGGGTGTGTCCTTCATGGCCCACCATATCCCAGAATTCATAGCGCGGCCCAGCCAAGCTCCAGTTTCCGGCTAATGGCGGCCGCTACTAAGTTTTAAAATTACTCTTATTAATCCTTCTGGGTCACAAAATAAACTTTTAACATATTTTCAGGCGAGAAAGTAGCTGTGTAAACATAAAATATCTGCTCGGTTTATCAAGATATCGCATCTTTGCTAAAGTGCTTCGACGTTTTCGGAGACGTCTGCTACCCACCAGCTCGATAGCTAGCCGGGAGCTCGAGGGTTACTGATGCGGCCGAGAATGGCACAACTCCCGGCACATCATTTTCAGATCACCGCGGACTTTCGCTGCTCGGGTTAAACGTTGTCAGCCGGTGATCAGCTGTGATCAGCTGATCACGGGGCCGGGGTTAAAAGAGAGACGCCAGACATCATTCTCTTCGTGTCAGGAGCTCCGAAACTCTGCCGACGTCAGTCTCCGCCTGATTCAGCAACCGTGAGTGATTATCCCTTCAATCCTTTTTCTCTTCCCGGCTCCGCTCGCTCTCTGTCGGTAACGACCGTTCCGAAGCCACGCTTCGTGCACTGATCGTTACTAGAATAACTGCGTGCCTGCTCCAAACCCACCGCTAGCCTTCGCCACGCTTGGGTCTAGCCAACACGCCACACGGGCACGCCGAATTACTGTGTGTAACCCGCCCGGCCGTGACAAACGTAATATATAAGTCACTTAGACAACCTAAAAATGTTATTGTTGGGCTTTTTTCAGTGTTTTGTTTGTTCGTGAGTAAATCGGTTTGGCTGAGATTAAAGTTATTAGATTAGATAAAATAAAACTTTATTAATCCCCAGGGTGGGTTCCTCCTTGGTTTTTACACAGCTGACTAAACGTCAAACAGAAAACTGATTAAACAGAAGTGTGAGATGGCCGAGAGTTTACTCCAGTGTCCTGTTATATTTTAGACAGCAAGGAGCAGACGGCTGAGTTTATTAAACTCCACCGAGACAGCGGTGACGCTAATCAGAAGGCTAGCCCGTCCAATTTCACGGCCGTTTACTTCCGGCCTACCCGATCTTCTGAGGACCCGGCCCACGTAGACCGCGAAGGCCGGGTCCTCAGGAGAATGCAGCCCATGAATTTGGACACGACCGTTATGTTCATGTGTGCCAGCTGTTTCCCCAGGTGTTGCCACTTCCCTCATTATCTTCCTGTGTCCATTTAGTCTGTGTGTTCTCAGTCATTCTTTGTCAGGTCGTCCGTTGTATTCACCCGTTGTACTCGTCCGTTGTTTCCTATGTCTCCGCTCCAGCTATCCCTGTCAGTTTGTTATGTTTAGAGTTTTCTATGTTTTGTTTTAGTTCACCCAGTTTAGGTCATTGTTTAGTTTTCATCGATTCCCTATTATTTTGTACCCTCGTTTCTTTCCTTAATAAACGGCTTGTTTTGTTATTCACATCTCATTTCGGTCTGCGCTTGAGTCCTTCCCTGCAACATACGGTCTGCCCTAGCCAGACCGTGACACATTTGTTAAACTGATTTGCATTACATTAGACTGCTGATTTATTGTGAATGGATGATATTGTTTTATGATGCATTATACTGCTGAGTTATAAGAAATACTGTTCGCAGAAAGTCATCGCCTTATTTGTCTGATTAGAAGAGAACAGAATATACTGGAGTTTTCTTCCCCATCTCAGCAGGAGCAGATAAACAGGGAGCCAAGGTCGTAGCTTAGGCGCTGTGTGAGAGAAAGAATGTGAATGTTAAGGCTTTTATGATAAGGTGGGGGCCACTAGAGGCTATAAGAGTTTGATCAATGCTCCACCATTTTGAGATCCGATGCTGTCTGCGTACGGTGTACATCTCCCACGCGTGTGATCATTAAAATCATTGTTTGACTTAACCCGGCCAGACCAGTGTTGTTCGTTTGGTTTTCCTCTTGTATCCATCCCCAATATTTGAATCCGTAACACTCAGACAGAGGTGAAGAGGCGAGGTCACAAGTGACTGACTGATGATTTGGTGCTATAGATTAACTAGTATCCTAGCATAGCCTGTAACGTTATTATGACGGACACATTTTATGAGTGAACTTGGGTTTAAGTGACTTACAGGTTTCTTTGAAAAATACTTTCTTATATCCAGGTTCTTCCTTTTTGCTGCCATCCTCCTCTCCTCCTCGCAGCGCGGGCTTGCGGCTGCTAAAACTAAACAGAGCTCCCTGAAAGGCACAGCCAATCACATTGGCCATATTTGTCACATGACGTAGGACTCCAGTAGAGAACGTAATTTAACTCTTTCTGCACCACTAGGTGAATGAGACGTCTACAGATGTTTTTTTTCTTTCTATCGGGTTAGTTTTTCTTTACTCGAAGAGATCAAATTATTGGTGGGGACAATTCAATAATCGCTGGATATTGGTGGGGACATGTCCCTTCCGTCCATGCCAAATCTACACCCTTGTCTTCAGGCATATTGTTTGTTCCTATGTGGATGTTTCCCTTTCTCTCTCGCCCTCTTCCATTCTCTCTTTCTCCTGCCGGGGCGGAGCACAGTATGGGCTCCTGCCCCTGGCCTACACACCTGGAGTTGATCAGCACATCTGTTGCTGATCATAAGAGATTGGAACCCTTCTTAAGAGGGCGAGTCTGCTCTACTCGTCGCTGGATCGTTGAGCCATCAGCGTCAGTCGTCCTGTATTTTGTAAAGTTAGTTTGTGAGCCTATCTGAACCAGGAAACTAATGGTTTTTTTCTGCCTGTGTATAGATCGCCTCTGGACCTGTTCTTTCCCTGTGCATGGCGACTGAACGGAAGCAAGAGAGATAAAGGAAAGGAGAGGAGATGTGCGAGGGCTGAATGAAAACCTTCCCTTCCTGGACTCCTGCCTCTTTCACTCCTGGACCCTGGAACCCCGGCCCCTTTTCCCCTTGACATCACTATATGTATATATGAATTCCACTGTAGAGGAACACTGTAAATAAATGCACCTTTTGAAGACACTAGTGGTCTGCGCGTGAGTCCGATCTACAAAACCTGACAGAACGATCCAGCCACAACATGGACTCAGCAGATCAGAATACCATCGGTCAGGCACTGGCTGCCCAAGAAGCGGCGCTGACTCGCCACGAACAAATGCTACATCAGCTGCGAGGTGAGATCGCCGCACTAACTCAAGCTGTTTCCGGTTTGACTACGCCAGGGGGAGTACAGCCAGGGACCCCCCAGCCGGCTCACCCTGCCCCGCAGGAGACACTCGCGGCGGCTACGGCAGGTCACTCCTCGGCAGCCACCCCATCCTCTGACGGTCCCCTGCCTTCGCCTGAGCCCTTTTCGGGGGAGACAGAGAAGTGCCCTGGCTTTCTGGCCCAGTGTTCATTGATTTTCCGCGAACAGCGGCGTTTTCATAACAATGACGGGGCAAAGATTGCTTTTTTGGTACAGATGCTTCGTGACCGGGCTTTGAAATGGGCCCAGGTCATGTTAAACTCCAACCCGGAGATCTCTTTTGAGAGGTTTGTGATTAACTTTAAGACCGTGTTTAATCAGGGCTCTGGAGTCGAGGCTGCGGCGCTCCACCTCCTTAACTTTAAGCAAGGTAAGCGGAGTATGGCAGACTATTCAATCGATTTTTGGATTTTGGCAGAAGAAACCGGCTGGGGACCGGATGCGCTGAGGAGCACATTGTTAAATAACATCCGGGAAGATCTGAAAGATGAATTGATTATGCGGGACCTACCCACTGCTTTTGACGAATTGATGTCGTTATGTATTAAGGTGGATGAGCGGCTACGAGCTCGTCGGCAAGCACGGAACTCCAGTTCCCAGGAGGCCGCAGGGCCACGAGGGGCGGAGGCTTCGGCCGATTACCGATCCTCCCGGACATCAGGGGGCACCGACGGAGAGGTACAGCCCATGCAAATCGGCAGCTCTCACCTAACTGCTGCAGAACGTCAGCGACGCATCACGGCCGGTGAGTGTCTGTATTGTGGTAATAAGGGACACATGATTGCCTCCTTTCCGTCGCGAGCAAAAGGCCGTGCCCGCCAGTGATGGTAGGAGTACTGGTGGGTGGTTTGAATCAGGATAAATCTCCTCCACGTTTAGCCCTGCCGGCTAAGCTTTTGGTCCACTCCGAGTGTCATTCACTTTCTGTGCTTATTGATTCTGGAGCAGAACAAAATTTCATTGACTCTGAACTAGCAAAACAACTCTGTGTGACTGTGGAGTCACTACCCCACGCCTTACGCGTCACGGCTTTATCAGGGCAGCGCCTCCCCGACATCACACACATCACTGAGCCGCTCACCCTCACACTGTCTGGTAATCATTCGGAGGAGATTAGCTTTTTTGTTTTTCACTCCACTCAGACGCCGTTAGTTCTCGGTCATCCCTGGCTCCAGCAACACAACCCCACGATTAATTGGCAGAAAGGAGGCATCACGGGCTGGGGAGAGGAGTGTCATATGACTTGCCTTAAGGCTGCTGTTCCTCCTAACAAATCGGTCACCGGCCCAGAGCCACCGCGGTCTTCCGACTTAGCAGATGTGCCGTCTGTTTACCACTATCTCGCTGAGGTGTTTCGGAAGGACCGAGCCCAGTCGCTGCCACCCCATCGGCCCTATGACTGCGCCATAGACCTGCTGCCGGGAGCTCCCTTACCGACCAGCCGCCTCTATAGCCTCTCGCTGCCGGAACGGGAGGCTATGGAGAAATATATAACTGAATCCCTCGCTGCCGGCATCATCCGTGCCTCTTCCTCACCCGTCGCAGCAGGTTTCTTCTTTGTGGAAAAGAAGGATAAGACCCTCCGACCCTGTATTGACTTTCGGGGACTCAATAACATTACGGTCAAGAATAAATATCCACTGCCCCTGCTCACCTCCACTTTCGAACTTCTCCAGGGAGCCGTCATATTCAGCAAGCTGGACTTGAGAAACGCTTACCACCTGGTTCGGATTCGGGATGGCGATGAATGGAAGACGGCGTTCAATACTCACCTTGGACATTTCGAGTATCTGGTAATGCCATTCGGCCTCACTAACGCACCTGCAGTATTCCAGGCTCTGGTCAACGATGTTCTAAGGGACTTTATTAACCGATTTGTGTTTGTCTATCTAGACGACATTCTGATCTTCTCTTCCTCCCAGGCTGAACACGAGACCCAGGTCCGGCTGGTACTGCAACGCCTTCTGGAGAACCGGCTGTTCGTCAAAAGCGAGAAATGTGAGTTTCATGTGCCCTCAGTTGCCTTCCTAGGGTACATAATTGAGTGTGGAGATCTCTGACCCGACCCTGTGAAAGTCAAGGCTGTTGTGAACTGGCCCGAACCAGACAACCGTCGCCAGTTGCAACGCTTCCTTGGCTTCGCTAACTTCTACAGGAGATTTATACGGGACTTCAGCAGGATTGCCTTACCATTAACCCAGTTAACCTCTCCCAAGCTTGCTTTTCAGTGGAGTGACGCTGCCCAATCAGCCTTTCAGGAGCTCAAGAAACGGTTTGCTTCAGCGCCCATCCTGGTCCAACCTGACACCACTCTTCAGTTCGTGGTGGAGGTCGACGCATCCGACTCAGGGGTGGGGGCCGTCCTTTCCCAACAGAGGGAGGGTAAGATGCATGCTTGTGCCTATTTTTCCCGTCGTCTCACCCCTGCAGAACGTAACTACGACGTGGGCGATCGGGAGCTCTTGGCGATTAAGCTCGCCCTGGAAGAATGGCGGCATTGGCTGGAGGGCACCACTCAACCCTTCGTGGTCTGGACCGATCACAAAAACCTGGCCTACCTTCAAACGGCGAAACGTCTTAACGCTCGACAGGCCAGATGGGCCCTGTTTTTCACCCGTTTCCACTTCTCAATCACCTACAGACCCGGTTCCCGAAACGTCAAGCCGGACGCTCTCTCCCCTCAGTTCTCCGCTGCTGACGAAAAGGCGGATCCGGATTTCATCCTGCCGGCAACCTGTACTATCGGGGCCATCACCTGGGAGATCGAGGCGGCTGTCCGGGCGGCTCAGGTAGGCGAACCGGATCCGGGAGGGGGGCCCGCCCACCGACTCTATGTTCCGCGCTCTGTCAGATCCCAGGTTCTACAATGGGCTCACACGGCCCGGTTCTCATGCCACCCAGGGATACATCGTACCATTAAGTTTCTCCAGCGGTGCTTCTGGTGGCCCTCACTCACCCAAGACACTCGGGAATACGTCACTGCTTGTACGGTCTGTGCCCGAAACAAACCATCGAACCAACCCCCGGCGGGTCAGCTACATCCGTTATCCACTCCTTCCAGGCCATGGTCTCACATAGCACTGGACTTCATCACCAGACTACCTCCATCAGCAGGTAACACTGTCATTCTCACCATAATCGATCGTTTCTCTAAAGCGGCTCATTTCATTGCTCTGCCTAAGCTTCCCACAGCTCTAGAGACCGCACGCCTACTCGCCACTCACGTCTTCCGCCTGCATGGGATCCCGGAAGACATAGTGTCCGACAGAGGGCCTCAATTCACTTCTCGGGTCTGGAAAGAGTTCTGCAACTCCCTGGGCGCAAAGGTTAGTCTATCCTCGGGTTATCATCCTCAGAGCAACGGCCAGTCCGAGTGGGCCAACCAAGAACTGGAGACCGCCCTGCGCTGTGTCGCCTCCACCAATCAAACCATCTGGAGTGAGGAGTTGCCGTGGATCGAGTACGCCCATAACAGCTTGACTGCCTCTACCACCGGCCGGTCTCCATTCGAAGCGTCCTTGGGATATCAGCCTCCTCTTTTTCCTGCTGTGGAAGGTGAGCACTCTGTACCTTCCGTCCAGGCTCATCTGCGCAGGTGCCGCAGAGTTTGGCGGGCAACTCAAGCGGCCCTACTACGCACGAAGGAGAACAACAAACACATCGCAGACCGGCACCGGACTCCAGCACCCGAATACTCTGTCGGCCAGAAGGTATGGCTCTCTACCCGCTTTGTTCCGGTCAGGACTGAATCTAAGAAACTTACACCCACCTTCATTGGCCCTTTTGAAATCTCTGCCTTGGTCAACCCAGTTTCTGTGAAGTTAAAACTCCCTCGCAATATGAGGATCCATGACGTTTTCCATGTTTCACAACTCAAACCTGTCCGGTCCAGTCCTCTGTGCCCTCCTTCCAGGCCCCCTCCTCCCGCCCGGCTCGTGGATGGGTTGCCGGCTTACTCCATCTCTCGCATTATGGACTCTCGGCGCCGGGGACGTGGCTGTCAGTACCTGGTTGACTGGGAGGGCTATGGCGTGGAGGAGCGCTCCTGGGTCCCTCGGGCGGCCGTTCTGGACGTGCCCATGCTCCGGGAGTTTCACCGCCTGCATCCGGACAAGCCTGGTGGGTCGCCGGAAGGCTCCCGTTGAGGGGGGGGGGTACTGTCATGGTCTCCACTCCTCGACAGCTGACAGCTGTCAGGTGCTTTGTTTTTGTTTCCCTTTCTCTCTCGCCCTCTTCCATTCTCTCTTTCTGCTGCCGGGGCGGAGCTCAGTATGGGCTCCTGCCCCTGGCCTACACACCTGGAGGTGATCAGCACATCTGTTGCTGATCATAAGAGATTGGAACCCTTCTTAAGAGGGGGAGTCTGCTCTACTCGTCGCTGGATCATTGAGCCATCAGTGTCAGTCGTCCTGTATTTTGTAAAGTCAGTTTGTGAGCCTGTCTGAACCAGGAAACTAATGGTTTTTTTCTGCCTGTGTATAGATCGCCTCTGGACCTGTTCTTTCCCTGTGCATGGCGACTGAACGGAAGCAAGAGAGATAAAGGAAAGGAGAGGAGATGTGCGAGGGCTGAATGAAAACCTTCCCTTCCTGGACTCCTGCCTCTTTCACTCCTGGACCCTGGAACCCCGGCCCCTTTTCCCCTTGACATCACTATATGTATATATGAATTCCACTGTAGAGGAACACTGTAAATAAATGCACCTTTTGAAGACACTAGTGGTCTGCGCGTGAGTCCGATCTACAAAACCTGACACAAATAAACAATGTAAACATTTTACAAAACAATAAAACACCAAAATACATCCAACATTTCACCCTAACCCCATGCACGTGCGCGCGCGCGCACACACACACACACACACACACACACACACACACACACACGTTGTGTTTCCATTACTTTTGGGGACATTACTTTAACTTACATTAATTTCCTGGAGACTTATCCTGACTCTACCCATCACAAGTCCCTGCCTGAACCTTACCCTAACCCTGACTCAAGCCTTCACCCTAATATTGAATGATTTACCTTGCAATTTGTCCCCATAAAGTAGGCGAGACCTCACAATATGAGTGTGTAAACAAATTTGTGTCCCCACAACATTAAGTAATACATGACCAGACACCCTGGTCGTCCTGTGCTGGCCCATGTGTGGATTACCTCTGGCAAACCTGATCTGGGCCACCAAAGGGCCATTATTCCTTGCGGTATGTGGGCCATCTGTAGGTGGTGTGCAGCCACGGGCCAGTTGTAGACACACTGCTGGCCCTGTGCTGGCCCAGAACGGTTTCAGCTCTGGCCCCAGATGTCAGCATAATGTGTACCTTAATCAAGCCATGCAATAACAACATGTGCCGGAACATGCAAAACAGTGCAAAAGTAACATGCCGAAACTCTGTTCAGACAGTGAATGGACTGATTTTTATGTAGCGCTTTTCTACTCTCCCAGATTACTCAAAGTGCCGGCTTGATACCAGATCCTGGCCAGACCTGCTTGCTATGTGGGCACTAACACACACACAGACACGGTTACTTTACCAACCGACCCCTGAGCTCCTAAGTGTCCCTCAAATCTCATTCAGGGATCCATTCCTCTACTTCACTGTCACTCCCTGAAAGCTCACTGTCCTCACTTTCTGAGGACAGAAAGTGCACATTCCCTTGGTTTCCTTGCATAAAAAGGTTTTTACATCCATGTCCTGTAATTATGAGTAGATTGTAAAGTAAAAAACATTGAGTATGATCATATAAATGCACACAAACACATCTCTACACACATATCCAAATGCATTATATTGCCTGAAAAAAATTGGGCTAACTGCGCAGTGTTGCCTTGAGGCAACGAATGAAAATGAACAGTTTTACAGTATAAATAAATTTAAAAAAGTAGAACAAACAATCAAATATGCTTCTTAACATATTCATGCACATACAAGTATTTTTTAATATACATTTATTTCACTATAAACATGCAAAATAGTGATCTTTATCTTGCCTCCTAATGGAGATGTCTCTCATGTAGTGCAGCTTGCAGAAAGGGGCCCTGCCCCCCCCCCTAAATCAAAGTCACACCACCTTCAACTCATCATTTTATTGGAAAGAGATGTGCCTGGTAGCATTGTTTGAAAAAAAAAGTTGTTTTTTTTGAAGGGCCACCGTAAGGCATGAAAATGTGGTTTGTTGCCTCAGGGCAACGCTATGCAGTGGAGGGTTAAGACCCAAGGGGGTTTCTGAGCTGCTCGAAACTGTAATGCCCAAATCTAATTGATTATTTCTCTGCAATTACAAACTCTGTCCTTACAATCTTGGTATCAAAATAAAGCTAACATTTGTGAAATTGCAGCTGAGGTGTAAATATTGAAGCAGATGTTACTGTGTCAAAGTTACTGAAACTGGAACACAGAAAAAGTGAGTCGATTTTATCCTCGCCTATTTTTTTTTTTTTTTTTTTAGCATATGACCCTTTTCCATACACACGGCCCTTTTCTGCCGTGGGCATGGAGCATTTAATTGGCCTGTGGGCCTTTAAACTCTGAGGGGTTGTAACTTTGGTTTCTTTTGGTCAATTTGCATGATTGACACCTCTTTTTAATCGTTTGAGCCAATAGAATCACAGTAATGATGTCACGTTCACGTCACTTCAACCAATCAGACGTTGCAATGAAAAAACCCCAAGTGGGCCAAAATTTACTGCATGTAGCATCTGTCCAGTAACGTGTATGTAGGTGGGTATAAAATGGAGGTTGTTGACGGAAAAAGGTTGCCTACCCCTGATATACACAAATCACAGGGGTTTTATACAGACAAGTTGAATCATGCTGGGAGGAAGACAAAGATTCTCCTACGCACCATGGGACAGGAGAAAGAGGTGGAGTTTCATTGTACCTGAACTTGAAGTTGCTGGATTGGACAGTGACATCTACTGTGATATGCCTAACCTCTTCACTCAACATAAAATGCCTGTAGATATTGGTAACATCCCAAATCAACAGGACCTGGATGACTGGCCATAATTGAGGCATGTTCATTTGCCAGAAATTAAGGCCAGTGTGGAGCCTTTGATTGGCATGAATATGCCCAGAGCTCTAGAACCTTTGGAGGTCATCCGGAGTGTAGGTGATGGACCTTTTGCCATTAGGACTGTGCTTGGCTAGACAGTGAATGGGCCACTTAATCGAGAATGCTGTGGAAGGCCAGGATGTTTGGCAACAGTTACTGCCAACGGAGTTTCTGCTGTCACACTGGACAAGCTATGGAAACAGCAGTTCAAGATGGACTTTCCTGAGAGCAGCAATGATGAACAGATGGGGCTGTCAAAGGAAGACTTAAAGTTCCTGGTGTTGGCCAGCAAGATGGTTACCTTGGGGGATGGGCACTACAGCATTGCCCTGCCACTGAAAGACCGAGACATAAGAATGCCTGACAACCGTGCAATTGCTGAGCAACGGGCCTTAGGTTTGAAGAAAAGGTTCATCAGAGATAAAGACTTTCACATAGACTACACTGCCTTCATGACAGATCTCATATCTAGAGGATATGCGAAGAGAGTGCCAGTCGCAGAATTAGAGCGCAGTGATGGGAAGCTTTGGTATATCCCTCACCATGGGGTTCACCATCCTACCAAGGGGAAGATGCGGGTCGTCTTTGACTGTGCAGCATCATTCCAGGGTGTCTCTCTTAATGCGCAGCTCCTGAGTGGTCCTGACTTAACAAACGGTTTGGTTGGCGTACTGACGAGGTTCAGAAAAGAGCCTATTGTTTTGATGTTTGACATCCAGGCTATGTTTCACCAGGTGCGTGTGCCAGAAGAAGATGCTGACCTTTTGAGGTTTCTTTGGTGGCCCGATGAGGAAAGAGCAAATGAAGTTAAGGACCTAGACCTGGATTGTGACCTTTTACCTGTTGAGCTGGCATTGGGAGTGAGGTGGTGCCTACAGTCAGATGCATTTAAGTTCTTCATACCCATCCCAAACAGGCCATTGACTCGGAGAGGGATCCTATCCACAGTAAGCTCCTTCTATGACCCTCTGGGTTTCCTTGCTCCTGTTATCTTCACAGACAAGAGGATCGTTCAAGATCTGTGCCAGAGGGGGATAGGATGGGATGATGCTGTACCATCAGCAGTTGCTCAAGAGTGGGAAAGCTGGGTAGAAGAATGGCATCTGTTGAACAACATCAGCATCAGGCGATGCTCTAAACCTCCTGATTTTGGAGAGACGACCACTGCTCAGTTGCACCACTTTGCAGATGCAAGTGAGAAGGGCTATGGCGCTGTTACCTACTTGTTGCTGCACAACAGTCACTCACAGACTCACAGTTCCTTCATAATGGGAAAATCCAGGGTGTGACCTTTAAAACCAGTTGTGGCGGAGGTGTGGTCCGGGGCGCGGCTGCAGGGGAGGAGTGGTGCAGTGAGCTCAATGTGCTGGTAAGAACAGCTGATGGCGATTTTGGACTGATGGTGGTTTTCCTTTCCTTTATATAGTGAGGTGGAGAGGAGCGGAGGGGAGAGACGCTGGGGAAACCGACCGCTGTCAGACGGTGTTCTGTTGTGATTCAGTGCACACTCTTAATAAATGTGGGATCTGATGACAACGACCTGTGTGTGGGTGTATCTGTGCCTAGCGTGTGTCACAAGTGGTGCCGAAACCCAGGAGCCTGCCGGTGTGGGGATGTCCGACCCGCAGGCTGCGCCGCCCGCCCAGCCTTTGCAGTTTTTGGCGCAGATGCTGGCGGGGATGGCGAAGATGAGCCACGACCATGCGGCGGCCCAGCGGGCTCACCTGGCTGCGCTGCAGGAGCAGACGGACCGGCAGACTCTGGTTCTGGAGCGGCTGGTTGGCGCCGCTGCCCCGCCGAAGCCCCCACCGCTGTCGGTGGCGGTGCCCCGGATGGGGGACGGGGACGACCCCCAGGTTTTTCTGGAGACTTTTCGTGCCACGGCGGAGGCCTGCCAGTGGCCGCAGGTGGAGTGGGCTCCGCGTTTGCTTCCTCTGCTGTCGGGGGAGGCTCGGACGGCGGCCCTGAGTCTGCCGCCGGCTTCGAGGGGCAGCTTCCAGGACGTGAGCCGGGCGGTGGTGGACAGGTTGGGGCTCACCGCTGAAGATCATCGCCGGCGGTTCCGGGCCTGTCGGCTGGCCGTGGCGGATCGGCCGTTTGCTTGGGCCCGGAAGCTGCATGACGCGGCCGTACGCTGGCTGCAGCCGGGATCATCAGAGGGCGAGACGCTGCTGGTGGACAAAGTGGTGCTGGAGCAGTTCGTGGAGGGGCTGCCTGCGGAGACGGCGAGATGGGTCAGGTGCCACCGTCCCGCGAGTCTGGAGGTGGCGGTTATGTTGGCGGAGGACCACCTTGCCGCTAGAGCGGGGGAGCCCGGGGACAGCGGCCGGAGGCCGAACAGACAAGCCCCGGTACCGGCACCGAGGCGCCGGGTGCCTGCGCCAGCGGACGCTGGCGTTGGGCCCCACTAATCCTTTTGCTGCGTTTGTGCCTTCCCAGGGATCGGACCTGAGCAGTGCCGCCCCTGTGCCACGGAGACCAGCACAGACACCGGGGCAGGAGTGCTGGAAGTGCGGACAGCCGGGACACCTGAGGAGGGACTGTCCTTTGATGGAGGTGGGGCAGGTGTTCCGCGTTGCCGGTGCTCCAGCACCCTCTCCCGGTCCGGGAGGGACATACAGCATTCCGGTAAGGACTCGAGGGGGTATACGCCATGCTTTGGTGGACACGGGCTGCACGCAGACCCTCGTGCACCAAAGCTTGGTTCGCCCCGGGGCATTGCTGGAGGCAGAATGGGTGGTGGTGAGGTGTGTGCATGGTGATGTTCACAGGTATCCCATAGTGCCGCTGTTATTAAAGTATAAGGGCAAAACGCATAGAGTAACGGCTGCGGTTAGCCCGCGCCTGTCGCATCACCTAATTCTGGGTACGAATTGGCCGGGGTTTCATCATCTGTTGGGACAGTATGCGGGGGTGCGGTCACGACCGCTAGTAGCATGTAGTGTCTGCGCGGCGCTCAGTGGTGACGCGGGGTCGTCCGACACTGACTCTGGGGAGGGGGAGACGGCGGGTCCTTCACAGGTAGCCCTGCCAGCTCCGGAAGTTCCCCCCACGGGTGATTTCCCACTGGAACAGTCTCGTGACGACACCCTACGCTCAGCCTTTGACCAAGTGATTGAGATTGATGGTCACGTGGTGCGCCCCGAAGCCGTGCGGACCTACCCACGCTTCATTTTATCGAAAGACAGGTTATATCGAGTGAGTCGTGACGCTCGCACGGAGGGGACACACACCCAGCTGTTGGTGCCGCAGGGCCGCCGGGAAACGATTTTCCAGGCGGCTCATTATAACCCCATGGCAGGGCATATGGGATACGAAAAAACTCTGGAGCGAATAACGGCCCGATTTTATTGGCCGGGCATCCGAGCGGATGTGCGCCGCTGGTGCGCGTCCTGCCCGGACTGCCAACTTGTTAATCAGCCGGCCATACCAAAAGCGCCTTTGCGTCCGCTTCCACTCATAGAGGTCCCGTTCGAGCGCATTGGCATGAACCTCATCGGGCCGTTTCACCGGAGTGCACGCAGCTACCGCTTTGTATTAGTCCTGGTGGATTATGCAACGCGGTACCCGGAAGCAGTCCCGCTGCGCACCATCTCTGCAAAGAGTGTGGCGCAGGCACTGTTTCAGGTCATCTCCCGAGTCGGAATCCCGAAAGAGATACTGACTGACCAGGGCACGTCGTTTATGTCTCGTACACTGCGGGAACTGTACGAATTACTGGGCATTAAATCTATTCGGACCAGGGTCTACCACCCTCAGACGGACGGGCTGGTGGAGCGGCTGAATAAGACCTTAAAGTCCATGATTCGTAAGTTCATTAACGAGGATGAACGCAATTGGGATCACTGGCTAGACCCTCTGTTATTCGCAGTGCGGGAGGTGCCCCAGGCCTCCACGGGATTTTCTCCCTTTGAACTGCTGTTCGGCAGGAGGCCACGTGGGGTGCTCGACCTGATTAAAGAAAGCTGGGAGGACGGTCCGAGCCCCGCCAAGAATGAGATTCAGTACGTGTTGGACCTGAGAGCAAAACTCCACACTTTGGGGAGGTTGTCACGGGAGAATTTGCTCCAGGCTCAGCAGCGTGAGCAACGCCTGTATGACAGAGGGGCTAGACTCAGGCAATTTTCACCGGGAGACAAAGTGCTTGTATTACTCCCTTCTTCTAGCTCAAAGTTGCTCGCCAAGTGGCAAGGACCCTTTGTGGTCACACGGCGAGTCGGGGACGTTGACTATGAGGTCGCTCGGTTGGACAGGGGAGGGGCCACGCAGATTTATCACCTCAATCTCCTTAAAGCGTGGAGGGAGGTTGAAACCGCTTCTCTGGTGAGCCTGGTTAAGGAGAGAGATGAGTTGGGGCCGGAGGTGCCAAATTCCATCATCCCCGCCTCCCTCCCTTGTGATGACCATCTCACACAGGCCCAGAGAGCGGACGTTGTCGCGTTACAACAGCGTTTTGCTGACGTGTTCTCCCCCCTGCCCGGCCGGACGTCTCTCATTGAGCATCATTTTGTAACGCAGCCTGGCGTGACAGTGCGTTCACGGCCCTACAGGCTTCCTGAGCATAAACGGCAAATCGTGCAGAGGGAATTGGCTGAAATGCTGAGAGTGGGAGTGATAGAAGAGTCGCACAGCGCCTGGTGTAGCCCCATCGTTCTGGTGGTGAAGAAGGATGGGTCTATACGGTTCTGTGTCGACTATCGCAAGGTGAATGAAGTGTCACGTTTTGATGCTTTCCCATGCCCTGGGTCGACGAGCTCCTGGATCGGCTGGGCACGGCCCGTTTTTTCACGACCCTGGATTTAACCAAGGGCTATTGGCAGATTCCCTTGTCTGCCGAGTCCAAGGAGAAAACGGCCTTCTCCACTCCGTACGGTTTGTACCAATTCGTTACGCTTCCGTTCGGCTTGTTCGGGGCCCCTGCCACCTTCCAGCGCCTCATGGACCGGGTGCTGCGCCCGCACGCTGCGTATGCTGCTGCCTTGGATGACGTGATCATCCACAGCGACACCTGGGCGGAGCATGTGCAGCGGGTGGCCGCGGTCCTGGAGTCCCTGAGGCAGGCGGGGCTCACGGCCAACCCGAAGAAGTGTGCGGTTGGACAGTATCTGGGGTACCACTTGGGGGGCGGGCAGGTGCGTCCACAGGTGGAAAAGACGGCGGCTATCGCATCCTGCCCGCGCCCCAAGACTAAAAAGGAGGTGAGACGGTTTCTGGGGCTGGCGGGTTACTATCGCCGGTTCGTGCCAGGGTTTGCGCAGCTGACCAGCCCCTTAACCGATCTTACCCGGAAGGGTGCTCCAGATCTGGTTCAGTGGACGGGGCCGTGCCAGGCGGCGTTTGTGCAGGTGAAAAAGGCTCTCTGTGGGGAGCCGCTGCTTCACACCCCTAACTTTTCCCTCCCTTTTGTTCTGCAGACTGACGCCTCGAACAGAGGGTAGGGGGCCGTTTTGTCCCAGCAGGTGAGGGGGGCTGACCGTCCCGTTCTTTACATCAGCCGGAAGCTGGCAGAGCGCGAAAGACGGTACAGCACCGTGGAGAAGGAGTGCTTGGCTATCCGGTGGGCGGTCGACTCCCTTCGCTATTACCTCCTGGGGCGCTCATTCACCCTCTGCTCGGACCACGCCCCGCTACAGTGGCTCCACCGCATGAAGGATGCCAACGCCCGGATCACCCGGTGGTATCTGGCTTTGCAGCCTTTTAAGTTCAAGGTGGTCCATGGGCCGGGGGCGCAGATGGCGGTGGCTGATTTCCTCTCTCGCTCGCGGGGGGGAGTAGGTTCGGCTGGTGGGCTTCCCGGCCTCAGTCGGGCGGTGGGGGTGTGTGGCGGAGGTGTGGTCCGGGGCGCGGCTGCAGGGGAGGAGTGGTGCAGTGAGCTCAACGGGGCGGTGCTGGTAAGAACAGCTGATGGCGATTTTGGACTGATGGTGGTTTTCCTTTCCTTTATATAGTGAGGTGGAGAGGAGCGGAGGGGAGAGACGCTGGGGAAACCGACCGCTGTCAGACGGTGTTCTGTTGTGATTCAGTGCACACTCTTAATAAATGTGGGATCTGATGACAACGACCTGTGTGTGGGTGTATCTGTGCCTAGCGTGTGTCACACCAGTCACATTCCCTCGCATGGAATTGACGGCAGCAGTGGTAGCAGTTCGCATGGATAGAATGTGGAAGAGGGAATTGAGACTACCTCTCCTAAACTCTGTGTTTTGGAGGGACAGCACCACAGTGTTGAAATATATAAACAATGAGACTTCTAGGTTCCATGTTTTTGTGGCAAACAGAGTGTCAGAAATCCTCAAGGCTTCAAGTGCCTCCCAATGGAGGTATGTGAGCACCACACATAATCCTGCGGACCTTTCCTACAGAGGTATGAAGGCAGAGACCTTTTCACGTGACACTGAATGGATATCTGGTCCTGCGCTCCGACAGTGGGACCAACTTTGTGGGCTGAGACAAGCTATGGTAGAGTGGAATCAGGAAAAGATCTCTGATGCTCTGTCTTTGAAGGGAGTGAAATGGATCTTTAGTCCTCCACCTGGATCGCATCATGGCGGCGCATGGGAGAGGTTGATTCATTCTGTCAGAAAGGTCCTTAATTCCACTCTGCACACACACCGTTTGGATGAAGAAGGGCTCCACTGCTTTTTGTGAAGGGGAGTCAGTCCTCAACAGTAGACCCATTACTGTGGAATCCACCGATCCAAATGATTTAGAAGCCTTACCACCAAACCATCTCCTCCTTCTCAAGTCCAACCCGTGTTTACCACCTGGCCTGTTCCAAAGAGATGATCGCTACACACATAAACGATGGAGACAAGTCCAATATATATATCTGACCTGTTTTGGAAAAGATGGACTAAAGAATACTTACCACAACTTCAGCAGCGCTAGAAATGGGGAAGGATTAAACGCAACTTTGTTCCTGGAGATGTGGTTCTCATAGTGGATGACTCTGCACCTCCTGGTTCTTGGACCATTGGCAGAGTCACAGCAGCTGTGCCTGACAAAAGAGGCCTTGTACGTCATGTCTGGATTAAGACCCCAACCAGCCATGTGTGCAGACCCGTCACAAAGATATGCCTTCTTCAGGAGGCCTCTGACCCATGACGATGACAATTTGGCACAGCGTGACATAACTAACTTTGAATTGACTTTAATGTTATGAGATGTACATCACAGACTGACTATATTTAGGCTAAGTGCTGGTAACCTTTGGCCTATGACTGACCGTCCATGTGCAGACAGAAGAAAAGAAGAGAAGAAATGAGAAAATAGCTTTTTTTTTTAGTATGTTATGCTGTCTCACTGGGTGTCTGTGATATAATGAAGTGTATGTCTTGAGTTATGGTGTTGGATGTGTAATTGTCATTGTAAGAATGTAATAATTAGGGGCCGGAATATTGTGGATAGGCGTAGCTTTGGGTCATGTGGTGTTGGTAATAGTACTAGTGATTGCTATATCATCTGTTCACGGCCCGAGGGAATTTTTGTGAATGAGTTGGAAGTCGACTTTTGCTGACCGCTCAAGCCTGGAATGTTTTTTATCACTGTTTTTCTATGGGTTTTAAGGATTTTGATAATAAATAAAGGAGTTTTTAAACTGGAACTTTGACTTGCGTTTTGAACAGGGGGTGCGTCAACATTATTCCCCCATTCAGCTGCTCGGCGACTCAAAGGCTTGATAGTCGCCAATAATATCTATATACTAGACTCCAATTTGTTAATGTAAATGGAGAGTCCTCTTCATACACTAAGGTCAACTATGGTGTTCCATAGGGTTCAGTGCAAGGACCAATTCTGTTTACATTATACATGCTTCCCTTAGGCAGTATCATAAGAAGACCGGCATAGCATTTTCACTGCTATGCCAGTGACACCCAACTTTATCTGTCCATGAAGCCAGATAACACACAAGTTTAACTTTTCCAATTAGTTAAACTGCAGGAATGTCTTAAAGACATAAAGACCTTGATGGCCGCTAACTTTCTGCTTCTTAATTCAGATAAAACTGAGGTTATTGTACTCGGCCCTGAAAACCTTAGAAATATGGTATCTAACCAGATTCTTACTCTGGATGGCATTACCTTGGCCTCCAGTAACACTGTGAGGAACCTTGGAGTCATTTTTAATCAACATGATGAACATGTCCTTCAATGCACATATTAAACAAATATGTAAGACTGCTTTCTTCCATTTGTGCAACATCTCTAAAATTAGAAATATCCTGTCTCAGAGTGAAGCTGAAAAACTAGTTCATGCATTTATTACTTCCAGGCTGGATTACTGTAATTCATTATTATCAGGATGTCCTAAAAACTCCCTGAAAAAGCCTTCAGTTATTCCAAAATGCTGCAGCAAGAGTCCTGACAGGGACTAGAAAGAGAGAGCAGATTTCTCCTGTATTGGCTTCCCTTCATTGCCCCCCCCCCCCCCCCCGCCCCCCCTTTAAATCCAGAATTGAATACAAAATCACATACAAGGTCTTAAATAATCAGGCCCCATCTTATCTTAATGACCTTGTAGTACCATATCACCCTATTCGAGCACTTCGCTCTCGCACTGCAGAACTACTTGTTGTACCTAGAGTGTTTAAAAGTAGAATGGGAGGCAGGGCCTTCAGTTTTCAGGCCCCTCTTCTGTGGAACCAGCTTCCAGTTTGGATTTAGATTTGATTCTACTCTTAAGATTAGGCTTAAAACTTTCCCTTTTGCTAAAGCATTTTGCTAAAGGGCTGGACCAGGTGACCCTGAATCCTCCCTTAGTTATGCTGCAATAGACGTAGGCTGCTGGGGGATTCCCATGATGCATTGAGTTTTTCTTTTCCAGTCACCTTTCTCACTCACTATATTATAATAGACCTCTCTGGATTGAATCGTACCTGTTATTAATCTCTGTCTCTCTTCCACAGCATGTCTATATCCTGTTTTCCTTCTCTTACCCCAACTGGTCACAGCAGATGGCCCCATCCCTCCCTGAGCCTGGTTCTGCCAGTTTTGTGATTTTTAATTTATGATGATTATTTTATTAACACAAATCCTGTGAGGTGTAAAACTTCCTAATTTATTTTTGCCACCAGGGGTCACTGTTGGCTTCAATACAACATTTAGCATGAAATAAAAGTTTTGTTTTGCTCTCTTTATGAAGAAGAACCAAAGCATCTGAAAATGTAAACTACGAAGAAAAATAGTTTCAATTCCTAAATAACTTCGTAATAATTTTGTTAAACTTCATGAACTGAAGCAAAAATTGTTTCTTTATCCCAATACTTATGGACCCAGATGTCTCATTTTTACATCTGAACCCCCCCCTATCCGATTTAAAACCTGTTACACTAAACATGGAAAAGACAAAGGATACAACAGATAAAATATTTTTTTATTTGTGTCCTGATAATATGACTTCAGCTAAAACACATTTGCAATATGATTAACATCGTAAAGACAGAAAGAAAAAATAAAACAAAGCAAACTCTGCAGGAAGCTTTATAATGCCTATCTTGAGACAAACTTCTTCCTAAGAATACTCAGGCCAGTCAGTGGTCAGAGCTTATTCATCTCAATGGTGAGTCTCTTCTGCCAGAAATAGATGATCACCAACACTGAAAGACAAACAGTAACTCACTTAAACTGAAACACCATCCATAAAGTGGAGAAGAAAGATTTTCTATTATTTCTGCTGAAATCAAAGTGGAAAGTGGTGTAAAACCATCATTTTGCCTAAGATTGTCTAATAATCCGTAAATGTAGAAAAGAAACAATTCTCTCACTTACCTGCAATAACACAGGGTATCAGCATGAAACGTAATATCTGCAGGGCTTCGTGTAACTGGGAATCAAGCCCAAGACTTACTGTCCTGTCACCATAATTTATCTACAAAATAAAGAGAAACATTTTACAGAGAGAGTTCTCACCAGAGCAACAGGCCAAAAATTGTTATTGTATGCATAAATATCATTTTGAAGTTTGAAAGGCAACTGTTTGTTACCAATACAGATGAAAAAGTCTGTTTGCCCTCAGTTTCAGGTTTCTCCTCTAGAAAACATCAAACTGAGAACTTTGATGTTGTCATCTCCACAAAGAAAGGATGTTTTCTAAAGAACACCTCACCTCACCTCACCATACATTTCAATTCAATTTTATTTATATAGCGTCAACAAGTTCGGTTTGTTTTTTTCCGGTGATACTTATCTAGCTGGGGGTAGCATGAAAGAAAGATTTACCAGCAACTCCTCAAATTCAGGGTTGGTTAGTCTTTTAATCTCACAGATGAAAGAGTCAGAGTTGTTACTGGTTTCTTTGGCTTTCATGATGCACTGGTATTCCGTATTGTCTTGAACGCCCCACGCTGATAACTCATCTATCATCATCTCCAGCTTGTCTGTCTTTTTCTAAATGAAGAAAAACAAAGGCTAGCTGTCACATGTTTGTATATGTATGAAAATTAAAAAAAACAAAAAAAACTAACCTGAATGGTGATGCGCACATCTTCCCCTGTCCTTATAACTGTGAAGCTGGTAAACTCAGGGTCTGGATAGTAGGGGAGTTTAATGGAGCAGGCCAAGGTTTCATTGGCTACTTTGACAAACATAGTGCTGCTAGAAATGCTCCCAGCTGCAGGTGAATTGTAGGTGAGATACTGCAATGAAATTAAATAAACAGAAAAGACAGCATGACATGACTAAAGCAGGACATAAGATTATGACATGCGTGTGTCAGATGTCCACATCCGAAATGTTCAGAGCTCATGTATGAAAACATCTTGATGTCATTTCAAAGGCACATTGTTTGTGTCTACAGACCAACCTCAGAGCTGATGTTTCTGGGAAGTCTGACATCCTGCATTGCGTGGCTGTGGAAGACCCCTTCAACAAAGTTAAGGTGAGACCCCATGAGTGTGATCTTCCTCTTCCCACTGCAGGACAGGAAGCGGGCTTTAGTCAGAGCAGAGGGACTGCAAGGAAAAAAATCATCTGATCCCACACTCCTTTCAAACAGTTAGCATAACCCACATTTTTGTCAATTCTCAACAGTGTGAATTATTCAAACTGTGTTTTAAACATGATTTGATAGAGTAGTGAGAGATGTCCAAAAACATTTCCTCCAGATTTAACAGTTTTCATTTAATAAAGATCTTTTTATGTTTAGATGTTACTGTTGTTTTCAGCTTGATTAAAAGCTCACTAATAGGAGTTATTGCTATCTGGGACTGATCCAACATGAAAGCATAAGCAAGGTCTGGATGAGAATGAAGGCACGATCATTCACATACGTGCACAGGTAGGGGAAGGAGTTGTAGGAGGTAAAGAAGATGCCAGTTTTATACTAGTAAAAATATTTCACTGGAAAATTAAGAGCTCTCCACACGTAGGCTGCAGTCTGAACACTGAATCATTATTTTAGCATAGATAATATGCCTGTAAACTAAAGTGTGTGATGGACTCAGAAGCTAAAAAGTACCCCACGTATTCATTCTGCAGACAGCAGAGCAAAAAAAAAGAAAAAAGGCTGGTGACTGAGGCTGCAGAGCTCAGAGGTGTGGACTCCAACAGGAAGTAGTCGGGTGACAGATACTGCTTTCTCAACCATGAGGTTCAGTAAAAGCGGAAGAGGTCAAACCAATGCAAAAGCTTCCTTCCTCTTATGATAAATATCTCTGTTCTCTCACAGCAGGATGTAGCAGCACGTGATACTGCACACAAAAGACACACACACATGTACTGTTTCTTTGGTCAAAACACTTTCTGAGACATTAGCAGATAAACGTTCTGTATCTTCTGTGTTTTTTAGGTTTCAGCAAAACTGAACATACCTGATCCAGCTGCTGCTTGGAGTAATATTGGTGCATGATGGTAATGAGCTGTAGGTGATTTTAGCTTTGCCATGGCAACGACCATCTGGGAGGAGAAGACATACGTTGACCACGCCTTTGATATTTGAACTGGGAATGTGGAACGTCAGACTGAAACCAGTGTTGTCCCAAATGGAAGATCTGACCAGAACACAAAGAGAGAAACAGAGTCACTAACATCATCACAACATGCAGAAAACCCCAAGAAAGACTAAAGCTGAGCAGCAAGGTCTTCCTTAAAATTATCAAATTGTGTGTTTTTATGAGTTTAACACGTCTTTGATTTCATTTGGATTACAAAGTAAACAGTAAATCCAGATTTAACCCTTTCACACACAGTGGCCACTACAGTGGACAGCTAGTCAAAGGCTGTTTTTTTTTGTATTTGTTTCAGTGTTTATGGTATACTTGCACATAAACACAACAGACAGTGCATATTATTTATTTGTTTGTCAAATTCATGAATCAAAATGTATGTTGTCCACCTAAGTGGACATGTAAAGAACTCTTTGAAAAGTACATGTTTAGAAAAATGAAGTTCAAAAGTCTTTTTTTCCATGTCTAATGATGAATAAAAATACTTAAGAAAAAAATCCTAATTGTGGTTGTCATAATTCATGCAAAAACGGGTCAATGATTGATTTTGTAATCGTATCACAAGACCGGAGGCCATATGTTTTGGACACTCGGGTAAAGAGAGGGGCTGAGCTGTCAACTGATCACCACCTGGTGGTGAGTTGGATCAGGTTGTGAGGGAGGACGCTGGACAGACCTGGTCAGAATCAGAATCAGAATCAGAATGGGGTTTATTGCCAAATGTTGAGCAGGTTTACAACATTAGGAAATTGCTGCGGTGCTTCAGTGCAAACATAGTGTCATAAATAGCACTTAAATAGACATGAGAAAATAAAAGTAGGAATAAGAATTAAAAGTGCTATGTAGAAAGATATGTGCATGAGATATACATGAGATATATACATGAGAATAAGAATTAAGAGTGCTAAGTAGATAGATATATACATGAGTGCAGGTGGTGATCAGTGACAAACATGGAATGATGCAGTGACACAGCGTAGGGTCATGTGTTAGTGGCAGGAACAGTCATACGGTTATTGTTCATGAGTCCAACAGCAGAGGGGAAGAAACTGTTCTTATGGCGTGAGGTTCTGGTGCGAATGGACCGGAGCCTCCTGCCTGAGGGAAGCAGGTCAAACAGACTGTGTCCAGGGTGAGAAGGGTCAGCTGAGATCCGAGCTGCACGCCGCAATGTCCTGGAGGTGTACAGGTCCTGCAGAGATGGGAGTCTGCAGCCAATCACCTTCTCAGCAGAGCGCACAACACGCTGCAGTCTCTGTTTGTCCCTGATACTGGCTCCAGCGTACCACACGGTGATGGAGGAGGTGAGGATGGACTCGATGATTGCAGTGTAGAACTGCATCATCGTCCGTGTTGGCAGGTTGAATTTCTTCAGCTGCCTCAGGAAGTACATCCTCTGCTGGGCTTTCTTGATGGTGGTACCCAGGAAGTGGAATGAGTCCACAGAGGTGATGGGGGTGTCAGTCAGGATGATGGGGGGGAGTGGGGCTGTGTGCTTCCTGAAGTCCACAATAATCTCCACTGTCTTCTGGGCATTCAGCACCAGGTTGTTGTGGCTGCACCAGGACACCAGACGTTCAACCTGGTGTCCTGGTGGGAAATCCCATCACTAGTCGCCCCTTCTCCCAGGCGGAAGTGACGTCCACACTGCCGTCAGTTACCGGCAGATTCAGTGAGTCAAGAACAGTGTTTTTGTTTTTTTCTGCTCCATCTGAGCCTGCATTCACGAACACTGTCAGTTATTCCTGAGTCTAGAAATTCAATGCCAGTTAACTCAGGTTTATTCAAATTTGAAAAGATTAATTTAGAAACAGTTAATACTTTGTCAAACACTTCAAAGTCTGTTAACACCCGCTCTGAGGATTTAAAGGACTACTTTCATTTTGCTTCTTCCGAGTCCAGTGTTATGCTAACCAGGACTTTTAGTCCGAAATCTGAAAATGAGAAGGACTATCTACTGACTGCTCAGTCAGAGCGTGGAACTCTTCCCACAAAGACTGGTTCTTCAATGTCTGCAGCTCAGTTAGCCGCCCGGCCAGAAGCTCAGTCTCCAACTCCACCACCGTTGTCATCCCAACCATTATTTCAGTCGCCCTCAGTTCAGCCTCATGTTCAGCAGCCACTAGCCCTGCGTCACTTGCTCCTCCTGTACAACAATTCAAGTCAATTCAACCTGAAGTGAATTGTTTTTCATCCATCCATTCTAAGCAGAGAGACAAACCCATTAAAACTTATCATTCCTCAAAAGCTGTCCAGTTCTGAGACTATGATGCACTCCAGGGCCTCCCCAGAGGCTGGGGTTCAGCCCCAGCAGACTCTGGACCCCTGGAGGTTAAGAAGCCAGCTGAGGACTGCACCCGGCTGTCGCTGCCTGAGCAGAGTCAATGCTCTGCGCAGCTGCAGTCTGCTATGTGTTTGCCAGAGGCCACCGTGCCTGCTGGTTCAGCCCTGCGTGTGCCAGGGGCCCCTGTGCCCACTGGTTTTGGGACTGTTTTTGCTGAGTGGCCCGAGGAGCCCGTCCAGCAACCTGCCTCGTCAGCTGGGGGGCCCGAGGAGCCCGTCCAGCCACCAGCTGCTCTACCATCAGCTTCACCCACGCTGTCGCCTGGTCCAGCGGCAGCCTCTTGCGCCTCGCCTGGTCCAGCGGCTTCAGCTACATAGATCACTTAAATTACACAAGCACTCATATATATTCAAATAATTTAAAAAAAAACATGTTCATTTACCTGTTACTACCACACACCAAATCCGGTCGTTCTTAATTGCTGGCTTGTGTAGCCTCTAGCTAACAAAAGCTCAACACTGCGCCTAGCATCCTGGAGCACTTCTGTTGTCTTTTGTTTTGGAGTTTGTACGTGCTTTGTCTCTAGGGGCCACCGTAAATATACTTTTATTTATTCACTCCACATAAAATGTAATAAATAAATCATTTAATACAGAAACCAACTATTCACATTTCAACTTTTAACTACTTAAATTTTCAGCTTTTTCCTTTTAAACAAATTTAAAATGAAACAACACAAAACACTGCAAACCAAAACACCATTAAATATAAATTAAAATATGAAAACAAAAAGAAGATGCACATTCTCTGTCATATGGGCCTGCATGAATAAACTTTCTGAATCCTTTAACATCCACAACTATGATTACTATACCTTTCTAATGTGACGTTGTTGTCCCTGGCTCTCTTTCTCTCTTTCCCTCCTGCTCTGTTCCTGCGCTACTGCGAGTGTAACTACCACCCCTCCCCCCTCATCCCAGGGAAAGCACAAGGCTCGCGTGCGGAGTGAAGTGGAAAAAAAGTGCGAGAGAGAGAGATGGTGTGAGAGAGAGAGAGGGTGAGAGAAGGGATAAACAAAAAAACACGGCTTGCAATAAGGAGCCGGCTCGCGTCGTTCACGTCAAAGAGCCGGCTCTAAGAGCCATTTCGTTCGCGAGTGACACATCACTAGTGTAAAGTGACTCACTCTTTTGGAGTACAGTCAGTATCGGCCTGCATCCTCACTGCAGTCACATTATCGAGGTTACGACCTGACAGCACTGCGTGGTTTCTACCGTAGAAAGACACCACACTGGGAGTGATGGAGGAGATCTCTGGGATCTGACAGTAAGACAAAAAATGATCAGCTTTAATCCACGGCCATCAGCTGATGTTGGAAGCTTTGAACACGAATAAGGTGTCAGAGGAACAATGAGTTTGAGGACTGAGGTTCAGACTCACAGAGAAGTTCTTCCCAGACTGCACATTTTGGCAAACGCTGTCCTGCAGGAGGAAGCAGAGGGAATCAATATGGCAGGTTTACTGTCATTGTCTAAAGAAACTATGTAGGACTGATGAGAATGGAAGTTCTGTCTTATTTACAAGGAAAGAATTTAATCACGATTTTTGTCAAGCAACTGAATTGGTATTTGTGAGTTGTCATAATCACTTAACATATTATTGCATATAATATTGCTGCTTTTGAGAAGCAATAGATATTTGAACATTAGACCAACCCACCCTTAATAATGATTGAAAAATCTCAAAAGTAATATAAACTTAAAGTGGAAGACTTAATTATATGATAAGATAGACTTTCTTATTCCCAAAAGTAGATTTAAAAAAGATACATCAAAATAGCCTAAACATGTAGAATGGTATCAGCGAAATAAAATTAAAACAAATATGTTAATGAGGAAAAACCTGAACTAGGTAAACTAAAGGCATGAATTATTACATTGATCTCTGTTTGATCGGCCCAGGAACATCTGTTTGTGTTCCATCCACAACCAGCTTTGATGCACTGCTGACACCTGAAGAGAAACAATCACATATTAGTGTTGAAATCATCAAGAAAACGATAATGTCCAAAAATACAACATAAAACAAAGAGACTCCTCAGTAGTAATACATTTTACTTGGTGATGACACATAATGTTGTGTTATTAGTGATCCATCTTCATAATCTTTATAATTGATTGGACTTACAAGACTGAACTTGGTGGTCCACTGATGTCAGAGCAGTTAGTCAACCTCAGCTGTTCTGACAGTTGTGTTGAACCAAGTCTAAATTTCACTGTGACATGCAGACCTGTTAAATAAAATAAATAAATAAAAAAAACACGATCAGTGTCATAGCCTTCAATTGCTAATTTTTAGACATATATGTTTAATGAGTTGCAACAGTTTGTAATAACGAACAGCTCAGATTTGTCAACTAGTAAAGAATATTTCATCTGTCAGAGTCAGCTCTGTAATGTTTCTATTTTGCTTTTTGGGAAGTGTTGCAGATCAGTAAGCAGGTCTGACTGCAAAGTATTTCATTCGTTGGATTATTTATGAAAACTCACTGACCATCAGCAGGAAGTGTACGATCAGACAGGATGCAGGTGCATTGTGGGAACTGTGGAGGAGGGTTATTCAAAGCACAAATCGAGCTGGACCTTGCAGTGAACTGACAGGTAAAGTTGGACGACACTTCCTGGCCCACAGTCAAGTGTGTGTGGATTTTTAGTAAAATCTGAAAATGAAGAACATGTGTGAGAAATACCTGAAAGCCACAAATGATTGCAGTCCCGACTGTGTTTGTAAGCTGTACCTGTCCGTTTGTGTCCTTTTCAACTTTGTGGGAAATCATTTTGTGCTGGGACTCATCAGGAATGGACAGCCAGTCTGAATCTGTGCAGTCATCTTCAAATGTGCAGCTAGGAGAAGAAGGAGAAATGATCACCAAGTTCAGAATAGTTTGGAGACATCAGCTGCATGTTGTTTCTCTCACCTGCTTTTAGAGCCACACCAACCACAGTATGGATCCTGTGCAGACCAACACTCCTGCACACTTGTGTACGTGCTGCACTTTGACACAGGAACTCGCCTTATCTAGAACAACAAACACTTTAAAATGCAGCACAGGTACATGTGACATTAAGATAATCAGTAAATAATTTAAGTACCTGGTTTCTAAATGGCACATACACATGTTTATGACCCACTGGATCCAGATGTAATTTGGGAAACACTTTGCGATCATCACTTGTCCTGTAGAGCACCGTGGGACAGGCAGCGTGATAGTTCCTGTCCACAGACAGCTGACAACAAGAATTTGTGAAAATAAGAATTCACGTTTTTATGTTTAATGAACATTTCAATTGCTTATTTTTCTCTGACCACTATCTTCCAAATGAAAGGCTGTTTATTTTAAGTTTTCCCTCATTCATAAGAAGCTCTTATGTGTTTGTGCTGCTTGGATTCAGTGTCATGCTGATATCTGCTGTATATGTTGTGAAACAGTCGGTATTTCTTATCTGTAAAACAAACTTTCCGACTTAATCACAAACTGTGATCAAAGAGTCGATATTATGACCGAAAAAAATCAAACCATGACAACATCCCTCTCAGCTTGTTTCTCTATCTCTTGCTCTCGTCATATTAGATAAAATACTTGTTGAAGCTTTTTGAGCTTTCAGGGTCACAGCTCTCATTTCTCCACTCCACAAACAAAACCTTGCAGTGTGTGAACAGATGAACTCACAGTGAGACTAAGAGCACACAAAGAAGCTACAGGGACCACAAGTGACTGCAGTTTGCAGCAGACTTCAACAATGAAATAAAATGAGACTAGTTCAAATAAGCAAGCTAAAAAATCATGAATAATTTGCCTCTTAAAAAGTTTTGGTTTTTATTTATCTTGGGTCAATGGTTGTTCGTGATTTTATGAATAGATGCTAATTCAACAAATATATTTTGGTGACAGAACTATCTTTCATGTTTGTTTCATATGAGGAAGCCAGTGCATTTCAGGATGATGAAATGGCATCTTAAAATCAGGCTGGTAAACTAAGTACTTTAGATGTTTCATTTCATACACACCTTAATGAGCTGGCCGTCTCCTGTCCCAATGAAGAAAACCATCCAGCCTCTCTGCCTCACTGCCAGCACAGAGGTCATGTAGCTGTGCCTGAAGAGGACTGCCTTAGGTTTTAGGATCTTTGGCTGAGAAACAAACACACTGATCATCAAATCTGATATTGTAGATATGTTAAGATTAGAACTTTTTCTGATGATGATCAGAAAAAGGTCCCACATATGTTTAGGCCCCAGAGTTCAGTGCTACACCCCTGCTCTCAACTACATATTCAAATAGTGATGAAGTCAAACATCATTCAGTGAAACTCAGTTTGTCTGTCACATGCACCAGCAGACATACCAGCAGCTTAAATAATTCAGACTCCTTTTTCTTGTGTCTTCAGTAAAACTTTAGAATTTCTTTGATTTTGTGTGTATATATATATGTATATATATATATATATATATATATGTATATACAGTGGGGCAAAAAAGTATTTAGTCAGCCACCGATTGTGCAAGTTCCCCCACCTAAAATGATGACAGAGGTCAGTAATTTGCACCAGAGGTACACTTCAACTGTGAAAGACAGATTGTGAAAAAATAAAAATAAAAAATCCATGAATCCACATGGTAGGATTTGTAAAGAATTTATTCGTAAATCAGGGTGGAAAATAAGTATTTGGTCAATAACAAAAATACAACTCAATACTTTGTAACATAACCTTTGTTGGCAATAACAGAGGTCAAACGTTTACTATAGGTCTTTACCAGGTTTGCACACACAGTAGCTGGTATTTTGGCCCATTCCTCCATGCAGATCTTCTCGAGAGCAGTGATGTTTTGGGGCTGTCGCCGAGCAACACGGACTTTCAACTCCCGCCACTATATGGGGCGGGAGTTGAGGTCTGGAGACTGGCTAGGCCACTCCAGGACTTTCAAATGCTTCTTACGGAGCCACTCCTTTGTTGCCCGGGCGGTGTGTTTTGGATCATTGTCATGTTGGAAGACCCAGCCTCGTTTCATCTTCAAAGTTCTCACTGATGGAAGGAGGTTTTGGCTCAAAATCTCACGATACATGGCCCCATTCATTCTGTCCTTAACACGGATCAGTCGTCCTGTCCCCTTGGCAGAAAAACAGCCCCATAGCATGATGTTTCCACCCCCATGCTTCACAGTAGGTATGGTGTTCTTGGGATGCAACTCAGTATTCTTCTTCCGAGTTGAGTTGAGTTTATACCAAAAAGTTCTACTTTGGTTTCATCTGACCATATGACATTCTCCCAATCCTCTGCTGTATCATCCATGTGCTCTCTGGCAAACTTCAGACGGGCCTGGACATGCACTGGCTTCAGCAGCGGAACACGTCTGGCACTGCGGGATTTGATTCCCTGCCGTTGTAGTGTGTTACTGATGGTGACCTTTGTTACTTTGGTCCCAGCTCTCTGCAGGTCATTCACCAGGTCCCCCCGTGTGGTTCTGGGATCTTTGCTCACCGTTCTCATGATCATTTTGACCCCACGGGATGAGATCCTGCGTGGAGCCCCAGATCGAGGGAGATTATCAGTGGTCTTGTATGTCTTCCATTTTCTGATGATTGCTCCCACAGTTGATTTTTTTCACACCAAGCTGCTTGCCTATTGTAGATTCACTCTTCCCAGTCTGGTGCAGGTCTACAATACTTTTCCTGGTGTCCTTCGAAAGCTCTTTGGTCTTGGCCATGGCGGCGTTTGGAGTCTGACTGTTTGAGGCTGTGGACAGGTGTCTTTTATACAGATGATGAGTTCAAACAGGTGCCATTCATACAGGTAACGAGTGGGGGACAGAAAAGCTTCTTCCAGAAGACGTTACAGGTCTGTGAGAGCCAGAGATTTTCCTTGTTTGAGGTGACCAAATACTTATTTTCCACCCTGATTTACGAATAAATTCTTTACAAATCCTACCATGTGGATTCATGGATTTTTTTTTCACATTCTGTCTCTCACAGTTGAAGTGTACCTCTGGTGCAAATTACTGACCTCTGTCATCATTTTAAGTGGGGGAACTTGCACAATCGGTGGCTGACTAAATACTTTTTTGCCCCACTGTACATATATATATATATATATGTAAGTGTTTTTTATGGGAAAGTTTGAGCCTAACATTAACTGTTTATGTGAAGTAGCAGACTGAGTCTGAATCGATTGATGTTTCTAGTTTTGTGACCACACTGTGTGATAAAGTAATCTGCCTCTCTGTGAACATTTTGCTTTCATGATTGTCCACATGAAAATGTGGAGGCACAGATGGAAACTACATTCAGGAACCATTCAGAACATGTTTAGAAGTTATACAGCGACCCACCGTCACTTCTGATGGCACAGAGGTGTAGAAGTCTGGATCTCTGTCGGTGTTCCTGCTGTAATCAGGGCTGATGTCAAACACCATCAGCTTGGTGTCGGTATCTCCTCCATCCACACTGAACACGCCGCTCCAAAGCACCGGCTGCTCCCCCGGGATGACCGAGGAGGCCACGAGTCTGCTGCTGTCACCGTCAGAGACACTGAGAGTTGCGCCCCGCAGAGACTTGAGTGTATCAGTTTTGCTTTTTTCGCCTTTGAGCCAAATGAGACGGACTCTGTTTGTTTGAGCTGAGAGCGCGTTGGAGAACAGATAGATGGTTGAATTAAGCTGAAACCCGTCAACAAACTCCACATCACCTTTACTTGTGATCTGAGGTGTGCCTGAAGCTCTATCAGTTATAGAAAATATACCTCCACCTTGTTTGTTATCTGTATTTTGAAGGTTGATAGTCTTCTTATTGATACCACACTTGTTGTTTTCGGGCTTTTCTCTGTTTTGTTGGATCGCGGTCAGAATGTAAGTGTCAGTCTGAGTTTTCTTCTTCACATCCACCAGAAAGCTGACTGACCTGCTGCTGCTTTTCAGAGGTCCCACCTGGATGTGTTCTCTGTACAGAAGGTTGGAGATGTTCTTCAGGTCCAGAACCTCGCAGTAACTGCAGTCATCGTCAGTCACACCGCAGCTGATCAGAGAGTCATTGCTTGTAAAAGGCAACAACACGTTGATGCTGAAAGTTGCGTTCCCCTCAGCTGTGTCAGAAACCCGGTGAAACTGCACATCATCCTGCTGGTTTCCGGTCTTTATTATTCCCCTCTGGGTCAGACTGTTGATCAGAGTCAGGTCGTGGCTCAGCTGGTAGAGCCTCTCCTCTGTGGCGATGTAAACCGTGTTGGAGGTCATGGCGAATTGGCGGATGTTTCCATCAAAGGTAAAGCCTCCATCCTCCTCCTGGCACAGACCCAGTTTTCCCCAGAGAACAGAAAGCAGAGCGAGCAGCAGGATCATCTTGTAGCAGCAGTGATACTTGTGCCTGAGACACCGTCATGCACTGAAGGTCTGCATGGCACTCTGCTCTGAGACACAGTGCCTCTAAACTCGTGCGTAAAAGCGCAGTGCGCCTCTGCTGAAAAGAGAAGTGTTGAAAGTGGAAGGAAGCACGCCCAGTTAATAGAAAAATCCGATTTTAATTTTAGGATTTAACATCATTAATATTTTCCCTCAGCTGTTTTCTTCATTTTCTGCCATCTTCTCAAGTCTGTACAGTTTAGTGTGACAGCAGAACCTGAACAAAATCTAAACAGTGACAGCACTCAGCGAATGAGAAAGCGTTTGTTGAACCTTCAGTAAGTTGTTACACACTGAAGGACGACAATGTTCATCCAGGTGCACACTGAGGTTTATTAATCTGAAACATACCTGAATAATAGTTCTGCGTTACTGTTGACTTCCATTACCACGACAGACCTGTGTTACTTTTGTAAGAGATGACTTTGCCAGTCTTTTATTTGTGTGATCTGCCACCTACTGGAGAAACTCAGTAGGTGGCAGATCGCCACCTACTATCACCTTAGAGCCACGTCAGGTGAGAGCAAATGAGCTTTTTCATCTGTACTATGATGTCAAAGGATACACACTGTATGACTTTAATAAAGACAGAATATTTTAATTCGATGTGTTTCTATCTAATTTGAACTTTGCATCAGCTGAGCACAGGTCCACTGATCCCTGCAAAACACACACAACTTCCTACAAGTCCTAATGACAGAACAACAAAGGCGACATCCAGTGTCAGCTCTGGGAAGTTACTTTCTCATGTTTCTGGCATCCGTTAAATTATCACCCACCAAAATATGAAAATATGACTTCTTCTACTCTAACAAAAACCACCAGATTGTTATATAATAACAAAAATTTGATTCATTCTTATTTCTGATGCTAGTCTGAACAAAGTGTTGGTCATAATACAACTGTGAAAATGTCCCACTCTGTGCTACCACTGTGGAAACAATATGAGTTTAATGTTGACAGTGTTGCTGTAAGACAGGTCTGTTCTATAGTACTTTGGATAAGTTGGAGAGATCTTCTCAAATTTGAGCTCTAATCACTAGACCACAATCACATGTTTCCAAATCTGTTAACAGAAACTCCAAACGACCACATCACTCTGAGTCTGAGATACGAGAGCAGCTTTAATGTACGGAACAAACAGAATGTAAGAACTATTAAGACTTTTAATTTGTTCATAGTTCATAGTGTAAATGATTCAAAGAGTCAAAGAAAGACTCTGCAAACAAAGATTAACAGTAGTGATCCAGTTTAAAATATTGACCCACAATAAACATATTCAACTGTCTTTCCTAACCCCAACCCTCACTCTGAGCATCATCTAGCTCAGCTCACTGCTCAAGACAATAATTTAAATTGTTGACTACTTGTAGTATCAGGGATTTCCCAGACAGCGGTGATGAAAGCAACACATCTGGCATTATGAAAAGGGAAAATTAAATGCAGGCAGTAATGACGTCGGCAGTAATGACACCCAGTTACGCTAATCGGAGGTCACTAAAATCAATATTGAATCTGTGTGGAACTTTGCCAAAACAGTGTCAGACTCTGTAGTTTTCTCTGGTCCCCAATCAGACCAGGAGTGACATGTTTAGCCGCATGTTCTCCTTAAATTGTTGGCTTTCTGAGTGGTGAAGAAACTGTGAGCCAGGAGGGAGGGGGTGAGTGAGTGAGTCCTGAGAAATTTTTTTGTTAAGATACTGGATGTTGTTTTCGCCACAATTTTAATTATAAGCTAGATACATTGCTGCTAACAGCAACAGGGATGAGTCAGTGAGTTGGTTGGGCTTGTGAATCACGATTCATGAGTCAGTAAAGTGATTCTCGAGTACTGAACGATTCGTTCATGATTTGCGTATCACTAGCTAGGACCAATTCTGTTTACATTTACATGCTTCCCTTAGGCAGTATCATTATAAAACATAGCATACATTTTCACTGCTATGCCGATGACACCCAGCTCTATCTATCTGTGAAGCCAGATCACACACACCAATTAGTTAAACTGCAGGATTGTCTTAAAGACATAAAGACCTGGATGGCCGCTAACTTTCTGCTTCTTAATTCAGATAAAACTGAGGTTATTGTACTCGGCCCTAAAAATCTTAGAAATATGGTATCTAACCAGATTCTAACTCTGGATGGCATTACCTTGGCCTCCAGTAACGCTGTGAGGAACCTTGGAGTCATTTTTGACCAGGACATGTCCTTCAACGCACATATTAAACAAATATGTAAGACTGCTTTCTTCCATTTGTGCAACATCTCTAAAGTTAGAAATATCCTGTCTCAGAGTGACGCTGAAAAACTAGTTCATGCATTTATTACTTCCAGGCTGGACGACTGTAATTCATTATTATCAGGATGTCCAAAAAACCCGCTGAAAAGCCTTCAGCTAATCCAAAATGCTGCAGCAAGAATGCTGACAGGGACTAGAAAGAGAGAGCCTGTTTTGGCTTCCCTTCATTGGCTTCCTGTTAAATCCAGAATTGAATTCAAAATCCTGCTCCTCACATACAAGGTCTTAAATAATCAGGCCCCATCTTATCTTAATGATAATGGTCATATCACCCTATTAGAGCACTTCGTTCTCGCTCTGCAGGCCTACTTGTTGTTCCTAGAGTATTTAAAAGTAGAATGGGAGGGAGAGCCTTCAGTTTTCAGGCCCCTCTTCTGTGGAACCAGCTTCCAGTTTGGATTCAGGAGACAGACACTATCTCTACTTTCAAGATTAGGCTTAAATCTTTCCTTTTTGCTAAAGCATATAGTTAGGGCTGGACCAGGTGACCCTGAATCCTCCCTTAGTTATGCTGCAAAAGATGTAGGCTGCTGGGGGATTCCCATGATGCATTGAGTTTTTCCTTTCCAGTCACCTTTCTCACTCACTATGTGTTAATAGACCTCTCTGCATTGAATCATATCTGTTATTAATCTCTGTCTCTTTTCCACAGCATGTCTTTCATCCTGTCTTCCTTCTCTCATCCCAACCGGTCGCAGCAGATGGCCCCGCCCCTCCCTGAGCCTGGTTCTGCCAGAGGTTTCTTCCTGTCAAAAGGGAGTTTTTCCTTGCTCACAGGGGGTCATATGATTGTTGGGTTTTTCTCTGTATGTACTGTACAATATAAAGTGCCTTGATGTCACTTTTGTTGTGATTTGGCGCTATATAAATAGAATTGAATAAAATTGAATTGAATTGATGCAACAGCATTAATGGTCATCTCTGCCTAGCAATGTGAGCCATTCATATTCAGGTGTCATCTTCGCAATGACTCTTAAGCGAATTATGATAATGTGTAGTAAGAGGAGTCCAGGCTGACAACTACACTAATTTAAAGAGTAGAACAAGAGCTGACAGAGGCCACTGAAAGATGGAACCAATAGAATATGTTTTGCAGGTAAGCATGTAAAAGCAGTGACATTTTTTTCTTTCTTTATTGCCAGAAATGTTTGTGGTGATGTACTGATATACCAATAGCCGATCCAAGGACAAGACTGTGCACCCGCCCATCCAGGGCTACACAGCTGTTATAACTGGACTGTGTGACTGTCATGGTCCTGGGTCATTTTGACCCAGCTTTTTTTGTTTCCTTTTGGTATCACCTTGTGTTTTGTGTTAATTCTGATTTTGGTATTAGTTCTTAGGGTTTGGTTCTTGTGTTTAGTGCTTGAGTGTTTTTATCAGCCCTACCTGTGTCTGTCCTCTGTACTCTGTTTGTATCCCCGAGTTTGTGTTGTAAAACAGTCTGTGAGTTTCCTGTTTTACTTTGTAGGTTTGTGTCTCGTTATGCCCATTAGTTCCAGCTGGGTTCCCTTCCTGTGTGCCATTTCCTGATTACCTGGTGTGTATAGTGTGTGTCTGCCTGTGCTCCTCCACTATGTTTCTCTGCGTCTCTCTGTCCAGCCTTTCTCATCTGCCATCTCTGAGTTTCTCCCGCTGACCTTATGTTCCAGGTTTGTTTGTTAGTTTACCCAGTTTAGGGTTATGTTCAGTTCTGCCCTCACCTCTGTTATTTTCACTGTAAATAAACCTCCACTTGCATCTCCATTACCGTCTGCATCTTGGGTTCTCATTTATTCTACCACACGACTGCTGCCCCAGCCGTGACAGTGACTCTCAATGAAGCACAAGGTTGCTAGATCAAAACTGGCAACCTTAAAATGGAGATCCTGGAAACTTCCTTTACCTGGATGGACTTGCATCAAGACTGAAAAAGGAGAGCAGGTCTGAGCTACTAGGCAATTTGTTTTCTCATGTTTACATGATTAGGGGAGTTTACATTTCTTTCTTTTTTTTTAATCATAGATTTAAGAATAGATAGTCTTTCTATAGACAGAGCTATAGAGGTTACACTATAGATTTAAGATTAACCGGTCAGAGTGGGCACGCTCCGTTTTGCGCAACTACTTCTAAATCCTTGTAGAACTGCAACCACGTAAGCTAGCGCAATAATTTTTTTTTGCATATGAAACCGGAGGAGTTGCATTTACATCTTATGCCATCGGCTTTTCCTAGGTCACGGTTTCCTTCCACATAAAGCTATACAAAAACTGCATAAAAAGCGCTTGCAGCAACAAAAACATAATATTCCAGAAACACGCTTTGCCGATCCGATCAGCTGTTCATAACACTTCCTACGTTAGAATAGACGTCAGCGTGAACTTTTGCATGTCCACCATTACTTGCCCGAAACCGAAAGTGATGTCATTTTCACGGAAATCTAGTTTGTTTTTTTTTTTTCTTTTTCTTTTCTTTTTTACCATCAGGGCCTCATGAGCCTATACTGGTGTTTTTAAAAGTTATGTTTGACTTTATGACTTTCTGTGTCGTTTCTGGGATGCTTAGAACTAAAATAGCACTGCTGGAAATAGTTTATTTTGATGCATATGCTGCGTTTTTGCAAATTTGCATTATAATATTTATTTTCGTTTTTCCTGCAGTATATAAAAATTAGTGTATTTCAAAAATAAAACTATGAAGACACTAAAAATAAATTTCCTGTGGTGGGAAACTATTTTGTGCAACTTTTTTGTATTTACAGTTGAGGGATAAGCCTCTTAAATTTCTCTAACTAGAAATATGTTAAAAAAACAAAAATGATTTTCAATTTTTTTGTAGTTTATTGCACTTTCTTGCACTTTATGTAATTTCTATGCACTTAATGCATACATATTATTAAAATGTAGGCTCTAATGGTTGTACTGATGTATAGCAACTTGAAATGCTCCCAAAAATGGCACTACAACATGTAAAAATATAAGCTGTGGCGGACTTGGTTCTATGGTAGGTCTTAAAGGGCAACTTAAACTGTAATTTCAGGATTTGCTATTGAATAATGTTTCAGTGATCACCAATGTATGTAAGAGTACAAAGTGTGACAACCAACCATGGTCGACCTCAGGGCTGGACAAAACAATCGGCCCTTTTTTCCTTTTTCATCCAAACAGCCCAGTATGATGACTAGTTGGATCGCTGGACAAGAAATGAACCACTGGCCTGCTGCCAATGTTTGTATGGCCATTGCCCACTGCCTCCCCATCTCCAGCTGCCTCCCAATGCACTGTTGTAGCATTTCTCGGCTGGGATGTAGGAGCAATATCTTTTCTTTAATGATAAAACAGGTGTGAGTCATATCGTATGTCTACTTCTTTTTAGTTTGTACGCATGTTATGTGAGGGGTATTTCAATGAATGGGTAGGAAATATATTCACCCGGTCACTTTTATGGCCTTTTCAAGCATTGTAACTTTACCCTACACTCTTCATCTCTCTTGTACACTGTTCATTGCTTTGGATGGTTGACCCCAGGTATTTACAGTAAACTCATCTGCATTCACTACCTCCCTACATATCACATAGTCACCTGTGAACATCGTAGTCCATGGAGACTTCTGCCTGACCTCATCTGTAAAAACTATCCATCACTATTGTAAATAAGAAGGGGCTCAGCACTAATGCTTGATGTAATCCCACCCCAACTTTGTACCCATCTGTCACTCCTACTGCACACCTCACTACTGTCTTACTGTCCTCAGTGTATCAACATCACATACTTCTGTCACTCCTGACTTCAACAGCATTAACAGATTTAACTCTCGGTAGTTATCACAGCTCTGCACATAACCCTTGTTCTTTAAATTTGGCACCGGGACACTTCTTCTTCACTTCTCCACTCTTCTTCTACCCTCACTTCCTCCTTACTAATCCTCTGCACTTTGAAACTCATTAACTGCCCTCCATCTGTCCTCCTCTTTCTCATTTTCTACATTTATGAAGCCTCAAAGTGCTCCTTCTATCTTAACAACATAGAAGAAAGCATTGCAATGGTTTTGGTGTTTTTTTTGACAGTGTACTGTTTTTGTAATGTTTTGAAAATTATGTAAGGACACCACTATCTACTATCTTAGATATATCATTCATCTGCCTTACCTTCATTGTAATCTAAAATCACTTCACAGTTTAGTGCTCTCCCGCTTATAATAATGCAAACATAGGTTTGAAAGAAAAGAGTTTATGTGATTTTTAAATTATGGTGATTATTTTATTACCTCAAATCCTGTGAGGCGAAAAACCTCCAAATTCATTTTAGCCACCAGGGATCACCTCAATACAATATTTAGCGTGAAATAAAAGTTTATTTTGCCTGTTTATGAAGAAGAACCAAAGCATCTGAAAATGGAAACTACAAAGAAAAATAGTTTCAGTTCCTAAAAAGCTTTGTAATAATTTTGCTTAACTTCATGAACTGAACAAACAAACAGTAAACTTCCCAAGAACACTCAGGCCGATCAGTGGTCAGAGCTTATTCATCTCAACAGTGAGTCTCTTCTGCCAGAAATAGATGATCATCAACACTGAAAGACAAACAGTAACTCACTTAAACTGAAATATCATCCATAAAGTGGAGAAGAAAAATGTTTAATTATTTCTGCTGAAATCAAAGTGGAAAGTGGTGTAAAACAATCATTTTGCCCAAGATTGTCTAAGAAACCATAAATGTAGAAAAGAAACATTTCTGTTGCTTACCTGCAATAACACAGGGTATCGGCATGAAACGTAATATCTGAAGGGCTTCGTGTAACTGGGACTCAAGCCCAAGACTTACTGTCCTGTCACCATAATTTATCTACAAAATAAAGAGAAACATTTTGCAGAGAGAGGTCTCATCTGAGCAATGGGTCAAAATCTTTATTGTATGCATAAATATTATTTTGAAGTTTGAAAGGCTATTGTCTTTCAGCAATACAGACGAAAAAGTCTGTTTGGCCTCACGATACATGGTTATCTCAGTTTCAGGTTTCTCCTCTAGAAAACCTCAAACTGAGAACTTTGATGTTGTCATTTCCACAAAGAAAGGAAGTTTTCTAAAGAACACCTCACCATACAACAAGTTTGGTTTGTTTTTTTTCTCTGTTACTTATCTCTATTGATGGGATTTCCGGCTCTTTTTAGAGAACCGGCTCTTTCGACTCGGCTCACTAAAAAGAGCCGGCTCTTTCAACTCCGAACTGGCTCTTTAGGTTGTTTTGTTGCTTTAGTTAATTTATTATTAACAACAATATAAAATTATGCACAAAAGGAATTACTAATATAGAAAAAAAAGTGGTTTTATTTATATATGTTTATATATCTTCTCTTCTGGCTCTTGGCGAAGGCGGTCGCACTTTTTCTCCTCTCCTCCTTCCCCTTATCTTCCCTGCTTAGCCTCTTGTGTCCTTGTCTTGTCTCGTGTGTATTACTTTACCTCGAACAGTCTCTCACTGTCGTTCTCTAAAACCTAAAACAGAATTATGGATTTGATCAACTGGTCTCTGAATGCTATTGACACCCTTTTCTCAACAAGAAGTCTGGGCTCGGGAGAGCCTGAGTGCCCTGGAGGGACTTTCCCTGCCGGATACACGATGGACGGGTGGCATAACTGGAGGGTCATGTCGATCGAGGACGCTGAAGATATCTATCTATTCGGAACCATGATAACAGGGTTCTTGCTGATTGGAGCTGGCTTGGCCCTGACTTATCGGAGAAATAAGAGAGCGGAACCAGCTGTTCAAACCCCCCCAAGGCTGCCCGCTGGAATCGAAGCGATGGGACGAGGCGCGACCTCTCACAACGAACGCAGCATGGTTAACACCTTGGAGACGCTTACAGCTGCCGTGAAGACTCAAAATAACAACATTGAGCGTATGATGGGATACATCAGAGAGAGGCCTGCTCAAAATGAGACCCTTGAGCGAAAGTTAGATCACATCACAGAATGGCTCACTGCAGTTGTGGGGTCTCAGAATCAAAAGAATGACAACACCACCGAACAGAAGTTTGATACCATCATGGGGAGGCTCGCGGCTCTCCAACGGGAGATCGAGAGACCAGTGTTAGAGTGCTAAATTCGGAGCTGCTCGCATAAAGGAGAAATCAACAATATTCAACATATGGACACCACGGCGCCAGCTGCTCAGGCCCAAGGCTGGAGCCGACCAAAACAACTCCCTGATAACGACTGTGTGATGACTATTCTTCCCATCCCATGCAAGGCCACCTGGGTTGGCTAGCAGACTGTTTACTTAGCCTGATTGAGCGAAGGACACCGTCTCAGCTGAACTCTGGACACGCACACACATACACTTACACTGATAAGCACGCACTCATCCCCCTCCCTTTCCAAACGCCTTCGATGCTTGTTTCCTGTGGGGGAAGATGGCGGGTCTGTGTGCCGCGCTGGAATGGTAGCGCTGTGTAGGACGACTGCTGTGTTCCTTCAGATTACTCCTCACCCCCTACCCAACCCCTGTGGCTTGTCACGTGCTCCAATGTTGTAATGTGGACATTTATGTGCGCTCTGTGTAGAGGAGTTTTTTTTGTTTCCTGTTCTCATGCTGTCCTCCCATAGGTGCCCAGCGTGAGAAGAGGTCTCTTTTTTTCCTCTTGTACTTTTCCCATTGTTGTGTACTTTTTCAGTGTTTTTTTTTCTGTAACGCTGCTGATCTCCGACTGTATTCCCATGTGATGTCTTTGTTGTGTGTGCAAGTCGGGGGTCCTATTCCTCTGCGGGGCAACCTGCATATGGCCAATAAAGCATTCATTCAATTCAATTCAATTCAATATAAATATGTGCGGTGGTCCCTAGAGACAAAGCACGTACAAACTCCAGAACACATTTCTAGCATTAACTGAACTTCCTTAACAGAGCTACCTAGATCACTCAAATTACACATTGAAAGCATATGTGTATTGTTTGTGTATTTATACACAAGCACTCATATATATATTCAAATAATTAAAAAAAATACACATTTACCTGTTACTACCACACACCAAATCCGGTCGTTGGTACTTGCTGGCTTGTGTAGCCACTAGGTAACAAAAGCTCAACACTGCGCCTAGCATCCTAGCTAGGGATGGGTATCGTTTAGGTTTTATCCGCCAAATCGATACTTTTGAAACGGTGCCGGTGCTTAAACGGTGCTCAAACCGGTGCTTAAAGAATGGAGAACACAAAATTGGTCCAAAAACCTCTCATGTTCAGCTGTTTTTTTGTAAAAAGATAACAATGTTAGCCTTTTCTGCAGCTATAGGGGATTTATGGCATCACTCTTGGCTGGAAGCAGTGCTTAAACAATGGAAAAAACACAAACTTTGTCCAACAATGTTATGTTTAACTGTTTTCCACTTTTTCTTTGGTCATTTTAGCCTTTTTGGAACTTACATGCATTAATGTAATAACGTGGTTAGCCTACTCAACGTAAATTACACACGAATATTAAGCTACTCACGCAGAGAAGAACGGCTGCTGCTGCCATCATCATCCTTCATCATTTCTGCTACACTGGCAGGGCTAGGGGCCAGGACTCTCCTCTTAGGGTTTTTGGGGGATGTTGCTAACTCCGGGTCCGATAAAAGGCACCACACCCGCAGTAGATGTGCTCGATGTGAGGCCCCAGGGCTCTCCTCAGCTCTTTCTGGGTTAGTGGCACGGCTGCCCCTCTGTTGGTCTTCCTTGGTCTCTTGTGTTCTGAGGGCCTCTGGATGTCTGGAGTCTTGATCTCCTCCATACCTGCTTCAAGCCCTGGAGGACGAGGCTATGGCTCCCCACACCCTCTAGCAGATCATTACATGAAGGAACCTTTTAAATACAAGCGCGCTCATGGTCACAGGTGTACACACTAGAGATGGACGATCCGATATTACGTATCGTATCGGTCTGATACTGACGTAAATTACTGGATCGGATATCGGAGGGAAATAAAAAATGTAATCCGATCCATTGAATATCAAAAAAGCACCTCACAAAACTTGCGACATGGTGTAACTCTGCTCATAACCGTAGCACGTTGGAGCAATATGCATCACGTGATAGAGCGGCTGTGCATATTTGCAGCCTGGCTAGCAATCCGGCATTTCATCTCTGAGGAAGTTATCCCAGAGAGAAGTAAAGCAAGTGTGTAAGTTCATCTCTGAATGTTTATAAAGCATTCCCGCGTTAAGCTTAACAACCAATATATGGAGCGACTGCCTCTTCTCTCTCCCTCCCTCTCCTGCTGCTACTTCAATCATGAAACTGATCAATGATCAGCTGATCGGTTTTTCTGTCGCGAAGTCCATCTCTCTTGTTTGTTTATTGCCCACTTCGCACCAGAAAGAGGAAACCAGTGGCTGAACAACAGCAGCACGTTTAAGCTTAAGCTGTTGTTAGAATGGATTTATTATTACTTTCTACACCAGGATCTTTTTCTACGTAGCTGACGGCTGGTAACTGTGCAGGGGCGGATCTAACAAAGTTCAGCCAGGGGGGCCGATAGGGCATTAACAGTGAAAAGGGGGGCACAAAGACATACTTTTCTTTCTTATTCTCATTTAAAATGTCTAGCTTTTAATAAATATTTATCTGAATCTTACACCCAAAGTTTTAATCTGATGTAAAATGTATAGAAGTCCATTATTGTATATAGTAACTGTTAAGTCTAATATACCCTAGTAAGCTATAGTACTTTTTCCGTTGGGAAGGTGCGATCTGTGCAGTCTGCAATTCTGTTGAAGAAATTTAATTATTCTTCAAAATTAATTGATTTCGGTGCATTTTCTCCCCCACACCGCATCAAGTTGATTACGTTGATTAAGCATCATGAGGTGGAGGGTGGGTGGTTCCCTTTTTTTTTTTTTTTTTTTTTTTTTGCTGGGAGTTTTAGGACCCTATTAGTTAGGTTGCTTACTCTTTAAAATACCAGAATAGGGAGGATGGAGTAGGTTTAAGTTTATTAGATTGATCAGTATTGCTGAACTATGAAATATTTTGGGTGCAGTGTATTTTTTGCATACAGGTATAACAGAATAGCTTTAGTGTTTTGTTTTTTTAACTTGTGTATGAACTTATACAAAAAGCAGCAAGATATTAAAAAAAAGTTTTATTGATTAAAAAAAACACACTATACAGGGCTCTAGAGTGTGACCAATTTGGTCGCGAATGCGACCAAATTTTTCAGTGGTGCGACTAAAAATAAATATTTGGTCGTACAGGTGCGACCAACTGTTCCGGTAACAAAACAAAAAAATCTCTGTAACTCTCCGTGTGGTCAACAACAGACACACATTATGCCCCTATCGTGGACTAAACCAATCAGAGATAGTCAGGGGCGGGACCTCTCTGATTGGCCGTGGTCCAGTTGAAAGTGCAGGTGGAAGAGAGAGGTGAGTAGCTTGAATAAAGCGATATCAATTCATTAACGGATTCCACACAAAGACCTAAACACGGAGCGGACCCAACACATCAGAATCAGCTTCGTCTTTCTCGGCTTTCTCACCCGACGGCCTGAACACTACACGCTGTCGGAGCTTAGCGATTCTTCGGGTCCGCGCTGTGTTTACGTCTTTTTGCGCTGATTCTGAGCTGCAGGTTTTGCGCCTCTCCAACCAAAATTCACCGAGCCTGCAGCAAAAGAAGCAGCAAACTGCGCTTCACATTTGATCAATGTCGTCATGAATTCCCTCTGACTTTTGCTGTTTTGCTTCCACCACGATAAAAATCACACTCCCTGCACAGCTCTCTCTCTCTCTGTACTTCAGGAACAGTTTCCCGTCTCAAATCTGTTTTCTGCATTATTCATTCGCTTATTACCCACCAGTCTAGCGTTGTTTACAGCGCTTTTTCTTTTTTCACTTAAATGACCTCGGACAAGAAAGCCTAATTTCTGCTGTTCAATACTGAAGAAATTTAAATTTCTTAAAATTATGCAAAATTGCAGAATATTTTTAAGGTTATCTGCTATAAAAAGCCAGACCAGGAAAATCTCCTTCATGTTTTCCTGTGTTTTATTCTCAGTTACTTTCACACAAAGGCATCTTCTGTGATTTTCACAATTCTGATGAAGTCTCATGTGTATCAGTACTGATAAATGATCAGAATTATAATATTTCTGACTGTCTGAGGCTAAATTGAATCAAATCAGGACTTTGAGAACCGGAATTGAATGGATTATAGAAATCAGTGATGATACTCAGCCCTAGTGAGCAGCCTAGGCCTGAGAGAAGTGGATGTACTGTAGCTGTGGGTAATAAGAAAAGATGAAAAGAACTATTGATAACTTTTTTGTTAAGTTAAGGCCTGATCTGTCTGAAATTCATAGCCAGTGCTCTGACACGGTGCCATCAATATTTGAATGCTGAAAAAGCACATTATATGCTGCAGTAAATGCACTGCCCAAGTGTCCCCTCTCCCCACGGCCTTTCAGCAGCAGACAGCAGCAAACAGGTCGTCAGAGGAGGCCAAGATGATGATTAAGTTTTTAACATTTTCTACAATATTGACAAAGCACTTTAAGCACAAGTTTGTTAGTTAATAATTTAGAAATTAATATTGTCTGTATGGACTTCCCCCCCAAAGAAAGTGCACATGTAAAACTGCGGTGTTAAGCGATGCGGTTGAAAAATTTGAGTGCGCCTAACTTTTGTGCCGGTACGCCTAAATTTTTAAAGTTAGGCGTACCGGTGCGCCCATGTCAAAAAGTTAGTCTAGAGCCCTGCTATATCGGTTTCATATCGGTATCGGCAGATATCCAAATTTATGGTATCGTATCGGACATAAAAAAGTGGTATCGTGCCATCTCTAGTATCAGCACGAAATGCAATATCTGAAGGGCTTTGTGTAACTGGGACTCAAGCCCAAGACTTACTGTCCTGTCACCATACTTTATCTACAAAATAAATGTGGCCCGGTCATGGGGAATGAGACAGGACACAGGAAATACTCTTTTATGGGCTTTTTTATTCTCCGACTGTACTCGGAGGAGTACAGTTTTAATTCTATAGTTTTGAGTGAAAACGGCAAAATTTAACTTATCCACTGGCTCAGCCTAAAACTGTCTTTCAGGGTCTGAGACAACAGTAACTATCATATGTACACATTAAATTCAAACAGTATAGACAACAGTAGTGACCTGTCAAGAAACAAATACATAAAAAGAGAAAACAAAACAAAGAAACACATTGTTTATATCCCACAATTTCGCAGTTCACCTGGCAATAAAGTACACTGTAAACTGTCTTTTAAACATATACATTTCTATGGGAGAACATCATGAACTCACTTTGGTTTCTCTACACAGCCACTGTGCTAGGACAAGTACACATGTAGGAATCACACAGCAAGTGATCCCCCCTCTGAATAAAACAGAAACATACAGAGTTATGCAAAGTGAATAACAGTATATTATTATTATTATTATTATTATTATTATTATTATTATTATTAATATTAATATTATTATTATTATTATTATTATTATTATTATTATTATTAATTATTATTAACCTTAACCAGGAAGATCCCATTGAGATTAAAAACCTCTTTTTCAAGGGAGACCTGGCCAAGATAGGCAGCAGCAGGTGTCTCACAGTTACAGAAATTACTCAAACACAGGCAGCAACAACACACATGCAACAATAAGTGAAAGAATACAAATAAAATAAAATAAAATAAAATTCAATAAAATTCGAATAAAAATAATAAAGTCAGTTAAAATGACAATCAATCTAATTGAAACAGTTGCATGTTATGAACTTGGCCTCAAGGATCCGTAGTTTAGATTTAAAAGCACTTAATGAAATGAATTCAGTCATTTTCCATTCCTTCTGCAGTTTGTTCCAATCCAAGGGTGCTAAATGGACAAAAGCTCTTTTACCAAGTTCAGTTAGGGCAAATGGAACAGAAAGCAACAAGTAGCCATGCGGACGAAGAGAATACCGACCAGCATGTTTCATTACAAGCAGGGAACATATATAAGAAGGCAGCAACCCAAGTATCGCCTTATACATAAAACTGTATAAATGAGAGTTCCTCCGTTACCAAAGCAGGCCATCCTACCTGAGAGTATAACTCACAGTGGTGAGTCTGAAATTTACAGTTAGTGATGAACCTCAGAGAAGCATGATACACAGAATCAACCATTCGAAGACATTGAGCAGAAGCATTCATATATAGAATATCACCATAATCCAGCACAGGCAAGAATGTTGCAGCAACAAGCCGCTTCTTTGTATTAAAAGAAAAACACAACTTATTTTGAAAATAAAATCTCAGTTTTAACTTCAGGTTTTTCACAAGATTCTCTACATGTGGTTTGAAGGTAAGCGAGTCATCAATTAAGATTCCCAGATATTTATAGGTGTGAACCAACTCTATTTTATTACCTTCAAGAGTGGTTACTGATGGGATTGTTTGGGCTCGTCTCCTTGATTTAGAAAACAACATGAGCTTTGTTTTGTCTGCGTTGAGAACAAGTTTAACCTGAAGTAATGAGTGCTGGACAGCAAAAAAGGCTTTCTGCAAGGAGTCAATGGCTTGGACAAGAGTTGAACCATAGCTGTAAATAACTGTATCATCAGCATAGAAGTGCAAGTTTGCATCTGGCACATGTAGACTAAGATTGTTTACATAAATGATAAATAGAAGGGGACCTAATACAGAACCCTGTGGCACTCCGTTGTGCACTGTAACAAAGTCAGAACATAGACCGTCAGATTTATTGCACCGAGTCCTGTTACTGAGGTAGTTTGAGAACCATGCCACTGCTCTCTCAGAGAGTCCTGACTGGAAGAGTCTAAGTTTTAAAATACAATGATCAACAGTGTCAAATGCTTTTGACAAATCGACAAAAAGGGATGCACAGTGTTGTTTTTTATCAAGTGCAATAGTAATATCATTTACCACTCTAATTGCAGCTGTGATAGTACTGTGATTCTTCCTAAAGCCTGATTGATATTCAGATAAAATGGCACTGATGTGTAAAAACTCCTTTAACTGCTCACACACAAGAGCTTCAAGAACTCTGGCCAGCACAGATAGATTAGATATTGGTCTGTAATTAGTTAACACTGCTGGGTCGCCCCCTTTTAATAGTGGAATAACAAAAGCTGATTTCCATACTGAGGGAATTTTATTCGTATCCAGTGTAAGGTAAGGAAAAGTGTTGTGAGAGGTTCTCAAGCATTGCTAAATACAATAAAGGGTTTATGGAGGATGTTAAGATATGGCTTTCTGAAACAAACTGTCACGGCGAGTGAGATGAGCTGTGTGGAAAATAAAGGAGGATCCAAACGCAGGCACTTGTATGGGTGTGAGGGTGGTTTATTAAACACAAAAAGGAAATGGACAAACGGCGAACGGAGCAATGACTAAACTAAACTGGGAACAAACTAACTACAGAACACGAACCTGGACATGAATGAGAGCGGGCGGAAACAGATGATGGTTGACTGCAGGGAAACACACAGATGAAGCAGGGTGGAAACACAGACGGACCAGCAACTACAATGACGGAGGACATGACTTAAATACACCCAGAGAAACACAGGGGAATTACACACAGGTGGTGGACACAGCTGGGAATGATCAACAAGACGAGACAGGACACAGGTCTCATGTGAACACACTCACATGAGACCCAGACCTTCACAATAAAACAGGAAATGAGAACACCACACCAAGGCGCAGACCTGACACTGAGAGACAGACAGAATGACACATGGAACCTGAACTAAACTAAACGTGAGATACAACCGAGAACAAATCCTTAAACATGAAACTCAAATAATAAACATCATAATCATCATCAACACAACAAGAGAACAAGAAAACAATCCCTGATGCAAACTAAAACCAAAACATAATAACCTCAAACATGGAATAACAAAAACATGAAACTCCACATACTGGGTCCAACGGACCCAGACCCGTGACACAAACAAACATTCAGGGAGGCCATCATCTGACAAAGCACAGTCACAGGAAACTTCCCTGGGAGGAGAAGTGGAGGTGCAAGAGCACACTGGAAAAGAACCTCAATCATCTCTTAATCCCCAGAATGATGTTAATGATGATGTGTTGGCATCTGACAGTGTGTCAAATCAAGGCAGTAGGTCAAACTCAAGAGTATCATCTACTTCATCTGTACGTCTCAGGGCAGAAGCTGAAATGGCCGCCTTGCTCGCACGTCAACATATGCTGAAAGAAAAACACTCTGTTGAAGAACAGGAGGAGCAATTGAGGAGAAAGAAAGAACACCTTCAGCTTGAAGCAGATATAGCTGCAACTGTTGCAAAGATGAACGTGCTGAGAACTGGATCCACTATGGGAAGTGTTGTTTCGCATAGTGGATCCAGTGGATCTAATGGAATGGAATCATATTTTAAAACAAAAGGAAACAGCCTTGAAATTCTTAATGCGGATGCAGAGACTTTTGTTCCACAGATGCTTACAAAAGGAAATGCAATCACTGCGAATGCAGAGCTTCAAGTAAAAACAGTGCAACAGAATATGAAAGGGGAAAGGCCTGCACCCACTCTTATGGGGCCTTCTGATGCTTTTAGACCAATTCCACCTTTGCCATCCAATAGCCAATGAAAATCTGTTGTCCATTATGGAAAAACAAAATAAATTAACTTGTATGTTGGTCCATCAGCAAAGTCTTTCTTTCCTGCCCAAAAGGGAGATTCAAACCTTTGATGGCGATCCTTTACATTTTGAGGCTTTTATGCGCTTGTTTGAACAGGTCATAGAAGCAAAGACTGGCGAGGCTGGCGACTGCCTGCATTATTTTGCACAGTACACCAAGGGGCAGCCCAATGAACTTGTTAAAAGCTGTCAACATATATCTGAGAGTGCTGGATATGTAAAGGCAAAAGCTGTATCCCAATTCAGGGTCTGCAGCCTTAAAGGCTGCATTTTAAGGCCGATTACGTCACAGTGGCACGCCGAAGGCTGTCCCAATTCAAAGGTTGCTCGAAATGTGGCCCTCAAATGCGTCCTTCATTTCCCTGAATTTTAAGGCTGTGGCAGTGTAGACTTCGTGGCCTAACATATCCCACAATTCATAGCACGGCAGTCGGTGTGGATAATTTTGCCGCAGACGGCAGAAGCGGAGCGGCCGAAGAGTACACCTTCAAAAGTAAGTACTGAATATTATGTCACTTATTTATGTGCAAATGTTTAATACTGTTGGCCACATGCCGGCAAAGTTATGTGACATTAGCGATGTTTGTACATTCAGCTTTTACTTGCTTTTAAAGCCTTTAAAATATAATAATACAATAGTCGACCTTAATCTTACAGAGAATGTGATGATTTTGTGGAGAATTAAAGTCAGTAAAATATCCAAAAACACAACAAGCTGAAAGTCAGTGATGCTGCTCGGTTTGCAGTCCTGAATATCACGACACAAGCAGGATTCACTGCACTGTTAATGTTAGCTATGTTATATTGCTGCCTCTGTTCGGTGGTGTCGAGCCAAACGGACTTTAACGTGTGTTTGAACGAGCTGACGGTTCACTCCTTAAGCTGAAAGAAAGATGCTTTAATCACAGGAGTCACACATGTGTCCACTGCACCATCTGGGAACTCTTCTTGTTTAGCACTCGAGATCTCGAGGGAGAACAAAGGGAAGCGGCGGCGGCCTAGAGGGAAGCGAGCCGGCGTCAGGAACAGGCTGAGAGCTCGTGCACACCGCACACCTCTGCCTAGCATCCTGCTCGCCAACGTCCAGTCACTGGAGAACAAGCTTGACGACCTCAGGGCCAGGATAAAGTTCCAGAGAGACATTCGGGACTGCAATCTCCTCTGCTTCACCGAGACATGGCTGAACCCAGCGGTGCCGGACCACGCCATCCAGCCGGCCGAGTTCTTCTCGGTTCACCGCATGGACAGAACACGGGACTTGGGGAAGTCAAGGGGAGGCGGCGTGTGTTTAATGGTGAACAACAACTGGTGCAACAGTGCGAACGTTGTTCCTCTCACATGCTCCTGCACACCAAATCTGGAACTACTGTCCATCATGTGTCGTCCTTTTTATCTACCTCGGGAATTTACATCGGTCATTGTAAGTGCCGTTTATATTCCACCACAAGCGGACACGGTCACCGCCTTATGCGAGCTGCATGAGGCACTCACACAGCACCAGACACAACACCGGGACGCTGTGCTTATTGTGACGGGGGACTTTAATAGCGCCAACCTCAAACGCGCAGCGCCGAACTTTTATCAACACATCACCTGCCCCACCAGGGGTGAAAGGACACTGGACCACTGCTACACTACGGTCAAGGACGGCTACAAGGCACAATCCCGCCCTCCGTTTGGCAAATCTGATCACGCCGCCATCTTCCTCATGCCAAAATACAAACAAAGGCTGAAACAGGAAGTTCCGGTTCAGAGGAAGGTCGCGCGCTGGACGGATCAATCGGTGGCCGCGTTACAGGACGCACTCGATGACGCAGACTGGGGCATGTTCAGAAACAGCTCCGACGATGACGTCAACGTGTTTACGGAAGCGGTTGTGGGATTCATCGGGAAACTAGCGGATGATACCGTGGAGACAAAGACTATCACAACGTTTCCCAACCAGAAGCCGTGGGTGGATAAAACCATCCGCAACGCTCTGAGATCCCGCACCGCTGCCTACAACACGGGACTCACAACGGGGGACATGGACCCGTACAAAGCCGCGTCATATAACGTGCGGAGGGCGGTGAAAGAGGCGAAGCAGCGCTACGGGAGGAAACTAGAGTCACAACTCCAACAGAGTGACTCTAGGAGCCTGTGGCGGGGACTAAGGACAATAACGGACTATAAAGCACCAACAACCGGTATGACGAACGCGGCCGTGACTCTGGCAGACTAGCTGAACACTTTCTATGCTTGCTTCGAGGCTGCAGCTAAGGTCTCCAACAATGCTAGTGTTAGCGGCGCTAACGGCTGCAGACAGGAAGATACTGCCAGCACCGGAAACGTGCTCGTCATCTCCGAGCATGAAGTAAGGAGAGCCTTCAAGAGAGTGAACACCAGGAAAGCAGCAGGACCAGACGGCATCCCAGGTCGTATCCTCAGAGACTGCGCATACCAGCTAGCTCCTGTGTTCACTGAGATATTCAACATCTCTTTATCTCAGTCGGTGATCCCCACATGCTTCAAAGAGTCCATCATTGTTCCTGTCCCGAAGAAACCCCACCCTGCTTCTCTCAATGACTATCGCCCTGTAGCCCTCACCTCAGTAGTGATGAAGTGCTTTGAACGCCTGGTCAGAGACTTCATCATTTCTTCACTACCAGACACACTGGACCCACTACAGTTCGCTTACCGTCCAAATCGTTCCACAGACGATGCCATCTCTCATCTCCTCCACACATCACTCACTCACTTGGACACTAGAAGGGGGAATTATGTTAAAATGCTCTTCATAGACTACAGCTCTGCATTTAACACCATAATTCCCTCCACACTCACCACCAAGCTGGAGCATCTGGGACTCAGCTCATCTATGTGTCAGTGGATCTCCAACTTCCTAACTGGCAGACCACAGGCAGTAAGGATGGGCGGACATGTCTCAGCCTCCACCACTCTCAGCACTGGAGCCCCCCAGGGGTGTGTTCTGAGCCCCCTGCTGTACTCTTTGTACACATATGACTGTGTGGCCACTACCAGCTCCACCACCATCATCAAGTTTGCTGACGACACCGTCGTGGTGGGCCTGATCTCTGATAACAACGAGACGGCCTACCTGAAGGAGATTAGGAATCTGGAGAACTGGTGCCAGAGGAACAACCTCCTTCTAAACGTCAGTAAGACAAAGGAGCTGATAGTGGACTTCAGCACTAAGCAGGAGAGGAACTACCAGACCCCCGTCATCAACGAGTGCCCAGTGGAGAGAGTGGACAGCTTCAAATACCTCGGAGTTCACATCACGCAGGACCTGTCATGGTCCTGTCACATCAACACCGTGGTGAAAAAGGCCCGACAGCGTCTCTACCACCTCAGATGCTTGAGAGACTTCCAACTGCCCTCCAAGGTGCTCAGGAACTTCTACTCGTGCACCATAGAGAGCATCCTGGCGGGAAACATCTTAACCTGGTTCGGGAACAGCACCATGCAGGACAGACGAGCTCTACAGAGGGTTGTGCGGTCAGCTGAGCGCACCATCCGCTCCGAGCTCCCTGACCTGCGCTCAATCTACAGCAGGCGGTGCTGGACCAAGGCCAGGAAGATCGTGAAGGACCTCAGCCATCCCAACAACAGACTGTTCTCTCTGTTGAAGTCAGGAAAGCGATTCCGCTCCCTGAAGACCAACACAGAGAGACTGAGGAGGAGCTTCTTCCCGCAGGCGATACGGTCTCTCAATCACACCACCACACAGTACTGACCCACACATATGGTTCTTACACACACACTGGACTTTCTGGACATTGTTTTTGCACAACACTGGTCACTATATTCTTCATTTCCGGTTAATACTTGTACAGCTGCTGTTATTGTGTATATATTTATTTATATTTAGATTTCTTCATACATATAGTTCTATATTGTGTATTGTGTATTTTGTTGTACAGTTATTTTATTTTCAACTTTAATTTATATATTTTATCTTATTCTTCCCAGTTAAATTTACCCTTCATTCTAATTTGTGTTGTACAGTTATTTCATTTTTAACCTTAATTTATATTTTATTCCTTCCTAGTTAAATTTACCCTTTTTAATTTTTCATATTTATTTCCTATCTTATTCATAGCCTTTTCCTTTTTTGTTTTCTTTAGGTCACGAGCAGTTGTCCAAGCATTTCACTACATATCGTACTGTGTATGACTGTGTACATGACAAATAAAATTTGAATTTGAATTTAACACAAACACTAAATCCTCCTGTTTGTAGCAGTGTGTACACCTGAGGCTGTCACCTGTCTGTCTGTCCTGCACTCGCTCTCTGTTTCTTTCTCTCTGATTGTGGAATAAAAGTATGAACATGTATTTATAAGTTACACTTGTGTTTGAATCCTGCAGCTTCTCACACATTTGATTTCCATGTGTGACAACTGCAAGTGTCCAGAACGAGGACAGACAGAGGGACCCACTGCTGCACATCATCTGTGAGGCTTTGCACCCCTGATGATCCACCAGGACAAACTCAGCAGTGTGTGAGGAAGAGGAGGAGGAAGAGCCAGCAGCAGCTGACAGATGGAGAGAATAGACAGACTGTTCCCTGTTTGTGAAGGACTGCTAGAAAAGTTTAAAATAACTAATTGTCTGTCCTGAATCAGTCTTATTAGGTAATGTTCAAATAATTGTATCATTCCAGTGTTTTCAGTGTGGGAGAAAGTACTCACGGCCTTCAGGTTACACACTATGAAAGGCAGCAACAAGTTTAATATTCAGAAACCTAAAGTATGTATCAGCAGCAGAATGGACCTAAAAATAAATGTTTGTTTCAGTTCTGTGAAGCTTTGAGTATTTTGGATTAGTAGCACTGCTGTGTTTGTTGCATCATATTGCTGTAATTGTTTATATGCTTTATATATTCTGAGGTAAGTTGATCTATAGTGTTACATCATATTCAATAAGGATGTTATGTGTTTGGATACTTTCTGCCCAGTTTGACCCATTTAGCAGAAGTCAGCCTGTTTAAGGCTCTGATATCTATTCTGTGTGACTTAAAGCAGTTATGACATGGTCTGATTTTCTCACCCAATAAAGGAATATTTCATATATCAGTCTACTCTTCATTCTATCAGACACAGTTATCACAGCTCGTACATTTGCTTTTTACACATATATGTAAGCATTGAGCCAAATTTAGTAATGCCAGTATACTGAAGGAATAACATTTGTCTCTTATATATAATACATCTATATATACACTGTCAAAGATACTTGAGTGTCTTTGAGTGAAGATTTAAGGTGATAGGACATATAAATAAATGCAACTTGAATCTTTACTGAAGCTCAGTATTTGACACAGAGTTCACTCACATGAATTTCACTCACATGTGCTGTACCAGTGTACCTGCACATGTGATGTGACAATAGAAGTGATTTGATTTGAGAGTTCAAACTCACTGCTGTAATAACTAATAATGATTAATATAATAACTATAATATTGGCCATATCATATTTACACTCATGTAACAGTCTCATGAACAACATTAACTATTTGTTATTTACAAGCTAATCTTATATGACTGTTCAGTATCGATATGAAGCCCAACAATCATGTTTTACAGTCCTGTGGTTTCAGCCTCAGATACTTATTAAATCACACAAAGCTCATGTAGAAACAAACAAACGAACAAAATATGTTCTCCTTCATTTCTGTCAACCACACGTTTCCAGCTATCATGGTTGCTAGTGTTACCTTTTCACAGTTTCACCCGGTTCGTAGATTCCTCAGGCCTCCAGAAAGAACACCGGGGACTCAGTAGTCAATTCACAACACTTTTATTAATTCACACTCATTGATCACACTTATTGATTACACCTATTGATTACACCTTCTAGAAGGGAGATGTACAGGACCCCGGAACTCCTCTGCAGATCTCAACTCCTTTGTCTGTTACATGCAGTTTTGTATCAGTGACCCCCCTTCTAAACCCTCTACAACGTGCCATAAAACTAAGTACTATGTTTACATACTTTCACTTGTGCCTGTGAATGCCTACATGTGCGCGTGTGTAACTGTGTACGCATACCTGTGTGTATGTGTGAGTGCACATGAGTGAGTGTGCGTGTGGATGTTGTGTGCGTGACAGTTAAAACACTGTGGGTGTAGGTAACTCCCTAGAGGTCATAAAACCCCTCTCCCTTCCAGACCACAGTTATCCTGTTATAAATGTTGAGACCCCCACCTTAAAACATCCTCTGGGGAATTTCCACTCAGTGGGGGAGAGGCCTTTATTACTTTAAGGGCAGTATCAATGTCTCTACAATTAGTTCTACATTCTATGATAAAACATTTCTAAACTCTAAAATAAGCTAAACATTCTACACTAGGCAACCTGGGCAGCGCAACGGAGGCTAGACTGTCCCATTTCACAAGCCTCACACTTCCAGCCTTAGCGGTCTTTGAGTACGCGGCCCTTGAGGACCATTGAGGCTGCGTACTTTAAGGCTGCAGACCCTGAATTGGGATACAGCCAAAGACTTCGGGAATGGACATGTGATTGCATCTGCTTATTTGAACAACATTCACTCATGGCCACTGATTAGATTGGAAGATGGAAAAGCTCTTCAGGCAAGGGCATAGATTTGGTTTTGGCATTGGTGGGGACGAATGATTCAACCACCGAACCCTGCCCTGTTTCTTTTTTCCCCCTTTTTGTCTTTGCTTCTTGATAAAAAAGGAGAAATATACTTGCCTACATATGCTATTCTACATGCTTTTAAACCATTTAAAATTACAATTCATAGTTTTATACTTGAATTATATAATGTTAAATTACTGGCTTTGGCCCACATCAGTCTAAAACTGTATGTAACCACGAATAACGTGTTTTGGAAACTAACTGCACAACATGCAGCACTATTAGTTCTCTAAGTCTCCCACAGTAGCATTTCTAATTTTGATTGAAACTGTCAGAGAAAACGGCAGCCTCGAGCAAACCAGGATATTAGTTTACAGAGGCTGTTAAAATTATATGTCTAACGTTAAATGTTGGTGACACAATAATTTCATCCTAATGGTACTGACATATTCATAGGGTTAATTTTTGAGACAAAATATCATGAGGTAGTCATGATGTTGCAAATATTCCAATCAACACAAAGCTCAGACAGTAATGGTGATACAAGATCACAGGTGAAATTGGATGATGACTTGATGGTTCATGACTGTATTTGAAGCACATATGTGACTGCATGTATCTGGAATGTCTCATTGTTATTTATCAGGTGACAGAGGCAGCTCTGCCATGTTGTAGCTCATGTGAGATTATAATATTATTTTATGCCATGTTAGACCCCTAATTAAAGATTGTGAATTATTATGTAGTTTTAGTTTGCATTATTCTCCTGAATTAGAAGAAGGTGATAACTCTTGCATTTGTTAAACTGATTTGCATTACATTAGACTGCTGATTTATTGTGAATGAATGATATTGTTTTATGATGCATTTTACTGTTGAGTTATAAGAAATACTGTTCGCAGAAAGTCATCGCCTTATTTGTCTGATTAGAAGAGAACAGAATATACTGGAGTTTTCTGCCCCATCTCAGCAGGAGCAGATAAACAGGGAGCCAAGGTCGTACCTTAGGCGCCGTGTGAGAGAAAAGCATGTGAATGTTTAGGCTTTTATGATAAGGTGGGGGCCACTAGAGGCTATAAGAGTTTGATCAATGCTCCACCATTTTGAGATCCGATGCTGTCTGCGTACGGTGTCCATCTTCCACGCGTGTGATCATTAAAATCATTGTTTGACTCAACCCGGCCGGACCAGTGTTGTTCTTTTGGTTTTTCCTCTTGTATCCATCCCCAATATTTGAATCCGTAACAGTTTGGGGGCTCGTCCTGTGGTATTGGGGTGGAAGTTGGAGGTTTGGTCGGTTCGAGGTTGTCGAACGGACAGGCACAAGCCAGTGGTCTGACGTGAGTGGGCATAAGCCGGCTTATACAAAGGTAAGGCACTACCTGTTGAATTATTTCCAAAGTGTGCCAAATTGGACATGATTAAATTAAAAGTCTACTCACTGAAATTACTGGTAGAAGGCCTGTTTTGATTTTAATGAAAAATCTCATGAGTTGAAGCAGTTAAAGTCTGCTAAAGCAGTTAGAGTCTGCTAAGAAGAAGTTAAAGCAGTTAAAGTCTGCTAAAGCAGTTAGAGTCTGCTAAAAGTTTAAATACTGGGTTAGAGTCCCAAGAAATTGAGTTAGAGTCTCAAGCAGTTTGATAGGGAATTGGTCATTTTGTTGGTTAGAGTCCAAATTGGTTATAAGAGTGGACCTGAGTGGTCATTTTGTGAGTTAAAGTCTCCATTGACCTCTAGGTTGCACCTGCCTCAGTCATACCCTTGTTTTGGGGGGTTGTTTTAAAGTGTTATAAATTATTATAGGACGGCAGTTAGAGTCTGCTAGGAAGCGCAGTGCTCAGAGGTAACGCTTGCCAAGGTCGGGGACGCCTAGGCCTTGTCCTCTTTGAGGGATAGTCAGTTGGTCACTGTGGAGTTTGGGGCACTCCAGAATAACTAGTGGTTGCACCACTTTACCGTTTGGAACGGTATCTGCGCTTTTTTGGACACTGTTAAATTGAGTTAGGGACTTTAGAGATTAGGCCAGATACAGTTAGAGTCTGATACTGGTTAATTGATTACAAAAAAGTTGGACTTTCTTCAGTTGGACCCGTTAACTTAAATTTGTCAAAATTGTGTAGGCGCTAAATCTGTCGGGCCTTACAGTGACTGTAAATATAAGACGTCTTTGTAACATAAAATAACAGAGCTTTGTGTGAGACTGTGTGTGTGACGACAGCGCGCTGCAGCGCTGCGAGCTATTTTTAAACTGTGTGTGAACATGCAAATGAGGTGGCTGCTGTGAAGCGCACAGAGGACTTTTGCTTCCTGTTTAGCGTGTTTTTGAGTTTTATAATTATGATTTGCAAACAATGATACATGCCTGTAATTAAAACGCTGATTTTGCTGATTATAATATTACAAATAAGGTTTTGAATGACTACGGTGAATATTTCATGTTTGGCTGGGTTTTGATATAGAAGAGACAAATCGTGCATGATTTAGACCGGCACTTCAGTTGGCAGAGTAAGATTGTGTGATAATTACGGGGGTGATTTGTTTCAGTTTTGTGGTGTGAAATATGTTGGGTTTTAAAACTGAAGTAGAGAAAGGAGAAATAAAGGGAGAGTGGAGAATTATTGAGAAGTAGAGAGAGGAGTGTGTTGGGAGACTGGCATGTAGTCTGCACTGTAAAGGTGGGCGTGTTGCCTGCTGGTCTATTTAACAGTGATGAAAATGATATTAAATAAATCTCTTAGTGTGTTAATACAGGTGGCTACGGGCCTGGACCAACTGCCCCCCACAAGCACAGCGGCCGAAGCAAAATTATAGTAATGGAAACCACACTCAGCAAGAATCAGCAGCTGTGGAAAAGACAGCAGCGAGGAGAGAATTAGAGGAGAAATTAAGAGAAGTTTTTAACACATAAAATTGGGGCCGACAGACTTGTGGAGGTTGGGAAGGCGTCCGGAGCATCACAACAAAAGGTGAAACAAAAACACACACAAGCAGAGAAATGTGAGAGAAAGGCACGTGTTAGAGAAATGTCTCGTTTAAGAAAAAGTTAAATTAACCCACCTACAAACGCACACACACGCAATGAAGAAACAGCTTACATTCATGAACACGTGAAGATTTTCCAGCAAGGTTAAAGCAGCGAAACTTAACATACACCTGTTGTTAAATGATAAAGTTTATCCACTACTAACAAATAAACTCTCTGGGTTGTAGGACAACAACTTAACTTCAAAAAAAAAAAAAAGACACTGTGATGACACAACAAATTTAGTGGTAAAAAGATTCAAATTGTGACATGTTTTCTGCTGATTGATTAATACAAGTGATTACTGAATGAAAGAAAATTCCATTTTTGGGGTTTTAAACATGATCTTAAGAATTTTAACATGTACCTGTGTTGTCCTGTCAACTTGGTGGGTTATGAGTTGATTATATGGTGAGAAAAAACAAAAAAAGGGGGAGAGAAGGCTGACACAGGGCCTGGCCCCGTTGTTTCTCCCTTCTCTGAATAACACAGCCAACACAACATCATTTTCCTGTTCGTCCGTTTTTGTTTTGTTTTTGTTTTGTTTTTTCTCTTTATGCTTGATTACAGGCTGCTTTGTCGGCCCTGAAAGCCGAGGCTGACCTGGACTCCTGCTCTCCCCTCTACCATCTTTGCTCACTCCTCTACCATCTTTGATGTGACCCTGACCAAATGCTACAGCAGCTGGACCCACAACAACAACCTGAAAACGTCAACACTGCTGCAGGAAAACGATCTCATGCAGCGGAGACGGAGAGCGTTAAATCCAAGGCCCGTTTCACTACACGGGGGAGATTTCCAGACAACTTCAGCTGACAGAGCTGTGACAAGATGCCCATTAAGCCCGGATGAAAAGTGAGGCCGAGCAAAAGAATGCTGACCTTAACAACTCTGCATTAAAACTGTGCAGGACAGTGACGGACCAACACTGATGATCAGGCAGCAAAAAGGGCGTGCCAGAGACAGGAGGAGTAACTGAGGTCAGGAGGCACCTCAGCATGGACAAAAGCACAAGAAGGAAATAAGCTGAAGGCACAGGTGTCGGGGCTCGGCCAGGAGCTGACCTCTGAAAAGAGCCGAACAGCAGAGCCGCAGAAGGCCGTGGAGCAAAGCAAGGAAAACATCAATAAACTTCAATCTGATGTGTACGGAAAAGACTCTGAGGTTTCTGCCCTCAGTAAGAGCTCAAGGCATCAGAGCAGAAACTGAGCATGGCTCAGGAGGAGCTGGCTGATAATCGAACCCATCAGTCAGGCTTGGAGTCCCAGACACAGGACTTGAAATCAGGCCGGAGCTTGCTGGAGCAGGAGGTCGCCAAACCTGACGAAAAGCTCCACACAAATCGAAATGCTGATTCAATTCACTGAGAAGTGATCCACACACACACACATGCACACACTTGTGCAATGAAGAGTGATACACACACACGCTGATGCAATGAAGAATGCTTTACTAACAAATGCTGCACACAAACATCCAAATACAGAATCTGTTACAACAACAAGAAGCCATTGATTGTTTATTGGTTAAATGCAGTTCATGTCACCCAGAGGGCACTTGTGTAGATTTAGGGGACAGGGTCCAAGGCAGTTTGGTTATGAAAACAATGTCTGTGCGTGATGTCTGTTTATGGCTTAAGGCCTCCACTGAATTGTTTACTGTGCTTCACACGGCCTGATAAGGAGCAGTGGTACAGAGTAAAAATGATGAATTAACGGTGTGAGTTTTATTTCGGAGCGCCACATTGTTGTGAGATTTAATTGAAGGAGGAAAACACTGAAGTAAAAAGGGGCCAGCCCTTGGATTTACGTAAGCATCTCACGTGTATTTAACACAATTGCCTCAGGCTCTAAAGATCTGTACGAAATTCTGGTTTCCAGTGTGAGAGAAAAAGTCATGCAGTTATTAGAGCTAGGTTAATGGATGATTCTAAATTATCCATGAATGTAACTGTAAACGGCTGTTTGTTTCTATCTGATAGACTGGTCGGCTGTCCGGGGTGTACCCTGCCTGATAACCTATCACTTCAGGGTTATTTCCCAGCCCTGCTGCAACCAGGATAAAGATAGGAGGATGGTAGTTGTTGTAGACCCATTCATTTTTTATGGTAACCAGGATCTAGATTTTGTTGAACCGCATGCAATATGAAGACAACATGTAGTATTTAAGTGACCAAGTAGTATTTGGATAAAAGTTATTGAATAGTGTTGAAATAAACTGACATAATTGTGAAGGCTTAAAATATTCCAGGAGCTCAACTTACTCCATCTGAACATGTTTCAATTGTGTTTTATGAACACAAAATGCACAGGTTTACTGAATATGAAAAGGTTGTGTTGATTTAACTCAGTTGTTTAAGTTTCTGCCAAAGCAAAACATTTGTGTGCAACCAGTGTCCACTATTGAATCAAGACCTCCTGCTTTTCATGTATTTCATGTCTGTGGCTTATGTTGTCAAGTTCAGGTTGTCATGTCTATGTCTCACTCTGTTTCCTGTTTTATTGTGAAGAGGTCTGGCGTTTCTGTGTTCATCGTGTTCAGTTTTACTCTCCCACTGTGACGTCATTTGTCGTGTCCAAATTCATGGGCTGCATTCTCCTGAGGCCGCATTTGTAGACCGATTACGTCACAGCGACGCGCCGAAGGCTGTCCAAATTCGTAGACCCCTCCGAATGCAGCCGACAAATGCGTGCTCCTTTTTCCGAATTTGAAGGATGGGTCGGGTGTGTCCTTCATGGCCCACCATATCCCAGAATTCATAGCGCGGCCCAGCCAAGCTCCAGTTTCCGGCTAATGGCGGCCGCTACTAAGTTTTAAAATTACTCTTATTAATCCTTCTGGGTCACAAAATAAACTTTTAACATATTTTCAGGCGAGAAAGTAGCTGTGTAAACATCAAATATCTGCTCGGTTTATCAAGATATCGCATCTTTGCTAAAGTGCTTCGACGTTTTCGGAGACGTCTGCTACCCACCAGGTCGATAGCTAGCCGGGAGCTCGAGGGTTACTGATGCGGCCGAGAATGGCACAACTCCCGGCACATCATTTTCAGATCACCGCGGACTTTCGCTGCTCGGGTTAAACGTTGTCAGCCGGTGATCAGCTGTGATCAGCTGATCACGGGGCCGGGGTTAAAAGAGAGACGCCAGACATCATTCTCTTCGTGTCAGGAGCTCCGAAACTCTGCCGACGTCAGTCTCCGCCTGATTCAGCAACCGTGAGTGATTATCCCTTCAATCCTTTTTCTCTTCCCGGCTCCGCTCGCTCTCTGTCGGTAACGACCGTTCCGAAGCCACGCTTCGTGCACTGATCGTTACTAGAATAACTGCGTGCCTGCTCCAAACCCACCGCTAGCCTTCGCCGCGCTTGGGTCTAGCCAACACGCCACACGGGCACGCCGAATTACTGTGTGTAACCCGCCCGGCCGTGACAAACGTAATATATAAGTCACTTAGACAACCTAAAAATGTTATTGTTGGGCTTTTTTCAGTGTTTTGTTTGTTCGTGAGTAAATCGGTTTGGCTGAGATTAAAGTTATTAGATTAGATAAAATAAAACTTTATTAATCCCCAGGGTGGGTTCCTCCTTGGTTTTTACACAGCTGACTAAACGTCAAACAGAAAACTGATTAAACAGAAGTGTGAGATGGCCGAGAGTTTACTCCAGTGTCCTGTTATATTTTAGACAGCAAGGAGCAGACGGCTGAGTTTATTAAACTCCACCGAGACAGCGGTGACGCTAATCAGAAGGCTAGCCCGTCCAATTTCACGGCCGTTTACTTCCGGCCTACCCGATCTTCTGAGGACCCGGCCCACGTAGACCGCGAAGGCCGGGTCCTCAGGAGAATGCAGCCCATGAATTTGGACACGACCGTTATGTTCATGTGTGCCAGCTGTTTCCCCAGGTGTTGCCACTTCCCTCATTATCTTCCTGTGTCCATTTAGTCTGTGTGTTCTCAGTCATTCTTTGTCAGGTCGTCCGTTGTATTCACCCGTTGTACTCGTCCGTTGTTTCCTATGTCTCCGCTCCAGCTATCCCTGTCAGTTTGTTATGTTTAGAGTTTTCTATGTTTTGTTTTAGTTCACCCAGTTTAGGTCATTGTTTAGTTTTCATCGATTCCCTATTATTTTGTACCCTCGTTTCTTTCCTTAATAAACGGCTTGTTTTGTTATTCACATCTCATTTCGGTCTGCGCTTGAGTCCTTCCCTGCAACATACGGTCTGCCCTAGCCAGACCGTGACACATTTGTTAAACTGATTTGCATTACATTAGACTGCTGATTTATTGTGAATGGATGATATTGTTTTATGATGCATTATACTGCTGAGTTATAAGAAATACTGTTCGCAGAAAGTCATCGCCTTATTTGTCTGATTAGAAGAGAACAGAATATACTGGAGTTTTCTGCCCCATCTCAGCAGGAGCAGATAAACAGGGAGCCAAGGTCATAGCTTAGGCGCTGTGTGAGAGAAAGAATGTGAATGTTAAGGCTTTTATGATAAGGTGGGGGCCACTAGAGGCTATAAGAGTTTGATCAATGCTCCACCATTTTGAGATCCGATGCTGTCTGCGTACGGTGTACATCTCCCACGCGTGTGATCATTAAAATCATTGTTTGACTTAACCCGGCCAGACCAGTGTTGTTCGTTTGGTTTTCCTCTTGTATCCATCCCCAATATTTGAATCCGTAACACTCAGACAGAGGTGAAGAGGCGAGGTCACAAGTGACTGACTGATGATTTGGTGCTATAGATTAACTAGTATCCTAGCATAGCCTGTAACGTTATTATGACGGACACATTTTATGAGTGAACTTGGGTTTAAGTGACTTACAGGTTTCTTTGAAAAATACTTTCTTATATCCAGGTTCTTCCTTTTTGCTGCCATCCTCCTCTCCTCCTCGCAGCGCGGGCTTGCCGCTGCTAAAACTAAACAGAGCTCCCTGAAAGGCACAGCCAATCACATTGGCCATATTTGTCACATGACGTAGGACTCCAGTAGAGAACGTAATTTAACTCTTTCTGCACCACTAGGTGAATGAGACGTCTACAGATGTTTTTTTTCTTTCTATCGGGTTAGTTTTTCTTTACTCGAAGAGATCAAATTATTGGTGGGGACAATTCAATAATCGCTGGATATTGGTGGGGACATGTCCCTTCCGTCCATGCCAAATCTACGCCCTTGTCTTCAGGCATATTGTTTGTTCCTATGTGGATGCTGCAATGCAATGGAAGAGATGACTGATCTCTTTGAATACCTGCCATGTCCTCCCTCTACTGCATGACTTTTTAATTTTGGGGGAGCTTTAGGGTCCCTAATAATATATCAATCATAAAATTTGACACCCTGACACCAACAGATATTGGTTTGTTGCTTCAAGGCAACACTGTGCAACAAGGGTAGTAAAATGCCAAGTTATTCTATAATAAGATGTATTAGTACAACAAGGATGAACAAATAAATAAACAACAAATTGTCATGGTCTCCGCTCCTCGACAGCTGACAGCTGTCAGGTGCTTTGTTTTTGTTTCCCTTTCTCTCTCGCCCTCTTCCATTCTCTCTTTCTCCTGCCGGGGCGGAGCACAGTATGGGCTCCTGCCCCTGGCCTACACACCTGGAGTTGATCAGCACATCTGTTGCTGATCATAAGAGATTGGAACCCTTCTTAAGAGGGCGAGTCTGCTCTACTCGTCGCTGGATCATTGAGCCATCAGCGTCAGTCGTCCTGTATTTTGTAAAGTTAGTTTGTGAGCCTATCTGAACCAGGAAACTAATGGTTTTTTTCTGCCTGTGTATAGATCGCCTCTGGACCTGTTCTTTCCCTGTGCATGGCGACTGAACGGAAGCAAGAGAGATAAAGGAAAGGAGAGGAGATGTGCGAGGGCTGAATGAAAACCTTCCCTTCCTGGACTCCTGCCTCTTTCACTCCTGGACCCTGGAACCCCGGCCCCTTTTCCCCTTGACATCACTATATGTATATATGAATTCCACTGTAGAGGAACACTGTAAATAAATGCACCTTTTGAAGACACTAGTGGTCTGCGCGTGAGTCCGATCTACAAAACCTGACAGAACGATCCAGCCACAACATGGACTCAGCAGATCAGAATACCATCGGTCAGGCACTGGCTGCCCAAGAAGCGGCGCTGACTCGCCACGAACAAATGCTACATCAGCTGCGAGGTGAGATCGCCGCACTAACTCAAGCTGTTTCCGGTTTGACTACGCCAGGGGGAGTACAGCCAGGGACCCCCCAGCCGGCTCACCCTGCCCCGCAGGAGACACTCGCGGCGGCTACGGCAGGTCACTTCTCGGCAGCCACCCCATCCTCTGACGGTCCCCTGCCTTCGCCTGAGCCCTTTTCGGGGGAGACAGAGAAGTGCCCTGGCTTTCTGGCCCAGTGTTCATTGATTTTCCGCGAACAGCGGCGTTTTCATAACAATGACGGGGCAAAGATTGCTTTTTTGGTACAGATGCTTCGTGACCGGGCTTTGAAATGGGCCCAGGTCATGTTAAACTCCAACCCGGAGATCTCTTTTGAGAGGTTTGTGATTAACTTTAAGACCGTGTTTAATCAGGGCTCTGGAGTCGAGGCTGCGGCGCTCCACCTCCTTAACTTTAAGCAAGGTAAGCGGAGTATGGCAGACTATTCAATCGATTTTTGGATTTTGGCAGAAGAAACCGGCTGGGGACCGGATGCGCTGAGGAGCACATTGTTAAATAACATCCGGGAAGATCTGAAAGATGAATTGATTATGCGGGACCTACCCACTGCTTTTGACGAATTGATGTCGTTATGTATTAAGGTGGATGAGCGGCTATGAGCTCGTCGGCAAGCACGGAACTCCAGTTCCCAGGAGGCCGCAGGGCCACGAGGGGCGGAGGCTTCGGCCGATTACCGATCCTCCCGGACATCAGGGGGCACCGACGGAGAGGTACAGCCCATGCAAATCGGCAGCTCTCACCTAACTGCTGCAGAACGTCAGCGACGCATCACGGCCGGTGAGTGTCTGTATTGTGGTAATAAGGGACACATGATTGCCTCCTTTCCGTCGCGAGCAAAAGGCCGTGCCCGCCAGTGATGGTAGGAGTACTGGTGGGTGGTTTGAATCAGGATAAATCTCCTCCACGTTTAGCCCTGCTGGCTAAGCTTTTGGTCCACTCCGAGTGTCATTCACTTTCTGTGCTTATTGATTCTGGAGCAGAACAAAATTTCATTGACTCTGAACTAGCAAAACAACTCTGTGTGACTGTGGAGTCACTACCCCACGCCTTACGCGTCACGGCTTTATCAGGGCAGCGCCTCCCCGACATCACACACATCACTGAGCCGCTCACCCTCACACTGTCTGGTAATCATTCGGAGGAGATTAGCTTTTTTGTTTTTCACTCCACTCAGACGCCGTTAGTTCTCGGTCATCCCTGGCTCCAGCAACACAACCCCACGATTAATTGGCAGAAAGGAGGCATCACGGGCTGGGGAGAGGAGTGTCATATGACTTGCCTTAAGGCTGCTGTTCCTCCTAACAAATCGGTCACCGGCCCAGAGCCACCGCGGTCTTCCGACTTAGCAGATGTGCCGTCTGTTTACCACTATCTCGCTGAGGTGTTTCGGAAGGACCGAGCCCAGTCGCTGCCACCCCATCGGCCCTATGACTGCGCCATAGACCTGCTGCCGGGAGCTCCCTTACCGACCAGCCGCCTCTATAGCCTCTCGCTGCCGGAACGGGAGGCTATGGAGAAATATATAACTGAATCCCTCGCTGCCGGCATCATCCGTGCCTCTTCCTCACCCGTCGCAGCAGGTTTCTTCTTTGTGGAAAAGAAGGATAAGACCCTCCGACCCTGTATTGACTTTCGGGGACTCAATAACATTACGGTCAAGAATAAATATCCACTGCCCCTGCTCACCTCCACTTTCGAACTTCTCCAGGGAGCCGTCATATTCAGCAAGCTGGACTTGAGAAACGCTTACCACCTGGTTCGGATTCGGGATGGCGATGAATGGAAGACGGCGTTCAATACTCACCTTGGACATTTCGAGTATCTGGTAATGCCATTCGGCCTCACTAACGCACCTGCAGTATTCCAGGCTCTGGTCAACGATGTTCTAAGGGACTTTATTAACCGATTTGTGTTTGTCTATCTAGACGACATTCTGATCTTCTCTTCCTCCCAGGCTGAACACGAGACCCAGGTCCGGCTGGTACTGCAACGCCTTCTGGAGAACCGGCTGTTCGTCAAAAGCGAGAAATGTGAGTTTCATGTGCCCTCAGTTGCCTTCCTAGGGTACATAATTGAGTGTGGAGATCTCCGACCCGACCCTGTGAAAGTCAAGGCTGTTGTGAACTGGCCCGAACCAGACAACCGTCGCCAGTTGCAACGCTTCCTTGGCTTCGCTAACTTCTACAGGAGATTTATACGGGACTTCAGCAGGATTGCCTTACCATTAACCCAGTTAACCTCTCCCAAGCTTGCTTTTCAGTGGAGTGACGCTGCCCAATCAGCCTTTCAGGAGCTCAAGAAACGGTTTGCTTCAGCGCCCATCCTGGTCCAACCTGACACCACTCTTCAGTTCGTGGTGGAGGTCGACGCATCCGACTCAGGGGTGGGGGCCGTCCTTTCCCAACAGAGGGAGGGTAAGATGCATGCTTGTGCCTATTTTTCCCGTCGTCTCACCCCTGCAGAACGTAACTACGACGTGGGCGATCGGGAGCTCTTGGCGATTAAGCTCGCCCTGGAAGAATGGCGGCATTGGCTGGAGGGCACCACTCAACCCTTCGTGGTCTGGACCGATCACAAAAACCTGGCCTACCTTCAAACGGCGAAACGTCTTAACGCTCGACAGGCCAGATGGGCCCTGTTTTTCACCCGTTTCCACTTCTCAATCACCTACAGACCCGGTTCCCGAAACGTCAAGCCGGACGCTCTCTCCCCTCAGTTCTCCGCTGCTGACGAAAAGGCGGATCCGGATTTCATCCTGCCGGCAACCTGTACTATCGGGGCCATCACCTGGGAGATCGAGGCGGCTGTCCGGGCGGCTCAGGTAGGCGAACCGGATCCGGGAGGGGGGCCCGCCCACCGACTCTATGTTCCGCGCTCTGTCAGATCCCAGGTTCTACAATGGGCTCACACGGCCCGGTTCTCATGCCACCCAGGGATACATCGTACCATTAAGTTTCTCCAGCGGTGCTTCTGGTGGCCCTCACTCACCCAAGACACTCGGGAATACGTCACTGCTTGTACGGTCTGTGCCCGAAACAAACCATCGAACCAACCCCCGGCGGGTCAGCTACATCCGTTATCCACTCCTTCCAGGCCATGGTCTCACATAGCACTGGACTTCATCACCAGACTACCTCCATCAGCAGGTAACACTGTCATTCTCACCATAATCGATCGTTTCTCTAAAGCGGCTCATTTCATTGCTCTGCCTAAGCTTCCCACAGCTCTAGAGACCGCACGCCTACTCGCCACTCACGTCTTCCGCCTGCATGGGATCCCGGAAGACATAGTGTCCGACAGAGGGCCTCAATTCACTTCTCGGGTCTGGAAAGAGTTCTGCAACTCCCTGGGCGCAAAGGTTAGTCTATCCTCGGGTTATCATCCTCAGAGCAACGGCCAGTCCGAGTGGGCCAACCAAGAACTGGAGACCGCCCTGCGCTGTGTCGCCTCCACCAATCAAACCATCTGGAGTGAGGAGTTGCCGTGGATCGAGTACGCCCATAACAGCTTGACTGCCTCTACCACCGGCCGGTCTCCATTCGAAGCGTCCTTGGGATATCAGCCTCCTCTTTTTCCTGCTGTGGAAGGTGAGCACTCTGTACCTTCCGTCCAGGCTCATCTGCGCAGGTGCCGCAGAGTTTGGCGGGCAACTCAAGCGGCCCTACTACGCACGAAGGAGAACAACAAACGCATCGCAGACCGGCACCGGACTCCAGCACCCGAATACTCTGTCGGCCAGAAGGTATGGCTCTCTACCCGCTTTGTTCCGGTCAGGACTGAATCTAAGAAACTTACACCCACCTTCATTGGCCCTTTTGAAATCTCTGCCTTGGTCAACCCAGTTTCTGTGAAGTTAAAACTCCCTCGCAATATGAGGATCCATGACGTTTTCCATGTTTCACAACTCAAACCTGTCCGGTCCAGTCCTCTGTGCCCTCCTTCCAGGCCCCCTCCTCCCGCCCGGCTCGTGGATGGGTTGCCGGCTTACTCCATCTCTCGCATTATGGACTCTCGGCGCCGGGGACGTGGCTGTCAGTACCTGGTTGACTGGGAGGGCTATGGCGTGGAGGAGCGCTCCTGGGTCCCTCGGGCGGCCGTTCTGGACGTGCCCATGCTCCGGGAGTTTCACCGCCTGCATCCGGACAAGCCTGGTGGGTCGCCGGAAGGCTCCCGTTGAGGGGGGGGGTACTGTCATGGTCTCCACTCCTCGACAGCTGACAGCTGTCAGGTGCTTTGTTTTTGTTTCCCTTTCTCTCTCGCCCTCTTCCATTCTCTCTTTCTGCTGCCGGGGCGGAGCTCAGTATGGGCTCCTGCCCCTGGCCTACACACCTGGAGGTGATCAGCACATCTGTTGCTGATCATAAGAGATTGGAACCCTTCTTAAGAGGGGGAGTCTGCTCTACTCGTCGCTGGATCATTGAGCCATCAGCGTCAGTCGTCCTGTATTTTGTAAAGTCAGTTTGTGAGCCTGTCTGAACCAGGAAACTAATGTTTTTTTTCTGCCTGTGTATAGATCGCCTCTGGACCTGTTCTTTCCCTGTGCATGGCGACTGAACGGAAGCAAGAGAGATAAAGGAAAGGAGAGGAGATGTGCGAGGGCTGAATGAAAACCTTCCCTTCCTGGACTCCTGCCTCTTTCACTCCTGGACCCTGGAACCCCGGCCCCTTTTCCCCTTGACATCACTATATGTATATATGAATTCCACTGTAGAGGAACACTGTAAATAAATGCACCTTTTGAAGACACTAGTGGTCTGCGCGTGAGTCCGATCTACAAAACCTGACACAAATAAACAATGTAAACATTTTACAAAACAATAAAACACCAAAATACATCCAACATTTCACCCTAACCCCATGCACGTGCGCGCGCGCGCGCACACACACACACACACACACACACACACACACACACACACACACACACACACACACACACGTTGTGTTTCCATTACTTTTGGGGACATTACTTTAACTTACATTAATTTCCTGGAGACTTATCCTGACTCTACCCATCACAAGTCCCTGCCTGAACCTTACCCTAACCCTGACTCAAGCCTTCACCCTAATATTGAATGATTTACCTTGCAATTTGTCCCCATAAAGTAGGCGAGACCTCACAATATGAGTGTGTAAACAAATTTGTGTCCCCACAACATTAAGTAATACATGACCAGACACCCTGGTCGTCCTGTGCTGGCCCATGTGTGGATTACCTCTGGCAAACCTGATCTGGGCCACCAAAGGGCCATTATTCCTTGCGGTATGTGGGCCATCTGTAGGTGGTGTGCAGCCACGGGCCAGTTGTAGACACACTGCTGGCCCTGTGCTGGCCCAGAACGGTTTCAGCTCTGGCCCCAGATGTCAGCATAATGTGTACCTTAATCAAGCCATGCAATAACAACATGTGCCGGAACATGCAAAACAGTGCAAAAGTAACATGCCGAAACTCTGTTCAGACAGTGAATGGACTGATTTTTATGTAGCGCTTTTCTACTCTCCCAGATTACTCAAAGTGCCGGCTTGATACCAGATCCTGGCCAGACCTGCTTGCTATGTGGGCACTAACACACACACAGACACGGTTACTTTACCAACCGACCCCTGAGCTCCTAAGTGTCCCTCAAATCTCATTCAGGGATCCATTCCTCTACTTCACTGTCACTCCCTGAAAGCTCACTGTCCTCACTTTCTGAGGACAGAAAGTGCACATTCCCTTGGTTTCCTTGCATAAAAAGGTTTTTACATCCATGTCCTGTAATTATGAGTAGATTGTAAAGTAAAAAACATTGAGTATGATCATATAAATGCACACAAACACATCTCTACACACATATCCAAATGCATTATATTGCCTGAAAAAAATTGGGCTAACTGCGCAGTGTTGCCTTGAGGCAACGAATGAAAATGAACAGTTTTACAGTATAAATAAATTTAAAAAAGTAGAACAAACAATCAAATATGCTTCTTAACATATTCATGCACATACAAGTATTTTTTAATATACATTTATTTCACTATAAACATGCAAAATAGTGATCTTTATCTTGCCTCCTAATGGAGATGTCTCTCATGTAGTGCAGCTTGCAGAAAGGGGCCCTGCCCCCCCCCCCTAAATCAAAGTCACACCACCTTCAACTCATCATTTTATTGGAAAGAGATGTGCCTGGTAGCATTGTTTGAAAAAAAAAGTTGTTTTTTTTGAAGGGCCACCGTAAGGCATGAAAATGTGGTTTGTTGCCTCAGGGCAACGCTATGCAGTGGAGGGTTAAGACCCAAGGGGGTTTCTGAGCTGCTCGAAACTGTAATGCCCAAATCTAATTGATTATTTCTCTGCAATTACAAACTCTGTCCTTACAATCTTGGTATCAAAATAAAGCTAACATTTGTGAAATTGCAGCTGAGGTGTAAATATTGAAGCAGATGTTACTGTGTCAAAGTTACTGAAACTGGAACACAGAAAAAGTGAGTCGATTTTATCCTCGCCTATTTTTTTTTTTTTTTTTTAGCATATGACCCTTTTCCATACACACGGCCCTTTTCTGCCGTGGGCATGGAGCATTTAATTGGCCTGTGGGCCTTTAAACTCTGAGGGGTTGTAACTTTGGTTTCTTTTGGTCAATTTGCATGATTGACACCTCTTTTTAATCGTTTGAGCCAATAGAATCACAGTAATGATGTCACGTTCACGTCACTTCAACCAATCAGACGTTGCAAAGAAAAAACCCCAAGTGGGCCAAAATTTACTGCATGTAGCATCTGTCCAGTAACGTGTATGTAGGTGGGTATAAAATGGAGGTTGTTGACGGAAAAAGGTTGCCTACCCCTGATATACACAAATCACAGGGGTTTTATACAGACAAGTTGAATCATGCTGGGAGGAAGACAAAGATTCTCCTACGCACCATGGGACAGGAGAAAGAGGTGGAGTTTCATTGTACCTGAACTTGAAGTTGCTGGATTGGACAGTGACATCTACTGTGATATGCCTAACCTCTTCACTCAACATAAAATGCCTGTAGATATTGGTAACATCCCAAATCAACAGGACCTGGATGACTGGCCATAATTGAGGCATGTTCATTTGCCAGAAATTAAGGCCAGTGTGGAGCCTTTGATTGGCATGAATATGCCCAGAGCTCTAGAACCTTTGGAGGTCATCCGGAGTGTAGGTGATGGACCTTTTGCCATTAGGACTGTGCTTGGCTAGACAGTGAATGGGCCACTTAATCGAGAATGCTGTGGAAGGCCAGGATGTTTGGCAACAGTTACTGCCAACGGAGTTTCTGCTGTCACACTGGACAAGCTATGGAAACAGCAGTTCAAGATGGACTTTCCTGAGAGCAGCAATGATGAACAGATGGGGCTGTCAAAGGAAGACTTAAAGTTCCTGGTGTTGGCCAGCAAGATGGTTACCTTGGGGGATGGGCACTACAGCATTGCCCTGCCACTGAAAGACCGAGACATAAGAATGCCTGACAACCGTGCAATTGCTGAGCAACGGGCCTTAGGTTTGAAGAAAAGGTTCATCAGAGATAAAGACTTTCACATAGACTACACTGCCTTCATGACAGATCTCATATCTAGAGGATATGCGAAGAGAGTGCCAGTCGCAGAATTAGAGCGCAGTGATGGGAAGCTTTGGTATATCCCTCACCATGGGGTTCACCATCCTACCAAGGGGAAGATGCGGGTCGTCTTTGACTGTGCAGCATCATTCCAGGGTGTCTCTCTTAATGCGCAGCTCCTGAGTGGTCCTGACTTAACAAACGGTTTGGTTGGCGTACTGACGAGGTTCAGAAAAGAGCCTATTGTTTTGATGTTTGACATCCAGGCTATGTTTCACCAGGTGCGTGTGCCAGAAGAAGATGCTGACCTTTTGAGGTTTCTTTGGTGGCCCGATGAGGAAAGAGCAAATGAAGTTAAGGACCTAGACCTGGATTGTGACCTTTTACCTGTTGAGCTGGCATTGGGAGTGAGGTGGTGCCTACAGTCAGATGCATTTAAGTTCTTCATACCCATCCCAAACAGGCCATTGACTCGGAGAGGGATCCTATCCACAGTAAGCTCCTTCTATGACCCTCTGGGTTTCCTTGCTCCTGTTATCTTCACAGACAAGAGGATCGTTCAAGATCTGTGCCAGAGGGGGATAGGATGGGATGATGCTGTACCATCAGCAGTTGCTCAAGAGTGGGAAAGCTGGGTAGAAGAATGGCATCTGTTGAACAACATCAGCATCAGGCGATGCTCTAAACCTCCTGATTTTGGAGAGACGACCACTGCTCAGTTGCACCACTTTGCAGATGCAAGTGAGAAGGGCTATGGTGCTGTTACCTACTTGTTGCTGCACAACAGTCACTCACAGACTCACAGTTCCTTCATAATGGGAAAATCCAGGGTGTGACCTTTAAAACCAGTTGTGGCGGAGGTGTGGTCCGGGGCGCGGCTGCAGGGGAGGAGTGGTGCAGTGAGCTCAATGTGCTGGTAAGAACAGCTGATGGCGATTTTGGACTGATGGTGGTTTTCCTTTCCTTTATATAGTGAGGTGGAGAGGAGCGGAGGGGAGAGACGCTGGGGAAACCGACCGCTGTCAGACGGTGTTCTGTTGTGATTCAGTGCACACTCTTAATAAATGTGGGATCTGATGACAACGACCTGTGTGTGGGTGTATCTGTGCCTAGCGTGTGTCACAAGTGGTGCCGAAACCCAGGAGCCTGCCGGTGTGGGGATGTCCGACCCGCAGGCTGCGCCGCCCGCCCAGCCTTTGCAGTTTTTGGCGCAGATGCTGGCGGGGATGGCGAAGATGAGCCACGACCATGCGGCGGCCCAGCGGGCTCACCTGGCTGCGCTGCAGGAGCAGACGGACCGGCAGACTCTGGTTCTGGAGCGGCTGGTTGGCGCCGCTGCCCCGCCGAAGCCCCCACCGCTGTCGGTGGCGGTGCCCCGGATGGGGGACGGGGACGACCCCCAGGTTTTTCTGGAGACTTTTCGTGCCACGGCGGAGGCCTGCCAGTGGCCGCAGGTGGAGTGGGCTCCGCGTTTGCTTCCTCTGCTGTCGGGGGAGGCTCGGACGGCGGCCCTGAGTCTGCCGCCGGCTTCGAGGGGCAGCTTCCAGGACGTGAGCCGGGCGGTGGTGGACAGGTTGGGGCTCACCGCTGAAGATCATCGCCGGCGGTTCCGGGCCTGTCGGCTGGCCGTGGCGGATCGGCCGTTTGCTTGGGCCCGGAAGCTGCATGACGCGGCCGTACGCTGGCTGCAGCCGGGATCGTCAGAGGGCGAGACGCTGCTGGTGGACAAAGTGGTGCTGGAGCAGTTCGTGGAGGGGCTGCCTGCGGAGACGGCGAGATGGGTCAGGTGCCACCGTCCCGCGAGTCTGGAGGTGGCGGTTACGTTGGCGGAGGACCACCTTGCCGCTAGAGCGGGGGAGCCCGGGGACAGCGGCCGGAGGCCGAACAGACAAGCCCCGGTACCGGCACTGAGGTGCCGGGTGCCTGCGCCAGCGGACGCTGGCGTTGGGCCCCACTAATCCTTTTGCTGCGTTTGTGCCTTCCCAGGGATCGGACCTGAGCAGTGCCGCCCCTGAGCCACGGAGAGCAGCACAGACACCGGGGCAGGAGTGCTGGAAGTGCGGACAGCTGGGACACCTGAGGAGGGACTGTCCTTTGATGGAGGTGGGGCAGGTGTTCCGCGTTGCCGGTGCTCCAGCACCCTCTCCCGGTCCGGGAGGGACATACAGCATTCCGGTAAGGACTCGAGGGGGTATACGCCATGCTTTGGTGGACACGGGCTGCACGCAGACCCTCGTGCACCAAAGCTTGGTTCGCCCCGGGGCATTGCTGGAGGCAGAATGGGTGGTGGTGAGGTGTGTGCATGGTGATGTTCACAGGTATTCCATAGTGCCGCTGTTATTAAAGTATAAGGGCAAAACGCATAGAGTAACGGCTGCGGTTAGCCCGCGCCTGTCGCATCCCCTAATTCTGGGTACGAATTGGCCGGGGTTTCATCATCTGTTGGGACAGTATGCGGGGGTGCGGTCACGACCGCTAGTAGCATGTAGTGTCTGCGCGGCGCTCAGTGGTGACGCGGGGTCGTCCGACACTGACTCTGGGGAGGGGGAGACGGCGGGTCCTTCACAGGTAGCCCTGCCGGCTCCGGAAGTTCCCCCCACGGGTGATTTTCCACTGGAACAGTCTCGTGACGACACCCTACGCTCAGCCTTTGACCAAGTGATTGAGATTGATGGTCACGTGGTGCGCCCCGAAGCCGTGCGGACCTACCCACGCTTCATTTTATCGAAAGACAGGTTATATCGAGTGAGTCGTGACGCTCGCACGGAGGGGACACACACCCAGCTGTTGGTGCCGCAGGGCCGCCGGGAAACGATTTTCCAGGCGGCTCATTATAACCCCATGGCAGGGCATATGGGATACGAAAAAACTCTGGAGCGAATAACGGCCCGATTTTATTGGCCGGGCATCCGAGCAGATGTGCGCCGCTGGTGCGCGTCCTGCCCGGACTGCCAACTTGTTAATCAGCCGGCCATACCAAAAGCGCCTTTGCGTCCGCTTCCACTCATAGAGGTCCCGTTCGAGCGCATTGGCATGAACCTCATCGGGCCGTTTCACCGGAGTGCACGCAGCTACCGCTTTGTATTAGTCCTGGTGGATTATGCAACGCGGTACCCGGAAGCAGTCCCGCTGCGCACCATCTCTGCAAAGAGTGTGGTGCAGGCACTGTTTCAGGTCATCTCCCGAGTCGGAATCCCGAAAGAGATACTGACTGACCAGGGCACGTCGTTTATGTCTCGTACACTGCGGGAACTGTACGAATTACTGGGCATTAAATCTATTTGGACCAGGGTCTACCACCCTCAGACGGACGGGCTGGTGGAGCGGCTGAATAAGACCTTAAAGTCCATGATTCGTAAGTTCATTAACGAGGATGAACGCAATTGGGATCACTGGCTAGACCCTCTGTTATTCGCAGTGCGGGAGGTGCCCCAGGCCTCCACGGGATTTTCTCCCTTTGAACTGCTGTTCGGCAGGAGGCCACGTGGGGTGCTCGACCTGATTAAAGAAAGCTGGGAGGACGGTCCGAGCCCCGCCAAGAATGAGATTCAGTACGTGTTGGACCTGAGAGCAAAACTCCACACTTTGGGGAGGTTGTCACGGGAGAATTTGCTCCAGGCTCAGCAGCGTGAGCAACGCCTGTATGACAGAGGGGCTAGACTCAGGCAATTTTCACCGGGAGACAAAGTGCTTGTATTACTCCCTTCTTCTAGCTCAAAGTTGCTCGCCAAGTGGCAAGGACCCTTTGTGGTCACACGGCGAGTCGGGGATGTTGACTATGAGGTCGCTCGGTTGGACAGGGGAGGGGCCACGCAGATTTATCACCTCAATCTCCTTAAAGCGTGGAGGGAGGTTGAAACCGCTTCTCTGGTGAGCCTGGTTAAGGAGAGAGATGAGTTGGGGCCGGAGGTGCCAAATTCCATCATCCCCGCCTCCCTCCCTTGTGATGACCATCTCACACAGGCCCAGAGAGCGGACGTTGTCGCGTTACAACAGCGTTTTGCTGACGTGTTCTCCCCCCTGCCCGGCCGGACGTCTCTCATTGAGCATCATTTTGTAACGCAGCCTGGCGTGACAGTGCGTTCACGGCCCTACAGGCTTCCTGAGCATAAACGGCAAATCGTGCAGAGGGAATTGGCTGAAATGCTGAGAGTGGGAGTGATAGAAGAGTCGCACAGCGCCTGGTGTAGCCCCATCGTTCTGGTGGTGAAGAAGGATGGGTCTATACGGTTCTGTGTCGACTATCGCAAGGTGAATGAAGTGTCACGTTTTGATGCTTATCCCATGCCCTGGGTCGACGAGCTCCTGGATCGGCTGGGCACGGCCCGTTTTTTCACGACCCTGGATTTAACCAAGGGCTATTGGCAGATTCCCTTGTCTGCCGAGTCCAAGGAGAAAACGGCCTTCTCCACTCCGTACAGTTTGTACCAATTCGTTACGCTTCCGTTCGGCTTGTTCGGGGCCCCTGCCACCTTCCAGCGCCTCATGGACCGGGTGCTGCGCCCGCACGCTGCGTATGCTGCTGCCTACTTGGATGACGTGATCATCCACAGCGACACCTGGGCGGAGCATGTGCAGCGGGTGGCCACGGTCCTGGAGTCCCTGAGGCAGGCGGGGCTCACGGCCAACCCGAAGAAGTGTGCGGTTGGACAGTATCTGGGGTACCACTTGGGGGGCGGGCAGGTGCGTCCACAGGTGGAAAAGACGGCGGCTATCGCATCCTGCCCGCGCCCCAAGACTAAAAAGGAGGTGAGACGGTTTCTGGGGCTGGCGGGTTACTATCGCCGGTTCGTGCCAGGGTTTGCGCAGCTGACCAGCCCCTTAACCGATCTTACCCGGAAGGGTGCTCCAGATCTGGTTCAGTGGACGGGGCCGTGCCAGGCGGCGTTTGTGCAGGTGAAAAAGGCTCTCTGTGGGGAGCCGCTGCTTCACACCCCTAACTTTTCCCTCCCTTTTGTTCTGCAGACTGACGCCTCGAACAGAGGGTAGGGGGCCGTTTTGTCCCAGCAGGTGAGGGGGGCTGACCGTCCCGTTCTTTACATCAGCCGGAAGCTGGCAGAGCGCGAAAGACGGTACAGCACCGTGGAGAAGGAGTGCTTGGCTATCCGGTGGGCGGTCGACTCCCTTCGCTATTACCTCCTGGGGCGCTCATTCACCCTCTGCTCGGACCACGCCCCGCTACAGTGGCTCCACCGCATGAAGGATGCCAACGCCCGGATCACCCGGTGGTATCTGGCTTTGCAGCCTTTTAAGTTCAAGGTGGTCCATGGGCCGGGGGGGGGGGAGTAGGTTCGGCTGGTGGGCTTCCCGGCCTCAGTCGGGCGGTGGGGGTGTGTGGCGGAGGTGTGGTCCGGGGCGCGGCTGCAGGGGAGGAGTGGTGCAGTGAGCTCAACGGGGCGGTGCTGGTAAGAACAGCTGATGGCGATTTTGGACTGATGGTGGTTTTCCTTTCCTTTATATAGTGAGGTGGAGAGGAGCGGAGGGGAGAGACGCTGGGGAAACCGACCGCTGTCAGACGGTGTTCTGTTGTGATTCAGTGCACACTCTTAATAAATGTGGGATCTGATGACAACGACCTGTGTGTGGGTGTATCTGTGCCTAGCGTGTGTCACACCAGTCACATTCCCTCGCATGGAATTGACGGCAGCAGTGGTAGCAGTTCGCATGGATAGAATGTGGAAGAGGGAATTGAGACTACCTTTCCTAAACTCTGTGTTTTGGAGGGACAGCACCACAGTGTTGAAATATATAAACAATGAGACTTCTAGGTTCCATGTTTTTGTGGCAAACAGAGTGTCAGAAATCCTCAAGGCTTCAAGTGCCTCCCAATGGAGGTATGTGAGCACCACACATAATCCTGCGGACCTTTCCTACAGAGGTATGAAGGCAGAGACCTTTTCACGTGACACTGAATGGATATCTGGTCCTGCGCTCCGACAGTGGGACCAACTTTGTGGGCTGAGACAAGCTATGGTAGAGTGGAATCAGGAAAAGATCTCTGATGCTCTGTCTTTGAAGGGAGTGAAATGGATCTTTAGTCCTCCACCTGGATCGCATCATGGCGGCGCATGGGAGAGGTTGATTCATTCTGTCAGAAAGGTCCTTAATTCCACTCTGCACACACACCGTTTGGATGAAGAAGGGCTCCACTGCTTTTTGTGAAGTGGAGTCAGTCCTCAACAGTAGACCCATTACTGTGGAATCCACCGATCCAAATGATTTAGAAGCCTTACCACCAAACCATCTCCTCCTTCTCAAGTCCAACCCGTGTTTACCACCTGGCCTGTTCCAAAGAGATGATCGCTACACACATAAACGATGGAGACAAGTCCAATATATATATCTGACCTGTTTTGGAAAAGATGGACTAAAGAATACTTACCACAACTTCAGCAGCGCCAGAAATGGGGAAGGATTAAACGCAACTTTGTTCCTGGAGATGTGGTTCTCATAGTGGATGACTCTGCACCTCGTGGTTCTTGGACCATTGGCAGAGTCACAGCAGCTGTGCCTGACAAAAGGGGCCTTGTACGTCATGTCTGGATTAAGACCCCAACCAGCCATGTGTGCAGACCCGTCACAAAGATATGCCTTCTTCAGGAGGCCTCTGACCCATGACGATGACAATTTGGCACAGCGTGACATAACTAACTTTGAATTGACTTTAATGTTATGAGATGTACATCACAGACTGACTATATTTAGGCTAAGTGCTGGTAACCTTTGGCCTATGACTGACCGTCCATGTGCAGACAGAAGAAAAGAAGAGAAGAAATGAGAAAATAGCTTTTTTTTTGAGTATGTTATGCTGTCTCACTGGGTGTCTGTGATATAATGAAGTGTATGTCTTGAGTTATGGTGTTGGATGTGTAATTGTCATTGTAAGAATGTAATAATTAGGGGCCGGAATATTGTGGATAGGCGTAGCTTTGGGTCATGTGGTGTTGGTAATAGTACTAGTGATTGCTATATCATCTGTTCACGGCCCGAGGGAATTTTTGTGAATGAGTTGGAAGTCGACTTTTGCTGACCGCTCAAGCCTGGAATGTTTTTTATCACTGTTTTTCTATGGGTTTTAAGGATTTTGATAATAAATAAAGGAGTTTTTAAACTGGAACTTTGACTTGCGTTTTGAACAGGGGGTGCGTCAACATTATTCCCCCATTCAGCTGCTCGGCGACTCAAAGGCTTGATAGTCGCCAATAATATCTATATATTAGACTCCAATTTGTTAATGTAAATGGAGAGTCCTCTTCATACACTAAGGTCAACTATGGTGTTCCATAGGGTTCAGTGCAAGGACCAATTCTGTTTACATTATACATGCTTCCCTTAGGCAGTATCATAAGAAGACCGGCATAGCATTTTCACTGCTATGCCAGTGACACCCAACTTTATCTGTCCATGAAGCCAGATAACACACAAGTTTAACTTTTCCAATTAGTTAAACTGCAGGAATGTCTTAAAGACATAAAGACCTTGATGGCCGCTAACTTTCTGCTTCTTAATTCAGATAAAACTGAGGTTATTGTACTCAGCCCTGAAAACCTTAGAAATATGGTATCTAACCAGATTCTTACTCTGGATGGCATTACCTTGGCCTCCAGTAACACTGTGAGGAACCTTGGAGTCATTTTTAATCAACATGATGAACATGTCCTTCAATGCACATATTAAACAAATATGTAAGACTGCTTTCTTCCATTTGTGCAACATCTCTAAAATTAGAAATATCCTGTCTCAGAGTGAAGCTGAAAAACTAGTTCATGCATTTATTACTTCCAGGCTGGATTACTGTAAGTCATTATTATCAGGATGTCCTAAAAACTCCCTGAAAAAGCCTTCAGTTATTCCAAAATGCTGCAGCAAGAGTCCTGACAGGGACTAGAAAGAGAGAGCAGATTTCTCCTGTATTGGCTTCCCTTCATTGCCCCCCCCCCCCCCCCCCCCCTTTAAATCCAGAATTGAATACAAAATCACATACAAGGTCTTAAATAATCAGGCCCCATCTTATCTTAATGACCTTGTAGTACCATATCACCCTATTCGAGCACTTCGCTCTCGCACTGCAGAACTACTTGTTGTACCTAGAGTGTCTAAAAGTAGAATGGGAGGCAGGGCCTTCAGTTTTCAGGCCCCTCTTCTGTGGAACCAGCTTCCAGTTTGGATTTAGATTTGATTCTACTCTTAAGATTAGGCTTAAAACTTTCCCTTTTGCTAAAGCATTTTGCTAAAGGGCTGGACCAGGTGACCCTGAATCCTCCCTTAGTTATGCTGCAATAGACGTAGGCTGCTGGGGGATTCCCATGATGCATTGAGTTTTTCTTTTCCAGTCACCTTTCTCACTCACTATATTATAATAGACCTCTCTGGATTGAATCGTACCTGTTATTAATCTCTGTCTCTCTTCCACAGCATGTCTATATCCTGTTTTCCTTCTCTTACCCCAACTGGTCACAGCAGATGGCCCCATCCCTCCCTGAGCCTGGTTCTGCCAGTTTTGTGATTTTTAATTTATGATGATTATTTTATTAACACAAATCCTGTGAGGTATAAAACTTCCTAATTTATTTTTGCCACCAGGGGTCACTGTTGGCTTCAATACAACATTTAGCATGAAATAAAAGTTTTGTTTTGCTCTCTTTATGAAGAAGAACCAAAGCATCTGAAAATGTAAACTACGAAGAAAAATAGTTTCAATTCCTAAATAACTTCGTAATAATTTTGTTAAACTTCATGAACTGAAGCAAAAATTGTTTCTTTATCCCAATACTTATGGACCCAGATGTCTCATTTTTACATCTGAACCCCCCCCTATCCGATTTAAAACCTGTTACACTAAACATGGAAAAGACAAAGGATACAACAGATAAAATATTTTTTTATTTGTGTCCTGATAATATGACTTCAGCTAAAACACATTTGCAATATGATTAACATCGTAAAGACAGAAAGAAAAAATAAAACAAAGCAAACTCTGCAGGAAGCTTTATAATGCCTATCTTGAGACAAACTTCTTCCTAAGAATACTCAGGCCAGTCAGTGGTCAGAGCTTATTCATCTCAATGGTGAGTCTCTTCTGCCAGAAATAGATGATCACCAACACTGAAAGACAAACAGTAACTCACTTAAACTGAAACACCATCCATAAAGTGGAGAAGAAAGATTTTCTATTATTTCTGCTGAAATCAAAGTGGAAAGTGGTGTAAAACCATCATTTTGCCTAAGATTGTCTAATAATCCGTAAATGTAGAAAAGAAACAATTCTCTCACTTACCTGCAATAACACAGGGTATCAGCATGAAACGTAATATCTGCAGGGCTTCGTGTAACTGGGAATCAAGCCCAAGACTTACTGTCCTGTCACCATAATTTATCTACAAAATAAAGAGAAACATTTTACAGAGAGAGTTCTCACCAGAGCAACAGGCCAAAAATTGTTATTGTATGCATAAATATCATTTTGAAGTTTGAAAGGCAACTGTTTGTTACCAATACAGATGAAAAAGTCTGTTTGCCCTCAGTTTCAGGTTTCTCCTCTAGAAAACATCAAACTGAGAACTTTGATGTTGTCATCTCCACAAAGAAAGGATGTTTTCTAAAGAACACCTCACCTCACCTCACCATACATTTCAATTCAATTTTATTTATATAGCGTCAACAAGTTCGGTTTGTTTTTTTCCGGTGATACTTATCTAGCTGGGGGTAGCATGAAAGAAAGATTTACCAGCAACTCCTCAAATTCAGGGTTGGTTAGTCTTTTAATCTCACAGATGAAAGAGTCAGAGTTGTTACTGGTTTCTTTGGCTTTCATGATGCACTGGTATTCCGTATTGTCTTGAACGCCCCACACTGATAACTCATCTATCATCATCTCCAGCTTGTCTGTCTTTTTCTAAATGAAGAAAAACAAAGGCTAGCTGTCACATGTTTGTATATGTATGAAAATTAAAAAAAAACAAAAAACTAACCTGAATGGTGATGCGCACATCTTCCCCTGTCCTTATAACTGTGAAGCTGGTAAACTCAGGGTCTGGATAGTAGGGGAGTTTAATGGAGCAGGCCAAGGTTTCATTGGCTACTTTGACAAACATAGTGCTGCTAGAAATGCTCCCAGCTGCAGGTGAATTGTAGGTGAGATACTGCAATGAAATTAAATAAACAGAAAAGACAGCATGACATGACTAAAGCAGGACATAAGATTATGACATGCGTGTGTCAGATGTCCACATCCGAAATGTTCAGAGCTCATGTATAAAAACATCTTGATGTCATTTCAAAGGCACATTGTTTGTGTCTACAGACCAACCTCAGAGCTGATGTTTCTGGGAAGTCTGACATCCTGCATTGCGTGGCTGTGGAAGACCCCTTCAACAAAGTTAAGGTGAGACCCCATGAGTGTGATCTTCCTCTTCCCACTGCAGGACAGGAAGCGGGCTTTAGTCAGAGCAGAGGGACTGCAAGGAAAAAAATCATCTGATCCCACACTCCTTTCAAACAGTTAGCATAACCCACATTTTTGTCAATTCTCAACAGTGTGAATTATTCAAACTGTGTTTTAAACATGATTTGATAGAGTAGTGAGAGATGTCCAAAAACATTTCCTCCAGATTTAACAGTTTTCATTTAATAAAGATCTTTTTATGTTTAGATGTTACTGTTGTTTTCAGCTTGATTAAAAGCTCACTAATAGGAGTTATTGCTATCTGGGACTGATCCAACATGAAAGCATAAGCAAGGTCTGGATGAGAATGAAGGCACGATCATTCACATACGTGCACAGGTAGGGGAAGGAGTTGTAGGAGGTAAAGAAGATGCCAGTTTTATACTAGTAAAAATATTTCACTGGAAAATTAAGAGCTCTCCACACGTAGGCTGCAGTCTGAACACTGAATCATTATTTTAGCATAGATAATATGCCTGTAAACTAAAGTGTGTGATGGACTCAGAAGCTAAAAAGTACCCCACGTATTCATTCTGCAGACAGCAGAGCAAAAAAAAAAGAAAAAAGGCTGGTGACTGAGGCTGCAGAGCTCAGAGGTGTGGACTCCAACAGGAAGTAGTCGGGTGACAGATACTGCTTTCTCAACCATGAGGTTCAGTAAAAGCGGCAGAGGTCAAACCAATGCAAAAGCTTCCTTCCTCTTATGATAAATATCTCTGTTCTCTCACAGCAGGATGTAGCAGCACGTGATACTGCACACAAAAGACACACACACATGTACTGTTTCTTTGGTCAAAACACTTTCTGAGACATTAGCAGATAAACGTTCTGTATCTTCTGTGTTTTTTAGGTTTCAGCAAAACTGAACATACCTGATCCAGCTGCTGCTTGGAGTAATATTGGTGCATGATGGTAATGAGCTGTAGGTGATTTTAGCTTTGCCATGGCAACGACCATCTGGGAGGAGAAGACATACGTTGACCACGCCTTTGATATTTGAACTGGGAATGTGGAACGTCAGACTGAAACCAGTGTTGTCCCAAATGGAAGATCTGACCAGAACACAAAGAGAGAAACAGAGTCACTAACATCATCACAACATGCAGAAAACCCCAAGAAAGACTAAAGCTGAGCAGCAAGGTCTTCCTTAAAATTATCAAATTGTGTGTTTTTATGAGTTTAACACGTCTTTGATTTCATTTGGATTACAAAGTAAACAGTAAATCCAGATTTAACCCTTTCACACACAGTGGCCACTACAGTGGACAGCTAGTCAAAGGCTGTTTTTTTTTGTATTTGTTTCAGTGTTTATGGTATACTTGCACATAAACACAACAGACAGTGCATATTATTTATTTGTTTGTCAAATTCATGAATCAAAATGTATGTTGTCCACCTAAGTGGACATGTAAAGAACTCTTTGAAAAGTACATGTTTAGAAAAATGAAGTTCAAAAGTCTTTTTTTCCATGTCTAATGATGAATAAAAATACTTAAGAAAAAAATCCTAATTGTGGTTGTCATAATTCATGCAAAAACGGGTCAATGATTGATTTTGTAATCGTATCACCAGACCTGAGGCCATATGTTTTGGACACTCGGGTAAAGAGAGGGGCTGAGCTGTCAACTGATCACCACCTGGTGGTGAGTTGGATCAGGTTGTGAGGGAGGACGCTGGACAGACCTGGTCAGAATCAGAATCAGAATCAGAATGGGGTTTATTGCCAAATGTTGAGCAGGTTTACAACATTAGGAAATTGCTGCGGTGCTTCAGTGCAAACATAGTGTCATAAATAGCACTTAAATAGACATGAGAAAATAAAAGTAGGAATAAGAATTAAAAGTGCTATGTAGAAAGATATGTGCATGAGATATACATGAGATATATACATGAGAATAAGAATTAAGAGTGCTAAGTAGATAGATATATACATGAGTGCAGGTGGTGATCAGTGACAAACATGGAATGATGCAGTGACACAGCGTAGGGTCATGTGTTAGTGGCAGGAACAGTCATACGGTTATTGTTCATGAGTCCAACAGCAGAGGGGAAGAAACTGTTCTTATGGCGTGAGGTTCTGGTGCGAATGGACCGGAGCCTCCTGCCTGAGGGGAGCAGGTCAAACAGACTGTGTCCAGGGTGAGAAGGGTCAGCTGAGATCCGAGCTGCACGCCGCAATGTCCTGGAGGTGTACAGGTCCTGCAGAGATGGGAGTCTGCAGCCAATCACCTTCTCAGCAGAGCGCACAACACGCTGCAGTCTCTGTTTGTCCCTGATAGTGGCTCCAGCGTACCACACGGTGATGGAGGAGGTGAAGATGGACTCGATGATTGCAGTGTAGAACTGCATCATCGTCCGTGTTGGCAGGTTGAATTTCTTCAGCTGCCTCAGGAAGTACATCCTCTGCTGGGCTTTCTTGATGACGGAGGTGATGGTGGGCTCCCACTTCAGGTCCTGGGTGATGGTGGTACCCAGGAAGCGGAATGAGTCCACAGAGGTGATGGGGGTGTCAGTCAGGATGATGGGGGGGAGTGGGGCTGTGTGCTTCCTGAAGTCCACAATAATCTCCACTGTCTTCTGGGCATTCAGCACCAGGTTGTTGTGGCTGCACCAAGACACCAGACGTTCAACCTCCCTCCTGTAGGCAGACTCATCCCCGTCCGAGATGAGCCCAATAACGGTGGTGTCATCTGCAAACTTGATTAGCTTGACAGACTGGTGGGTGGAGGTGCAGCAGTTGGTGTACAGGGAGAAGAGCAGAGGAGAAAGAACACAGCCCTGAGGGGAGCCGGTGCTGATGGTCCGGGAGTCCGAGACATTCTTTCCCAGCCTCACATGCTGCTTCCTGTCCGTCAGGAAGTCAGTGATCCACCGACAGATGGGATCAGGCACATTCATCTGGGAAAGCTTGCCTCGGAGATGGTCTGGAAGGATGGTGTTGAAGGCAGAGCTGAAGTCCACAAACAGGATCCTGGCGTAGGTTCCTGGGGAGTCCAGATGCTGCAGGATGAAGTGTAGGGCCATGTTGATGGCGTCGTCCACAGACCTGTTGGCTCTATATGCAAACTGCAGGGGGTCCAGGAGGGGGGCCGTGAGGGTCTTGAGATGGGAGAGAACTAGGCGCTCAAATGACTTCATGACCACAGATGTCAGAGCCACGGGTCTGTAGTCATTTAGTCCAGTGATCCTAGGTTTCTTGGGGACAGGGATTATGGTAGAGGACTTGAAGCAGGCAGGCACATGACATGCCTGCAGTGAGGAGTTGAAAAGTTGAGGAGTTGGTGCACCCAAACGTACAGTGAGGGTGTGCTGGGACCGTCTAGCAGAGGCCCTGGTCCGCAAGATCTTCAACACACACCTCCAGCAGAGCTTCAACAGCATTCCGCGGGAGACTGGAGACATTGAGTCCGAATGGACCATGTTCAGCACCTCCATTGCCGAAGACACTGCATGGAGCTGCGGCCGCAAGGTAGTTGGTGCCTGTCGTGGTGGTAACCCCCGAACCAAATGGTGGACACCTGAGGTGAGGGGAGCCACCAAGCTGAAGAAGGAGTCCTACCGGGCTTGGTTAGCCTGTGGGATTCCGGAGGCAGCTGATAGGTACCGACAGGCCAAGCGGAATGCGGCGCAGGCGGTGGCGGAAGCAAAAATTCGGGTGTGGGAGGAGCGGTGTTCTACCTGCACTGTGTATAGTGGAGTGCTGCTGACTGCGACTGAGAAAATCGTCAGGTGGTGGTGGAAGGAATACTTTGAGGACCTCCTCATGTCATGGTCCTGAGTCTGCCGACTCAGTGTTTTGTGTTTCTTTATGCTTTTGTTTATTCTGAGTATGTATTCTGTTATAATTTGCCATTTGTTAAGGTTATGTTCTGTGCCTGCCTGCTCCCACTTCTCTGTGTTCCCTCCGTCTGTCCATGGTGTCACACTGTCTTTCTTGTGAATCTGTCTGTTTAGTTCAGTGTCTTGTCTGGTTCTGTGTCTGTGAGTTTCCTGTTTTATTCTGAAGGTCTCTGTCTCATGCGAGTGTGTTCAGTTTACATTTCCCCTGTCCTGTCAGCTTTGATTTCTCCCAGGTGTGTTCCCCTCCTGTTGCTCATCCCTTGATTGCTGCTATGTGTATTTAAACCCTGTGTGTTCTCCGGCCTGTTGCTGGTTTGTCTGTGTTCCACGGTGTCCTGTTCCTCGTCTGCGATGCGCTGCCGCTCACCCCGTTCTGGTATCATCTCAGGTTTGTTATTTAGCTTTCCCAATTTAGGTTTCTTTAGTTTTGTCATCCCTCATTGCCTGTTTTGCCACTATACCACCGTGTAAATAAACATCACTAGCATTATCATCGACTGCCTGCATTTTGGGTCCTTTTTCCCTCAACACCACACTGCTCGCCTCGGCAGCCGTGACAGTACGAACCGGCCAAACATGGACCCAGCGGCATTCGCACCTTCCAAGGAGCTTAGGGAGGAATTAATTGATTCAGTCTCAAGATGGACTAATCTGTGGCTAGAGCATGAGGGGGAGGAATTTCGTCATGCTCTGGAGGCCCGACTACAGCGGCTAGTTTCCAATCACCCCTGGCTGCTGGATTCCCTTCACCCACTCCTACAGGACTTCATCCTCAAAACACTTCACCTTCATCCCCCAAATGTGACAGCTGGCCTGCCCGGCTTACCACAAGATTCTCTCCCCAGTCCACCAGATAGTGATGGGTCGTTCGCGAACGAAATGGCTCTTAGAGCCGACTCTTTGACGTGAACGACGCGAGCCGGCTCCTTATCGCGACCGTCGCATTTTTTATTTTTTTTTCCCCCCCTCTTTCTCTCACCCTCTCTCTCGCACTTTTTTCCGCTTCACTCTGCACGCGAGTCTTGTGCTTTATGCTGGGCAGAGGGGGGAGGGGTGGTAGTTACACTCAATAGTGCAGGAACAGAGCGGGAGGGAGAGACCGAGAAAGAGAGCCAGGGACAACAACATCACATTAGAAAGGTATAGTAATCATCCACAACTATTTTCAGTTGCAGATGATAAAGGATTCAGAAAGTTTATTCATGCGGGCCCATATGACAGAGAATATGCATGTTCTTTTTGTTTTCATATTATAATTTATATTTAATTGTGTCGTAGTTTGCAGTGTTTTGTGTTGTTTCACTTTAAATTTGTAAAAGGAAAAAGCGGAAAATTGAAATAGTTAAAAGTTGAAATGTGAATAGTTGATTTTTGTATTATATGATTTATTTATTACTTTTTTTTTTTTTTTTTTTTTGTGGAGTGAATAAATAAAAGTATATTTACGGTGGCCCCTAGAGACAAAGCACGTAAAAACTCCAAAACACGTACGAACTCTGAAGCACATGCAAACCCTGAAGCACGTAAAAACTCCAAAACACGTACGAACTCTGAAGCACGTACAAACTCCAAAACACATACGAACTCTGAAGCACGTACAAACTCCAAAACACGTATGAACTCTGAAGCACATACAAACCCTGAAGCACGTACAAACTCCAAAACACGTACCAACTCTGAAGCACATACAAACCCTGAAGCACGTACAAACTCCAAAACACGTACCAACTCTGAAGCACGTAAAAACTCCAAAACACGTACGAACTCTGAAGCACATACAAACCCTGAAGCACGTACAAACTCCAAAACACGTACAAACTCCAAAACACGTAAAAACTCAGAAGCACATAAAAACTCAAAACACGTACAAAAGACAACAGAAGTGCTCCTGGATGCTGGGCGCAGTGTTGAGCTTTTGTTACTGAAGGATATAAAAAAAACAACAGCAATAGAATAATATTAAACACAAAGTGAACCCGTCTTCCTTCATTAAATAGGTTCTTTTAGATGTTAAGGAGGAATTGACTTAACCAGGCTGGCGGAGAATGAAGACAACCGGACACCTGCAGCAGATGGGGGAATCAGTGAACTTTTATTGAGGCAGAGACAACCTCTCAAAAACAGCTCACATCAAGAGATTCCCAATATTTTCTGTGAGGATGGGTATATATTCTCTAAAACTTACAGGAGGGGGTTGTGAGGAAAGTGCTGCATTAGCAGAAAAACAACTCCATAAAAGGAAAGCGGCCTTGGGTGTTCTTCGCTTGCAGATATCTTTCGCCTGCAGGATGAGGCGATCGCTTCTTATCGCTCTCAAGGCCAAAGTCGTGAGCACACATTTTTATTACACAGTTGCACAGTAACTTTAAAGCTGAACAATATTTAAAGCTGAATAATGTGTGATCAGATTATATTTTCTTCAAATCCCCCTTTTGACCCATCTTAAATGGGTCAACACACAAAAATAAGTAACATTCAAAGGAACACAGAGACGTGTCGAAGCCTGGCTCGAAAAACTCCTCGGGTCTTATCATTTGTCTTTATCTGTCATTGCAGATGAGGAGAAAAGAGTCCAGGCACCACCCTGCCCAGGGGTCGGCTGCAAGCAGTCTCGGTTCCCGATGAAAGCAGTAACAGCTGTCCTGCACACACGGATACAACGAGTTAGTGCAACCAGGGTAGTGACACAAAATTAACAGTTCCTGTAACTCAGCAACCAAAAAACATAAGTAATGATAAAAATGTGGAGAGTACAGAGTATACTATAATAATGAGAGATATAAACGTGAACATGTGAAATAATAAATCAACCGTAAAATAAACTCAGAACGGTAACTGCTAAGGACATTCAAAAGTGAATATGGTAAAACGTGAGGAAGGGGTGTGGTAAAAAAAAAAAAAAACAATTTATATCCAGTGGTGGGAGTGCACATTCGCTCAGGCTTAAGTCCGGAGACCCTGAGAACATCGCTTAACCCTCACAACCCGACCAGACACAGTTCAACCAGATATATCCTTCAAGAGGAAGTGGGTGAGGGAAACAATTAATAACAAGTCTAATACAAAACACCACAGAGAAACAACCATTCTAGAAGCATTTAAACAAGAGAAAGACGATAATGTTCGTCACCCTCACGATCAGAGTTTTCATCATCCGTTGGCGAGGAGGTGGGAAGTTGACTAGCCAATAAAGGCATCTGCCGGGCGAGATCCTTATCCTCAGGAGTGAAAGCTGTAACAATCAGTCTCTGGAAGAGGGATCGAATGCATGGAATACAACAGCAACCGCAGGTGACTAGGACAGCAACAAAAACTGAGATGGAAACTAGGATGGAAGCTACAAGGGCCTTATATTTGCCAAACATGTTAAGCCAAGAGTCCCACATGGCAGTATCAACGCCCGAGTGTTCCTTCATTTTAACAGTAAGAGCTGTGAGACCAGTAATAGCTTTAGTGAGGGAACCATCAGGAGCTGTGTTATTGGGGATATAGGTACAGCACTCCTGACCAAAAAGGCTGCAGACTCCGCCTTTTTCTGCGAGGAGAAAATCCGTTGCGACCCTGTTTTGGAAAGCCATTAAGGAAGTGGCAGATAACTGTGCATGCACAGCTTCAAAACCATCTCGAGTGTAATTAGCCAACAGTTGCACATTAAAGTGAATGTAGTTAATTCTGTCTACATTCGCATTTATTTCAACCATCCAAAGTATCGAGGCCCATCCTGCTTTAACCTGGTCTCGCAGTTTATATTCATCGGGGACCCCACGGGGTATACCTACAGCATCAATATAGGTTGGATTATGAGCTGAACCTGGGATTAGAGAACGTTTAGAGCGGCGTTCAGAGGAGGATGGGAGGCCAACTTCGTGTACTTCTATAGAGAGATCTACTGGAGTGACTGAAACAGGTAAAATAAGAGTTATGAGAGCGCAAAGACCTGACGCATCCCGAGGGAAACCATCATATAACTTGTTATTGCCACACCACCACCACAAATCAGCCCTAGCCGTAGGTCGGAAGTTTGGTTTCATAACCGTCATCTCAGTGCACCAAGAAGAGTTCAAGCTACCTAGTTTTACTGCATTGCCAGTCAGGTTAATACAAGTGAAATTGTTCACAGCTACATCTGAAGAAAAGAAAGGTGGTTTATTAGAGACCGAGCGTTGAGTTTTAGGAAAGTGGTTTTCCAGATATGAGCAATGACCTCGTTTTGTGTTGTTCATAAGATGCAGGAGGCATGCACTATTGACTGGCGCCGGTACAACTCTTAAAGTGGGGCGTGCTCCCATACAAACTATGCAGTCGGAAGCCGTCGTGTCAGCAGCTTGTTCAGCTAGTAGTAACCAGTTGTTTGTTGCTCCAGAAATACCGGTTAGAATTTGGAAGAGGTCATCTTTAGACATTTTATTTGTGTCTAGAATGCGTATTCTGCCGTTTCTCCCCCCGTTTGTATATGTCACCGGAGGGCCATTAAAGGTGGGATTATCATCTTTAACTACAGAGCTTGGAACTGCACCAACGCTAGGGCATATTTCCATTTGCCAATACAGGGCGGTGCGATCAGTCCAAGGGGCAAGTATAAATTGTTGACAGGAGGTCAAGGCCAGATCCTTTAGGGTAAAAATTAAGCCTGAAAGATCCGGTTTTTTTGCTATTCTGAGCATATTTTGGTTTCTCCAGTGCAAAGCCTGACCCTTAGAGTGCTTGGACCAATCGAGGTCCGTTTCTGACACTAAACTGGACCACTTCCACTGATGCCAACCTCCCAGGGTTATATACCACACTGAGGAGGAGAGATGTACTGCAAGGTTAAAAAGATCCCCCCCTTGGTCTTTGGTGACGGGAGTGACTGGGAAGCTAGCGAAATCTATTTCGACTACCCAACTTTTATTGTTGGGGACACAGAGAGTAATCATTCTAGTCGTACTTGGGGTGCAGGAGGTAACCGTGTGTCGTTTCTTTCTAAATGGATCGGGCGTGGGCAAAACTGGAGAGGAAGTGGTGGGCAAGACCCTAGGGGCTACATTTGTCAGATTGGGACTGTCAGAAGGGGGCGAAGCTTTTGAACTTGAAGGTGTCAGAAGTGTCGGGGGCCCTTCACAGATCAGGATTATGCCAATGGGAATGAGACCCAGGGCCAGGAAGCAAACAAAGACGCAACATCTTTGCCTGCCTGTCATTTCAGGGGGGAAGGGCCAAGACATGTTTACTTAGCTTGGATGTCGTCTAATAGAGGATGATCGGGCACAGAAAGGTGGTCCAGTTCCCCCCACCTCGCCAAGGGCGTGTTCTAGGAGTTAAAGAGCAACAAAAAGTATCAGTGACACAACTTTAAATGAGCTTTCAGCGGTTAAAACTATTGCAATGTAAAATGTAAATCTTAAAAACTCAAGCCAATATAAAAGCAAAGTCATAAAAGATGTTAAAAATAAAAAATGTTTAGTTAAGTATGAAGAACACCCCCTTTTGTAACCAGCCGGCTTGTAGGTTGAGCTTTGGCTCCCTCAAGTGGTTGGTGATGCTGTTGCAGCTCCTTCTGACAGGTCCTTCTGCACCTCTCTCAAGGTTCTTCCTGGTTCGGTGGCAGCAGCGCACTGTGTGTAATGAAACCAGGTGTCACCTTTACCTTCGAGCCTGACAGCGTGGGAGGTCCGCTCTGTTATGCGGTAAGGGCCTGTCCAGCGAGGCTCAGCCCACTTTCTCTTTGTGACTTTCAGGAGGACGTAGTCCATTCCAGGTGTAGCCGCCTCTCTCAGCTCTTGCTGGTTTCTTTCAGCGACCTGTGAGGAATACTGGGCAACAAAACTGCGGAGCATGTTATAATATGTCCTCGGATCGAGGTCTGAATCAGCTTCATCCGACATTACCAGGCGAGAGGAGGGGCCAGGAAAAGGCCTGCCATGCTCCAACTCAAATGGAGTGTAACCAGAGGTTTGATTTACTGAGCATCTTATGGACATTAATGCAAGAGGCAATGCCTTAACCCAATCTAATTTGGTCTGTGCACAGATTTTAGCCAATTTAGTTTTTAGAGTTTGATTCATCCTTTCCACTTTCCCCTGGGACTGGGGGTGGTAAACTGAGCCAAACTTATGTTTCAAACCTAATGCGGCTTCAACCCTCTGCAGATCGTGGTTCCTGAAATGTGAACCATTGTCCGACCTTATGACCTCGGGAAACCCATGCTGTGGTATATAATGATTAATCAGACACTTCACCACAGTTCTACTGTTTTCACTTGCTGTCGGCCAGGCTTCTGGCCAACCTGAAAATGCATCCACAGCCACCAGCAGGTACCTGTAACTACCTACTCTGTCCACCATGTCTGTGTAATCAATGATTATTTCTTTCCCTGGGCAAAGTGGGATGGGGAAGTACCCTGCTATTGGCTTGAAGGCGGGCTTGATTCCAAATTGGTTGCACTCCTTACAGGTTTTAACCATGTATTTTGTCATGTCTTTTAGATAAGGGTGCCACCAGACGGCTAAATTTCTCATCATTTGTGCAGGTCCCACATGCCCTACTCCATGTGCCTCTTCCATTGCTGTCTGTCTGACCCCTGGCGGTAGAATGGGCCTTCCATCTGGGCCACGCCAGACATCTGTGTTTGTGGCCCCTCTTGTTACCCATAATGATTTTTCCTGGGGGCTGGCTTTGTCCTGTAACTCTCTGATTGTGGCTAGGCCTAGTTGTATGGGTGGTCTTTCTGGAGGGGGTGTGGCTTCTGGGTCCATTACCATAATCAGGGAGGGTAAGTAACCAGCTGTCTGCTTAGCTACTAAGTCGGCCTGTTTGTTACCTAATGCCACTAAATCCAATCCGGCACTGTGTCCTTTGCATTTTACCACTGCCACCTTAACAGGTAACAACAGTGCTTCCGCTAATTCCCTCATTTCTATCTCATGTTTAATAGGCTTTCCGCTGGCTGTCAAAAAACCAGCTCTTAGCCACTGCTTGAGCTCCACATGCACTGCTCCCACAGCATAAGCTGAATCACTGTATATATTCACTTTCTGTCCCTTTCCCATCCTTAAGGCTTCAATCACCGCTCTCAGTTCAGCTCTCTGTGCAGACTGTTGTCCTGTCAACTGCTCTGCCTTCACTGTTTTCCATCTCATGTCTGTCTGTTCCACTATTGCCCATGCAGCCTTCAACATTCCACTTTCAGTTCTGAAACAACATCCATCTGTGAACCAATCTTTTTCTGCATCCATTAGAGGTTCTGCCTGCAAATCTGGCCTGATTTTCTCCTGTACCTGCACAACCTCTTCACACATATGTGGTTCCCCAGATCCCATGTGATCAGCCATGTTTATGCCTTCATGTGAGTAGGTGATGTGTGGTGCTTCCAAAATGGTACTGAGGCGTCTCTGCCTGAGTGAAGTGAGTGTGAAGGCCTGTGAGGAGACGTAGGCCACCACACTGTGTGATGTCAAAATTTTTAGTGGGTGGTTCATCACTATGTGTGCTGTTTTCTGAATGATTTTTGCAAGTCCAGAAACGTGTTGTGTGCACGGTGGGTGGCGTTTTTCAGTGTTGTCAAGCATTACGCTTACATATGTCAACACTTTTCTCTCTCCCCCTTTTTTCTGGAACAGGATACCATTGATATGGGTTCCAGTTCCAGAAACATCAAGATGAAAAGGCAAAGCATAATCTGGCACAGCAAGGTCAGAGGCGACAGAAAGCTGTTGTTTTAACTTTATAAACGCCTGTTCTGTTTCTGTAGTCCATGAGAGGGGAGCGGAGAGGTTTCTCATGCCTTGTTCATTTACCAAAGCGCGCAAAGGGGAAGTAAGGCCAACATAGTCTGGGACATAGGTCCTGCTGTAACCAGTTAGGCCCAAAAATGACAACATGTCTTTTACAGTTAGAGGTTTTGGATGGTGCAAAATGGAGTTCCTGTGTTCTGGGGACAAGGAAATACCGGACTGTGAGACCATGCGGCCTAGAAAAGAAACCTGTTTTCTTGCAATCTGTAGTTTGGTTTTGCTCACTTTAAAACCTGTGTTGGCCAGGTGTTGAAGTACCACTCTGGTGGCCTCCAAACAGATGTCAGCCGTGGGAGCAGACAGTAAAAGGTCATCCACATATTGTATTAACATACAGTCAGATGGTAGTGGGCAGGTTTGTAAAAGTTCTTTCAAACACTGATTAAACAGTCCTGGGGAGAGGGCAAATCCCTGTGGTAAGCGAGTGTAACGCCATTGTCGGCCTCTAAATGTAAATGAGAAAATGTCACGCAGTGACTCACGAAGTGGGAGGCAGAAAAAGGCATTAGCCAAGTCAATGCAGGTGAACCAGGCATGAGATGGTGGGAGGTTGGTCAAGGCAACATAAGGATTAGGCACAGGCAAAGTAGGAGTGCCAAGTAAGGCATTAATCCTTCTCAAATCATGTGCCATTCTGAACTTCCCCGTGCCTTTTTTCTCAACGGGTAGGATGGGCGTGTTCCACTTAGAGCAGGAGGGCTCCAGGACACCGGCAGTGACCAAACCAGAAATTGTTTCTGCAATCCCAGCCTCAGCCTCCGGTTTGTGTGGGTACTGAGGCTGCCACAAAGGGGTAGCAGATGACAGTTGAAAAGAGACTGGCTCCACATCAACTAAACCTACATCTGTGGGTCCAAGGGACCACAAACAATCTGGAAGAGAGTCGAGTAAAGGCGCAGCATCACAGTGGTCTGTGTGTTCTCTGCCATGTGACCCGCTGACTACTCCATGTTGCAGTGTTGCGGAATTAAAGCAATCATTTAAAATTTGGTATGTCTTGGTAGATGGAGAAAACAAAACCTGTGGGAGTTTTGTAGGTGTCCAGTCAGTGGCCGCAAGGGAACGTTTAACCATTCCACCCAGCTCCTTAGCCTGGTGTCCAGGATGTAAGGCCAGTGACACATGGGGAGCTGCCTCATCAGACATCATGTACCACTGTAATTGATCTGTTGTAAAAGTAACCGCTGCTGCCACTCCCTCCGGTGCCGCAAAAATGCACGACATGTTCAGAGACCAAGCCCGCCCCTCACACTGCTCTTGGAACATGTGCTGGTACCAGGTGGTGTCATGCCTGTCATAAAACAGTGTAACATGAGGTGGGTCAGGGGGAGGGACATAAGGATGCAGGAGTGAGAGCCACGGCCGCCATTGCTGAAAAGCAGTCCAAACTCCTGGTTCAGCAGGTGTTTCAACTTCCAATAATGCCCAGTAGATGTCAGCAGAGTCCGCTAAACAGGAGGAGGGTTGCAGCAGAAACTGACCACCTCCCTCTGGCCCATCAGAACAGGGAAGCACAACCCCAGTAGGGAGAGTTACAGTTAGGCCTTGCGAAGAGCAGAGTATTGTGGCTCCTAATTTAATCAACAAGTCTCTTCCCAGTAAATTCACAGGCGCCTGTTTTGAACAAACATAGCTGTGTAACAAAGTCTGATCTCCAACCGTTGTGGGGAGGGGCACGGTGTAAGGCAGAGTTTTAGGTTCCCCAGATATGCCCACCACTGTAATCACTGTGTCAGTAAGTCTTTCACGAGCAACATCCTTAATGGTGGAGTACGTAGCTCCAGTGTCCACTAAAAAGCTGCTTCTTCTTTTATCTACAGTTATGGACAGCATAGGGTCCGCCGTTGTCCCTTCACTGTCCTGGGCAGTCTGTGGGGTGTCCTATAGCTGGGGACCACCCTCGTAGTACTCCCACCCCATCACAGGCATCTGTGGGGCCGGGGGCACTTCAACTAAAGCACCACGAGGTCCACCTCTGTGGCCAGGATGCTGATAGGGCCCACCACGGGCTCCCCTGCCTCTTCCAGCAGCCGGGTTCAAAGGGCACGCTTTAGCCCAGTGTCCAGGTTGTCCACACCGGAAACAAACATACATCTGGCCTCCCCTACCACCTCCCATCTGACCTCTTCCCCTGAAACCACCTCTGTTTCCTCCAAATGGGGAACCTCTCTGCCCATAAGGGGCCGGGGCGTGATAAGCACCATACTGGGGGGGCTGTGGATCAGCTGGCCACGGGTTCGGATACAAATCAGGGGCAACTGGACCAGGAGGGGGAGCCGCGGCGGCCACAAGCTGCTTTTTAGGCTTGTCACCTTTTCCACCCAGGTCGTTTTTCGCTTTCTGCAGCTGAACCTTCAACAGTTGCAACTGTAAATCTTCGACGCTCTCCGCTTTATCATCAGACTTAATCTGCACTTTGTTAAGATTAAAAATCAAATGTTTCTTCCAGATTGCAAAGTCACAGTCCTGCAAATCAGGATTATCCTCCATTTTCTGGCTTACTGACTCCGGAATGCCCCTCAGCACCGCCCTTCTAAACCACATGCTCTGTGAACAAGTCCTACTGGGGTGATGACCTGTATGGTTCACCCAGTCTTCAACAGCCTGATTTAGATAATGGGTGGGATTTTGCTTTTCCTCCCATTTAAATTTCTGTAAGGTGCCTTGATTTTTGGGTGGGAATTGTTTGCGCAGGGCCGGTCCAATAAACCTCAAGGCCTGCATTAGTGGCACCTCGTTCTCATGCGTGGTAGTACCCGCATTTTGTTCCAGATCCGCTGCCTGAGATCGGGATGTGCACCTAGTTATAATAGCTCTAAAATCTCCCAGTGCGAGGTCCTGTCCAGCTGTGTATTTATCCAAACCAGCTAACCAGGCATTCCCTCCCTCCATTATGTCAGGGAGTTTGTCCACTAGGGCCTGGACATCTCCGAATGAATAAGGTTGATACACTGGTCTACGTTGCGCTTTAGTCTGGACCAGGGGAAACATGCCTGGAGGCTGAGGCACAGGGCCCTTAGATCTAGTCTGATATCCTAAACTGTGAGGGGTAGAGGGGGGTGTATTGTTAAGGTCACTGAGTTCATCATCAGTATCCTCAGTTTCTCCCCCGCCTGGTGGGGTAGCAGTGTCAGCAAAAACGTGGGCTAAACTCATCTGTGTTTCCGGATCCTGACGGCCCACCAAAGACATGGTAACTGTGACATTTGGTGAAGTGCCAGGCTCAGTTTTTGCAGTAGCGGTCAGATCTCCCTTAACAGCGACAGGAGTGCTGGCAAAGGGGTTGGACCGGGAAAGAGGGGCTGACGCAACACGATTATTCACCTGGACCACTGACCTATGTTCATTTAAGCAGCTGCGTAATGCTGCTTCTAGATCAGTTAATTGTTGTTCAGTGGGTTCCTGTCTGTTCATTCGAACCGCAAATGGTGCGCTCGCAAATGGGTCAGTTAGGCCCTCAGATCCGGTTCCAGAACAATGGGACATGGAAGAGGGGGCTCTACTACTAGCTGAGGGTGTCGCCGACAGAGAGGAGCTTCCTGGGCAAAAATGCTTGGTATCTATGGGAGTTGGAGCTACGGGCGGTTCTTCTCCAATAGTCATTATTCCACCAGAGATATTAAGTACCGGATATATGCCTGCTGAGGGAGGAGTCTGGACTGAGGCAGAATAGGGAGGTGGCTGAGACCTATTTTTCTTCATGTGTGGTTTTGCAGTTTCCCATAAACACACCCAGTGATTAAATTTAGCTTTGCGGCCTGCGTGCTTATCTGCTTCCTTTCTGTGTCTCACCCCGCTTATCACACCTGCACCTGCTGCTGCTGAGTTGGCTTCTTCCTCTTTCTCTTTTGCCTGCATAGCCTTATTCTGCCAAATTATTCCCCAATTACCACTACTCCCCTCATTCTTTCCCTTTTCTTTCATTAACCTTTCAGCTGTTTTCCTCAATGACTCTTTCTGCTTTTTTGCTTCTTTAGGCTGGTGTGTGGAGTTGATGACTGTCTCAACACATGTTAATTGTTCTCCCAATGTGCTAAGAATAACACCGGGACCCCAACCATCATCATTAGTTTGTCGATCTAATTCTCCATCCATTTTACTGTCAATGGAGGAGTGTTCTTTTATTGATTTTAAAGGAGAATTTGGACCAGCTGGGTTTCTGCCTCTGTTAGGCACTAATCAGCTGGGGCGCTGCTTTAAAGGTGAGTCAGCACTGAAATATCCCTTCAGGTGTTACCAAGCTTCTACCAAACCGGAGTCTGGCGGGTAACCTTGCCTAGAGCTTCCTGATAGGGGTGCTAGTTGGTTGTCACCTTGTTCACACGTCTCATTCACACTTCATACATTACCTGCAGTCACTCATTACCCTCCTTATGTATGTAATAAATGTGTAAAAAAAAATTCTATGTGTGGTGTATTATTTTAACCAAAAGAGGAACCTAGTTCCTTTAATTGTGTAATCTGTGAACACGGAGAACCAAACTGTCCTGCCCAGTGTTCCACAGCAAGCATTCAGCGTGTATTTATGTGTGTCCAATATCAAACAGAACATCAAAACATTTAAAACACTAAAATCATCGGGGTTTTAAGAAGAGATCCGTTTTCTCCTATTGATCAAAGGGACCCCTCCTTTGGACTCCAACCAGTACTTCTCCTTTTTAAGTTTTAGAGGATCTTTTCTAATAAAGTCCTCTGGGCCTTCCTAACCCTTCTGTAGTTTAGAGAATATTACTAAAAAATATTCTCAAGGCCTTTAACCTTTTAATTTGTTTAGAAAGGCGTTACTAATAAACCCTTTCAAGGTCCCAGACCTGCTGAGGTATTTATCCGACACCGGAGAGCGACCCGTCGGCCGCAACCGTGGTCAGACCTCAGTTCACTCTTATCTTTATTCACTTATTCACTTATTTCTTATTCACTTGTCTGATTCTCAGCAAGCCTTAAGTAAGCCAGACAATTTTGGTTATGAATTACTAGGAGTTTGGACACTAAGTATTTTTATAATGTTCAATATAGCAGAAATAAAAGGTCTGCTTACCTTGTTTTTGTGTGCACACAGCTTTTGTCCAAACTCCGTTCACTCAGACCACGGCTGATGTCCTCCCCCCCGTTCCAGTTTGGCCTGGAGCGGATCCTGTTCCGTGACGCCAATTGAAGGATATAAAAAAAACAACAGCAATAGAATAATATTAAACACAAAGTGAACCCGTCTTCCTTCATTAAATAGGTTCTTTTAGATGTTAAGGAGGAATTGACTTAACCAGGCTGGCGGAGAATGAAGACAACCGGACACCTGCAGCAGATGGGGGAATCAGTGAACTTTTATTGAGGCAGAGACAACCTCTCAAAAACAGCTCACATCAAGAGATTCCCAATATTTTCTGTGAGGATGGGTATATATTCTCTAAAACTTACAGGAGGGGGTTGTGAGGAAAGTGCTGCATTAGCAGAAAAACAACTCCATAAAAGGAAAGCGGCCTTGGGTGTTCTTCGCTTGCAGATATCTTTCGCCTGCAGGATGAGGCGATCGCTTCTTATCGCTCTCAAGGCCAAAGTCGTGAGCACACATTTTTATTACACAGTTGCACAGTAACTTTAAAGCTGAACAATATTTAAAGCTGAATAATGTGTGATCAGATTATATTTTCTTCATTACCTAGTGGCTACACAAGCCAGCAAGTACCAATGACCAGATTTGGTGTGTGGTAATAACAGGTAAATGACCTTTTTTTTTTTTTTTTTAAATTATTTGAACATATATGAGTGCCTGTGTATAAATACACAAACAATACACACATGCTTTCAATTGTGTAATTTAAGTGATCTAGTAGCTCTGCTTTGGAAGTTCAGTTCATGCTAGAAATGTGTTTTATATTTATATATAAACATATATAAATAAAACCACTTTTTTTACGTTAGTAATTCCTTTTGTGCACAATTTTATATTATTGTTAATAATAAATTAATTAAAGCAACAAAACAACCTGAAGAGCCGGTTCGGAGCCGAAAGAGCCGGCTCTTTTTAGTGAGCTGAACCGAAAGAGCCGGATCTCTAAAAAGAGCCGGAAATCCCATCACTAGTCGCCCCTTCTCCCAGGCGGAAGTGACGTCCACACTGCCGTCAGTTACCGGCAGATTCAGTGAGTCAAGAACAGTGTTTTTGTTTTTTTCTGCTCCATCTGAGCCTGCATTCACGAACACTGTCAGTTATTCCTGAGTCTAGAAATTCAATGCCAGTTAACTCAGGTTTATTCAAATTTGAAAAGATTAATTTAGAAACAGTTAATACTTTGTCAAACACTTCAAAGTCTGTTAACACCCGCTCTGAGGATTTAAAGGACTACTTTCATTTTGCTTCTTCCGAGTCCAGTGTTATGCTAACCAGGACTTTTAGTCCGAAATCTGAAAATGAGAAGGACTATCTACTGACTGCTCAGTCAGAGCGTGGAACTCTTCCCACAAAGACTGGTTCTTCAATGTCTGCAGCTCAGTTAGCCGCCCGGCCAGAAGCTCAGTCTCCAACTCCACCACCGTTGTCATCCCAACCATTATTTCAGTCGCCCTCAGTTCAGCCTCATGTTCAGCAGCCACTAGCCCTCCTGTACAACAATTCAAGTCAATTCAACCTGAAGTGAATTGTTTTTCATCCATCCATTCTAAGCAGAGAGACAAACCCATTAAAACTTATCATTCCTCAAAAGCTGTCCAGTTCTGAGACTATGATGCACTCCAGGGCCTCCCCAGAAGCTGGGGTTCAGCCCCAGCAGACTCTGGACCCCTGGAGGTTAAGAAGCCAGCTGAGGACTGCACCCGGCTGTCGCTGCCTGAGCAGAGTCAATGCTCTGCGCAGCTGCAGTCTGCTATGTGTTTGCCAGAGGCCACCGTGCCTGCTGGTTCAGCCCTGCGTGTGCCAGGGGCCCCTGTGCCCACTGGTTTTGGGACTGTTTTTGCTGAGTGGCCCGAGGAGCCTGTCCAGCAACCTGCCTCGTCAGCTGGGGGGCCCGAGGAGCCCGTCCAGCCACCAGCTGCTCTACCATCAGCTTCACCCACGCTGTCGCCTGGTCCAGCGGCAGCCTCTTGCGCCTCGCCTGGTCCAGCGGCTTCAGCTACATAGATCACTTAAATTACACAAGCACTCATATATATTCAAATAATTAAAAAAAAAACATGTTCATTTACCTGTTACTACCACACACCAAATCCGGTCGTTCTTAATTGCTGGCTTGTGTAGCCTCTAGCTAACAAAAGCTCAACACTGCGCCTAGCATCCTGGAGCACTTCTGTTGTCTTTTGTTTTGGAGTTTGTACGTGCTTTGTCTCTAGGGGCCACCGTAAATATACTTTTATTTATTCACTCCACATAAAATGTAATAAATAAATCATTTAATACAGAAACCAACTATTCACATTTCAACTTTTAACTACTTAAATTTTCAGCTTTTTCCTTTTAAACAAATTTAAAATGAAACAACACAAAACACTGCAAACCACAACACCATTAAATATAAATTAAAATATGAAAACAAAAAGAAGATGCACATTCTCTGTCATATGGGCCTGCATGAATAAACTTTCTGAATCCTTTAACATCCACAACTATGATTACTATACCTTTCTAATGTGACGTTGTTGTCCCTGGCTCTCTTTCTCTCTTTCCCTCCTGCTCTGTTCCTGCGCTACTGCGAGTGTAACTACCACCCCTCCCCCCTCATCCCAGCGGAAAGCACAAGGCTCGCATGCGGAGTGAAGTGGAAAAAAAGTGCGAGAGAGAGAGATGGTGTGAGAGAGAGAGAGGGTGAGAGAAGGGAAAAACAAAAAAACACGGCTTGCAATAAGGAGCCGGCTCGCGTCGTTCACGTCAAAGAGCCGGCTCTAAGAGCCATTTCGTTCGCGACTGACACATCACTAATGTAAAGTGACTCACTCTTTTGGAGTACAGTCAGTATCGGCCTGCATCCTCACTGCAGTCACATTATCGAGGTTACGACCTGACAGCACTGCGTGGTTTCTACCGTAGAAAGACACCACACTGGGAGTGATGGAGGAGATCTCTGGGATCTGACAGTAAGACAAAAAATGATCAGCTTTAATCCACGGCCATCAGCTGATGTTGGAAGCTTTGAACACGAATAAGGTGTCAGAGGAACAATGAGTTTGAGGACTGAGGTTCAGACTCACAGAGAAGTTCTTCCCAGACTGCACATTTTGGCAAACGCTGTCCTGCAGGAGGAAGCAGAGGGAATCAATATGGCAGGTTTACTGTCATTGTCTAAAGAAACTATGTAGGACTGATGAGAATGGAAGTTCTGTCTTATTTACAAGGAAAGAATTTAATCACGATTTTTGTCAAGCAACTGAATTGGTATTTGTGAGTTGTCATAATCACTTAACATATTATTGCATATAATATTGCTGCTTTTGAGAAGCAATAGATATTTGAACATTAGACCAACCCACCCTTAATAATGATTGAAAAATCTCAAAAGTAATATAAACTTAAAGTGGAAGACTTAATTATATGATAAGATAGACTTTCTTATTCCCAAAAGTAGATTTAAAAAAGATACATCAAAATAGCCTAAACATGTAGAATGGTATCAGCGAAATAAAATTAAAACAAATATGTTAATGAGGAAAAACCTGAACTAGGTAAACTAAAGGCATGAATTATTACATTGATCTCTGTTTGATCGGCCCAGGAACATCTGTTTGTGTTCCATCCACAACCAGCTTTGATGCACTGCTGACACCTGAAGAGAAACAATCACATATTAGTGTTGAAATCATCAAGAAAAAGATGTCCAAAAATACAACATAAAACAAAGAGACTCCTCAGTAGTAATACATTTTACTTGGTGATGACACATAACGTTGTGTTATTAGTGATCCATCTTCATAATCTTTATAATTGATTGGACTTACAAGACTGAACTTGGTGGTCCACTGATGTCAGAGCAGTTAGTCAACCTCAGCTGTTCTGACAGTTGTGTTGAACCAAGTCTAAATTTCACTGTGACATGCAGACCTGTTAAATAAAATAAAAAAATAAAAAAAACACGATCAGTGTCATAGCCTTCAATTGCTAATTTTTAGACATATATGTTTAATGAGTTGCAACAGTTTGTAATAACGAACAACTCAGATTTGTCAACTAGTAAAGAATATTTCATCTGTCAGAGTCAGCTCTGTAATGTTTCTATTTTGCTTTTTGGGAAGTGTTGCAGATCAGTAAGCAGGTCTGACTGCAAAGTATTTCATTCGTTGGATTATTTATGAAAACTCACTGACCATCAGCAGGAAGTGTACGATCAGACAGGATGCAGGTGCATTGTGGGAACTGTGGAGGAGGGTTATTCAAAGCACAAATCGAGCTGGACCTTGCAGTGAACTGACAGGTAAAGTTGGACGACACTTCCTGGCCCACAGTCAAGTGTGTGTGGATTTTTAGTAAAATCTGAAAATGAAGAACATGTGTGAGAAATACCTGAAAGCCACAAATGATCACAGTCCCGAGTGTGTTTGTAAGCTGTACCTGTCCGTTTGTGTCCTTTTCAACTTTGTGGGAAATCATTTTGTGCTGGGACTCATCAGGAATGGACAGCCAGTCTGAATCTGTGCAGTCATCTTCAAATGTGCAGCTAGGAGAAGAAGGAGAAATGATCACCAAGTTCAGAATAGTTTGGAGACATCAGCTGCAGATGTTGTTTCTCTCACCTGCTTTTAGAGCCACACCAACCACAGTATGGATCCTGTGCAGACCAACACTCCTGCACATTTGTGTACGTGCTGCACTTTGACACAGGAACTCGCCTTATCTAGAACAACAAACACTTTAAAATGCAGCACAGGTACATGTGACATTAAGATAATCAGTAAATAATTTAAGTACCTGGTTTCTAAATGGCACATACACATGTTTATGACCCACTGGATCCAGATGTAATTTGGGAAACACTTTGCGATCATCACTTGTCCTGTAGAGCACCGTGGGACAGGCAGCGTGATAGTTCCTGTCCACAGACAGCTGACAACAAGAATTTGTGAAAATAAGAATTCACGTTTTTATGTTTAATGAACATTTCAATTGCTTATTTTTCTCTGACCACTATCTTCCAAATGAAAGGCTGTTTATTTTAAGTTTTCCCTCGTTCATAAGAAGTTCTCATGTGTTTGTGCTGCTTGGATTCAGTGTCATGCTGATATCTGCTGTATATGTTGTGAAACAGTCGGTATTTCTTATCTGTAAAACAAACTTTCCGACTTAATCACAAACTGTGATCAAAGAGTCGATATTAGGGCTGGGTATCGTCACTGATTTCTAGAATCGATTCAATTCCGATTCACAAGGTCCCGAATCGATTCGATCCACGATTCGATTTAATTCGATTCGATTCGATTTAAATCTGGGAAATTTTGACAGTCAGAGATATAATTCAGATCAGGACATTTACATATTTTTGTATCTATAAAAAGGAAGCTGACACTCTCAAGACTTTATCCAAGGTGTGAGCATCACAGCAGATGCCTTTGTGTCAAAGTAGCTGAAGATAAAACACAGAAAAACATGTAGGTGATTTTCCTGGCCTGGGATTTTATAAAAATATTCTGCAGTACATCAAAAACGAAAGAAAACCATTAATTAATCAACATTACCTCTGACGTTACAGCGGTTTTATTAGAGACATGGCTAAGCATTTTGCATTTTGAATAATTTTAAAAAGTTTCAATTTGTTCAGTATTGAACAGCAGAAATGAGGTTTTCTTTTCGGAAGAATGTAAAAGGGGAAAAAACAGCGGCCGACAGCGCTGTAAGCAACAGTAGACTTGTGTAACAAGCAAGCGAATAATGAAGAAAGCGAAACTGTTCGAGAGGGGGGGGGAGAGAGAGAGAGAGCTGCGCATCGCAATGGAAGCAAAACAGTAAAAGAGTGAATTCATGACAATGTTTATGTGAAGCGTTTGGATCTTCTTTTGCTGCTGATTCGGTCAATATTGTTTGGAGAGAGATCAAACTAACAGCTTTAGAATCAGCGCATAAAGGGCGTGAACACAAAGCGCGGACCCGGATCAGCGAGCTGTCGGCTTTCAGCCCCGACTGTGAGAAAGGCGACATCTAACTGATTCTGATCCGCGGGTCGCGCTGTGTGTTTAAGTCTATGTGCAGAATCCCTGTACCTGCTCTCATTTACTGTTTGGTGGTTCTTGAAATTTTGTGAGATGTCACCAGAGATTCTGGCATTTCGGACAAAATAAATTTATATTAAAAAATCGATTCAGGATTTTAATGAATCGATTTTACGTTATCCAAGCCAGAATCGATTTTAATCGATGAATCGATTATAAAAACCCACCCCTAGTCGATATGACCGAAAAACTCAAACCATGACAACATCCCTCTCAGCTTGTTTCTCTATCTCTTGCTCTCGTCATCCATCCATCCATTCGCTTCCGCTTATCCTTTTCAGGGTCGCGGGGGGCGCTGGAGCCTATCCCAGCTGTCATAGGGCGAGAGGCCGGGTACACCCTGGACAGGTCGCAGGGCCAACACACAGGGACAGACAACCATTCGCACTCACTTTCATTCGCACATTCACACCTAGTGACAATTTGGATTATGCAATTAACCTGTCCCCACAAGCTGCATGTCTTTGGACGGTGGGAGGAAGCCGGAGTACCCGGAGGGAACCCACGCAAACATGGGGAGAACATGCAACCTCGCTCTCGTCATATTCAATAAAATACTTGTTGAAGCTTTTTGAGCTTTCAGGGTCACAGCTCTCATCTCTCCACTCCACAAACAAAACCTTGCAGTGTGTGAGCAGATGAACTCACAGTGAGACTAAGAGCACACAAAGAAGCTACAGGGACCACAAGTGACTGCAGTTTGCAGCAGACTTCAACAATGAAATAAAATGAGACTAGTTCAAATAAGCAAGCTAAAAAATCATGAATAATTTGCCTCTTAAAAAGTTTTGGTTTTTATTTATCTTGGGTCAACGGTTGTTCGTGATTTTATGAATAGATGCTAATTCAACAAATATATTTTGGTGACAGAACTATCTTTCATGTTTGTTTCATGTGAGGAAGCCAGTGCATTTCAGGATGATGAAATGGCATCTTAAAATCAGGCTGGTAAACTAAGTACTTTAGATGTTTCATTTCATACACACCTTAATGAGCTGGCCGTCTCCTGTCCCAATGAAGAAAACCATCCAGCCTCTCTGCCTCACTGCCAGCACAGAGGTCATGTAGCTGTGCCTGAAGAGGACTGCCTTAGGTTTTAGGATCTTTGGCTGAGAAACAAACACACTGATCATCAAATCTGATATTGTAGATATGTTAAGATTAGAACTCAAGATGGTTAAAATAGAAATAAGTTGTATTCCCTCCAAACCTAATGAAGTGCTTTAAATCTATGAACCCAAACAGCATATTCATTAATTGTGTTTACACCTTGAGAAATCACATACTCAGCTTGAAAATCATTCAAATATGATTTAATGGTGAATAAACTGAATCAACTATGATGCAATTTTCTCATATATAATTAAAGAATGTGCTATTTCAAGGGTTCACAGCATTTCATGAAGTATGGGAGTAACTATTATACAGATAATGAATCTTTATGAAGTCACATGAGAGCAATGACCACAACTGACATCTGTCACCACAGCAGCACCTCTGCTAGTGACTAATTAACTGACCTCTCACTAGGAGCATGATAGTGTGGGGACAGTGGCACTGAGAATTTAGAGACCCATTGATATGAGGAACCGTGGTAATGTAGGGATGGAAAGTGTCTTTTTGTTTGCATTTTTAAAAATTATTTCCAAGTAATCACTGTTATGGTTAGAACGGCGTGGTGGAGTGACTGAACTATAATTCCAAAAAGGTAACGGCTCTTTCATACCGCCTTCACCCTTTACAAATGATAAACAGTAGTTTAGTCCATTTCGTAGTGGGATGTGCCTCCACATCACAGAAACAAAGCAACATCTGGGTATCAAAGAAAAAAAAAGTAGAAGTCAAAGCAAACTGATCAGCAGCCGTTACGATGGCAAAATATTGTAACACAAGGGGAACTCCTACAGAAGCAAATAGAAGTTTTTCCAAGTAATGATTTGTACTCTCAGCAGTTTCAGCTGAAGGTTTAGCATCACTGAGACCAAGCAGCATTTTGCTTCAGGATGGTGAAGTGCTATTTTTAAAATATTATTTCATTGTATATTTCTAATATTACATTTTTTTACATTTCAAAGTTTGTCATAAATCAGAAAACTTTATTGTAGGACAGAAAACTAACCTCCAGTGCAATGGTTGATTTTAATTTCTTTTTGTTAAAAATATAAAATAAAAAGATTTGAAACTGATGTTGATCAAATAGTGATGAAGTCAAACATCATTCAGTGAAACTCAGTTTGTTTGTCACATGCACCAGCAGACATACCAGCAGCTTAAATAATTCAGACTCCTTTTTCTTGTGTCTTCAGTAAAACTTTTGAATTTCTTTGATTTTGTGTAGAAATTAACAGAGATATTGTTTTTTAAACCGCTTTTTGCCTCATATTTTCTATCTATCTTATTTTTTTTATTATGGTAATTATTGGCTTCTCCTTTTTATATTCATAAAAATACAAATATGAATTCATTTACTATATGTATTTTTACATTATATAAACCTATTATACATATATATATGTATAATAGGTTTATATATATATATATATATATATATATATATATATATATATATATATATATTTCTTTTTTTTTTTTTACGGGAAAGTTTGAGCCTAACATTAACTGTTTATGTGAAGTAGCAGACTGAGTCTGAATCGATTGATGTTTCTAGTTTTGTGACCACACTGTGTGATAAAGTAATCTGCCTCTCTGTGAACATTTTAGCGATCGTGGCTCAAGAGTTGGGAGTTCGCCTTGTAATCGGAAGGTTGCCGGTTCGAGCCCCAGCTTGGACAGTCTCGGTCGTTGTGTCCTTGGGCAAGACACTTCACCTGTTGCCTACTGGTGGTGGTCAGAGGGCCTGGTGGCGCCAGTGTCCGGCAGCCTCGCCTCTGTCAGTGCGCCCCAGGGTGGCTGTGGCTACAATGTAGCTTACCATCACCAGTGTGTGAATGTGTGCGTGAATGGGTGGATGACTGGATATGTAAAGCGCTTTGGGGTCCTTAGGGACTAGAAAAGCGCTATATAAATACAGGCCATTTACCATTTTTACCATTTTGCTTTCATGATTGTCCACGTGAAAATGTGGAGGCACAGGTGGAAACTACATTCAGGAACCATTCAGAACATGTTTAGAAGTTATACAGCGACCCACCGTCACTTCTGATGGCACAGAGGTATAGAAGTCTGGATCTCTGTCAGTGTTCCTGCTGTAATCAGGGCTGATGTCAAACACCATCAGCTTGGTGTCGGTATCTCCTCCATCCACACTGAACACGCCGCTCCAAAGCACCGGCTGCTCCCCCGGGATGACCGAGGAGGCCACGAGTCTGCTGCTGTCACCGTCAGAGACACTGAGAGTCGCGCCCCGCAGAGACTTGAGTGTATCAGTTTTGCTTTTTTCGCCTTTGAGCCAAATGAGACGGACTCTGTTTGTTTGAGCTGAGAGCGCGTTGGAGAACAGATAGATGGTTGAATTAAGCTGAAACCCGTCAACAAACTCCACATCACCTTTACTTGTGATCCCAGGTGTGCCTGAAGCTCCATCAGTTAGAGAAAATATACCTCCACCTTGTTTGTTATCTGTATTATGAAGTATGATAGTCTTCTGATTGATACCACACTTGTTGTTTTCGGGCTTTTCTCTGTTTTGTCTGATCGCGGTCAGAATGTAAGTGTCAGTCTGAGTTTTCTTCTTCACATCCACCAGAAAGCTGACTGACCTGCTGCTGCTTTTCAGAGGTCCCACCTGGATGTGTTCTCTGTACAGAAGGTTGGAGATGTTCTTCAGGTCCAGAACCTCGCAGTAACTGCAGTTATCGTCAGTCACACCGCAGCTGATCAGAGAGTCATTGCTTGTAAAAGGCAACAACACGTTGATGCTGAAAGTTGCGTTCCCCTCAGCTGTGTCAGAAACCCGGTGAAACTGCACATCATCCTGCTGGTTTCCGGTCTTTATTATTCCCCTCTGGGTCAGACTGTTGATCAGAGTCAGGTCGTGGCTCAGCTGGTACAGCCTCTCCTCTGTGGCGATGTAAACCGTGTTGCGGGTCACGGCTAATTGGCGGATATTTCCATCAAATGTAAAGCCTCCATTCTCCACCAGGCACAAACTCGGTTTTCCCAAAAGAACAGAAAGCAGAGCGAGCAGCAGGATCATCTTGTAGCAGCAGTGATACTTGTGTCTGGGACACCGTCATACACTGAAGGTCTGCACGGCACTCTGCTCTGAGACACAGTGCCTCTAGACTCATGCGTAAAAGCGCAGTGCGCCTCTGCTGAGAAGAGAAGTGTTGAAAGTGGAAGGAGGCCCGCCCAGCTAATAGAAAAATCAGATTCCAATTTTAGGATTTAACATTTAATATTTTCTCTCAGCTGTTTTCTCTACTTTCTGCCATGTTCTGAGAGTCTGTACAGTTTAGTGTTCATTAGAACCTCAACAAAATCAAAACAGTTACAGCACTCAGCTACTGAGAAAGCGTTTGTTGAACCTTCAGTAAGTTGTTACACACTGAAGGAAGACAATGTTCGTGCAGGTGCACACTGAGGTTTATTAATCTGAAACATACCAGAATACTAGTTCTGTGTTGCTGTTGACTTCCATTACCATGACTGGCCTGCGTTACTTTTGTAAGGGATTACTTTATCAGTCACTCATTTGTCTGAGCAGCCACTGCCACCTACTGGAGACACTGAAAATCGCCTTAGAGCCACATCAGGTGAGAGCAAATGAGCTTTTTCACTCTGTACTGTGATGTCAAAGGATACACACTGTATGGTTTTAATGAAGACAGAATATTTTCATTCGATGTGTTTTTAACATAATCTTTACATCAGTTGCATTGAACACAGGCCCACTGATCCATGCAATCACGAAGTCTGTGCTGGCTTTGAAAAGTCGCAGAACTTCCTACAAGTTCTAATGACAGAACCACTAAGCCGACATCTAGTGTCACCTCTGTGAAATTATTTTCTCAAGTTTCTGGCATCTTATATCATATTATTGATCACCGACCAATAATATGATAATATGACTTCTTCTACTCTGACAGAGACCACCAGACTGTTATTACCGACAAATGTCAGTAATAACAACCTTTTTATTTATTCCTATTTCTGATGCTAGTCTGAACAAAGTGATGGTAACAACACAACTGCGACACACCAACCAGGACCAGAGCCCCAGCCAGGAGGCAGAGCACACCCAGAACCCCAAGTCCCCAAGCCAGGGCAGCCAGGCTACCAGGCCAGTAACCTATGTCTGCCAGCACAGACCCATCCCCAGCCCTGCTCCATGCATTCACTAGAAAAACACCACCCAAAGAGCCACCAGATCGTCATCCAGGTTATGACCACAGCCCCTGGGTTGAGCCCCCCAAGAAACCCGTCCCTAGGGAATCCCCAGACACCCCAAGCCCATACCTAGCCCCAATATCAACCACAATAATAAAGTCAGGACAAAACCACGACCCCCCCCCCCATCCCAGAAGCTTTATCAAGACTAATATGATCTAAAATGAATTTAAATGTTTTTAAGCATTTCTGAGACTAGAAGTTTTGGTCTAGGCTCACTGATAAATCTGCATCCCACTTTGCAATAGAAAGGCATATTGATTCACCTTTTTTGGAGAAGTAAATTTGTAAACTTCAAACCCCAAACAGTAAATTTGGGGTTTGAAGATTAAGGAATTGTACCACACTTGATGGTGTTTGTAATTCAACTGGATTAGGTTTACATTTCTTTTTTGTTATAGACTTGATAATAGACTTAGAATTAGAATTTACTATAGATAGAGGTTATAGACAGAGCTATAGAGCTTTATAAGATTTAGCAATTTAAACTTCAATTTAACAATTTGATATTGAAGAATGTTTCAGTGATTACTAATTCATGTAAGGCAAGACAAAGTGTGACAACCAACCAAGGTCTATCTCAGGCTGGACTGGGACAAAACAATTGGCCCTGGCATTTTTCATCCAAGTGGCCCAGGATGATAACGAGATGATGATGGCTCGCTGGACAAGAAATGAACAAATGGGCTGCTGCAAATTTATGGCCACTGCCCAGAGGCCCAAATGTGCATTGGAAAATGGCTGATTACGAGTTCATGTGTGATCTTCCCAAATTATTACACTGGTGTAATATTTATCGGCTGGAACGCAGGAACCTCATCTTTTTCTTTGATGATAATACTGATCTACTTCTGGATTTTCATTTGGTACACATGTCACGTGAGACATATTTCAATGAATGGGTAGGAAATATCACTGGTATGGCCTTTTCAAGGATTTTAACTTAACTTTTTATTTGTGCTACTGTCTCCAGATTATACATCATAGCAAGTCTCACTACCATCTTAGTAAAATTTAGCTTTCATGCTTGCTGCTCTGCCTATGCCACCAAAATCTCTTACACCTGTCTATTCCCACTCCATCCTACCTACACTCTTCACCTCTCTTGTACACTATCCATTGCTTTGGATGGTTGACCCCATGTATTTAGTTAACTCATCTGCTTTCACTACATACCTCTATCTACCTCTCGCTGCAAATCACATAGTCATCTGTGAACATCATAGTCCATGGAGACTTCGGCCTGACCTTGTCTAAAATCACTTCACACTTCAGTGCTCTCCTGCTGATAATAATGCAAATTTCAGTTCGGAAGAAAAGAGTTAATGTGATTTTTAAATTACGGTGATTATTTTATTAACACAAATCCTGTGAGGCGTAAAGCCTCCAAATTCATTTTAGCCACCATGGGTCACTGATTTATTTGGCCCGTTTATGAAGAAGAACCAAAGCATTTGAAAATGGAAACTACAAAGAGAAATAGTTTCAGTTCCTAAACAGCTTTGTAATAATTTTCTTAAACTCCATGAACTGAAGCAAAAATTGCATCTTTGTCCAAATACTTGGACACAGATGTCTCAGTATTACATGTGAGAAGAACATAATTACAACCTGTTACACTAAATATACAAAAGACAAAGGATACAACAGATAAAATATTTTTTTTATTTGTGTCCTGATAATATGACTTCAGCTAAAACACATTTGCAGTAAAAAATAAAATCTTAAACAGAGAAAGAAAAAAAATATAACAAAGCAAACTCTACAGGAAGCTTTGTGATGCATATTTTGAGACAAACAGTGAACTCCTTCCCAAGAACACTCCGGCTGGTCGGTGGTCAGAGCTTATTCATCTCAATGGTGAGCCTCTTCTGCCAGAAATACAGGGAGTGCAGAATTATTAGGCAAATGAGTATGTTGTCCACATCATCCTCTTCATGCATGTTGTCTTACTCCAAGCTGTATAGGTTCGAAAGCCTACTACCAATTAAGCATATTAGGTGATGTGCATCTCTGTAATGAGAAGGGGTGTGGTCTAATGACATCAACCCCCTATATCAGGTGTGCATAATTATTAGGCAACTTCCTTTCCTTTGGCAAAATGGGTCAAAAGAAGGACTTGACAGGCTCAGAAAAGTCAAAAATAGTGAGATATCTTGCAGAAGGATGCAGCAGTCTCAAAATTGCAAAGCTTCTGAAGTGTGATCATCGAACAATCAAGCGTTTCATTCAAAATAGTCAACAGGGTCGCAAGAAGCGTGTGGAAAAACCAAGGCGCAAAATAACTGCCCATGAACTGAGAAAAGTCAAGCGTGCAGCTGCCAAGATGCCACTTGCCACCAGTTTGGCCATATTTCAGAGCTGCAACATCACTGGAGTGCCCAAAAGCGAAAGGTGTGCAATACTCAGAGACATGGCCAAGGTAAGAAAGGCTGAAAGATGACCACCACTGAACAAGACACACAAGCTGAAACGTCAAGACTGGGCCAAGAAATATCTCAGGACTGGTTTTTCTAAGGTTTTATGGACTGATGAAATGAGAGTGAGTCTTGATGGGCCAGATGGATGGGCCCGTGGCTGGATTGGTAAAGGGCAGAGAGCTCCAGTCCGACTCAGACGCCAGCAAGGTGGAGGTGGAGTACTGGTTTGGGCTGGTATCATCAAAGATGAGCTTGTGGGGCCATTTCGGGTTGAGGATGGAGTCAAGCTCAACTCCCAGTCCTACTGCCAGTTTCTGGAAGACACCTTCTTCAAGCAGTGGTACAGGAAGAAGTCTGCATCCTTCAAGAAAAACATGATTTTCATGCAGGACAATGCTCCATCACACGCGTCCAAGTACTCCACAGCGTGGCTGGCAAGAAAGGGTATAAAAGAAGAAAAACTAATGACATGGATTTATATAGTGCTTTTCAGGGCACCCAAAGCGCTTTACAATACCACTATTCATTCACTCTCACATTCACACACTGGTGGAGGCACACAGCCAGCCTTGACATATAATTGTTCTTTCAATTTTTGATAAATATTAATTGAGATGTAACGTGGCCCAGATGTACAGTAGGTGACTGTTACGAGTTCAATTACTGAGGTTGAGCACAAAACAATAATGGTCCAGAAGAGCTTCGGTCAAACAATGATTTTAATGAACACAAGCGTGGGGAGATGAACACTGCCCACAGACAGCATCGATCTCCGCCCGATAATACACAAGCAGTTGTTTTATAACATCGGGGTATTGTTTATGCGTCATGCGTCAAACAGATACAATTCATGCATAAGTTTCAAAAACAACAAATGTTCTGTTGACAACTTTTGACACATTTAAAAGGACATCTTCTCTTGACCACAAGAGGTCACCATACATTGCGCTGTGTCACTCCTCAGCCAACTCAGCTGCTTCCATGTCCATCAATGGCATCATGGGCCCGGGTCACCGATCCCAGGTCCACTGCCATCGCTCTGACCCTCTCTACCCGTGGCTCAGGGAGTTGGGAATCACATCTGTAACCGGAAGGTCGCCGGTTCGATCCCTGGGCTCTCTGTCCTGGTCGTTGTGTCCTTGGGCAAGACACTTTACCCTACTGGTGTTGGCCAGAGGGGCAGATGGCGCGATATGGCAGCCTCGCTTCTGTCAGTCTGCCCCAGGGCACCTGTGGCTACAACTGTAGCTGCCTCCACCAGTGTGTGAATGTGAGAGTGAATGAATAGTGGTATTGTAAAGCGCTTTGGGCAGGGATAGCTCAGTAGGTAGAGTGGTGGCCCCATGATCGGAAGGTCGGGGGTTCGACTCCACTGAACGGCTACCCTGAGGTACCCCTGAGCAAGGTACCGTCCCTACACACTGCTCCCCGGGCGCTGCACTGGTGGCTGCCCACTGCTTCACTGGGTGAATGGGTTAAATGCAGAGGAACTATTTCCCTATGGGGACTAACACGCACACTTTACTTTACACTTTACACTTTGGGTGCCCTGAAAAGCGCTATATAGAATCCAATCCATTATTATTATTACCCGTCCTCAGTGTTGGGACTAACGCGTTATTAAGTAACGCGTTACAGTAACTACGTTATTATTGTGGTAACGAGCACGGTAACTAGTTATTATGCCAAAACCAGGAACGCGTTACTAGTTACTGGGATTTAAATATGCTCGTTATTCGTTACTTCGTGTGGTGGCTATCGCGGAGCTTCCACAGATTCAATAACATTAGCAAGTGGTGGAGGCCAGCAGGTGGATGAAGGAAAAGGGAGGCAAGAGGAGAGACCCGAAGTGGCCGCTGGTCCGAGAGTGTCAGGTGAACTGAACTTCAGGTAAGAAGTTATAACCTGCAGTCCATCTGGGTCAGATTATGAACCAAGTTTAGGTGGAGTTTATTTTCGTTATGCTGACTTTTTCGTACTGCGTGCTAGCTAGCATGACGGAGTTTCTATACAGCTGGGTGGGTGGGTGCTATGTTACTGATGTTGAACTTTATTTTGTTCATAAGGTTAATTATTAGAGTTGCCAACCGTCCCGTAAAAAACGGAATCGTCTCGTATTCAGAGAAAATATTACGGGTTTCGTGTTGAGGTGAAAAGGAACATTTTGTCCCGGACTTCAGCTACAATGAAAAAGACACAAAGCTGGAGTTATTCTGTGTTTACGCTGCACAGCTGCCTCTTCTTCTCTCATTCTCTCCTCTCCTGTTTCTACTTCAATCATAAAACTGATCAATGATCAGCTGATCGGCTTTTCTCTCTTGTTTGTTTATCGCCCACTTTGCGCCAGAAAGAGGAAACCAGCCCGTTCCCTGCCCGTTCCCTGGTTCTTGAGAGGTACAGATCCTGGATGGAGGGCAGGGGGGTGCCGATGATCCTTTCTGCTGCCCGTACAGTCCGCTGCAGTCTGCTCCTGTCCTGTTTAGTGGCTCCATACCAGACTGTGATGGAGGAGCACAGGACAGACTCAATGACCGCAGTGTAGAACTGGATCAGCAGCTGTCACGGACCCGGTGCCGGGGACTCGGGGTTCGTGAACAGTGTGGACCTTTATTGTTATTAGTGTATTGGATGTACGTTTGCTGCACTGTGCTCTTGTGTTCCATGCTGGTGTGTGTGTGTGTGTGTGTGTGTGTGTGTGAGGCTGGAGGATGAAGGACAGCCACCTGCAGGCCTGATGGGTGTGGCCCTGCCAGCTGCTGGTCACGCCTAGCTTACCACACACCTGCTTCTGATCAGGATCGTCGGGGGAGCTACTTAACAGAGCGATGGAGCTTCCTCCGGCGCAGGATCGTTGAGTTAGACTCCATGTCAGTGTTTCTAGTGTTGTTAAAGTGTATGCCTGCCGGAGTTGGTGCCATAACGGCTGTGTCTGTGTTTTTCCCCAGGAGGACAGCGGAACACAGGACTGCAAGACACACGGGGTGTGTGAAGGCACAGGGGCAGAGAGCACGGGATACCAGCACTTGGGAGAAGACACGTCACGGGAGTCGAGGGAGCACTTTTGGAGATTTAATGTGTGGTGTACAATTACCTCACTGTAAATAAACCCACTGTTCATTCCATTAAGTCTGCGTTTTGGGTCCTTTCTCCTACATCCCCCACGGTCTGCCCTCCAGACCGTGACAGAAGCTCCTGTGGAAGACTGTACTTCCCCAGTTGTCTCAGGAAGTACATCCTCTGCTGGGTCTTTTTGAGGATGGAGTTGATGTTGGTCTCCCACTTCAGGTCCTGGGAGATGGTTGTACCCAGGAACTTGAAGGTCTTCACAGTTGACACAGGGCTGTCTGATATGGTGAGGGGGAGCAGAGTTGAGGGATGTCTCCTGAAGTCCACTTTCATCTCTACAGTCTTAAGTGTTCAGCTCCAGATTGTGCTGACTGCACCAGAGTACCAGCCGCTCAACTTCCTGCCGGTATGCAGGCTCATCACCATCTTGAATGAGGCCAATGATAGATTGATACATATATACCATCAGAACAGTGTACATCACTGTCACAACAGCGTTTGTTTTCATTCAAAGGCTTTATGATTTTTCCTATAATGGTGGGAAAAATCATATTCCCATAGTCATATTCCCTGGGATGATTTTTTTTTTTGTCCCAGTCCAGCCCTGTAAGCAGCTCATCTGCAGTCTGGTGTTACCTGCATCTTCCTATTCAGAAGGCAGAATTTCCGAGTTCTGAGTACAATCGAAAGCACCTCGACTGCAGTTTTTGAGTTGGATGTAAAAAGCAGGCTAGAATTTCTCTTGTGGAAATGTGCACATTATTTTTTTCCTTTCGATTGGTAGGTGGCACAATGCACTTGTGGCAAGTAAGCAAGCTAGAAGACTGGCAAACTTGCTGGGTATCCAGTTACGGAAGTAACACATTAACAAGAGAATTCTGAGTAAAACCAAAGTTACTTTCCCTAGTAACTAGTTACTCTGAAAGTAACGAGTAACTTGAGTAACTGAGTTACTTTTGATAGAAGTAACTAGTAATGTAACTAAGTTACTAATTTAAAGTAACTTACCCAACACTGCCCGTCCTCTGGCCGAGGGAATGAGACAACAACCTCTGAGACATGAGACAAAAACAAACACCTTTCCCTACTACGCCTCCCACACTTACCTCCTCAATTGGTCTCTTAATTCTTCAAACTTGGTTCAAGCTATCATGTTTGGGACTCTCTAATCAAAAGCGAGCCTGACTTATGGCCTTGGCTCCCTATTTCGTCTACCTTCAACAATGGTGGGGGTGAAGCTCCCGTGGAATGTGCTCTCTGTCTCCTCTATTATCAGAAAAAGCAAGGTCCTGACTCTGAAAACAGTATTTCTTATAACTCAGCAGTATAATGTATCATAAACAATATCATTCATTCACAATAAATCAGCAGTCCAATGTAATACAAATCAGTTTAACAAATGTAATAGTTATCACCTTCTTCTAATTCAGGAGAATAATTATCTGCATTTACAACTCTTCTCCTGTCCTGTTGTCACAGCAGAAAAAGATTTCTAATAGGAAATTAGATCAAGTTGTTTATGATCTTCTCCCCCCTTTTTGAGTCATATCAATCCCTTGGCTCAAAACTTCAACCAGCCTTGCAGAAGGCTTCTCTGCAGTGCATCAAATCTGCATGGCAAAATGACACACTTTAGGTGATCTTCATCCTTGGGAAGAGTGGTGTCAGCTATTTCCCAGTCTTCTAGAATCTGTGCTTCACACAGAATCACAATCCCACCGCTGAACGTCTTCTGCGCTGTCTCTTTTGGAGCTTGGCACGCTCCCTTCATCCTCCAGGTTCACACGTTCCAATGCTGCTGAAGATTTAAGGCAGAGCATGTACACCTTAGTTGTCTTCCTCAACATCAACATCGAAACTCTTTCATTTTATTTAAGATTTTGCTTTGCGAAATCTCCTCACGATGATCTTCTGGAAGCCCGATGTCTGCTGTGCTGAAGATGATCTCTGATCCTCCTGAAGCCACTCTCCTGGCCTCAGCTTCCATCTTGTGGACGATCCCCTCAGTCACTCCTTCTCGTCATGGCACCTCACAACATCTGCAAATTAAAAAATGACACTCCTCTTGCTGCACGGCTCTCGCCATGTGTCAACTCCCCAATGAGACATGCACAAGAATGTTGCCACATTCTCTCTAAAACAATCTCCAGGGTTTCCCACTTGGAGCAGCCATACTCCAAACCTGTAACCCTGTGTAAAACATTAGTCAGCAATTAAATGTTTAGCTTGTTTAACTCTCAGCTCCACCCAGAGCCTGTATCCTAGAAGACAAAGTCTTCAAGTTAAAACAACTTCACATTTGCAACCAACTGCAGCTCATAAGTGTAATAAAGTATTCAGCATCCCAGAGACAGGTATCATTGCAGGTCTATTCTAAACTCATTTAACTCCTACTTTTTTCCATAGTTTGCTCCAAATCATTGAACATCTCAACATCATTCCACATTGTAATCATTCCTTAAGTTTGTCACTCACCATGAGCCCAATAGTGGTCAGATAATGAGCCCCATGTAACTATTCAGTAACCACTGCGCATCTGTTCAATTGTCACTTGTCTGTCTGTGCTGAATCCTTTACAAGCACTCTTAAAGAAAAACAAACATTAGCCAAACACGCGGATCATCCTGGTGGTCAGGCGTCGGCCACCCATATTCCAGAGGTGCTGTAAAAGGTCATAAAGTTAACACTCTGCTGTAAAAAGAAGCAACACTGGTTTCAAACACAGTATCACACTTTATTCACTTCCCCCCTGTAATTTTCAACATTTTCTCCAACATTTTCTCAACAACATTTCATCATCAACATATAGCCTGTAACCACAGTTTTCTTCACACAAAATCTCAGCAATCCTGTGGTAGAAAAACATTAAGTTGTATCCTGCTATAAATCACATGATCAAATCACATGATTAACCACCTGCTGTAGAAAAGAAATGTAAATGATAGATGTATACACTCTTTCTCACAGTAATCTTTGTGAGCAACACATGCCCATGAATAACACACCCATGGTAAATTCAAAAACATCCAGAAAAATTATAACTAAAAGGTTAAATTTGCGGCAGCACGGTGGTGGTTAGCAATTGAGGAGAAACACCTTCAGCTTGAAGCAGATATAGCTGCAACTGTTGCAAAGATGAATGTGCTGAGAACTGGATCCAGTATGTGAAGTGTTGTTTCGCATAGTGGATCCAGTGGATCTAATGGAATGGAATCATATTTTAAAACAAAAGGAAACAGCCTGGAAATTCTTAATGCGGATGTAGAGACTTTTGTTCCACAGATGCTTACAAAAGGAAATGCAATCACTGGGAATGCAGAGCTTCAAGTAAAAACAGTGCAACAGAATATGAAAGGGGAAAGGCCTGCACCCACTCTTATGGGGCCTTCTGATGCTTTTAGACCAATTCCACCTTTGCCTAAGCCACAAGCTGCTCATCCAGTACCCAATGAAAATCTGTTGTCCATTATGGAAAAACAAAATGAATTAACTTGTATGTTGGTCCATTTCTTCACTGCCCAAAAGGGAGATTCAGACCTTTGATGGCGATCCTTTACATTTTGAGGCTTTTATGCGCTTGTTTGAACAGGTCATAGAAGCAAAGACTGGCGATGCTGGCGCCTGCCTGCATTATCTTGCACAGTACACCAAGGGGCAGCCCAATGAACTTGTTAAAAGCTGTCAACATATGTCTGAGAGTGCTGGATATGTAAAGGCAAAGACTTCGGGAATGGACATGTGATTGAATCTGCTTATTTGAACAACATTCACTCATGGCCACTGATTAGATTGGAAGATGGAAAAGCTCTTCAGGCATATTGTTTGTTCCTACGTGGATGCTGCAATGCAATGGAAGAGATTACTGATCTCTCTGAATTAAATATACCTGCCGATGTCCTCTTAAGCCCCAAGGGGGTTTCTGAGCTTCCTGCTCGAAACTGTAATGCCCAAATTTAATTGATTATTTCTCTGCAATTACAAACTCTGTCCTTACAATCTTGGCTTCAAAATAAAGCTAACATTTGTGAAATTTCAGCTGAGGTGTTAATATTGAAGCAGATGTTATTGTGTCAAAGTTACTGAGACTGGAACACAGAAAAAGTGAGTCGATTTTATCCTCGCCCATTTTTTATTTTTTTTTTATTTTTAGCCTATAACCCTATAAGGCCAGTGTGGAGCCTGTGATTGGCATGAATATGCCCAGAGCTCTAAAACCTTTGGAGGTCATCCGGAGTGTAGGTGATGGACCTTTTGCCATTAGGACTGTGCTTGGCTAGACAGTGAATGGGCCACTTAATCGAGAATGCTGTGGAAGGCCAGGATGTTTGGCAACAGTTACTGCCAACGGAGTTTCTGCTGTCACACTGGACAAGCTATGGAAACAGCAGTTCAAGATGGACTTTCCTAAGAGCAGCAATGAGCAGTCAACATTGCAACAGGGCCTGGGCTGCTGTCTTAGGCCATCAACATTACACAAGGGCCTGTGCTGCTGGCTGACGACATCCAAAGTACACCATGGCCTGTGCTGTTGGCTGAGGCCATCAACAGCTCACCAGGGCCAGTGCTGCAGGCTGAGGCCATCTACAGTACCCCAGGTCCTGTGCTGCTGTTGGTAGAGGCCATCTACAGTATGTGTTGATGGCTGAGGAAAGCTACATTACACCAGGGCCTGTGCTACTGGCTGATGACATCCAAAGCACACCATGGCCTGTGCTGCAGGCTGAGGCCATCTACAGTACACAACGGACTGAGCTGTTGTTGATAGCCTCTGATGCTGGCTGAAGCCTTCTAAATTACACCAGGTCCTGTGCTGCTGGTTGAGGCCAACTTAATTGCACCAGGGCCTGTGTTGATGGCTGAGGCCAGGTACATTACAGCAGAGCCAGTGATGCTTTCTTAGGCCATTTACATCACACCAGGGCCTGTGCTGCTGGCTGATGACATCTAAAGCACACCATGGCCTGTTCTGCTGGCTGAGGCCATCTACAGTACACAACGGACTTAGCTGCTGTTGGTAGAGGCCATCTACAGTACACCAGGGCCTGTGCTGCTGGCTGAGGCCATCTACAGCACAGAAGGGCATGTGCTGCTGTCTTAGGCCATCAACATCACAGCCCGGCCTGTGCTGCTAGCTAAGACCATCTACAGTACACAAGGGACTGAGCTTCTGTTGGTAGAGGCCATCTACAGCACACCAGCACATGTGCTGCTGGCTGATGCCATCTACATCACACCAGGGCCGGTGCTGATAGCTAAGGCCATCTACATCACGCCAGGGCCTGAACTTCTGTTGGTAGAGGCCATTTACAGCACACCAGCACATGTGCTGCTGGCTGAGGCCATCTACAGTACACAATGGACTGAGCTGCTGTTGGTAGAGGCCATCTACAGCACACCAGCGCATGTGCTGCTGGCTGAGGCCATCTACATCACACCAGGGCCGGTGCTGCTAACTAAGGCCATTCACATTACACTAGGGCCTGTGCTGCAGGGTGAGGCCATCTATATTACACCAGGGCCTGTGCTGCTGTCTTAGGCCATTAACATCACCCGCTACATTACATCAGGGCCGGTGCTGCTGTTGGTAGAGGCCATTTACAGCACACCAGCACATGTGCTGCTGGCTGAGGCCATCTACAGTACACAATGGACTGAGCTGCTGTTGGTAGAGGCCATCTACAGGACACCAGGGCCGGTGCTGCTGTTGGTAGAGGCCATCTACAGCACACCAGCGCATGTGCTGCTGGCTGATGCCATCTACATCACACCAGGGCCGGTGCTGCTAACTAAGGCCATTCACATTACACTAGGGCCTGTGCTGCTGTCTTAGACCATCTATATTACACCAGGGCCTGTGCTGCTGTCTTAGGCCATTAACATCACCCGCTACATTACATCAGGGCCTTAGCTGCAGTTGGTAGAGTCCATCTAAGGAACACCAGGGCTGGTGCTGCTTGCTGAAGCCATCTACAGCACACCAGGGTGTGTGCTGTTGGCTGAAGCCTTCTAAATGACACCAGGTCCTGTGGTTCTGGCTTAGGCCATCTACATTACACTAGACTAGGGCCTGTGCTGCTGCTTGAGGCCATTTTAATGGCACCAGGGCCTGTGTCGATCATTGATACCACCAACAATACACCTTGCCCTGTGCTACTGTCTTAGGCAATCTACATCTCACCAGGGCCTGATCTTCTGATGGTGGAGGCCATCAACAGCACACCAGGGCATGTGCTGCTGGCTTAAACAATCACCAGCACACTAGGTCCTGTGCTTCCGACGGAGGCCATCTACATTGCACCATGTCCGGTGCTGATGCTGGTAGAGGCCATCTACATCACACCAGGGCCTGTGCTGCTGGCTGATGACATCCACAATACACCAGGGCCAGCGCTCCTTGTGAGGCCATCTTGACTACCCCAGGGCCTGTTCTGCCTAGCTGATACCATCTACATTTCACCAGGGCCTGCGTTGCTGGCTGATGCCATCCACATTGCACCAGGGCCTGTGCTACTGGCTGAGGCCAACTACATTTGACGAGGGCGTGTGGTGCTTGCTGATGCCATCCACAATACACAAGGGCCTGTGCTACTGGCTGATTCCATCCACATTACACCATGGCCAGTGCTTCCTGTGAGGCCATCATCACCACACCAGGGCCTGTAGTGCTGGCTGAGGCCATCCAGATAACTCCAGGGCCTGTGATGCTGGCTTATACCATCCACATTAGACCGGGGCCATTGGTTCCTGGGAGGCCATCTTACCACACACAGGGCTTGTGCTGCTTATTGATGCCATCCACATTACACCAGGGTACGTGGTGCTGACCAATACCATCCATATTTCACCAGGGCCCGTGTTGTTAGATGAGGCCATCCACATTGCACCAGGGTGTGTGCTACTGGCTGAGGCCAACTACATTTCAGCAGGGCCTGTGCTACTCGTTGATGCCATCCACATTACAACAGGGCCTGTGGTGCTGTCCGAAACCATCCACATTTCACCAGGGCTTGTGTTGCTTTCTGATGCCATCCACAATACACAAGGGCCTGTGCTACTGGCTGATGCCATCCACATTACACCACGGCCAGTGGTGTTGGCTGAGGACATTCATATTACACCAGGGCCTGTGGTGATGGCCAATACCGTCCACATTTCACCAGGGCCAGTGCTTCCTGTGTGGCCATCATCACCACACCAGGGCCTGTGCTTCTGGCCGAGGCAAACTACATTTCACCAGGGGCTGTGCTGCCCTCTGAAGCCATCCAGATTACACCAGGGCCTGTGCTGCTGGCTGAGGCCAACTACATTTCAGCAGGGCCTGTGCTACTCGTTGATGCCATCCACATTACAACTGAGGACATTCATAATATACCAGGGCCTGTGGTGATGGCCAATACCGTCCACATTTCACCAGGGCCAGTGCTTCCTGTGAGGCTATCTTCACCACACCAGGGCCTTTGCTTCTGGCTGAGGCCATCCACATTTCACCAGGCCACGTGTTTCTGGTTTAGACCAACTACATTTCATCAGCGCCTGTGCTACTCGTTGATCCCATGCACAGGGCCTGTGGTTTTGGCTGTTACCATCGACATTTCACCAGGGCCTGTGTTGCTGGCTGATGCCATCCACAATACACAAGGGCCTGTGTTACTGGCTGATGCAATCAACATTGCAGCAGGGCGAGTACTCCCTGTCAGGCGATCTTCACAACACCAGGGCCAGTGGTACAATATACACAAGGGCCTGTGCTACTGGCAGCAAACTGACAGCAAAGGTCCTTCAAATCCAGAGACAAAGAGGAGTTGAAAAGGGTGCAGAGAGAGCTGAGGGGACTGATAAGGAATGGGAAGGACAGCTACAGACAGAAGATGGAGAACCACCTTCAGTAAAACAACGTTGGTGAAGTCTGGAGAGGCCTCAGAACCATCTCAGGCCACAAACATCAGAACTCTCTGCCTGGGTGGGCAAATGAACTGAATCATTTCTTCAACAGATTTGATTCAGCCATGAGGCAGTCTCCAACATCGGCTGCAGACTCACCCACCCCCACTGCTGCTGTTCCACCTCTGACACCTCAGACACTTCACACCTCCTCTATTCACCCTGCTCACTCCTCCCCACCCCCAACAACAGCATCCAATACACATTCAACACAAGGCTCCAGCCTGTCTGTCTCAACCACCCAGGTTATGAGGGAACTGAGGAGGCTGATGCCATCCACAATACACAAAGGCCTGTGCTACTGGCTGATGCATCCACATTACACCAGGGCCAGTAGTCCCTGTGAGGCCATCTTCACCACACCAGGGCCTGGGCTGCTTGCTGATACCATCTACATTTCACCAGGGCCTGCGTTCCTGGCTGATGCAATCCTCATTGCACCAGGGCCTGTGCTACTGGCTGAGGCCAACTAGATTTCACCAGGGGGTATGTTGCCAGCTGAGGTCATCTACATTTCACCAGGGCCTGTGTTCATGGCTGAGGCCAACAACATTTCACCAGGGCCTGCGTTGCTGGCTGATTCCATCAACATTACACCGTGGCGAGTGCTTTTCTTGCACGAAAAAAAAAATAGTTTTCATCTTGTGAATAACTTGAAAATCTTAGCTCAAACAGCTGCAAAACCTGTTTGCCCAGCACAGGGATGTTGAATTCTATAAGATAAAGCCATAAATATGTGTGTCTGAGTCTTCTATCAAAAGTTACAGCTATTTATATGAAGTTGTACAAAAACGCTTTATTTCGTCAAGACAGTACGTTTCTCACTGTTACATGTGCCGATATCATGCACATTTCACCAGGGCCAGTGTTGTTAGATGAGGCCATCCACATTATAACAGGGCCTGTGCTAGTGGCTGAGGCCAACTACATTTCACCAGGTCCTGTCTTGGTGGCTGATGCCATCCACAATACACAAAGGCCTGTGCTACTTGGCTGATGCTATCCACATCACACCAGGGCCAGTTCTCCCTGTGAGGCAATCTTCACCAAACCAGGGACAGTTCTACCTGTGGGGCCATCTTCGCCACACCAGGGCCTGCGTTGCTGGCTGATAGCATCTACATTTCACCAGGACCTGTGGTGCTGGCTGAGGTCATCCACAATACACAAGTGCCTGTGCTACTGGCTGATGCCATCCACATTACATCAGGGCCAGTGGTGTTGGCTGATGCCATCCAAATTAAACCAGCGCCTGTGATTCTGGATTGGGCCAACTAGATTTCAAAAGGTCCTGTGTTCATGGTTGAGAACAACTACATTTCACCAGGGCCAGCGGTCCTTGTGAGGCCATCTTCACTACACGAGGGCCTGTGCTACTGGCTGATTCCATCCACATTACACCAGAGTGTGTGGTGCTGACCAATACCATCTATATTTCACCAGGGCCAGTGTTGTTAGATGAGGAAATCCACATTACACCAGGGCCTGTGCTACTGGCTAAGGCCAACTACATTTCACCAGGGCCTGTGTTCATGGCTGAGGCCAACAACATTTCACCAGGGCCTTTGTTGCTGGCTAATCCCATCCACAATACAAAAAGGCCTGTGCTGCTTGCTGATGCCATCCACATTACACCAGGGCCAGTGCTTTTCTCGACCGAAAAAAAGAGTATAATTTTTCATTATGTGAATAACTTTAACATCTTAGCTCAAACAGCTGCAAAACCTGTTTGCCCAGCACGGGGAAATTGAATTCTATAAGATGAAGCCATAAACATGTGTGTCTGAGTCGTCTATCAAAAGTTACACCGATTTATATGAAGTTGTGCAAAAACGCTTTATTTCGCCAAGACAGTGCGTTTCTGACGATTACATGCATTTGAATGGGGAACTCGCCTGAAACAAAGTATAGGTTTTCATTATGTGAATAACTTTAACATCTTAGCTCAAACAGCTGCAAAACCTGTTTGCCCAGCACGGGGATATTGAGTTCTATAAGATGAAGCTATAAACATGTGTGTCTGAGTCGTCTATCAAAAGTTACACCGATTTATATGAAGTTGTGCAAAAACGCTTTATTTCGCCACGTTAGTGCGTTTCTCGCTATTACATGCATTTGAATGGAGTTCTCGCCCGACACAAAGTAGTTTTCATTATGTGAATAACTTTAACATCTTAGCTCAAACGGCTGCAAAACCTGTTTGCCCAGCTCGGGGATATTGAATTCTATAAGATAAAGCCATAAATATGTATTTCTGAGCCTTCTATCAAAAACTACAGCTGTCTTCATGAAGTTGTACAAAAACGCTTTATTTCGCCAAGACAGTGCGTTTCTGACGATTACATGCATTTGAATGGGGAACTCGCCTGAAACAAAGTATAGGTTTTCATTATGTGAATAACTTTAACATCTTAGCTCAAACAGCTGCAAAACCTGTTTGCCCAGCACGGGGATATTAAATTCTATAAGATAAAGCCATAAATATGTGAGTCTGAATCTTCTATCAAAAGTTACAGCTATATATATGAAGTTGTGCTAAAACGCTTTATTTCGCCACGTTAGTGCGTTTCTCGCTATTACATGCATTTGAATGGAGTTCTCGCCCGAAACAAAGTATAGGTTTTCATTATGTGAATAACTTTAACATCTTAGCTCAAACAGCTGCAAAACCTGTTTGCCCAGCACGGGGATATTGCATTCTATAAGATAAAGCCATAAATATGTATTGCTGAATCTTCTATCAAAAGTTACACCGATTTATATGAAGTTGTGCAAAAATGCTTTCTTTCGCCGAGACAATACTTTTCTGACGATTACATGCATTTGAATGGGGAACTCGCCAAAACAAAGTATAGGTTTTCATTATGTGAATAACTTTAACATCTTAGCTCAAACAGCTGCAAAACCTGTTTGCCCAGCACGGGGAAATTGAATTCTATAAGATGAAGCCATAAACATGTGAGTCTGAATCTTCTATCAAAAGTTACAGCTATATATATGAAGTTGTACAAAAACGCTTTATTTCGCCAAGACAGTGCATTTCTGACGATTACATGCATTTGAATGGAGTTCTCGCCCGACACAAAGTAGTTTTCATTTTGTGAATAACTTGAAAATCTTAGTTCAAACAGCTGCAAAACCTGTTTGCCCAGGATGTATTTCTGAGTCTTCTATCAAAAACTACAGCTGTCTTCATGAAGTTGTACAAAAACGCTTTATTTCGCCAAGACAGTGCGTTTCTGACGATTACATGCATTTGAATGGGGAACTCGCCTGAAACAAAGTATAGGTTTTCATTATGCGAATAACTTGAAAATCTTAGTTCAAACAGCTGCAAAACCTGTTTGCCCAGCACGGGATTATTGAATTCTATAAGATAAAGCCATAAATATGTATTTCTGAGTCTTCTATCAAAAGTTACAGCTGTCTTTATGAAGACCATGATAAACGCTTTATTTCACCACGTTAGTGCGTTTCTCGCTATTACATGCATTTGAATGGAGTTCTCGCCCGACACAAAGTAGTTTTCATTTTGTGAATAACTTGAAAATCTTAGCTCAAACAGCTGCAAAACCTGTTTGCCCAGCACGGGGATATTGAGTTCTATAAGATAAAGCCATAAATATATATTTCTGAGTCTTCTATCAAAAGTTACAGCTGTCTTTATGAAGACCATGATAAACACTTTATTTCACCACGTTAGTGCCTTTCTCGCTATTACATGCATTTGAATGGAGTTCTCTTCCCGACACAAAGTATAGGTTTTCATTATGTGAATAACTTGAACATCTTAGCTCAAACAGCTGCAAAACCTGTTTGCCCAGCACGGGGATATTAAATTCTATAAGATAAAGCCATAAATATATATTTCTGAGTCTTCTATCAAAAACTACAGCTGTCTTCATGAAGTTGTGCAAAAACGCTTTATTTCGCCAAGACAGTGCGTTTCTGACGATTACATGCATTTGAATGGAGTTCTCGCCCGACACAAAGTAGTTTTCATTTTGTGAATAACTTGAAAATCTTAGCTCAAACAGCTGCAAAACCTGTTTGCCCAGCACGGGATTATTGAATTCTATAAGATAAAGCCATAAATATGTATTTCTGAGTCTTCTATCAAAAACTACAGCTGTCTTCATGAAGTTGTACAAAAACGCTTTATTTCGCCAAGACAGTGCGTTTCTGACGATTACATGCATTTGAATGGGGAACTCGCCTGAAACAAAGTATAGGTTTTCATTATGTGAATAACTTTAACATCTTAGCTCAAACAGCTCCAAAACTTGTTTGCCCAGCACGGGGATATTGAATTCTAAAAGAGAAAGCCATAAATATGTATTTCTGAGTCTTCTATCAAAAGTTACAGCTGTCTTTATGAAGACCATGAAAAAGGCTTTATTTCACCACGTTAGTGCCTTTCTCGCTATTACATGCATTTGAATGGAGTTCTCTTCCCGACACAAAGTATAGGTTTTCATTATGTGAATAACTTTAACATCTTAGTTCAAACAGCTGCAAAACCTGTTTGCCCAGCACGGGGATATTGAATTCTATAAGATAAAGCCATAAACATGTGAGTCTGAATCTTCTATCAAAAGTTACAGCTATATATATGAAGTTGTACAAAAACGCTTTATTTCGCCAAGACAGTGCATTTCTGACGATTACATGCATTTGAATGGAGTTCTCGCCCGACACAAAGTAGTTTTCATTTTGTGAATAACTTGAAAATCTTAGCTCAAACAGCTGCAAAACCTGTTTGCCCAGCACGGGGATATTAAATTCTATAAGATAAAGCCATAAATATGTATTTCTGAGTCTTCTATCAAAAACTACAGCTGTCTTCATGAAGTTGTACAAAAACGCTTTATTTCGCCAAGACAGTGCGTTTCTGACGATTACATGCATTTGAATGGAGTTCTCGCCCGACACAAAGTAGTTTTCATTTTGTGAATAACTTGAAAATCTTAGTTCAAACAGCTGCAAAACCTGTTTGCCCAGCATGTATTTCTGAGTCTTCTATCAAAAACTACAGCTGTCTTCATGAAGTTGTACAAAAACGCTTTATTTCGCCAAGACAGTGCGTTTCTGAAGATTACATGCATTTGAATGGGGAACTCGCCTGAAACAAAGTATAGGTTTTCATTATGTGAATAACTTTAACATCTTAGCTCAAACAGCTCCAAAACTTGTTTGCCCAGCACGGGGATATTGAATTCTAAAAGAGAAAGCCATAAATATGTATTTCTGAGTCGTCTATCAAAAGTTACAGCTGTCTTTATGAAGACCATGAAAAAGGCTTTATTTCACCACGTTAGTGCCTTTCTCGCTATTACATGCATTTGAATGGAGTTCTCGCCCGAAACAAAGTAGTTTTCATTTTGTGAATAACTTGAAAATCTTAGCTCAAACAGCTGCAAAACCTGTTTGCCCAGCACGGGGATATTGAATTCTATAAGATGAAGCCATAAACATGTGAGTCTGAATCTTCTATCAAAAGTTACAGCTATATATATGAAGTTGTACAAAAACGCTTTATTTCGCCAAGACAGTGCATTTCTGACGATTACATGCATTTGAATGGGGAACTCGCACGAAACAAAGTATAGGTTTTCATTATGTGAATAACTTTAACATCTTAGCTCAAACAGCTGCGAAACCTGTTTGCCCAGCACGGGGAAATTGAATTTTATAAGATGAAGCCATAAACATGTGTGTCTGAGTCGTCTATCAAAAGTTTCAGCTGTCTTTATGAAAACCATGAAAAACGCTTTATTTCACCACGTTAGTGCGTTTCTCGCTATTACATGCATTTGAATGGAGTTCTCGCCCGACACAAAGTAGTTTTCATTATGTGAATAACTTGAAAATCTTAACTCAAACAGCTGCAAAACTTGTTTGCCCAGCACGGGGATATTGAATTCTAAAAGAGAAAGCCATAAATATGTATTTCTGAGTCTTCTATCAAACGTTACAGCTGCCTTTATGAAGACCATGAAAAAGGCTTTATTTCACCACGTTAGTGCCTTTCTCGCTATTACATGCATTTGAATGGAGTTCTCTTCCCGACACAAAGTATAGGTTTTCATTATGTGAATAACTTGAAAATCTTAGTTCAAACAGCTGCAAAACCTGTTTGCCCAGCACGGGATTATTGAATTCTATAAGATGAAGCCATAAACATGTGTGTCTGAGTCGTCTATCAAAAGTTACAGCTGTCTTTATGAAGACCATGAAAAACGCTTTATTTCACCACGTTAGTGCGTTTCTCGCTATTACATGCATTTGAATGGAGTTCTCGCCCGACACAAAGTAGTTTTCATTTTGTGAATAACTTGAAAATCTTAGCTCAAACAGCTGCAAAACCTGTTTGCCCAGCACGGGGATATTAAATTCTATAAGATAAAGCCATAAATATGTATTTCTGAGTCTTTTATCAAAAACTACAGCTGTCTTCATGAAGTTGTACAAAAACGCTTTATTTCGCCAAGACAGTGCGTTTCTGACGATTACATGCATTTGAATGGGGAACTCGCCTGAAACAAAGTATAGGTTTTCATTATGCGAATAACTTGAAAATCTTAGTTCAAACAGCTGCAAAACCTGTTTGCCCAGCACGGGATTATTGAATTCTATAAGATAAAGCCATAAATATGTATTTCTGAGCCTTCTATCAAAAACTACAGCTGTCTTCATGAAGTTGTACAAAAACGCTTTATTTCGCCAAGACAGTGCGTTTCTGACGATTACATGCATTTGAATGGGGAACTCGCCTGAAACAAAGTATAGGTTTTCATTATGTGAATAACTTGGAAATCTTAGTTCAAACAGCTGCAAAACCTGTTTGCCCAGCACGGGATTATTGAATTCTATAAGATAAAGCCATAAATATGTATTTCTGAGTCTTCTATCAAAAACTACAGCTGTCTTTATGAAGTTGTACAAAAACGCTTTATTTCGCCAAGACAATGCGTTTCTCACTGTTACATGCATTTGAATGGGGAACTCGCCTGAAACAAAGTATAGGTTTTCATTATGTGAATAACTTTAACATCTTAGTTCAAACAGCTGCAAAACCTGTTTGCCCAGCACGGGATTATTGAATTCTATAAGATAAAGCCATAAATATGTATTTCTGAGTCTTCTATCAAAAGTTACAGCTGTCTTTATGAAGACCATGATAAACGCTTTATTTCACCACGTTAGTGCCTTTCTCGCTATTACATGCATTTGAATGGAGTTCTCGCCCGACACAAAGTATAGGTTTTCATTATGTGAATAACTTTAACATCTTAGCTCAAACAGCTGCAAAACTTGTTTGCCCAGCACGGGGATATTGAATTCTATAAGATAAAGCCATAAATATGTATTTCTGAGTCTTCTATCAAAAGTTACAGCTGTCTTTATGAAGACCATGAAAAACGCTTTATTTCACCACGTTAGTGCGTTTCTCGCTATTACATGCATTTGAATGGAGTTCCCGCCCGACACAAAGTAGTTTTCATTTTGTGAATAACTTGAAAATCTTAGCTCACACAGCTGCAAAACGCTTTATTTCACCACGTTAGTGCGTTTCTCGCTATTACATGCATTTGAATGGAGTTCCCGCCCGACACAAAGTAGTTTTCATTTTGTGAATAACTTGAAAATCTTAGCTCAAACAGCTGCAAAACGCTTTATTTCACCACGTTAGTGCGTTTCTCGCTATTACATGCATTTGAATGGAGTTCTCGCCCGACACAAAGTAGTTTTCATTTTGTGAATAACTTGAAAATCTTAGCTCAAACAGCTGCAAAACCTGTTTGCCCAGCACGGGGATATTAAATTCTATAAGATAAAGCCATAAATATGTATTTCTGAGTCTTCTATCAAAAACTACAGCTGTCTTCATGAAGTTGTACAAAAACGCTTTATTTCGCCAAGACAGTGCGTTTCTGACGATTACATGCATTTGAATGGAGTTCTCGCCCGACACAAAGTAGTTTTCATTTTGTGAATAACTTGAAAATCTTAGTTCAAACAGCTGCAAAACCTGTTTGCCCAGCACGGGATTATTGAATTCTATAAGATAAAGCCATAAATATGTATTTCTGAGTCTTCTATCAAAAGTTACAGCTGTCTTTATGAAGACCATGATAAACGCTTTATTTCACCACGTTAGTGCGTTTCTCGCTATACATGCATTTGAATGGAGTTCTCGCCCGACACAAAGTATAGGTTTTCATTATCTGAATAACTTTAACATCTTAGCTCAAACAGCTGCAAAACCTGTTTACCCAGCACGGGGATATTGAATTGTATAAGATAAAGCCATAAATATGCGAATCTGAGTCTCCTATCAAAAGTTACAGCTATATATATGAAGTTGTACAAAAACGCTTTCTTTCGCCGAGACAATACTTTTCTGACGATTATGCATTTGAATGGGGAACTCGCCAAAACAAAGTATAGGTTTTCATTATGTGAATAACTTTAACATCTTAGCTCAAACAGCTGCAAAACCTGTTTGCCCAGCACGGGGAAATTGAATTCTATAAGATGAAGCCATAAACATGTGTGTCTGAGTCGTCTATCAAAAGTTACAGCTGTCTTCATGAAGACCATGAAAAACGCTTTATTTCACCACGTTAGTGCGTTTCTCGCTATTACATGCATTTGAATGGAGTTCCCGCCCGACACAAAGTAGTTTTCATTTTGTGAATAACTTGAAAATCTTAGCTCAAACAGCTGCAAAACGCTTTATTTCACCACGTTAGTGCGTTTCTCGCTATTACATGCATTTGAATGGAGTTCTCGCCCGACACAAAGTAGTTTTCATTTTGTGAATAACTTGAAAATCTTAGCTCAAACAGCTGCGAAACCTGTTTGCCCAGCACGGGGATATTAAATTCTATAAGATAAAGCCATAAATATGTATTTCTGAGTCTTCTATCAAAAACTACAGCTGTCTTCATGAAGTTGTACAAAAACGCTTTATTTCGCCAAGACAGTGCGTTTCTGATGATTACATGCATTTGAATGGGGAACTCGCCTGAAACAAAGTATAGGTTTTCATTATGTGAATAACTTTAACATCTTAGTTCAAACAGCTGCAATACCTGTTTGCCCAGAACGGGAATATTAAATTCTATAAGATAAAGCCATAAATATGTATTTCTGAGCCTTCTATCAAAAACTACAGCTGTCTTCATGAAGTTGTACAAAAACGCTTTATTTCGCCAAGACAGTGCGTTTCTGACGATTACATGTATTTGAATGGGGAACTCTCACGAAACAAAGTATAGGTTTTCATTATGTGAATAACTTTAACATCTTAGCTCAAACAGCTGCAAAACCTGTTTGCCCAGCACGGAGACCTTGAGTTCTATAAGATAAAGCCATAAACATGTGTATCCGAGTCTTCTATCAAAAGTTACAGCTATTTATATGAAGTTGTACAGAATAGCTTTCTTTCGCCAAGACAGTGCGTTTCTCACTGTTACATGCATTTGAATGGGGAACTCGACCGAAACAAAGTATAGGTTTTCATTATGTGAATAACTTGGAAATCTTAGCTCAAACAGCTGCAAAACCTGTTTTCCCAGCACGGGAACCTTGAGTTCTATAAGATAAAGCCATAAACATGTGTATCCGAGTCTTCTATCAAAAGTTACAGCTATTCATATGAAGTTGTACAAAAACGCTTTCTTTCGCCAAGACAGTGCGTTTCTCACTGTTACATGCATTTGAATGGGGAACTCCACCGAAACAAAGTATAAGTTTTCATTATGTGAATAACTTGGAAATCTTAGCTCAAACAGCTGCAAAACCTGTTTTCCCAGCATGGAGACCTTGAGTTCTATAATATAAGGCCATAAACATGTTTGTCTGAGTCTTCTATCAAAAGTTACAGCTATTTATATGAAGTTGTACAAAAACGCTTTCTTTCGCCAAGACAGTGCGTTTCTCACTGTTACATGCATTTGAATGGGGAACTCGACCGAAACAAAGTATAGGTTTTCATTATGTGAATAACTTGGAAATCTTAGCTCAAACAGCTGCAAAACCTGTTTTCCCAGCACGGGAACCTTGAGTTCTATAAGATAAAGCCATAAACATGTGTATCCGAGTCTTCTATCAAAAGTTACAGCTATTCATATGAAGTTGTACAAAAACGCTTTCTTTCGCCAAGACAGTGCGTTTCTCACTGTTACATGCATTTGAATGGGGAACTCCACCGAAACAAAGTATAAGTTTTCATTATGTGAATAACTTGGAAATCTTAGCTCAAACAGCTGCAAAACCTGTTTTCCCAGCATGGAGACCTTGAGTTCTATAATATAAGGCCATAAACATGTTTGTCTGAGTCTTCTATCAAAAGTTACAGCTATTTATATGAAGTTGTACAAAAACGCTTTCTTTCGCCAAGACAGTGCGTTTCTCACTGTTACATGCATTTGAATGGGGAACTCCACCGAAACAAAGTATAAGTTTTCATTATGTGAATAACTTGGAAATCTTAGCTCAAACAGCTGCAAAACCTGTTTTCTCAGCACGGAGACCTTGAGTTCTATAATATAAGGCCATAAACATGTTTGTCTGAGTCTTCTATCAAAAGTTACAGCTATTTCTATGAAGTTGTACAAAAACGTTAACTTTCGCCAAGACAGTGCGTTTCTCACTGTTACATGCATTTTGAATGGGGAACTCGACCGAAACAAAGTATAGGTTTTCATTATGTGAATAACTTGGAAATCTTAGCTCAAACAGCTGCAAAACCTGTTTTCCCAGCACGGGAACCTTGAGTTCTATAAGATAAAGCCATAAACATGTTTGTCTGAGTCTTCTATCAAAAGTTACAGCTATTTATATGAAGTTGTACAAAAACGCTTTCTTACGCCAAGACAGTGCGTTTCTCACTGTTACATGCATTTGAATGGGGAACTCGACCGAAACAAAGTATAGGTTTTCATTATGTGAATAACTTGGAAATCTTAGCTCAAACAGCTGCAAAACCTGTTTTCCCAGCACGGGAACCTTGAGTTCTATAAGATAAAGCCATAAACATGTGTATCCGAGTCTTCTATCAAAAGTTACAGCTATTCATATGAAGTTGTACAAAAACGCTTTCTTTCGCCAAGACAGTGCGTTTCTCACTGTTACATGCATTTGAATGGGGAACTCCACCGAAACAAAGTATAAGTTTTCATTATGTGAATAACTTGGAAATCTTAGCTCAAACAGCTGCAAAACCTGTTTTCTTAGCACGGAGACCTTGAGTTCTATAATATAAGGCCATAAACATGTTTGTCTGAGTCTTCTATCAAAAGTTACAGCTATTTCTATGAAGTTGTACAAAAACGTTATCTTTCGCCAAAACAGTGCGTTTCTCACTGTTACATGCATTTTGAATGGGGAACTCGACCGAAACAAAGTATAGGTTTTCATTATGTGAATAACTTGGAAATCTTAGCTCAAACAGCTGCAAAACCTGTTTGCCCAGCACGGAGACCTTGAGTTCTATAAGATAAAGCCATAAACATGTGTATCCGAGTCTTCTATCAAAAGTTACAGCTATTTATATGAAGTTGTACAGAATAGCTTTCTTTCGCCAAGACAGTGCGTTTCTCACTGTTATATGCATTTGAATGGGGAACTCGACCGAAACAAAGTATAGGTTTTCATTATGTGAATAACTTGGAAATCTTAGCTCAAACAGGTGCAAAACCTGTTTGCCCAGCACGGAGACCTTGAGTTCTATAAGATAAAGCCATAAACATGTTTGTCTGAGTCTTCTATCAAAAGTTACAGCTATTTCTATGAAGTTATACAAAAACGCTTTCTTTCGCCAAGACAGTGCGTTTCTCACTGTTACATGCATTTGAATGGCGAACTCGACCGAAACAAAGTATAGGTTTTCATTATGTGAATAACTTGGAAATCTTAGCTCAAACAGCTGCAAAACCTGTTTTCCCAGCACGGAGACCTTGAGTTCTATAAGATAAAGCCATAAACATGTTTGTCTGAGTCTTCTATCAAAAGTTACAGCTATTTATATGAAGTTATACAAAAACGCTTTCTTTCGCCAAGACAGTGCGTTTCTCACTGTTACATGCATTTGAATGGGGAACTCCACCGAAACAAAGTATAGGTTTTCATTATGTGAATAACTTGGAAATCTTAGCTCAAACAGCTGCAAAACCTGTTTTCCCAGCACGGAGACCTTGAGTTCTATAAGATAAAGCCATAAACATGTTTGTCTGAGTCTTCTATCAAAAGTTACAGCTATTTATATGAAGTTGTACAAAAATGCTTTCTTTCGCCAAGACAGTGCGTTTCTCACTGTTACATGCATTTGAATGGGGAACTCGACCGAAACAAAGTATAAGTTTTCATTATGTGAATAACTTGGAAATCTTAGCTCAAACAGCTGCAAAACCTGTTTTCCCAGCACGGAGACCTTGAGTTCTATAATATAAGGCCATAAACATGTTTGTCTGAGTCTTCTATCAAAAGTTACAGCTATTTCTATGAAGTTGTACAAAATAGCTTTCTTTCGCCAAGACAGTGCGTTTCTCACTGTTACATGCATTTGAATGGGGAACTCCACCGAAACAAAGTATAGGTTTTCATTATGTGAATAACTTGGAAATCTTAGCTCAAACAGCTGCAAAACCTGTTTGCCCAGCACGGAGACCTTGAGTTCTATAAGATAAAGCCATAAACATGTGTATCCGAGTCTTCTATCAAAAGTTACAGCTATTTATATGAAGTTGTACAAAAACGCTTTCTTTCGCCAAGACAGTGCGTTTCTCACTGTTACATGCATTTGAATGGGGAACTCGACCGAAACAAAGTATAGGTTTTCATTATGTGAATAACTTGGAAATCTTAGCTCAAACAGCTGCAAAACCTGTTTTCCCAGCACGGGAACCTTGAGTTCTATAAGATAAAGCCATAAACATGTTTGTCTGAGTCTTCTATCAAAAGTTACAGCTATTTATATGAAGTTGTACAAAAACGCTTTCTTTCGCCAAGACAGTGCGTTTCTCACTGTTACATGCATTTGAATGGGGAACTCGACCGAAACAAAGTATAGGTTTTCATTATGTGAATAACTTGGAAATCTTAGCTCAAACAGCTGCAAAACCTGTTTTCCCAGCACGGGAACCTTGAGTTCTATAAGATAAAGCCATAAACATGTTTGTCTGAGTCTTCTATCAAAAGTTACAGCTATTTATATGAAGTTGTACAAAAACGCTTTCTTTCGCCAAGACAGTGCGTTTCTCACTGTTACATGCATTTGAATGGGGAACTCGACCGAAACAAAGTATAGGTTTTCATTATGTGAATAACTTGGAAATCTTAGCTCAAACAGCTGCAAAACCTGTTTTCCCAGCACGGGAACCTTGAGTTCTATAAGATAAAGCCATAAACATGTGTATCCGAGTCTTCTATCAAAAGTTACAGCTATTCATATGAAGTTGTACAAAAACGCTTTCTTTCGCCAAGACAGTGCGTTTCTCACTGTTACATGCATTTGAATGGGGAACTCCACCGAAACAAAGTATAAGTTTTCATTATGTGAATAACTTGGAAATCTTAGCTCAAACAGCTGCAAAACCTGTTTTCTCAGCACGGAGACCTTGAGTTCTATAATATAAGGCCATAAACATGTTTGTCTGAGTCTTCTATCAAAAGTTACAGCTATTTATATGAAGTTGTACAAAAACGCTTTCTTTCGCCAAGACAGTGCGTTTCTCACTGTTACATGCATTTGAATGGGGAACTCGACCGAAACAAAGTATAGGTTTTCATTATGTGAATAACTTGGAAATCTTAGCTCAAACAGCTGCAAAACCTGTTTGCCCAGCACGGAGACCTTGAGTTCTATAAGATAAAGCCATAAACATGTGTATCCGAGTCTTCTATCAAAAGTTACAGCTATTTATATGAAGTTGTACAAAAACGCTTTCTTTCGCCAAGACAGTGCGTTTCTCACTGTTACATGCATTTGAATGGGGAACTCGACCGAAACAAAGTATAGGTTTTCATTATGTGAATAACTTGGAAATCTTAGCTCAAACAGCTGCAAAACCTGTTTTCCCAGCACGGGAACCTTGAGTTCTATAAGATAAAGCCATAAACATGTTTGTCTGAGTCTTCTATCAAAAGTTACAGCTATTTATATGAAGTTGTACAAAAACGCTTTCTTTCGCCAAGACAGTGCGTTTCTCACTGTTACATGCATTTGAATGGGGAACTCGACCGAAACAAAGTATAGGTTTTCATTATGTGAATAACTTGGAAATCTTAGCTCAAACAGCTGCAAAACCTGTTTTCCCAGCACGGGAACCTTGAGTTCTATAAGATAAAGCCATAAACATGTTTGTCTGAGTCTTCTATCAAAAGTTACAGCTATTTATATGAAGTTGTACAAAAACGCTTTCTTTCGCCAAGACAGTGCGTTTCTCACTGTTACATGCATTTGAATGGGGAACTCGACCGAAACAAAGTATAGGTTTTCATTATGTGAATAACTTGGAAATCTTAGCTCAAACAGCTGCAAAACCTGTTTTCCCAGCACGGGAACCTTGAGTTCTATAAGATAAAGCCATAAACATGTGTATCCGAGTCTTCTATCAAAAGTTACAGCTATTCATATGAAGTTGTACAAAAACGCTTTCTTTCGCCAAGACAGTGCGTTTCTCACTGTTACATGCATTTGAATGGGGAACTCCACCGAAACAAAGTATAAGTTTTCATTATGTGAATAACTTGGAAATCTTAGCTCAAACAGCTGCAAAACCTGTTTTCTCAGCACGGAGACCTTGAGTTCTATAATATAAGGCCATAAACATGTTTGTCTGAGTCTTCTATCAAAAGTTACAGCTATTCATATGAAGTTGTACAAAAACGCTTTCTTTCGCCAAGACAGTGCGTTTCTCACTGTTACATGCATTTGAATGGGGAACTCCACCGAAACAAAGTATAAGTTTTCATTATGTGAATAACTTGGAAATCTTAGCTCAAACAGCTGCAAAACCTGTTTTCTCAGCACGGAGACCTTGAGTTCTATAATATAAGGCCATAAACATGTTTGTCTGAGTCTTCTATCAAAAGTTACAGCTATTTATATGAAGTTGTACAAAAACGCTTTCTTTCGCCAAGACAGTGCGTTTCTCACTGTTACATGCATTTGAATGGGCAACTCGACCGAAACAAAGTATAGGTTTTCATTATGTGAATAACTTGGAAATCTTAGCTCAAACAGCTGCAAAACCTGTTTTCCCAGCACGGGAACCTTGAGTTCTATAAGATAAAGCCATAAACATGTGTATCCGAGTCTTCTATCAAAAGTTACAGCTATTCATATGAAGTTGTACAAAAACGCTTTCTTTCGCCAAGACAGTGCGTTTCTCACTGTTACATGCATTTGAATGGGGAACTCCACCGAAACAAAGTATAAGTTTTCATTATGTGAATAACTTGGAAATCTTAGCTCAAACAGCTGCAAAACCTGTTTTCCCAGCACGGAGACCTTGAGTTCTATAATATAAGGCCATAAACATGTTTGTCTGAGTCTTCTATCAAAAGTTACAGCTATTTCTATGAAGTTGTACAAAATAGCTTTCTTTCGCCAAGACAGTGCGTTTCTCACTGTTACATGCATTTGAATGGGGAACTCCACCGAAACAAAGTATAGGTTTTCATTATGTGAATAACTTGGAAATCTTAGCTCAAACAGCTGCAAAACCTGTTTTCCCAGCACGGAGACCTTGAGTTCTATAAGATAAAGCCATAAACATGTTTGTCCGAGTCTTCTATCAAAAGTTACAGCTATTTATATGAAGTTGTACAAAATAGCTTTCTTTCGCCAAGACAGTGCGTTTCTCACTGTTACATGCATTTGAATGGGGAACTCGACCGAAACAAAGTATAGGTTTTCATTATGTGAATAACTTGGAAATCTTAGCTCAAACAGCTGCAAAACCTGTTTTCCCAGCACGGGAACCTTGAGTTCTATAAGATAAAGCCATAAACATGTTTGTCTGAGTCTTCTATCAAAAGTTACAGCTATTTATATGAAGTTGTACAACAATGCTTTCTTTCGCCAAGACAGTGCGTTTCTCACTGTTACATGCATTTGAATGGGGAACTCGACCGAAACAAAGTATAGGTTTTCATTATGTGAATAACTTGGAAATCTTAGCTCAAACAGCTGCAAAACCTGTTTTCCCAGCACGGGAACCTTGAGTTCTATAAGATAAAGCCATAAACATGTGTATCCGAGTCTTCTATCAAAAGTTACAGCTATTCATATGAAGTTGTATAAAAACGCTTTCTTTCGCCAAGACAGTGCGTTTCTCACTGTTACATGCATTTGAATGGGGAACTCCACCGAAACAAAGTATAAGTTTTCATTATGTGAATAACTTGGAAATCTTAGCTCAAACAGCTGCAAAACCTGTTTTCCCAGCACGGAGACATTATTTGAATAACTTGGAAATCTTAGCTCAAACAGCTGCAAAACCTGTTTTCCCAGCACGGAGACCTTGAGTTCTATAATATAAGGCCATAAACATGTTTGTCTGAGTCTTCTATCAAAAGTTACAGCTATTTCTATGAAGTTGTACAAAAACGCTTTCTTTCGCCAAGACAGTGCGTTTCTCACTGTTACATGCATTTGAATGGGCAACTCGACCGAAACAAAGTATAGGTTTTCATTATGTGAATAACTTGGAAATCTTAGCTCAAACAGCTGCAAAACCTGTTTTCCCAGCACGGGAACCTTGAGTTCTATAAGATAAAGCCATAAACATGTGTATCCGAGTCTTCTATCAAAAGTTACAGCTATTCATATGAAGTTGTACAAAAACGCTTTCTTTCGCCAAGACAGTGCGTTTCTCACTGTTACATGCATTTGAATGGGGAACTCCACCGAAACAAAGTATAAGTTTTCATTATGTGAATAACTTGGAAATCTTAGCTCAAACAGCTGCAAAACCTGTTTTCCCAGCACGGAGACCTTGAGTTCTATAATATAAGGCCATAAACATGTTTGTCTGAGTCTTCTATCAAAAGTTACAGCTATTTCTATGAAGTTGTACAAAATAGCTTTCTTTCGCCAAGACAGTGCGTTTCTCACTGTTACATGCATTTGAATGGGGAACTCCACCGAAACAAAGTATAGGTTTTCATTATGTGAATAACTTGGAAATCTTAGCTCAAACAGCTGCAAAACCTGTTTTCCCAGCACGGAGACCTTGAGTTCTATAAGATAAAGCCATAAACATGTTTGTCCGAGTCTTCTATCAAAAGTTACAGCTATTTATATGAAGTTGTACAAAATAGCTTTCTTTCGCCAAGACAGTGCGTTTCTCACTGTTACATGCATTTGAATGGGGAACTCGACCGAAACAAAGTATAGGTTTTCATTATGTGAATAACTTGGAAATCTTAGCTCAAACAGCTGCAAAACCTGTTTTCCCAGCACGGGAACCTTGAGTTCTATAAGATAAAGCCATAAACATGTTTGTCTGAGTCTTCTATCAAAAGTTACAGCTATTTATATGAAGTTGTACAACAATGCTTTCTTTCGCCAAGACAGTGCGTTTCTCACTGTTACATGCATTTGAATGGGGAACTCGACCGAAACAAAGTATAGGTTTTCATTATGTGAATAACTTGGAAATCTTAGCTCAAACAGCTGCAAAACCTGTTTTCCCAGCACGGGAACCTTGAGTTCTATAAGATAAAGCCATAAACATGTGTATCCGAGTCTTCTATCAAAAGTTACAGCTATTCATATGAAGTTGTATAAAAACGCTTTCTTTCGCCAAGACAGTGCGTTTCTCACTGTTACATGCATTTGAATGGGGAACTCCACCGAAACAAAGTATAAGTTTTCATTATGTGAATAACTTGGAAATCTTAGCTCAAACAGCTGCAAAACCTGTTTTCCCAGCACGGAGACATTATTTGAATAACTTGGAAATCTTAGCTCAAACAGCTGCAAAACCTGTTTTCCCAGCACGGAGACCTTGAGTTCTATAATATAAGGCCATAAACATGTTTGTCTGAGTCTTCTATCAAAAGTTACAGCTATTTCTATGAAGTTGTACAAAATAGCTTTCTTTCGCCAAGACAGTGCGTTTCTCACTGTTACATGCATTTGAATGGGGAACTCGACCGAAACAAAGTACAGGTTTTCATTATGTGAATAACTTGGAAATCTTAGCTCAAACAGCTGCAAAACCTGTTTGCCCAGCACGGAGACCTTGAGTTCTATAAGATAAAGCCATAAACATGTGTATCCGAGTCTTCTATCAAAAGTTACAGCTATTTATATGAAGTTGTACAAAAACGCTTTCTTTCGCCAAGACAGTGCGTTTCTCACTGTTACATGCATTTGAATGGGGAACTCCACCGAAACAAAGTATAAGTTTTCATTATGTGAATAACTTGGAAATCTTAGCTCAAACAGCTGCAAAACCTGTTTGCCCAGCACGGGAATCTTGAGTTCTATAAGATAAAGCCATAAACATGTGTATCCGAGTCTTCTATCAAAAGTTACAGCTATTTATATGAAGTTGTACAAAATCGCTTTCTTTCGCCAAGACAGTGCGTTTCTCACTGTTACATGCATTTGAATGGGGAACTCGACCGAAACAAAGTATAGGTTTTCATTATGTGAATAACTTGGAAATCTTAGCTCAAACAGCTGCAAAACCTGTTTTCCCAGCACGGGAACCTTGAGTTCTATAAGATAAAGCCATAAACATGTTTGTCTGAGTCTTCAATCAAAAGTTACAGCTATTTATATGAAGTTATACAAAAACGCTTTCTTTCGCCAAGACAGTGCGTTTCTCACTGTTACATGCATTTGAATGGGGAACTCGACCGAAACAAAGTATAGGTTTTCATTATGTGAATAACTTGGAAATCTTAGCTCAAACAGCTGCAAAACCTGTTTTCCCAGCACGGAGACCTTGAGTTCTATAAGATAAAGCCATAAACATGTTTGTCTGAGTCTTCTATCAAAAGTTACAGCTATTTATATGAAGTTATACAAAAACGCTTTCTTTCGGCAAGACAGTGCGTTTCTCACTGTTACATGCATTTGAATGGGGAACTCGACTGAAACAAAGTATAGGTTTTCATTATGTGAATAACTTGGAAATCTTAGCTCAAACAGCTGCAAAACCTGTTTTCCCAGCACGGGAACCTTGAGTTCTATAAGATAAAGCCATAAACATGTTTGTCTGAGTCTTCTATCAAAAGTTACAGCTATTTATATGAAGTTGTACAAAAATGCTTTCTTTCGCCAAGACAGTGCGTTTCTCACTGTTACATGCATTTGAATGGGGAACTCGACCGAAACAAAGTATAGGTTTTCATTATGTGAATAACTTGGAAATCTTAGCTCAAACAGCTGCAAAACCTGTTTTCCCAGCACGGGAACCTTGAGTTCTATAAGATAAAGCCATAAACATGTGTATCCGAGTCTTCTATCAAAAGTTACAGCTATTCATATGAAGTTGTACAAAAACGCTTTCTTTCGCCAAGACAGTGCGTTTCTCACTGTTACATGCATTTGAATGGGGAACTCCACCGAAACAAAGTATAAGTTTTCATTATGTGAATAACTTGGAAATCTTAGCTCAAACAGCTGCAAAACCTGTTTTCCCAGCACGGAGACCTTGAGTTCTATAATATAAGGCCATAAACATGTGTATCCGAGTCTTCTATCAAAAGTTACAGCTATTTATATGAAGTTGTACAAAAACGCTTTCTTTCGCCAAGACAGTGCGTTTCTCACTGTTACATGCATTTGAATGGGGAACTCGACCGAAACAAAGTATAGGTTTTCATTATGTGAATAACTTGGAAATCTTAGCTCAAACAGCTGCAAAACCTGTTTTCCCAGCACGGGAACCTTGAGTTCTATAAGATAAAGCCATAAACATGTTTGTCTGAGTCTTCTATCAAAAGTTACAGCTATTTATATGAAGTTGTACAAAAACGCTTTCTTTCGCCAAGACAGTGCGTTTCTCACTGTTACATGCATTTGAATGGGGAACTCGACCGAAACAAAGTATAGGTTTTCATTATGTGAATAACTTGGAAATCTTAGCTCAAACAGCTGCAAAACCTGTTTTCCCAGCACGGGAACCTTGAGTTCTATAAGCTAAAGCCATAAACATGTGTATCCGAGTCTTCTATCAAAAGTTACAGCTATTTATATGAAGTTATACAAAAACGCTTTCTTTCGCCAAGACAGTGCGTTTCTCACTGTTACATGCATTTGAATGGGGAACTCGACCGAAACAAAGTATAGGTTTTCATTATGTGAATAACTTGGAAATCTTAGCTCAAACAGCTGCAAAACCTGTTTTCCCAGCACGGAGACCTTGAGTTCTATAAGATAAAGCCATAAACATGTTTGTCTGAGTCTTCTATCAAAAGTTACAGCTATTTCTATGAAGTTGTACAAAATAGCTTTCTTTCGCCAAGACAGTGCGTTTCTCACTGTTACATGCATTTGAATGGGGAACTCGACCGAAACAAAGTATAGGTTTTCATTATGTGAATAACTTGGAAATCTTAGCTCAAACAGCTGCAAAACCTGTTTGCCCAGCACGGGGACCTTGAGTTCTATAAGATAAAGCCATAAACATGTGTATCCGAGTCTTCTATCAAAAGTTACAGCTATTTATATGAAATTGTACAAAATCGCTTTCTTTCGCCAAGACAGTGCGTTTCTCACTGTTACATGCATTTGAATGGGGAACTCGACCGAAACAAAGTATAGGTTTTCATTATGTGAATAACTTGGAAATCTTAGCTCAAACAGCTGCAAAACCTGTTTGCCCAGCACGGGAACCTTGAGTTCTATAAGCTAAAGCCATAAACATGTGTATCCGAGTCTTCTATCAAAAGTTACAGCTATTTATATGAAGTTGTACAAAATCGCTTTCTTTCGCCAAGACAGTGCGTTTCTCACTGTTACATGCATTTGAATGGGGAACTCGACCGAAACAAAGTATAGGTTTTCATTATGTGAATAACTTGGAAATCTTAGCTCAAACAGCTGCAAAACCTGTTTTCCCAGCACGGAGACCTTGAGTTCTATAAGATAAAGCCATAAACATGTTTGTCTGAGTCTTCTATCAAAAGTTACAGCTATTTATATGAAGTTGTACAAAAACGCTTTCTTTCGCCAAGACAGTGCGTTTCTCACTGTTACATGCATTTGAATGGGGAACTCCACCGAAACAAAGTATAGGTTTTCATTATGTGAATAACTTGGAAATCTTAGCTCAAACAGCTGCAAAACCTGTTTTCCCAGCACGGGAACCTTGAGTTCTATAAGATAAAGCCATAAACATGTGTATCCGAGTCTTCTATCAAAAGTTACAGCTATTCATATGAAGTTGTACAAAAACGCTTTCTTTCGCCAAGACAGTGCGTTTCTCACTGTTACATGCATTTGAATGGGGAACTCCACCGAAACAAAGTATAAGTTTTCATTATGTGAATAACTTGGAAATCTTAGCTCAAACAGCTGCAAAACCTGCTTTCTCAGCACGGAGACCTTGAGTTCTATAATATAAGGCCATAAACATGTTTGTCTGAGTCTTCTATCAAAAGTTACAGCTATTTCTATGAAGTTGTACAAAAACGTTATCTTTCGCCAAGACAGTGCGTTTCTCACTGTTACATGCATTTTGAATGGGGAACTCGACCGAAACAAAGTATAGGTTTTCATTATGTGAATAACTTGGAAATCTTAGCTCAAACAGCTGCAAAACCTGTTTGCCCAGCACGGAGACCTTGAGTTCTATAAGATAAAGCCATAAACATGTTTGTCTGAGTCTTCTATCAAAAGTTACAGCTATTTATATGAAGTTATACAAAAACGCTTTCTTTCGCCAAGACAGTGCGTTTCTCACTGTTACATGCATTTGAATGGGGAACTCGACCGAAACAAAGTATAGGTTTTCATTATGTGAATAACTTGGAAATCTTAGCTCAAACAGCTGCAAAACCTGTTTTCCCAGCACGGAGACCTTGAGTTCTATAAGATAAAGCCATAAACATGTTTGTCTGAGTCTTCTATCAAAAGTTACAGCTATTTATATGAAGTTATACAAAAACGCTTTCTTTCGCCAAGACAGTGCGTTTCTCACTGTTACATGCATTTGAATGGGGAACTCGACCGAAACAAAGTATAGGTTTTCATTATGTGAATAACTTGGAAATCTTAGCTCAAACAGCTGCAAAACCTGTTTTCCCAGCACGGGAACCTTGAGTTCTATAATATAAGGCCATAAACATGTTTGTCTGAGTCTTCTATCAAAAGTTACAGCTATTTCTATGAAGTTGTACAAAATACCTTTCTTTCGCCAAGACAGTGCGTTTCTCACTGTTACATGCATTTGAATGGGGAACTCGACCGAAACAAAGTATAGGTTTTCATTATGTGAATAACTTGGAAATCTTAGCTCAAACAGCTGCAAAACCTGTTTGCCCAGCACGGAGACCTTGAGTTCTATAAGATAAAGCCATAAACATGTGTATCCGAGTCTTCTATCAAAAGTTACAGCTATTTATATGAAGTTGTACAAAAACGCTTTCTTTCGCCAAGACAGTGCGTTTCTCACTGTTACATGCATTTGAATGGGGAACTCGACCGAAACAAAGTATAGGTTTTCATTATGTGAATAACTTGGAAATCTTAGCTCAAACAGCTGCAAAACCTGTTTTCCCAGCACGGGAACCTTGAGTTCTATAAGATAAAGCCATAAACATGTTTGTCTGAGTCTTCTATCAAAAGTTACAGCTATTTATATGAAGTTGTACAAAAACGCTTTCTTTCGCCAAGACAGTGCGTTTCTCACTGTTACATGCATTTGAATGGGGAACTCGACCGAAACAAAGTATAGGTTTTCATTATGTGAATAACTTGGAAATCTTAGCTCAAACAGCTGCAAAACCTGTTTTCCCAGCACGGGAACCTTGAGTTCTATAAGATAAAGCCATAAACATGTGTATCCGAGTCTTCTATCAAAAGTTACAGCTATTCATATGAAGTTGTACAAAAACGCTTTCTTTCGCCAAGACAGTGCGTTTCTCACTGTTACATGCATTTGAATGGGGAACTCCACCGAAACAAAGTATAAGTTTTCATTATGTGAATAACTTGGAAATCTTAGCTCAAACAGCTGCAAAACCTGCTTTCTCAGCACGGAGACCTTGAGTTCTATAATATAAGGCCATAAACATGTTTGTCTGAGTCTTCTATCAAAAGTTACAGCTATTTCTATGAAGTTGTACAAAAACGTTATCTTTCGCCAAGACAGTGCGTTTCTCACTGTTACATGCATTTTGAATGGGGAACTCGACCGAAACAAAGTATAGGTTTTCATTATGTGAATAACTTGGAAATCTTAGCTCAAACAGCTGCAAAACCTGTTTGCCCAGCACGGAGACCTTGAGTTCTATAAGATAAAGCCATAAACATGTTTGTCTGAGTCTTCTATCAAAAGTTACAGCTATTTATATGAAGTTATACAAAAACGCTTTCTTTCGCCAAGACAGTGCGTTTCTCACTGTTACATGCATTTGAATGGGGAACTCCACCGAAACAAAGTATAGGTTTTCATTATGTGAATAACTTGGAAATCTTAGCTCAAACAGCTGCAAAACCTGTTTTCCCAGCACGGAGACCTTGAGTTCTATAAGATAAAGCCATAAACATGTTTGTCTGAGTCTTCTATCAAAAGTTACAGCTATTTATATGAAGTTATACAAAAACGCTTTCTTTCGCCAAGACAGTGCGTTTCTCACTGTTACATGCATTTGAATGGGGAACTCGACCGAAACAAAGTATAGGTTTTCATTATGTGAATAACTTGGAAATCTTAGCTCAAACAGCTGCAAAACCTGTTTTCCCAGCACGGGAACCTTGAGTTCTATAATATAAGGCCATAAACATGTTTGTCTGAGTCTTCTATCAAAAGTTACAGCTATTTCTATGAAGTTGTACAAAATAGCTTTCTTTCGCCAAGACAGTGCGTTTCTCACTGTTACATGCATTTGAATGGGGAACTCGACCGAAACAAAGTATAGGTTTTCATTATGTGAATAACTTGGAAATCTTAGCTCAAACAGCTGCAAAACCTGTTTGCCCAGCACGGAGACCTTGAGTTCTATAAGATAAAGCCATAAACATGTGTATCCGAGTCTTCTATCAAAAGTTACAGCTATTTATATGAAGTTGTACAAAAACGCTTTCTTTCGCCAAGACAGTGCGTTTCTCACTGTTACATGCATTTGAATGGGGAACTCGACCGAAACAAAGTATAGGTTTTCATTATGTGAATAACTTGGAAATCTTAGCTCAAACAGCTGCAAAACCTGTTTTCCCAGCACGGGAACCTTGAGTTCTATAAGATAAAGCCATAAACATGTTTGTCTGAGTCTTCTATCAAAAGTTACAGCTATTTATATGAAGTTGTACAAAAACGCTTTCTTTCGCCAAGACAGTGCGTTTCTCACTGTTACATGCATTTGAATGGGGAACTCGACCGAAACAAAGTATAGGTTTTCATTATGTGAATAACTTGGAAATCTTAGCTCAAACAGCTGCAAAACCTGTTTGCCCAGCACGGAGACCTTGAGTTCTATAAGATAAAGCCATAAACATGTGTATCCGAGTCTTCTATCAAAAGTTACAGCTATTCATATGAAGTTGTACAAAAACGCTTTCTTTCGCCAAGACAGTGCGTTTCTCACTGTTACATGCATTTGAATGGGGAACTCCACCGAAACAAAGTATAAGTTTTCATTATGTGAATAACTTGGAAATCTTAGCTCAAACAGCTGCAAAACCTGTTTTCCCAGCACGGGAACCTTGAGTTCTATAAGATAAAGCCATAAACATGTTTGTCTGAGTCTTCTATCAAAAGTTACAGCTATTTCTATGAAGTTGTACAAAAACGTTATCTTTCGCCAAGACAGTGCGTTTCTCACTGTTACATGCATTTTGAATGGGGAACTCGACCGAAACAAAGTATAGGTTTTCATTATGTGAATAACTTGGAAATCTTAGCTCAAACAGCTGCAAAACCTGTTTGCCCAGCACGGAGACCTTGAGTTCTATAAGATAAAGCCATAAACATGTGTATCCGAGTCTTCTATCAAAAGTTACAGCTATTCATATGAAGTTGTACAAAAACGCTTTCTTTCGCCAAGACAGTGCGTTTCTCACTGTTACATGCATTTGAATGGGGAACTCCACCGAAACAAAGTATAAGTTTTCATTATGTGAATAACTTGGAAATCTTAGCTCAAACAGCTGCAAAACCTGTTTTCCCAGCACGGGAACCTTGAGTTCTATAAGATAAAGCCATAAACATGTTTGTCTGAGTCTTCTATCAAAAGTTACAGCTATTTATATGAAGTTGTACAAAAACGCTTTCTTTCGCCAAGACAGTGCGTTTCTCACTGTTACATGCATTTGAATGGGGAACTCCACCGAAACAAAGTATAAGTTTTCATTATGTGAATAACTTGGAAATCTTAGCTCAAACAGCTGCAAAACCTGTTTGCCCAGCACGGGAACCTTGAGTTCTATAAGATAAAGCCATAAACATGTGTATCCGAGTCTTCTATCAAAAGTTACAGCTATTTATATGAAGTTGTACAAAATCGCTTTCTTTCGCCAAGACAGTGCGTTTCTCACTGTTACATGCATTTGAATGGGGAACTCGACCGAAACAAAGTATAGGTTTTCATTATGTGAATAACTTGGAAATCTTAGCTCAAACAGCTGCAAAACCTGTTTTCCCAGCACGGGAACCTTGAGTTCTATAAGATAAAGCCATAAACATGTTTGTCTGAGTCTTCTATCAAAAGTTACAGCTATTTATATGAAGTTATACAAAAACGCTTTCTTTCGCCAAGACAGCGCGTTTCTCACTGTTACATGCATTTGAATGGGGAACTCGACCGAAACAAAGTATAGGTTTTCATTATGTGAATAACTTGGAAATCTTAGCTCAAACAGCTGCAAAACCTGTTTTCCCAGCACGGGAACCTTGAGTTCTATAAGATAAAGCCATAAACATGTGTATCCGAGTCTTCTATCAAAAGTTACAGCTATTCATATGAAGTTGTACAAAAACGCTTTCTTTCGCCAAGACAGTGCGTTTCTCACTGTTACATGCATTTGAATGGGGAACTCCACCGAAACAAAGTATAAGTTTTCATTATGTGAATAACTTGGAAATCTTAGCTCAAACAGCTGCAAAACCTGCTTTCTCAGCACGGAGACCTTGAGTTCTATAATATAAGGCCATAAACATGTTTGTCTGAGTCTTCTATCAAAAGTTACAGCTATTTCTATGAAGTTGTACAAAAACGTTATCTTTCGCCAAGACAGTGCGTTTCTCACTGTTACATGCATTTTGAATGGGGAACTCGACCGAAACAAAGTATAGGTTTTCATTATGTGAATAACTTGGAAATCTTAGCTCAAACAGCTGCAAAACCTGTTTTCCCAGCACGGAGACCTTGAGTTCTATAAGATAAAGCCATAAACATGTTTGTCTGAGTCTTCTATCAAAAGTTACAGCTATTTATATGAAGTCATACAAAAACGCTTTCTTTCGCCAAGACAGTGCGTTTCTCACTGTTACATGCATTTGAATGGGGAACTCGACCGAAACAAAGTATAGGTTTTCATTATGTGAATAACTTGGAAATCTTAGCTCAAACAGCTGCAAAACCTGTTTTCCCAGCACGGAGACCTTGAGTTCTATAAGATAAAGCCATAAACATGTTTGTCTGAGTCTTCTATCAAAAGTTACAGCTATTTATATGAAGTTATACAAAAACGCTTTCTTTCGCCAAGACAGTGCGTTTCTCACTGTTACATGCATTTGAATGGGGAACTCGACCGAAACAAAGTATAGGTTTTCATTATGTGAATAACTTGGAAATCTTAGCTCAAACAGCTGCAAAACCTGTTTTCCCAGCACGGGAACCTTGAGTTCTATAAGATAAAGCCATAAACATGTTTGTCTGAGTCTTCTATCAAAAGTTACAGCTATTTATATGAAGTTGTACAAAAACGCTTTCTTTCGCCAAGACAGTGCGTTTCTCACTGTTACATGCATTTGAATGGGGAACTCGACCGAAACAAAGTATAGGTTTTCATTATGTGAATAACTTGGAAATCTTAGCTCAAACAGCTGCAAAACCTGTTTTCCCAGCACGGAGACCTTGAGTTCTATAATATAAGGCCATAAACATGTTTGTCTGAGTCTTCTATCAAAAGTTACAGCTATTTATATGAAGTTATACAAAAACGCTTTCTTTCGCCAAGACAGTGCGTTTCTCACTGTTACATGCATTTGAATGGGGAACTCGACCGAAACAAAGTATAGGTTTTCATTATGTGAATAACTTGGAAATCTTAGCTCAAACAGCTGCAAAACCTGTTTTCCCAGCACGGAGACCTTGAGTTCTATAAGATAAAGCCATAAACATGTTTGTCTGAGTCTTCTATCAAAAGTTACAGCTATTTATATGAAGTTATACAAAAACGCTTTCTTTCGCCAAGACAGTGCGTTTCTCACTGTTACATGCATTTGAATGGGGAACTCGACCGAAACAAAGTATAGGTTTTCATTATGTGAATAACTTGGAAATCTTAGCTCAAACAGCTGCAAAACCTGTTTTCCCAGCACGGGAACCTTGAGTTCTATAAGATAAAGCCATAAACATGTTTGTCTGAGTCTTCTATCAAAAGTTACAGCTATTTATATGAAGTTATACAAAAACGCTTTCTTTCGCCAAGACAGTGCGTTTCTCACTGTTACATGCATTTGAATGGGGAACTCGACCGAAACAAAGTATAGGTTTTCATTATGTGAATAACTTGGAAATCTTAGCTCAAACAGCTGCAAAACCTGTTTTCCCAGCACGGGAACCTTGAGTTCTATAAGATAAAGCCATAAACATGTTTGTCTGAGTCTTCTATCAAAAGTTACAGCTATTTCTATGAAGTTGTACAAAAACGTTATCTTTCGCCAAGACAGTGCGTTTCTCACTGTTACATGCATTTTGAATGGGGAACTCGACCGAAACAAAGTATAGGTTTTCATTATGTGAATAACTTGGAAATCTTAGCTCAAACAGCTGCAAAACCTGTTTGCCCAGCACGGAGACCTTGAGTTCTATAAGATAAAGCCATAAACATGTGTATCCGAGTCTTCTATCAAAAGTTACAGCTATTTATATGAAGTTGTACAGAATAGCTTTCTTTCGCCAAGACAGTGCGTTTCTCACTGTTAGATGCATTTGAATGGGGAACTCGACCGAAACAAAGTATAGGTTTTCATTATGTGAATAACTTGGAAATCTTAGCTCAAACAGCTGCAAAACCTGTTTTCCCAGCACGGAGACCTTGAGTTCTATAAGATAAAGCCATAAACATGTTTGTCTGAGTCTTCTATCAAAAGTTACAGCTATTTATATGAAGTTATACAAAAACGCTTTCTTTCGCCAAGACAGTGCGTTTCTCACTGTTACATGCATTTGAATGGGGAACTCGACCGAAACAAAGTATAGGTTTTCATTATGTGAATAACTTGGAAATCTTAGCTCAAACAGCTGCAAAACCTGTTTTCCCAGCACGGGAACCTTGAGTTCTATAAGATAAAGCCATAAACATGTGTATCCGAGTCTTCTATCAAAAGTTACAGCTATTCATATGAAGTTGTACAAAAACGCTTTCTTTCGCCAAGACAGTGCGTTTCTCACTGTTACATGCATTTGAATGGGGAACTCCACCGAAACAAAGTATAAGTTTTCATTATGTGAATAACTTGGAAATCTTAGCTCAAACAGCTGCAAAACCTGTTTTCCCAGCACGGAGACCTTGAGTTCTATAATATAAGGCCATAAACATGTTTGTCTGAGTCTTCTATCAAAAGTTACAGCTATTTATATGAAGTTATACAAAAACGCTTTCTTTCGCCAAGACAGTGCGTTTCTCACTGTTACATGCATTTGAATGGGGAACTCGACCGAAACAAAGTATAGGTTTTCATTATATGAATAACTTGGAAATCTTAGCTCAAACAGCTGCAAAACCTGTTTTCCCAGCACGGAGACCTTGAGTTCTATAAGATAAAGCCATAAACATGTTTGTCTGAGTCTTCTATCAAAAGTTACAGCTATTTATATGAAGTTATACAAAAACGCTTTCTTTCGCCAAGACAGTGCGTTTCTCACTGTTACATGCATTTGAATGGGGAACTCGACCGAAACAAAGTATAGGTTTTCATTATGTGAATAACTTGGAAATCTTAGCTCAAACAGCTGCAAAACCTGTTTTCCCAGCACGGGAACCTTGAGTTCTATAAGATAAAGCCATAAACATGTTTGTCTGAGTCTTCTATCAAAAGTTACAGCTATTTATATGAAGTTGTACAAAAATGCTTTCTTTCGCCAAGACAGTGCGTTTCTCACTGTTACATGCATTTGAATGGGGAACTCGACCGAAACAAAGTATAGGTTTTCATTATGTGAATAACTTGGAAATCTTAGCTCAAACAGCTGCAAAACCTGTTTTCCCAGCACGGGAACCTTGAGTTCTATAAGATAAAGCCATAAACATGTGTATCCGAGTCTTCTATCAAAAGTTACAGCTATTCATATGAAGTTGTACAAAAACGCTTTATTTCGCCAAGACAGTGCGTTTCTCACTGTTACATGCATTTGAATGGGGAACTCCACCGAAACAAAGTATAAGTTTTCATTATGTGAATAACTTGGAAATCTTAGCTCAAACAGCTGCAAAACCTGCTTTCTCAGCACGGAGACCTTGAGTTCTATAATATAAGGCCATAAACATGTTTGTCTGAGTCTTCTATCAAAAGTTACAGCTATTTCTATGAAGTTGTACAAAAACGTTATCTTTCGCCAAGACAGTGCGTTTCTCACTGTTACATGCATTTGAATGGGGAACTCGACCGAAACAAAGTATAGGTTTTCATTATGTGAATAACTTGGAAATCTTAGCTCAAACAGCTGCAAAACCTGTTTTCCCAGCACGGGAACCTTGAGTTCTATAAGATAAAGCCATAAACATGTGTATCCGAGTCTTCTATCAAAAGTTACAGCTATTCATATGAAGTTGTACAAAAACGCTTTCTTTCGCCAAGACAGTGCGTTTCTCACTGTTACATGCATTTGAATGGGGAACTCCACCGAAACAAAGTATAAGTTTTCATTATGTGAATAACTTGAAAATCTTAGCTCAAACAGCTGCAAAACCTGTTTTCCCAGCACGGAGACCTTGAGTTCTATAATATAAGGCCATAAACATGTTTGTCTGAGTCTTCTATCAAAAGTTACAGCTATTTCTATGAAGTTGTACAAAATAGCTTTCTTTCGCCAAGACAGTGCGTTTCTCACTGTTACATGCATTTGAATGGGGAACTCGACCGAAACAAAGTATAGGTTTTCATTATGTGAATAACTTGGAAATCTTAGCTCAAACAGCTGCAAAACCTGTTTGCCCAGCACGGAGACCTTGAGTTCTATAAGATAAAGCCATAAACATGTTTGTCCGAGTCTTCTATCAAAAGTTACAGCTATTTATATGAAGTTGTACAAAAACGCTTTCTTTCGCCAAGACAGTGCGTTTCTCACTGTTACATGCATTTGAATGGGGAACTCGACCGAAACAAAGTATAGGTTTTCATTATGTGAATAACTTGGAAATCTTAGCTCAAACAGCTGCAAAACCTGTTTTCCCAGCACGGGAACCTTGAGTTCTATAAGATAAAGCCATAAACATGTGTATCCGAGTCTTCTATCAAAAGTTACAGCTATTCATATGAAGTTGTACAAAAACGCTTTCTTTCGCCAAGACAGTGCGTTTCTCACTGTTACATGCATTTGAATGGGGAACTCCACCGAAACAAAGTATAAGTTTTCATTATGTGAATAACTTGGAAATCTTAGCTCAAACAGCTGCAAAACCTGCTTTCTCAGCACGGAGACCTTGAGTTCTATAATATAAGGCCATAAACATGTTTGTCTGAGTCTTCTATCAAAAGTTACAGCTATTTCTATGAAGTTGTACAAAAACGTTATCTTTCGCCAAGACAGTGCGTTTCTCACTGTTACATGCATTTTGAATGGGGAACTCGACCGAAACAAAGTATAGGTTTTCATTATGTGAATAACTTGGAAATCTTAGCTCAAACAGCTGCAAAACCTGTTTGCCCAGCACGGAGACCTTGAGTTCTATAAGATAAAGCCATAAACATGTGTATCCGAGTCTTCTATCAAAAGTTACAGCTATTTATATGAAGTTGTACAGAATAGCTTTCTTTCGCCAAGACAGTGCGTTTCTCACTGTTACATGCATTTGAATGGGGAACTCGACCGAAACAAAGTATAGGTTTTCATTATGTGAATAACTTGGAAATCTTAGCTCACACAGCTGCAAAACCTGTTTTCCCAGCACGGAGACCTTGAGTTCTATAAGATAAAGCCATAAACATGTTTGTCTGAGTCTTCTATCAAAAGTTACAGCTATTTATATGAAGTTATACAAAAACGCTTTCTTTCGCCAAGACAGTGCGTTTCTCACTGTTACATGCATTTGAATGGGGAACTCGACCGAAACAAAGTATAGGTTTTCATTATGTGAATAACTTGGAAATCTTAGCTCAAACAGCTGCAAAACCTGTTTTCCCAGCACGGAGACCTTGAGTTCTATAAGATAAAGCCATAAACATGTTTGTCTGAGTCTTCTATCAAAAGTTACAGCTATTTATATGAAGTTATACAAAAACGCTTTCTTTCGCCAAGACAGTGCGTTTCTCACTGTTACATGCATTTGAATGGGGAACTCGACCGAAACAAAGTATAGGTTTTCATTATGTGAATAACTTGGAAATCTTAGCTCAAACAGCTGCAAAACCTGTTTTCCCAGCACGGGAACCTTGAGTTCTATAAGATAAAGCCATAAACATGTTTGTCTGAGTCTTCTATCAAAAGTTACAGCTATTTATATGAAGTTGTACAAAAATGCTTTCTTTCGCCAAGACAGTGCGTTTCTCACTGTTACATGCATTTGAATGGGGAACTCGACCGAAACAAAGTATAGGTTTTCATTATGTGAATAACTTGGAAATCTTAGCTCAAACAGGTGCAAAACCTGTTTTCCCAGCACGGGAACCTTGAGTTCTATAAGATAAAGCCATAAACATGTGTATCCGAGTCTTCTATCAAAAGTTACAGCTATTTATATGAAGTTGTACAAAAACGCTTTCTTTCGCCAAGACAGTGCGTTTCTCACTGTTACATGCATTTGAATGGGGAACTCCACCGAAACAAAGTATAAGTTTTCATTATGTGAATAACTTGGAAATCTTAGCTCAAACAGCTGCAAAACCTGTTTTCCCAGCACGGAGACCTTGAGTTCTATAATATAAGGCCATAAACATGTTTGTCTGAGTCTTCTATCAAAAGTTACAGCTATTTCTATGAAGTTGTACAAAATAGCTTTCTTTCGCCAAGACAGTGCGTTTCTCACTGTTACATGCATTTGAATGGGGAACTCGACCGAAACAAAGTATAGGTTTTCATTATGTGAATAACTTGGAAATCTTAGCTCAAACAGCTGCAAAACCTGTTTGCCCAGCACGGAGACCTTGAGTTCTATAAGATAAAGCCATGAACATGTTTGTCTGAGTCTTCTATCAAAAGTTACAGCTATTTATATGAAGTTATACAAAAACGCTTTCTTTCGCCAAGACAGTGCGTTTCTCACTGTTACATGCATTTGAATGGGGAACTCGACCGAAACAAAGTATAGGTTTTCATTATGTGAATAACTTGGAAATCTTAGCTCAAACAGCTGCAAAACCTGTTTTCCCAGCACGGAGACCTTGAGTTCTATAAGATAAAGCCATAAACATGTTTGTCTGAGTCTTCTATCAAAAGTTACAGCTATTTATATGAAGTTATACAAAAACGCTTTCTTTCGCCAAGACAGTGCGTTTCTCACTGTTACATGCATTTGAATGGGGAACTCGACCGAAACAAAGTATAGGTTTTCATTATGTGAATAACTTGGAAATCTTAGCTCAAACAGCTGCAAAACCTGTTTTCCCAGCACGGGAACCTTGAGTTCTATAAGATAAAGCCATAAACATGTTTGTCTGAGTCTTCTATCAAAAGTTACAGCTATTTATATGAAGTTGTACAAAAACGCTTTCTTTCGCCAAGACAGTGCGTTTCTCACTGTTACATGCATTTGAATGGGGAACTCGACCGAAACAAAGTATAGGTTTTCATTATGTGAATAACTTGGAAATCTTAGCTCAAACAGCTGCAAAACCTGTTTTCCCAGCACGGGAACCTTGAGTTCTATAAGATAAAGCCATAAACATGTTTGTCTGAGTCTTCTATCAAAAGTTACAGCTATTTATATGAAGTTGTACAAAAACGCTTTCTTTCGCCAAGACAGTGCGTTTCTCACTGTTACATGCATTTGAATGGGGAACTCCACCGAAACAAAGTATAAGTTTTCATTATGTGAATAACTTGAAAATCTTAGCTCAAACAGCTGCAAAACCTGTTTTCCCAGCACGGGAACCTTGAGTTCTATAAGATAAAGCCATAAACATGTTTGTCTGAGTCTTCTATCAAAAGTTACAGCTATTTATATGACGTTATACAAAAACGCTTTCTTTCGCCAAGACAGTGCGTTTCTCACTGTTACATGCATTTGAATGGGGAACTCGACCGAAACAAAGTATAGGTTTTCATTATGTGAATAACTTGGAAATCTTAGCTCAAACAGCTGCAAAACCTGTTTGCCCAGCACGGGGATATTGAATTCTATAAGATAAAGCCATGAATATGTATTTCTGAGTCTTCTATCAAAAACTACAGCTGTCTTCATGAAGTTGTACAAAAACGCTTTATTTCGCCAAGACAGTGCGTTTCTGACGATTACATGCATTTGAATGGGGAACTCGCCTGAAACAAAGTATAGGTTTTCATTATGTGAATAACTTGAAAATCTTAGTTCAAACAGCTGCAAAACCTGTTTGCCCAGCACGGGATTATTGAATTTTATAAGATAAAGCCATCAATATGTATTTCTGAGCCTTCTATCAAAAACTACAGCTGTCTTCATGAAGTTGTACAAAAACGCTTTATTTCGCCAAGACAGTGCATTTCTGACGATTACATGCATTTGAATGGGGAACTCGCACGAAACAAAGTATAGGTTTTCATTATGTGAATAACTTTAACATCTTAGCTCAAACAGCTGCAAAACCTGTTTGCCCAGCACGGGGAAATTGAAGTCTATAAGATGAAGCCATAAACATGTGTGTCTGAGTCGTCTATCAAACGTTACAGCTGTCTTTATGAAGACCATGAAAAACGCTTTATTTCACCACGTTAGTGCGTTTCTCGCTATTACACGCATTTGAATGGAGTTCTCTTCCCGACACAAAGTATAGGTTTTCATTATGTGAATAACTTTAACATCTTAGCTCAAACAGCTGCAAAACCTGTTTGCCCAGCACGGGGATATTGAATTCTATAAGATAAATCCATGAATATGTATTTCTGAGTCTTCTATCAAAAACTACAGCTGTCTTCATGAAGTTGTACAAAAACGCTTTATTTCGCCAAGACAGTGCATTTCTGACGATTACATGCATTTGAATGGGGAACTCGCCTGAAACAAAGTATAGGTTTTCATTATGTGAATAATTTTAAAATCTTAGCTCAAACGGCTGCAAAACCTGTTTGCCCAGCACGGGGATATTGAGTTCTATAAGATAAAGCCATATGTTTGTCTGAGTCTTCTATCAAAAGTTACAGCGATTTATATGAAGTTGTTCAAAAAAACTTTATTTCGCCAAGACAGTGCGTTTCTCACTGTTACATGCATTTGAATGGGAAACTCGCCTGAAACAAAGTATAGGTTTTCATTATGTGAATAATTTTAAAATCTTAGCTCAAACGGCTGCAAAACCTGTTTGCCCAAGCACAGGGATATTGAGTTCTATAAGATAAAGCCATAAACATGTTTGTCTGAGTCTTCTATCAAAAGTTACAGCGATTTATATGAAGTTGTTCAAAAACGCTTTATTTCGCCAAGACAATGCGTTTCTCACTGTTACATGCATTTGAATGGGAAACTCGCCTGAAACAAAGTATAGGTTTTCATTATGTGAATAATTTTAAAATCTTAGCTCAAACAGCTGCAAAACCTGTTTGCCCAGCACGGGGATATTGAGTTCTATAAGATAAAGCCATAAACATGTTTGTCTGAGTCTTCTATCAAAAGTTACAGCGATTTATATGAAGTTGTTCAAAAACGCTTTATTTCGCCAAGACAATGCGTTTCTCACTGTTACATGCATTTGAATGGGAAACTCGCCTGAAACAAAGTATAGGTTTTCATTATGTGAATAATTTTAAAATCTTAGCTCAAACAGCTGCAAAACCTGTTTGCCCAGCACGGGGATATTGAGTTCTATAAGATAAAGCCATAAACATGTTTGTCTGAGTCTTCTATCAAAAGTTACAGCGATTTATATGAAGTTGTTCAAAAACGCTTTATTTCGCCAAGACAATGCGTTTCTCACTGTTACATGCATTTGAATGGGAAACTCGCCTGAAACAAAGTATAGGTTTTCATTATGTGAATAATTTTAAAATCTTAGCTCAAACGGCTGCAAAACCTGTTTGCCCAGCACGGGGATATTGAGTTCTATAAGATAAAGCCATATGTTTGTCTGAGTCTTCTATCAAAAGTTACAGCGATTTATATGAAGTTGTTCAAAAAAACTTTATTTCGCCAAGACAGTGCGTTTCTCACTGTTACATGCATTTGAATGGGAAACTCGCCTGAAACAAAGTATAGGTTTTCATTATGTGAATAATTTTAAAATCTTAGCTCAAACGGCTGCAAAACCTGTTTGCCCAAGCACAGGGATATTGAGTTCTATAAGATAAAGCCATAAACATGTTTGTCTGAGTCTTCTATCAAAAGTTACAGCGATTTATATGAAGTTGTTCAAAAACGCTTTATTTCGCCAAGACAATGCGTTTCTCACTGTTACATGCATTTGAATGGGAAACTCGCCTGAAACAAAGTATAGGTTTTCATTATGTGAATAATTTTAAAATCTTAGCTCAAACAGCTGCAAAACCTGTTTGCCCAGCACGGGGATATTGAGTTCTATAAGATAAAGCCATAAACATGTTTGTCTGAGTCTTCTATCAAAAGTTACAGCGATTTATATGAAGTTGTTCAAAAACGCTTTATTTCGCCAAGACAATGCGTTTCTCACTGTTACATGCATTTGAATGGGAAACTCGCCTGAAACAAAGTATAGGTTTTCATTATGTGAATAATTTTAAAATCTTAGCTCAAACGGCTGCAAAACCTGTTTGCCCAGCACGGGGATATTGAGTTCTATAAGATCAAGCCATATGTTTGTCTGAGTCTTCTATCAAAAGTTACAGCGATTTATATGAAGTTGTTCAAAAAAACTTTATTTCGCCAAGACAGTGCGTTTCTCACTGTTACATGCATTTGAATGGGAAACTCGCCTGAAACAAAGTATAGGTTTTCATTATGTGAATAATTTTAAAATCTTAGCTCAAACGGCTGCAAAACCTGTTTGCCCAGCACGGGGATATTGAGTTCTATAAGATAAAGCCATAAACATGTTTGTCTGAGTCTTCTATCAAAAGTTACAGCTATTTATATGAAGTTGTACAAAAACGCTTTATTTCGCCAAGACAATGCGTTTCTCACTGTTACATGCATTTGAATGGGGAACTCGACCGAAACAAAGTATAGGTTTTCATTATGTGTATAACTTGGAAATCTTAGCTCAAACAGCTGCAAAACCTGTTTGCCCAGCACGGGGATATTGAGTTCTATAAGATAAAGCCATAAACATGTTTGTCTGAGTCTTCTATCAAAAGTTACAGCGATTTATATGAAGTTGTTCAAAAACGCTTTATTTCGCCAAGACAATGCGTTTCTCACTGTTACATGCATTTGAATGGGAAACTCGCCTGAAACAAAGTATAGGTTTTCATTATGTGAATAATTTTAAAATCTTAGCTCAAACGGCTGCAAAACCTGTTTGCCCAAGCACAGGGATATTGAGTTCTATAAGATAAAGCCATAAACATGTTTGTCTGAGTCTTCTATCAAAAGTTACAGCGATTTATATGAAGTTGTTCAAAAACGCTTTATTTCGCCAAGACAATGCGTTTCTCACTGTTACATGCATTTGAATGGGAAACTCGCCTGAAACAAAGTATAGGTTTTCATTATGTGAATAATTTTAAAATCTTAGCTCAAACAGCTGCAAAACCTGTTTGCCCAGCACGGGGATATTGAGTTCTATAAGATAAAGCCATAAACATGTTTGTCTGAGTCTTCTATCAAAAGTTACAGCGATTTATATGAAGTTGTTCAAAAACGCTTTATTTCGCCAAGACAATGCGTTTCTCACTGTTACATGCATTTGAATGGGAAACTCGCCTGAAACAAAGTATAGGTTTTCATTATGTGAATAATTTTAAAATCTTAGCTCAAACGGCTGCAAAACCTGTTTGCCCAGCACGGGGATATTGAGTTCTATAAGATAAAGCCATAAACATGTTTGTCTGAGTCTTCTATCAAAAGTTACAGCGATTTATATGAAGTTGTTCAAAAACGCTTTATTTCGCCAAGACAATGCGTTTCTCACTGTTACATGCATTTGAATGGGAAACTCGCCTGAAACAAAGTATAGGTTTTCATTATGTGAATAATTTTAAAATCTTAGCTCAAACAGCTGCAAAACCTGTTTGCCCAGCACGGGGATATTGAGTTCTATAAGATAAAGCCATAAACATGTTTGTCTGAGTCTTCTATCAAAAGTTACAGCGATTTATATGAAGTTGTTCAAAAACGCTTTATTTCGCCAAGACAATGCGTTTCTCACTGTTACATGCATTTGAATGGGAAACTCGCCTGAAACAAAGTATAGGTTTTCATTATGTGAATAATTTTAAAATCTTAGCTCAAACGGCTGCAAAACCTGTTTGCCCAGCACGGGGATATTGAGTTCTATAAGATAAAGCCATATGTTTGTCTGAGTCTTCTATCAAAAGTTACAGCGATTTATATGAAGTTGTTCAAAAAAACTTTATTTCGCCAAGACAGTGCGTTTCTCACTGTTACATGCATTTGAATGGGAAACTCGCCTGAAACAAAGTATAGGTTTTCATTATGTGAATAATTTTAAAATCTTAGCTCAAACGGCTGCAAAACCTGTTTGCCCAAGCACAGGGATATTGAGTTCTATAAGATAAAGCCATAAACATGTTTGTCTGAGTCTTCTATCAAAAGTTACAGCGATTTATATGAAGTTGTTCAAAAACGCTTTATTTCGCCAAGACAATGCGTTTCTCACTGTTACATGCATTTGAATGGGAAACTCGCCTGAAACAAAGTATAGGTTTTCATTATGTGAATAATTTTAAAATCTTAGCTCAAACGGCTGCAAAACCTGTTTGCCCAAGCACAGGGATATTGAGTTCTATAAGATAAAGCCATAAACATGTTTGTCTGAGTCTTCTATCAAAAGTTACAGCGATTTATATGAAGTTGTTCAAAAACGCTTTATTTCGCCAAGACAATGCGTTTCTCACTGTTACATGCATTTGAATGGGAAACTCGCCTGAAACAAAGTATAGGTTTTCATTATGTGAATAATTTTAAAATCTTAGCTCAAACAGCTGCAAAACCTGTTTGCCCAGCACGGGGATATTGAGTTCTATAAGATAAAGCCATAAACATGTTTGTCTGAGTCTTCTATCAAAAGTTACAGCGATTTATATGAAGTTGTTCAAAAACGCTTTATTTCGCCAAGACAATGCGTTTCTCACTGTTACATGCATTTGAATGGGAAACTCGCCTGAAACAAAGTATAGGTTTTCATTATGTGAATAATTTTAAAATCTTAGCTCAAACGGCTGCAAAACCTGTTTGCCCAGCACGGGGATATTGAGTTCTATAAGATAAAGCCATATGTTTGTCTGAGTCTTCTATCAAAAGTTACAGCGATTTATATGAAGTTGTTCAAAAAAACTTTATTTCGCCAAGACAGTGCGTTTCTCACTGTTACATGCATTTGAATGGGAAACTCGCCTGAAACAAAGTATAGGTTTTCATTATGTGAATAATTTTAAAATCTTAGCTCAAACGGCTGCAAAACCTGTTTGCCCAAGCACAGGGATATTGAGTTCTATAAGATAAAGCCATAAACATGTTTGTCTGAGTCTTCTATCAAAAGTTACAGCGATTTATATGAAGTTGTTCAAAAACGCTTTATTTCGCCAAGACAATGCGTTTCTCACTGTTACATGCATTTGAATGGGAAACTCGCCTGAAACAAAGTATAGGTTTTCATTATGTGAATAATTTTAAAATCTTAGCTCAAACGGCTGCAAAACCTGTTTGCCCAGCACGGGGATATTGAGTTCTATAAGATCAAGCCATATGTTTGTCTGAGTCTTCTATCAAAAGTTACAGCGATTTATATGAAGTTGTTCAAAAAAACTTTATTTCGCCAAGACAGTGCGTTTCTCACTGTTACATGCATTTGAATGGGAAACTCGCCTGAAACAAAGTATAGGTTTTCATTATGTGAATAATTTTAAAATCTTAGCTCAAACGGCTGCAAAACCTGTTTGCCCAGCACGGGGATATTGAGTTCTATAAGATAAAGCCATAAACATGTTTGTCTGAGTCTTCTATCAAAAGTTACAGCTATTTATATGAAGTTGTACAAAAACGCTTTCTTTCGCCAAGACAATGCGTTTCTCACTGTTACATGCATTTGAATGGGGAACTCGACCGAAACAAAGTATAGGTTTTCATTATGTGTATAACTTGGAAATCTTAGCTCAAACAGCTGCAAAACCTGTTTGCCCAGCACGGGGATATTGAGTTCTATAAGATAAAGCCATAAACATGTTTGTCTGAGTCTTCTATCAAAAGTTACAGCGATTTATATGAAGTTGTTCAAAAACGCTTTATTTCGCCAAGACAATGCGTTTCTCACTGTTACATGCATTTGAATGGGAAACTCGCCTGAAACAAAGTATAGGTTTTCATTATGTGAATAATTTTAAAATCTTAGCTCAAACGGCTGCAAAACCTGTTTGCCCAAGCACAGGGATATTGAGTTCTATAAGATAAAGCCATAAACATGTTTGTCTGAGTCTTCTATCAAAAGTTACAGCGATTTATATGAAGTTGTTCAAAAACGCTTTATTTCGCCAAGACAATGCGTTTCTCACTGTTACATGCATTTGAATGGGAAACTCGCCTGAAACAAAGTATAGGTTTTCATTATGTGAATAATTTTAAAATCTTAGCTCAAACAGCTGCAAAACCTGTTTTCCCAGCACGGGGATATTGAGTTCTATAAGATAAAGCCATAAACATGTTTGTCTGAGTCTTCTATCAAAAGTTACAGCGATTTATATGAAGTTGTTCAAAAACGCTTTATTTCGCCAAGACAATGCGTTTCTCACTGTTACATGCATTTGAATGGGAAACTCGCCTGAAACAAAGTATAGGTTTTCATTATGTGAATAATTTTAAAATCTTAGCTCAAACGGCTGCAAAACCTGTTTGCCCAGCACGGGGATATTGAGTTCTATAAGATAAAGCCATATGTTTGTCTGAGTCTTCTATCAAAAGTTACAGCGATTTATATGAAGTTGTTCAAAAAAACTTTATTTCGCCAAGACAGTGCGTTTCTCACTGTTACATGCATTTGAATGGGAAACTCGCCTGAAACAAAGTATAGGTTTTCATTATGTGAATAATTTTAAAATCTTAGCTCAAACGGCTGCAAAACCTGTTTGCCCAAGCACAGGGATATTGAGTTCTATAAGATAAAGCCATAAACATGTTTGTCTGAGTCTTCTATCAAAAGTTACAGCGATTTATATGAAGTTGTTCAAAAACGCTTTATTTCGCCAAGACAATGCGTTTCTCACTGTTACATGCATTTGAATGGGAAACTCGCCTGAAACAAAGTATAGGTTTTCATTATGTGAATAATTTTAAAATCTTAGCTCAAACAGCTGCAAAACCTGTTTGCCCAGCACGGGGATATTGAGTTCTATAAGATAAAGCCATAAACATGTTTGTCTGAGTCTTCTATCAAAAGTTACAGCGATTTATATGAAGTTGTTCAAAAACGCTTTATTTCGCCAAGACAATGCGTTTCTCACTGTTACATGCATTTGAATGGGAAACTCGCCTGAAACAAAGTATAGGTTTTCATTATGTGAATAATTTTAAAATCTTAGCTCAAACGGCTGCAAAACCTGTTTGCCCAGCACGGGGATATTGAGTTCTATAAGATAAAGCCATAAACATGTTTGTCTGAGTCTTCTATCAAAAGTTACAGCGATTTATATGAAGTTGTTCAAAAACGCTTTATTTCGCCAAGACAATGCGTTTCTCACTGTTACATGCATTTGAATGGGAAACTCGCCTGAGACAAAGTATAGGTTTTCATTATGTGAATAATTTTAAAATCTTAGCTCAAACGGCTGCAAAACCTGTTTGCCCAGCACGGGGATATTGAGTTCTATAAGATAAAGCCATAAACATGTTTGTCTGAGTCTTCTATCAAAAGTTACAGCGATTTATATGAAGTTGTTCAAAAACGCTTTATTTCGCCAAGACAATGCGTTTCTCACTGTTACATGCATTTGAATGGGAAACTCGCCTGAAACAAAGTATAGGTTTTCATTATGTGAATAATTTTAAAATCTTAGCTCAAACAGCTGCAAAACCTGTTTGCCCAGCACGGGGATATTGAGTTCTATAAGATAAAGCCATAAACATGTTTGTCTGAGTCTTCTATCAAAAGTTACAGCGATTTATATGAAGTTGTTCAAAAACGCTTTATTTCGCCAAGACAATGCGTTTCTCACTGTTACATGCATTTGAATGGGAAACTCGCCTGAAACAAAGTATAGGTTTTCATTATGTGAATAATTTTAAAATCTTAGCTCAAACGGCTGCAAAACCTGTTTGCCCAGCACGGGGATATTGAGTTCTATAAGATAAAGCCATATGTTTGTCTGAGTCTTCTATCAAAAGTTACAGCGATTTATATGAAGTTGTTCAAAAAAACTTTATTTCGCCAAGACAGTGCGTTTCTCACTGTTACATGCATTTGAATGGGAAACTCGCCTGAAACAAAGTATAGGTTTTCATTATGTGAATAATTTTAAAATCTTAGCTCAAACGGCTGCAAAACCTGTTTGCCCAAGCACAGGGATATTGAGTTCTATAAGATAAAGCCATAAACATGTTTGTCTGAGTCTTCTATCAAAAGTTACAGCGATTTATATGAAGTTGTTCAAAAACGCTTTATTTCGCCAAGACAATGCGTTTCTCACTGTTACATGCATTTGAATGGGAAACTCGCCTGAAACAAAGTATAGGTTTTCATTATGTGAATAATTTTAAAATCTTAGCTCAAACAGCTGCAAAACCTGTTTGCCCAGCACGGGGATATTGAGTTCTATAAGATAAAGCCATAAACATGTTTGTCTGAGTCTTCTATCAAAAGTTACAGCGATTTATATGAAGTTGTTCAAAAACGCTTTATTTCGCCAAGACAATGCGTTTCTCACTGTTACATGCATTTGAATGGGAAACTCGCCTGAAACAAAGTATAGGTTTTCATTATGTGAATAATTTTAAAATCTTAGCTCAAACGGCTGCAAAACCTGTTTGCCCAGCACGGGGATATTGAGTTCTATAAGATAAAGCCATATGTTTGTCTGAGTCTTCTATCAAAAGTTACAGCGATTTATATGAAGTTGTTCAAAAAAACTTTATTTCGCCAAGACAGTGCGTTTCTCACTGTTACATGCATTTGAATGGGAAACTCGCCTGAAACAAAGTATAGGTTTTCATTATGTGAATAATTTTAAAATCTTAGCTCAAACGGCTGCAAAACCTGTTTGCCCAAGCACAGGGATATTGAGTTCTATAAGATAAAGCCATAAACATGTTTGTCTGAGTCTTCTATCAAAAGTTACAGCGATTTATATGAAGTTGTTCAAAAACGCTTTATTTCGCCAAGACAATGCGTTTCTCACTGTTACATGCATTTGAATGGGAAACTCGCCTGAAACAAAGTATAGGTTTTCATTATGTGAATAATTTTAAAATCTTAGCTCAAACAGCTGCAAAACCTGTTTGCCCAGCACGGGGATATTGAGTTCTATAAGATAAAGCCATAAACATGTTTGTCTGAGTCTTCTATCAAAAGTTACAGCGATTTATATGAAGTTGTTCAAAAAAACTTTATTTCGCCAAGACAGTGCGTTTCTCACTGTTACATGCATTTGAATGGGGAACTCGACCGAAACAAAGTATAGGTTTTCATTATGTGTATAACTTGGAAATCTTAGCTCAAACAGCTGCAAAACCTGTTTGCCCAGCACGGGGATATTGAGTTCTATAAGATAAAGCCATAAACATGTTTGTCTGAGTCTTCTATCAAAAGTTACAGCGATTTATATGAAGTTGTTCAAAAACGCTTTATTTCGCCAAGACAATGCGTTTCTCACTGTTACATGCATTTGAATGGGAAACTCGCCTGAAACAAAGTATAGGTTTTCATTATGTGAATAATTTTAAAATCTTAGCTCAAACGGCTGCAAAACCTGTTTGCCCAGCACGGGGATATTGAGTTCTATAAGATAAAGCCATAAACATGTTTGTCTGAGTCTTCTATCAAAAGTTACAGCGATTTATATGAAGTTGTTCAAAAACGCTTTATTTCGCCAAGACAATGCGTTTCTCACTGTTACATGCATTTGAATGGGAAACTCGCCTGAGACAAAGTATAGGTTTTCATTATGTGAATAATTTTAAAATCTTAGCTCAAACGGCTGCAAAACCTGTTTGCCCAGCACGGGGATATTGAGTTCTATAAGATAAAGCCATAAACATGTTTGTCTGAGTCTTCTATCAAAAGTTACAGCGATTTATATGAAGTTGTTCAAAAACGCTTTATTTCGCCAAGACAATGCGTTTCTCACTGTTACATGCATTTGAATGGGAAACTCGCCTGAAACAAAGTATAGGTTTTCATTATGTGAATAATTTTAAAATCTTAGCTCAAACAGCTGCAAAACCTGTTTGCCCAGCACGGGGATATTGAGTTCTATAAGATAAAGCCATAAACATGTTTGTCTGAGTCTTCTATCAAAAGTTACAGCGATTTATATGAAGTTGTTCAAAAACGCTTTATTTCGCCAAGACAATGCGTTTCTCACTGTTACATGCATTTGAATGGGAAACTCGCCTGAAACAAAGTATAGGTTTTCATTATGTGAATAATTTTAAAATCTTAGCTCAAACGGCTGCAAAACCTGTTTGCCCAGCACGGGGATATTGAGTTCTATAAGATAAAGCCATATGTTTGTCTGAGTCTTCTATCAAAAGTTACAGCGATTTATATGAAGTTGTTCAAAAAAACTTTATTTCGCCAAGACAGTGCGTTTCTCACTGTTACATGCATTTGAATGGGAAACTCGCCTGAAACAAAGTATAGGTTTTCATTATGTGAATAATTTTAAAATCTTAGCTCAAACGGCTGCAAAACCTGTTTGCCCAAGCACAGGGATATTGAGTTCTATAAGATAAAGCCATAAACATGTTTGTCTGAGTCTTCTATCAAAAGTTACAGCGATTTATATGAAGTTGTTCAAAAACGCTTTATTTCGCCAAGACAATGCGTTTCTCACTGTTACATGCATTTGAATGGGAAACTCGCCTGAAACAAAGTATAGGTTTTCATTATGTGAATAATTTTAAAATCTTAGCTCAAACAGCTGCAAAACCTGTTTGCCCAGCACGGGGATATTGAGTTCTATAAGATAAAGCCATAAACATGTTTGTCTGAGTCTTCTATCAAAAGTTACAGCGATTTATATGAAGTTGTTCAAAAAAACTTTATTTCGCCAAGACAGTGCGTTTCTCACTGTTACATGCATTTGAATGGGGAACTCGACCGAAACAAAGTATAGGTTTTCATTATGTGTATAACTTGGAAATCTTAGCTCAAACAGCTGCAAAACCTGTTTGCCCAGCACGGGGATATTGAGTTCTATAAGATAAAGCCATAAACATGTTTGTCTGAGTCTTCTATCAAAAGTTACAGCGATTTATATGAAGTTGTTCAAAAACGCTTTATTTCGCCAAGACAATGCGTTTCTCACTGTTACATGCATTTGAATGGGAAACTCGCCTGAAACAAAGTATAGGTTTTCATTATGTGAATAATTTTAAAATCTTAGCTCAAACGGCTGCAAAACCTGTTTGCCCAAGCACAGGGATATTGAGTTCTATAAGATAAAGCCATAAACATGTTTGTCTGAGTCTTCTATCAAAAGTTACAGCGATTTATATGAAGTTGTTCAAAAACGCTTTATTTCGCCAAGACAATGCGTTTCTCACTGTTACATGCATTTGAATGGGAAACTCGCCTGAAACAAAGTATAGGTTTTCATTATGTGAATAATTTTAAAATCTTAGCTCAAACAGCTGCAAAACCTGTTTGCCCAGCACGGGGATATTGAGTTCTATAAGATAAAGCCATAAACATGTTTGTCTGAGTCTTCTATCAAAAGTTACAGCGATTTATATGAAGTTGTTCAAAAACGCTTTATTTCGCCAAGACAATGCGTTTCTCACTGTTACATGCATTTGAATGGGAAACTCGCCTGAAACAACGTATAGGTTTTCATTATGTGAATAATTTTAAAATCTTAGCTCAAACGGCTGCAAAACCTGTTTGCCCAGCACGGGGATATTGAGTTCTATAAGATAAAGCCATAAACATGTTTGTCTGAGTCTTCTATCAAAAGTTACAGCGATTTATATGAAGTTGTTCAAAAACGCTTTATTTCGCCAAGACAATGCGTTTCTCACTGTTACATGCATTTGAATGGGAAACTCGCCTGAAACAAAGTATAGGTTTTCATTATGTGAATAATTTTAAAATCTTAGCTCAAACGGCTGCAAAACCTGTTTGCCCAGCACGGGGATATTGAGTTCTATAAGATAAAGCCATATGTTTGTCTGAGTCTTCTATCAAAAGTTACAGCGATTTATATGAAGTTGTTCAAAAAAACTTTATTTCGCCAAGACAGTGCGTTTCTCACTGTTACATGCATTTGAATGGGAAACTCGCCTGAAACAAAGTATAGGTTTTCATTATGTGAATAATTTTAAAATCTTAGCTCAAACGGCTGCAAAACCTGTTTGCCCAAGCACAGGGATATTGAGTTCTATAAGATAAAGCCATAAACATGTTTGTCTGAGTCTTCTATCAAAAGTTACAGCGATTTATATGAAGTTGTTCAAAAACGCTTTATTTCGCCAAGACAATGCGTTTCTCACTGTTACATGCATTTGAATGGGAAACTCGCCTGAAACAAAGTATAGGTTTTCATTATGTGAATAATTTTAAAATCTTAGCTCAAACAGCTGCAAAACCTGTTTGCCCAGCACGGGGATATTGAGTTCTATAAGATAAAGCCATAAACATGTTTGTCTGAGTCTTCTATCAAAAGTTACAGCGATTTATATGAAGTTGTTCAAAAAAACTTTATTTCGCCAAGACAGTGCGTTTCTCACTGTTACATGCATTTGAATGGGGAACTCGACCGAAACAAAGTATAGGTTTTCATTATGTGTATAACTTGGAAATCTTAGCTCAAACAGCTGCAAAACCTGTTTGCCCAGCACGGGGATATTGAGTTCTATAAGATAAAGCCATAAACATGTTTGTCTGAGTCTTCTATCAAAAGTTACAGCGATTTATATGAAGTTGTTCAAAAACGCTTTATTTCGCCAAGACAATGCGTTTCTCACTGTTACATGCATTTGAATGGGAAACTCGCCTGAAACAAAGTATAGGTTTTCATTATGTGAATAATTTTAAAATCTTAGCTCAAACGGCTGCAAAACCTGTTTGCCCAAGCACAGGGATATTGAGTTCTATAAGATAAAGCCATAAACATGTTTGTCTGAGTCTTCTATCAAAAGTTACAGCGATTTATATGAAGTTGTTCAAAAACGCTTTATTTCGCCAAGACAATGCGTTTCTCACTGTTACATGCATTTGAATGGGAAACTCGCCTGAAACAAAGTATAGGTTTTCATTATGTGAATAATTTTAAAATCTTAGCTCAAACAGCTGCAAAACCTGTTTGCCCAGCACGGGGATATTGAGTTCTATAAGATAAAGCCATAAACATGTTTGTCTGAGTCTTCTATCAAAAGTTACAGCGATTTATATGAAGTTGTTCAAAAACGCTTTATTTCGCCAAGACAATGCGTTTCTCACTGTTACATGCATTTGAATGGGAAACTCGCCTGAAACAAAGTATAGGTTTTCATTATGTGAATAATTTTAAAATCTTAGCTCAAACGGCTGCAAAACCTGTTTGCCCAGCACGGGGATATTGAGTTCTATAAGATAAAGCCATATGTTTGTCTGAGTCTTCTATCAAAAGTTACAGCGATTTATATGAAGTTGTTCAAAAAAACTTTATTTCGCCAAGACAGTGCGTTTCTCACTGTTACATGCATTTGAATGGGAAACTCGCCTGAAACAAAGTATAGGTTTTCATTATGTGAATAATTTTAAAATCTTAGCTCAAACGGCTGCAAAACCTGTTTGCCCAAGCACAGGGATATTGAGTTCTATAAGATAAAGCCATAAACATGTTTGTCTGAGTCTTCTATCAAAAGTTACAGCGATTTATATGAAGTTGTTCAAAAACGCTTTATTTCGCCAAGACAATGCGTTTCTCACTGTTACATGCATTTGAATGGGAAACTCGCCTGAAACAAAGTATAGGTTTTCATTATGTGAATAATTTTAAAATCTTAGCTCAAACAGCTGCAAAACCTGTTTGCCCAGCACGGGGATATTGAGTTCTATAAGATAAAGCCATAAACATGTTTGTCTGAGTCTTCTATCAAAAGTTACAGCGATTTATATGAAGTTGTTCAAAAACGCTTTATTTCGCCAAGACAATGCGTTTCTCACTGTTACATGCATTTGAATGGGAAACTCGCCTGAGACAAAGTATAGGTTTTCATTATGTGAATAATTTTAAAATCTTAGCTCAAACGGCTGCAAAACCTGTTTGCCCAGCACGGGGATATTGAGTTCTATAAGATAAAGCCATAAACATGTTTGTCTGAGTCTTCTATCAAAAGTTACAGCGATTTATATGAAGTTGTTCAAAAACGCTTTATTTCGCCAAGACAATGCGTTTCTCACTGTTACATGCATTTGAATGGGAAACTCGCCTGAAACAAAGTATAGGTTTTCATTATGTGAATAATTTTAAAATCTTAGCTCAAACAGCTGCAAAACCTGTTTGCCCAGCACGGGGATATTGAGTTCTATAAGATAAAGCCATAAACATGTTTGTCTGAGTCTTCTATCAAAAGTTACAGCGATTTATATGAAGTTGTTCAAAAACGCTTTATTTCGCCAAGACAATGCGTTTCTCACTGTTACATGCATTTGAATGGGAAACTCGCCTGAAACAAAGTATAGGTTTTCATTATGTGAATAATTTTAAAATCTTAGCTCAAACGGCTGCAAAACCTGTTTGCCCAGCACGGGGATATTGAGTTCTATAAGATAAAGCCATATGTTTGTCTGAGTCTTCTATCAAAAGTTACAGCGATTTATATGAAGTTGTTCAAAAAAACTTTATTTCGCCAAGACAGTGCGTTTCTCACTGTTACATGCATTTGAATGGGAAACTCGCCTGAAACAAAGTATAGGTTTTCATTATGTGAATAATTTTAAAATCTTAGCTCAAACGGCTGCAAAACCTGTTTGCCCAAGCACAGGGATATTGAGTTCTATAAGATAAAGCCATAAACATGTTTGTCTGAGTCTTCTATCAAAAGTTACAGCGATTTATATGAAGTTGTTCAAAAACGCTTTATTTCGCCAAGACAATGCGTTTCTCACTGTTACATGCATTTGAATGGGAAACTCGCCTGAAACAAAGTATAGGTTTTCATTATGTGAATAATTTTAAAATCTTAGCTCAAACAGCTGCAAAACCTGTTTGCCCAGCACGGGGATATTGAGTTCTATAAGATAAAGCCATAAACATGTTTGTCTGAGTCTTCTATCAAAAGTTACAGCGATTTATATGAAGTTGTTCAAAAACGCTTTATTTCGCCAAGACAATGCGTTTCTCACTGTTACATGCATTTGAATGGGAAACTCGCCTGAAACAAAGTATAGGTTTTCATTATGTGAATAATTTTAAAATCTTAGCTCAAACAGCTGCAAAACCTGTTTGCCCAGCACGGGGATATTGAGTTCTATAAGATAAAGCCATAAACATGTTTGTCTGAGTCTTCTATCAAAAGTTACAGCGATTTATATGAAGTTGTTCAAAAACGCTTTATTTCGCCAAGACAATGCGTTTCTCACTGTTACATGCATTTGAATGGGAAACTCGCCTGAAACAAAGTATAGGTTTTCATTATGTGAATAATTTTAAAATCTTAGCTCAAACGGCTGCAAAACCTGTTTGCCCAGCACGGGGATATTGAGTTCTATAAGATAAAGCCATATGTTTGTCTGAGTCTTCTATCAAAAGTTACAGCGATTTATATGAAGTTGTTCAAAAAAACTTTATTTCGCCAAGACAGTGCGTTTCTCACTGTTACATGCATTTGAATGGGAAACTCGCCTGAAACAAAGTATAGGTTTTCATTATGTGAATAATTTTAAAATCTTAGCTCAAACGGCTGCAAAACCTGTTTGCCCAAGCACAGGGATATTGAGTTCTATAAGATAAAGCCATAAACATGTTTGTCTGAGTCTTCTATCAAAAGTTACAGCGATTTATATGAAGTTGTTCAAAAACGCTTTATTTCGCCAAGACAATGCGTTTCTCACTGTTACATGCATTTGAATGGGAAACTCGCCTGAAACAAAGTATAGGTTTTCATTATGTGAATAATTTTAAAATCTTAGCTCAAACAGCTGCAAAACCTGTTTGCCCAGCACGGGGATATTGAGTTCTATAAGATAAAGCCATAAACATGTTTGTCTGAGTCTTCTATCAAAAGTTACAGCGATTTATATGAAGTTGTTCAAAAACGCTTTATTTCGCCAAGACAATGCGTTTCTCACTGTTACATGCATTTGAATGGGAAACTCGCCTGAAACAAAGTATAGGTTTTCATTATGTGAATAATTTTAAAATCTTAGCTCAAACGGCTGCAAAACCTGTTTGCCCAGCACGGGGATATTGAGTTCTATAAGATAAAGCCATAAACATGTTTGTCTGAGTCTTCTATCAAAAGTTACAGCGATTTATATGAAGTTGTTCAAAAACGCTTTATTTCGCCAAGACAATGCGTTTCTCACTGTTACATGCATTTGAATGGGAAACTCGCCTGAAACAAAGTATAGGTTTTCATTATGTGAATAATTTTAAAATCTTAGCTCAAACGGCTGCAAAACCTGTTTGCCCAGCACGGGGATATTGAGTTCTATAAGATAAAGCCATATGTTTGTCTGAGTCTTCTATCAAAAGTTACAGCGATTTATATGAAGTTGTTCAAAAACGCTTTATTTCGCCAAGACAATGCGTTTCTCACTGTTACATGCATTTGAATGGGAAACTCGCCTGAAACAAAGTATAGGTTTTCATTATGTGAATAATTTTAAAATCTTAGCTCAAACGGCTGCAAAACCTGTTTGCCCAGCACGGGGATATTGAGTTCTATAAGATAAAGCCATATGTTTGTCTGAGTCTTCTATCAAAAGTTACAGCGATTTATATGAAGTTGTTCAAAAAAACTTTATTTCGCCAAGACAGTGCGTTTCTCACTGTTACATGCATTTGAATGGGAAACTCGCCTGAAACAAAGTATAGGTTTTCATTATGTGAATAATTTTAAAATCTTAGCTCAAACGGCTGCAAAACCTGTTTGCCCAAGCACAGGGATATTGAGTTCTATAAGATAAAGCCATAAACATGTTTGTCTGAGTCTTCTATCAAAAGTTACAGCGATTTATATGAAGTTGTTCAAAAACGCTTTATTTCGCCAAGACAATGCGTTTCTCACTGTTACATGCATTTGAATGGGAAACTCGCCTGAAACAAAGTATAGGTTTTCATTATGTGAATAATTTTAAAATCTTAGCTCAAACAGCTGCAAAACCTGTTTGCCCAGCACGGGGATATTGAGTTCTATAAGATAAAGCCATAAACATGTTTGTCTGAGTCTTCTATCAAAAGTTACAGCGATTTATATGAAGTTGTTCAAAAACGCTTTATTTCGCCAAGACAATGCGTTTCTCACTGTTACATGCATTTGAATGGGAAACTCGCCTGAAACAAAGTATAGGTTTTCATTATGTGAATAATTTTAAAATCTTAGCTCAAACAGCTGCAAAACCTGTTTGCCCAGCACGGGGATATTGAGTTCTATAAGATAAAGCCATAAACATGTTTGTCTGAGTCTTCTATCAAAAGTTACAGCGATTTATATGAAGTTGTTCAAAAACGCTTTATTTCGCCAAGACAATGCGTTTCTCACTGTTACATGCATTTGAATGGGAAACTCGCCTGAAACAACGTATAGGTTTTCATTATGTGAATAATTTTAAAATCTTAGCTCAAACGGCTGCAAAACCTGTTTGCCCAGCACGGGGATATTGAGTTCTATAAGATGAAGCCATAAACATGTTTGTCTGAGTCTTCTATCAAAAGTTACAGCGATTTATATGAAGTTGTTCAAAAACGCTTTATTTCGCCAAGACAATGCGTTTCTCACTGTTACATGCATTTGAATGGGAAACTCGCCTGAAACAAAGTATAGGTTTTCATTATGTGAATAATTTTAAAATCTTAGCTCAAACGGCTGCAAAACCTGTTTGCCCAGCACGGGGATATTGAGTTCTATAAGATAAAGCCATAAACATGTTTGTCTGAGTCTTCTATCAAAAGTTACAGCGATTTATATGAAGTTGTTCAAAAACGCTTTATTTCGCCAAGACAATGCGTTTCTCACTGTTACATGCATTTGAATGGGAAACTCGCCTGAAACAAAGTATAGGTTTTCATTATGTGAATAATTTTAAAATCTTAGCTCAAACGGCTGCAAAACCTGTTTGCCCAGCACGGGGATATTGAGTTCTAGAAGATAAAGCCATAAACATGTTTGTCTGAGTCTTCTATCAAAAGTTACAGCGATTTATATGAAGTGGTTGAAAAACGCTTTATTTCGCCAAGACAATGCGTTTCTCACTGTTACATGCATTTGAATGGGAAACTCGCCTGAAACAAAGTATAGGTTTTCATTATGTGAATAATTTTAAAATCTTAGCTCAAACGGCTGCAAAACCTGTTTGCCCAGCACGGGGATATTGAGTTCTATAAGATAAAGCCATAAACATGTTTGTCTGAGTCTTCTATCAAAAGTTACAGCGATTTATATGAAGTTGTTCAAAAACGCTTTATTTCGCCAAGACAATGCGTTTCTCACTGTTACATGCATTTGAATGGGAAACTCGCCTGAAACAACGTATAGGTTTTCATTATGTGAATAATTTTAAAATCTTAGCTCAAACGGCTGCAAAACCTGTTTGCCCAGCACGGGGATATTGAGTTCTATAAGATGAAGCCATAAACATGTTTGTCTGAGTCTTCTATCAAAAGTTACAGCGATTTATATGAAGTTGTTCAAAAACGCTTTATTTCGCCAAGACAATGCGTTTCTCACTGTTACATGCATTTGAATGGGAAACTCGCCTGAAACAAAGTATAGGTTTTCATTATGTGAATAATTTTAAAATCTTAGCTCAAACGGCTGCAAAACCTGTTTGCCCAGCACGGGGATATTGAGTTCTATAAGATAAAGCCATAAACATGTTTGTCTGAGTCTTCTATCAAAAGTTACAGCGATTTATATGAAGTTGTTCAAAAACGCTTTATTTCGCCAAGACAATGCGTTTCTCACTGTTACATGCATTTGAATGGGAAACTCGCCTGAAACAAAGTATAGGTTTTCATTATGTGAATAATTTTAAAATCTTAGCTCAAACAGCTGCAAAACCTGTTTGCCCAGCACGGGGATATTGAGTTCTATAAGATAAAGCCATAAACATGTTTGTCTGAGTCTTCTATCAAAAGTTACAGCGATTTATATGAAGTTGTTCAAAAACGCTTTATTTCGCCAAGACAATGCGTTTCTCACTGTTACATGCATTTGAATGGGAAACTCGCCTGAAACAAAGTATAGGTTTTCATTATGTGAATAATTTTAAAATCTTAGCTCAAACGGCTGCAAAACCTGTTTGCCCAGCACGGGGATATTGAGTTCTATAAGATAAAGCCATATGTTTGTCTGAGTCTTCTATCAAAAGTTACAGCGATTTATATGAAGTTGTTCAAAAAAACTTTATTTCGCCAAGACAGTGCGTTTCTCACTGTTACATGCATTTGAATGGGAAACTCGCCTGAAACAAAGTATAGGTTTTCATTATGTGAATAATTTTAAAATCTTAGCTCAAACGGCTGCAAAACCTGTTTGCCCAGCACGGGGATATTGAGTTCTAGAAGATAAAGCCATAAACATGTTTGTCTGAGTCTTCTATCAAAAGTTACAGCGATTTATATGAAGTGGTTGAAAAACGCTTTATTTCGCCAAGACAATGCGTTTCTCACTGTTACATGCATTTGAATGGGAAACTCGCCTGAAACAAAGTATAGGTTTTCATTATGTGAATAATTTTAAAATCTTAGCTCAAACGGCTGCAAAACCTGTTTGCCCAGCACGGGGATATTGAGTTCTATAAGATAAAGCCATAAACATGTTTGTCTGAGTCTTCTATCAAAAGTTACAGCGATTTATATGAAGTTGTTCAAAAACGCTTTATTTCGCCAAGACAATGCGTTTCTCACTGTTACATGCATTTGAATGGGAAACTCGCCTGAAACAACGTATAGGTTTTCATTATGTGAATAATTTTAAAATCTTAGCTCAAACGGCTGCAAAACCTGTTTGCCCAGCACGGGGATATTGAGTTCTATAAGATGAAGCCATAAACATGTTTGTCTGAGTCTTCTATCAAAAGTTACAGCGATTTATATGAAGTTGTTCAAAAACGCTTTATTTCGCCAAGACAATGCGTTTCTCACTGTTACATGCATTTGAATGGGAAACTCGCCTGAAACAAAGTATAGGTTTTCATTATGTGAATAATTTTAAAATCTTAGCTCAAACGGCTGCAAAACCTGTTTGCCCAGCACGGGGATATTGAGTTCTATAAGATAAAGCCATAAACATGTTTGTCTGAGTCTTCTATCAAAAGTTACAGCGATTTATATGAAGTTGTTCAAAAACGCTTTATTTCGCCAAGACAATGCGTTTCTCACTGTTACATGCATTTGAATGGGAAACTCGCCTGAAACAAAGTATAGGTTTTCATTATGTGAATAATTTTAAAATCTTAGCTCAAACGGCTGCAAAACCTGTTTGCCCAGCACGGGGATATTGAGTTCTAGAAGATAAAGCCATAAACATGTTTGTCTGAGTCTTCTATCAAAAGTTACAGCGATTTATATGAAGTGGTTGAAAAACGCTTTATTTCGCCAAGACAATGCGTTTCTCACTGTTACATGCATTTGAATGGGAAACTCGCCTGAAACAAAGTATAGGTTTTCATTATGTGAATAATTTTAAAATCTTAGCTCAAACGGCTGCAAAACCTGTTTGCCCAGCACGGGGATATTGAGTTCTATAAGATAAAGCCATAAACATGTTTGTCTGAGTCTTCTATCAAAAGTTACAGCGATTTATATGAAGTTGTTCAAAAACGCTTTATTTCGCCAAGACAATGCGTTTCTCACTGTTACATGCATTTGAATGGGAAACTCGCCTGAAACAACGTATAGGTTTTCATTATGTGAATAATTTTAAAATCTTAGCTCAAACGGCTGCAAAACCTGTTTGCCCAGCACGGGGATATTGAGTTCTATAAGATGAAGCCATAAACATGTTTGTCTGAGTCTTCTATCAAAAGTTACAGCGATTTATATGAAGTTGTTCAAAAACGCTTTATTTCGCCAAGACAATGCGTTTCTCACTGTTACATGCATTTGAATGGGAAACTCGCCTGAAACAAAGTATAGGTTTTCATTATGTGAATAATTTTAAAATCTTAGCTCAAACGGCTGCAAAACCTGTTTGCCCAGCACGGGGATATTGAGTTCTATAAGATAAAGCCATAAACATGTTTGTCTGAGTCTTCTATCAAAAGTTACAGCGATTTATATGAAGTTGTTCAAAAACGCTTTATTTCGCCAAGACAATGCGTTTCTCACTGTTACATGCATTTGAATGGGAAACTCGCCTGAAACAAAGTATAGGTTTTCATTATGTGAATAATTTTAAAATCTTAGCTCAAACAGCTGCAAAACCTGTTCTGTTTGCCCAGCACGGGGATATTGAGTTCTATAAGATAAAGCCATAAACATGTTTGTCTGAGTCTTCTATCAAAAGTTACAGCGATTTATATGAAGTTGTTCAAAAACGCTTTATTTCGCCAAGACAATGCGTTTCTCACTGTTACATGCATTTGAATGGGAAACTCGCCTGAAACAAAGTATAGGTTTTCATTATGTGAATAATTTTAAAATCTTAGCTCAAACGGCTGCAAAACCTGTTTGCCCAGCACGGGGATATTGAGTTCTATAAGATAAAGCCATAAACATGTTTGTCTGAGTCTTCTATCAAAAGTTACAGCGATTTATATGAAGTGGTTGAAAAACGCTTTATTTCGCCAAGACAGTGTGTTTCTCACTGTTACATGCATTTGAATGGGAAACTCGCCTGAAACAAAGTATAGGTTTTCATTATGTGAATAATTTTAAAATCTTAGCTCAAACGGCTGCAAAACCTGTTTGCCCAGCACGGGGATATTGAGTTCTATAAGATAAAGCCATAAACATGTTTGTCTGAGTCTTCTATCAAAAGTTACAGCGATTTATATGAAGTTGTTCAAAAACGCTTTATTTCGCCAAGACAATGCGTTTCTCACTGTTACATGCATTTGAATGGGAAACTCGCCTGAAACAACGTATAGGTTTTCATTATGTGAATAATTTTAAAATCTTAGCTCAAACGGCTGCAAAACCTGTTTGCCCAGCACGGGGATATTGAGTTCTATAAGATAAAGCCATAAACATGTTTGTCTGAGTCTTCTATCAAAAGTTACAGCGATTTATATGAAGTTGTTCAAAAACGCTTTATTTCGCCAAGACAATGCGTTTCTCACTGTTACATGCATTTGAATGGGAAACTCGCCTGAGACAAAGTATAGGTTTTCATTATGTGAATAATTTTAAAATCTTAGCTCAAACGGCTGCAAAACCTGTTTGCCCAGCACGGGGATATTGAGTTCTATAAGATAAAGCCATAAACATGTTTGTCTGAGTCTTCTATCAAAAGTTACAGCGATTTATATGAAGTTGTTCAAAAACGCTTTATTTCGCCAAGACAATGCGTTTCTCACTGTTACATGCATTTGAATGGGAAACTCGCCTGAAACAACGTATAGGTTTTCATTATGTGAATAATTTTAAAATCTTAGCTCAAACGGCTGCAAAACCTGTTTGCCCAGCACGGGGATATTGAGTTCTATAAGATAAAGCCATAAACATGTTTGTCTGAGTCTTCTATCAAAAGTTACAGCGATTTATATGAAGTTGTTCAAAAACGCTTTATTTCGCCAAGACAATGCGTTTCTCACTGTTACATGCATTTGAATGGGAAACTCGCCTGAAACAAAGTATAGGTTTTCATTATGTGAATAATTTTAAAATCTTAGCTCAAACGGCTGCAAAACCTGTTTGCCCAGCACGGGGATATTGAGTTCTATAAGATAAAGCCATAAACATGTTTGTCTGAGTCTTCTATCAAAAGTTACAGCGATTTATATGAAGTGGTTGAAAAACGCTTTATTTCGCCAAGACAGTGTGTTTCTCACTGTTACATGCATTTGAATGGGAAACTCGCCTGAAACAAAGTATAGGTTTTCATTATGTGAATAATTTTAAAATCTTAGCTCAAACGGCTGCAAAACCTGTTTGCCCAGCACGGGGATATTGAGTTCTATAAGATAAAGCCATAACCATGTTTGTCTGAGTCTTCTATCAAAAGTTACAGCGATTTATATGAAGTTGTTCAAAAACGCTTTATTTCGCCAAGACAATGCGTTTCTCACTGTTACATGCATTTGAATGGGAAACTCGCCTGAAACAACGTATAGGTTTTCATTATGTGAATAATTTTAAAATCTTAGCTCAAACGGCTGCAAAACCTGTTTGCCCAGCACGGGGATATTGAGTTCTATAAGATAAAGCCATAAACATGTTTGTCTGAGTCTTCTATCAAAAGTTACAGCGATTTATATGAAGTTGTTCAAAAACGCTTTATTTCGCCAAGACAATGCGTTTCTCACTGTTACATGCATTTGAATGGGAAACTCGCCTGAGACAAAGTATAGGTTTTCATTATGTGAATAATTTTAAAATCTTAGCTCAAACGGCTGCAAAACCTGTTTGCCCAGCACGGGGATATTGAGTTCTATAAGATAAAGCCATAAACATGTTTGTCTGAGTCTTCTATCAAAAGTTACAGCGATTTATATGAAGTTGTTCAAAAACGCTTTATTTCGCCAAGACAATGCGTTTCTCACTGTTACATGCATTTGAATGGGAAACTCGCCTGAAACAAAGTATAGGTTTTCATTATGTGAATAATTTTAAAATCTTAGCTCAAACGGCTGCAAAACCTGTTTGCCCAGCACGGGGATATTGAGTTCTATAAGATAAAGCCATATGTTTGTCTGAGTCTTCTATCAAAAGTTACAGCGATTTATATGAAGTTGTTCAAAAACGCTTTATTTCGCCAAGACAATGCGTTTCTCACTGTTACATGCATTTGAATGGGAAACTCGCCTGAAACAAAGTATAGGTTTTCATTATGTGAATAATTTTAAAATCTTAGCTCAAACGGCTGCAAAACCTGTTTGCCCAGCACGGGGATATTGAGTTCTATAAGATAAAGCCATAAACATGTTTGTCTGAGTCTTCTATCAAAAGTTACAGCGATTTATATGAAGTTGTTCAAAAACGCTTTATTTCGCCAAGACAATGCGTTTCTCACTGTTACATGCATTTGAATGGGAAACTCGCCTGAAACAAAGTATAGGTTTTCATTATGTGAATAATTTTAAAATCTTAGCTCAAACGGCTGCAAAACCTGTTTGCCCAGCACGGGGATATTGAGTTCTATAAGATAAAGCCATAAACATGTTTGTCTGAGTCTTCTATCAAAAGTTACAGCGATTTATATGAAGTTGTTCAAAAACGCTTTATTTCGCCAAGACAATGCGTTTCTCACTGTTACATGCATTTGAATGGGAAACTCGCCTGAAACAAAGTATAGGTTTTCATTATGTGAATAATTTTAAAATCTTAGCTCAAACGGCTGCAAAACCTGTTTGCCCAGCACGGGGATATTGAGTTCTATAAGATAAAGCCATAAACATGTTTGTCTGAGTCTTCTATCAAAAGTTACAGCGATTTATATGAAGTGGTTGAAAAACGCTTTATTTCGCCAAGACAGTGTGTTTCTCACTGTTACATGCATTTGAATGGGAAACTCGCCTGAAACAACGTATAGGTTTTCATTATGTGAATAATTTTAAAATCTTAGCTCAAACGGCTGCAAAACCTGTTTGCCCAGCACGGGGATATTGAGTTCTATAAGATAAAGCCATAAACATGTTTGTCTGAGTCTTCTATCAAAAGTTACAGCGATTTATATGAAGTTGTTCAAAAAAACTTTATTTCGCCAAGACAATGCGTTTCTCACTGTTACATGCATTTGAATGGGAAACTCGCCTGAAACAAAGTATAGGTTTTCATTATGTGAATAATTTTAAAATCTTAGCTCAAACGGCTGCAAAACCTGTTTGCCCAGCACGGGGATATTGAGTTCTATAAGATAAAGCCATAAACATGTTTGTCTGAGTCTTCTATCAAAAGTTACAGCGATTTATATGAAGTTGTTCAAAAACGCTTTATTTCGCCAAGACAATGCGTTTCTCACTGTTACATGCATTTGAATGGGAAACTCGCCTGAAACAACGTATAGGTTTTCATTATGTGAATAATTTTAAAATCTTAGCTCAAACGGCTGCAAAACCTGTTTGCCCAGCACGGGGATATTGAGTTCTATAAGATAAAGCCATAAACATGTTTGTCTGAGTCTTCTATCAAAAGTTACAGCGATTTATATGAAGTTGTTCAAAAACGCTTTATTTCGCCAAGACAATGCGTTTCTCACTGTTACATGCATTTGAATGGGAAACTCGCCTGAGACAAAGTATAGGTTTTCATTATGTGAATAATTTTAAAATCTTAGCTCAAACGGCTGCAAAACCTGTTTGCCCAGCACGGGGATATTGAGTTCTATAAGATAAAGCCATAAACATGTTTGTCTGAGTCTTCTATCAAAAGTTACAGCGATTTATATGAAGTTGTTCAAAAACGCTTTATTTCGCCAAGACAATGCGTTTCTCACTGTTACATGCATTTGAATGGGAAACTCGCCTGAAACAACGTATAGGTTTTCATTATGTGAATAATTTTAAAATCTTAGCTCAAACGGCTGCAAAACCTGTTTGCCCAGCACGGGGATATTGAGTTCTATAAGATAAAGCCATAAACATGTTTGTCTGAGTCTTCTATCAAAAGTTACAGCGATTTATATGAAGTGGTTGAAAAACGCTTTATTTCGCCAAGACAATGCGTTTCTCACTGTTACATGCATTTGAATGGGAAACTCGCCTGAAACAAAGTATAGGTTTTCATTATGTGAATAATTTTAAAATCTTAGCTCAAACGGCTGCAAAACCTGTTTGCCCAGCACGGGGATATTGAGTTCTATAAGATAAAGCCATAAACATGTTTGTCTGAGTCTTCTATCAAAAGTTACAGCGATTTATATGAAGTTGTTCAAAAACGCTTTATTTCGCCAAGACAATGCGTTTCTCACTGTTACATGCATTTGAATGGGAAACTCGCCTGAAACAACGTATAGGTTTTCATTATGTGAATAATTTTAAAATCTTAGCTCAAACGGCTGCAAAACCTGTTTGCCCAGCACGGGGATATTGAGTTCTATAAGATAAAGCCATAAACATGTTTGTCTGAGTCTTCTATCAAAAGTTACAGCGATTTATATGAAGTTGTTCAAAAACGCTTTATTTCGCCAAGACAATGCGTTTCTCACTGTTACATGCATTTGAATGGGAAACTCGCCTGAGACAAAGTATAGGTTTTCATTATGTGAATAATTTTAAAATCTTAGCTCAAACGGCTGCAAAACCTGTTTGCCCAGCACGGGGATATTGAGTTCTATAAGATAAAGCCATAAACATGTTTGTCTGAGTCTTCTATCAAAAGTTACAGCGATTTATATGAAGTTGTTCAAAAACGCTTTATTTCGCCAAGACAATGCGTTTCTCACTGTTACATGCATTTGAATGGGAAACTCGCCTGAAACAAAGTATAGGTTTTCATTATGTGAATAATTTTAAAATCTTAGCTCAAACGGCTGCAAAACCTGTTTGCCCAGCACGGGGATATTGAGTTCTATAAGATAAAGCCATATGTTTGTCTGAGTCTTCTATCAAAAGTTACAGCGATTTATATGAAGTTGTTCAAAAACGCTTTATTTCGCCAAGACAATGCGTTTCTCACTGTTACATGCATTTGAATGGGAAACTCGCCTGAAACAAAGTATAGGTTTTCATTATGTGAATAATTTTAAAATCTTAGCTCAAACGGCTGCAAAACCTGTTTGCCCAGCACGGGGATATTGAGTTCTATAAGATAAAGCCATAAACATGTTTGTCTGAGTCTTCTATCAAAAGTTACAGCGATTTATATGAAGTTGTTCAAAAACGCTTTATTTCGCCAAGACAATGCGTTTCTCACTGTTACATGCATTTGAATGGGAAACTCGCCTGAAACAAAGTATAGGTTTTCATTATGTGAATAATTTTAAAATCTTAGCTCAAACGGCTGCAAAACCTGTTTGCCCAGCACGGGGATATTGAGTTCTATAAGATAAAGCCATAAACATGTTTGTCTGAGTCTTCTATCAAAAGTTACAGCGATTTATATGAAGTGGTTGAAAAACGCTTTATTTCGCCAAGACAGTGTGTTTCTCACTGTTACATGCATTTGAATGGGAAACTCGCCTGAAACAACGTATAGGTTTTCATTATGTGAATAATTTTAAAATCTTAGCTCAAACGGCTGCAAAACCTGTTTGCCCAGCACGGGGATATTGAGTTCTATAAGATAAAGCCATAAACATGTTTGTCTGAGTCTTCTATCAAAAGTTACAGCGATTTATATGAAGTTGTTCAAAAAAACTTTATTTCGCCAAGACAATGCGTTTCTCACTGTTACATGCATTTGAATGGGAAACTCGCCTGAAACAAAGTATAGGTTTTCATTATGTGAATAATTTTAAAATCTTAGCTCAAACGGCTGCAAAACCTGTTTGCCCAGCACGGGGATATTGAGTTCTATAAGATAAAGCCATAAACATGTTTGTCTGAGTCTTCTATCAAAAGTTACAGCGATTTATATGAAGTTGTTCAAAAACGCTTTATTTCGCCAAGACAATGCGTTTCTCACTGTTACATGCATTTGAATGGGAAACTCGCCTGAAACAACGTATAGGTTTTCATTATGTGAATAATTTTAAAATCTTAGCTCAAACGGCTGCAAAACCTGTTTGCCCAGCACGGGGATATTGAGTTCTATAAGATAAAGCCATAAACATGTTTGTCTGAGTCTTCTATCAAAAGTTACAGCGATTTATATGAAGTTGTTCAAAAAAAACTTTATTTCGCCAAGACAATGCGTTTCTCACTGTTACATGCATTTGAATGGGAAACTCGCCTGAGACAAAGTATAGGTTTTCATTATGTGAATAATTTTAAAATCTTAGCTCAAACGGCTGCAAAACCTGTTTGCCCAGCACGGGGATATTGAGTTCTATAAGATAAAGCCATAAACATGTTTGTCTGAGTCTTCTATCAAAAGTTACAGCGATTTATATGAAGTTGTTCAAAAACGCTTTATTTCGCCAAGACAATGCGTTTCTCACTGTTACATGCATTTGAATGGGAAACTCGCCTGAAACAAAGTATAGGTTTTCATTATGTGAATAATTTTAAAATCTTAGCTCAAACGGCTGCAAAACCTGTTTGCCCAGCACGGGGATATTGAGTTCTATAAGATAAAGCCATAAACATGTTTGTCTGAGTCTTCTATCAAAAGTTACAGCGATTTATATGAAGTGGTTGAAAAACGCTTTATTTCGCCAAGACAGTGTGTTTCTCACTGTTACATGCATTTGAATGGGAAACTCGCCTGAAACAAAGTATAGATTTTCATTATGTGAATAATTTTAAAATCTTAGCTCAAACGGCTGCAAAACCTGTTTGCCCAGCACGGGGATATTGAGTTCTATAAGATAAAGCCATATGTTTGTCTGAGTCTTCTATCAAAAGTTACAGCGATTTATATGAAGTTGTTCAAAAAAACTTTATTTCGCCAAGACAATGCGTTTCTCACTGTTACATGCATTTGAATGGGAAACTCGCCTGAAACAAAGTATAGGTTTTCATTATGTGAATAATTTTAAAATCTTAGCTCAAACGGCTGCAAAACCTGTTTGCCCAGCACGGGGATATTGAGTTCTATAAGATAAAGCCATAAACATGTTTGTCTGAGTCTTCTATCAAAAGTTACAGCGATTTATATGAAGTTGTTCAAAAACGCTTTATTTCGCCAAGACAATGCGTTTCTCACTGTTACATGCATTTGAATGGGAAACTCGCCTGAAACAAAGTATAGGTTTTCATTATGTGAATAATTTTAAAATCTTAGCTCAGACGGCTGCAAAACCTGTTTGCCCAGCACGGGGATATTGAGTTCTATAAGATAAAGCCATATGTTTGTCTGAGTCTTCTATCAAAAGTTACAGCGATTTATATGAAGTTGTTCAAAAAAACTTTATTTCGCCAAGACAATGCGTTTCTCACTGTTACATGCATTTGAATGGGAAACTCGCCTGAAACAAAGTATAGGTTTTCATTATGTGAATAATTTTAAAATCTTAGCTCAAACGGCTGCAAAACCTGTTTGCCCAGCACGGGGATATTGAGTTCTATAAGATAAAGCCATAAACATGTTTGTCTGAGTCTTCTATCAAAAGTTACAGCGATTTATATGAAGTGGTTGAAAAACGCTTTATTTCGCCAAGACAGTGTGTTTCTCACTGTTACATGCATTTGAATGGGAAACTCGCCTGAAACAAAGTATAGGTTTTCATTATGTGAATAATTTTAAAATCTTAGCTCAAACGGCTGCAAAACCTGTTTGCCCAGCACGGGGATATTGAGTTCTATAAGATAAAGCCATATGTTTGTCTGAGTCTTCTATCAAAAGTTACAGCGATTTATATGAAGTGGTTGAAAAACGCTTTATTTCGCCAAGACAATGCGTTTCTCACTATTACATGCATTTGAATGGGAAACTCGCCTGAAACAAAGTATAGGTTTTCATTATGTGAATAATTTTAAAATCTTAGCTCAAACGGCTGCAAAACCTGTTTGCCCAGCACGGGGATATTGAGTTCTATAAGATAAAGCCATAAACATGTTTGTCTGAGTCTTCTATCAAAAGTTACAGCGATTTATATGAAGTTGTTCAAAAACGCTTTATTTCGCCAAGACAATGCGTTTCTCACTGTTACATGCATTTGAATGGGAAACTCGCCTGAAACAAAGTATAGGTTTTCATTATGTGAATAATTTTAAAATCTTAGCTCAAACGGCTGCAAAACCTGTTTGCCCAGCACGGGGATATTGAGTTCTATAAGATAAAGCCATAAACATGTTTGTCTGAGTCTTCTATCAAAAGTTACAGCGATTTATATGAAGTTGTTCAAAAAAAACTTTATTTCGCCAAGACAATGCGTTTCTCACTGTTACATGCATTTGAATGGGAAACTCGCCTGAAACAAAGTATAGGTTTTCATTATGTGAATAATTTTAAAATCTTAGCTCAAACGGCTGCAAAACCTGTATGCCCAGCACGGGGATATTGAGTTCTATAAGATAAAGCCATAAACATGTTTGTCTGAGTCTTCTATCAAAAGTTACAGCGATTTATATGAAGTTGTTCAAAAAAACTTTATTTCGCCAAGACAATGCGTTTCTCACTGTTACATGCATTTGAATGGGAAACTCGCCTGAAACAAAGTATAGGTTTTCATTATGTGAATAATTTTAAAATCTTAGCTCAAACGGCTGCAAAACCTGTTTGCCCAGCACGGGGATATTGAGTTCTATAAGATAAAGCCATATGTTTGTCTGAGTCTTCTATCAAAAGTTACAGCGATTTATATGAAGTTGTTCAAAAACGCTTTATTTCGCCAAGACAATGCGTTTCTCACTGTTACATGCATTTGAATGGGAAACTCGCCTGAGACAAAGTATAGGTTTTCATTATGTGAATAATTTTAAAATCTTAGCTCAGACGGCTGCAAAACCTGTTTGCCCAGCACAGGGATATTGAGTTCTATAAGATAAAGCCATAAACATGTTTGTCTGAGTCTTCTATCAAAAGTTACAGCGATTTATATGAAGTGGTTGAAAAACGCTTTATTTCGCCAAGACAGTGTGTTTCTCACTGTTACATGCATTTGAATGGGAAACTCGCCTGAAACAAAGTATAGATTTTCATTATGTGAATAATTTTAAAATCTTAGCTCAAACGGCTGCAAAACCTGTTTGCCCAGCACGGGGATATTGAGTTCTATAAGATAAAGCCATAAACATGTTTGTCTGAGTCTTCTATCAAAAGTTACAGCGATTTATATGAAGTTGTTCAAAAACGCTTTATTTCGCCAAGACAATGCGTTTCTCACTGTTACATGCATTTGAATGGGAAACTCGCCTGAAAAAACGTATAGGTTTTCATTATGTGAATAATTTTAAAATCTTAGCTCAAACGGCTGCAAAACCTGTTTGCCCAGCACGGGGATATTGAGTTCTATAAGATAAAGCCATAAACATGTTTGTCTGAGTCTTCTATCAAAAGTTACAGCGATTTATATGAAGTTGTTCAAAAAAAACTTTATTTCGCCAAGACAATGCGTTTCTCACTGTTACATGCATTTGAATGGGAAACTCGTCTGAAACAAAGTATAGGTTTTCATTATGTGAATAATTTTAAAATCTTAGCTCAAACGGCTGCAAAACCTGTTTGCCCAGCACGGGGATATTGAGTTCTATAAGATAAAGCCATATGTTTGTCTGAGTCTTCTATCAAAAGTTACAGCGATTTATATGAAGTTGTTCAAAAACGCTTTATTTCGCCAAGACAATGCGTTTCTCACTGTTACATGCATTTGAATGGGAAACTCGCCTGAAACAAAGTATAGGTTTTCATTATGTGAATAATTTTAAAATCTTAGCTCAAACGGCTGCAAAACCTGTTTGCCCAGCACGGGGATATTGAGTTCTATAAGATAAAGCCATATGTTTGTCTGAGTCTTCTATCAAAAGTTACAGCGATTTATATGAAGTTGTTCAAAAACGCTTTATTTCGCCAAGACAATGCGTTTCTCACTGTTACATGCATTTGAATGGGAAACTCGCCTGAAACAAAGTATAGGTTTTCATTATGTGAATAATTTTAAAATCTTAGCTCAAACGGCTGCAAAACCTGTTTGCCCAGCACGGGGATATTGAGTTCTATAAGATAAAGCCATATGTTTGTCTGAGTCTTCTATCAAAAGTTACAGCGATTTATATGAAGTTGTTCAAAAAAAACTTTATTTCGCCAAGACAATGCGTTTCTCACTGTTACATGCATTTGAATGGGAAACTCGCCTGAGACAAAGTATAGGTTTTCATTATGTGAATAATTTTAAAATCTTAGCTCAAACGGCTGCAAAACCTGTTTGCCCAGCACGGGGATATTGAGTTCTATAAGATAAAGCCATAAACATGTTTGTCTGAGTCTTCTATCAAAAGTTACAGCGATTTATATGAAGTTGTTCAAAAACGCTTTATTTCGCCAAGACAATGCGTTTCTCACTGTTACATGCATTTGAATGGGAAACTCGCCTGAAACAAAGTATAGGTTTTCATTATGTGAATAATTTTAAAATCTTAGCTCAAACGGCTGCAAAACCTGATTGCCCAGCACGGGGATATTGAGTTCTATAAGATAAAGCCATAAACATGTTTGTCTGAGTCTTCTATCAAAAGTTACAGCGATTTATATGAAGTTGTTCAAAAAAAACTTTATTTCGCCAAGACAATGCGTTTCTCACTGTTACATGCATTTGAATGGGAAACTCGCCTGAAACAAAGTATAGGTTTTCATTATGTGAATAATTTTAAAATCTTAGCTCAAACGGCTGCAAAACCTGTTTGCCCAGCACGGGGATATTGAGTTCTATAAGATAAAGCCATAAACATGTTTGTCTGAGTCTTCTATCAAAAGTTACAGCGATTTATATGAAGTGGTTGAAAAACGCTTTATTTCGCCAAGACAGTGTGTTTCTCACTGTTACATGCATTTGAATGGGAAACTCGCCTGAAACAACGTATAGGTTTTCATTATGTGAATAATTTTAAAATCTTAGCTCAAACGGCTGCAAAACCTGTTTGCCCAGCACGGGGATATTGAGTTCTATAAGATAAAGCCATAAACATGTTTGTCTGAGTCTTCTATCAAAAGTTACAGCGATTTATATGAAGTTGTTCAAAAAAACTTTATTTCGCCAAGACAATGCGTTTCTCACTGTTACATGCATTTGAATGGGAAACTCGCCTGAAACAAAGTATAGGTTTTCATTATGTGAATAATTTTAAAATCTTAGCTCAAACGGCTGCAAAACCTGTTTGCCCAGCACGGGGATATTGAGTTCTATAAGATAAAGCCATAAACATGTTTGTCTGAGTCTTCTATCAAAAGTTACAGCGATTTATATGAAGTTGTTCAAAAACGCTTTATTTCGCCAAGACAATGCGTTTCTCACTGTTACATGCATTTGAATGGGAAACTCGCCTGAAACAACGTATAGGTTTTCATTATGTGAATAATTTTAAAATCTTAGCTCAAACGGCTGCAAAACCTGTTTGCCCAGCACGGGGATATTGAGTTCTATAAGATAAAGCCATAAACATGTTTGTCTGAGTCTTCTATCAAAAGTTACAGCGATTTATATGAAGTTGTTCAAAAACGCTTTATTTCGCCAAGACAATGCGTTTCTCACTGTTACATGCATTTGAATGGGAAACTCGCCTGAGACAAAGTATAGGTTTTCATTATGTGAATAATTTTAAAATCTTAGCTCAAACGGCTGCAAAACCTGTTTGCCCAGCACGGGGATATTGAGTTCTATAAGATAAAGCCATAAACATGTTTGTCTGAGTCTTCTATCAAAAGTTACAGCGATTTATATGAAGTTGTTCAAAAACGCTTTATTTCGCCAAGACAATGCGTTTCTCACTGTTACATGCATTTGAATGGGAAACTCGCCTGAAACAACGTATAGGTTTTCATTATGTGAATAATTTTAAAATCTTAGCTCAAACGGCTGCAAAACCTGTTTGCCCAGCACGGGGATATTGAGTTCTATAAGATAAAGCCATAAACATGTTTGTCTGAGTCTTCTATCAAAAGTTACAGCGATTTATATGAAGTGGTTGAAAAACGCTTTATTTCGCCAAGACAATGCGTTTCTCACTGTTACATGCATTTGAATGGGAAACTCGCCTGAAACAAAGTATAGGTTTTCATTATGTGAATAATTTTAAAATCTTAGCTCAAACGGCTGCAAAACCTGTTTGCCCAGCACGGGGATATTGAGTTCTATAAGATAAAGCCATAAACATGTTTGTCTGAGTCTTCTATCAAAAGTTACAGCGATTTATATGAAGTTGTTCAAAAACGCTTTATTTCGCCAAGACAATGCGTTTCTCACTGTTACATGCATTTGAATGGGAAACTCGCCTGAAACAACGTATAGGTTTTCATTATGTGAATAATTTTAAAATCTTAGCTCAAACGGCTGCAAAACCTGTTTGCCCAGCACGGGGATATTGAGTTCTATAAGATAAAGCCATAAACATGTTTGTCTGAGTCTTCTATCAAAAGTTACAGCGATTTATATGAAGTTGTTCAAAAACGCTTTATTTCGCCAAGACAATGCGTTTCTCACTGTTACATGCATTTGAATGGGAAACTCGCCTGAGACAAAGTATAGGTTTTCATTATGTGAATAATTTTAAAATCTTAGCTCAAACGGCTGCAAAACCTGTTTGCCCAGCACGGGGATATTGAGTTCTATAAGATAAAGCCATAAACATGTTTGTCTGAGTCTTCTATCAAAAGTTACAGCGATTTATATGAAGTTGTTCAAAAACGCTTTATTTCGCCAAGACAATGCGTTTCTCACTGTTACATGCATTTGAATGGGAAACTCGCCTGAAACAAAGTATAGGTTTTCATTATGTGAATAATTTTAAAATCTTAGCTCAAACGGCTGCAAAACCTGTTTGCCCAGCACGGGGATATTGAGTTCTATAAGATAAAGCCATATGTTTGTCTGAGTCTTCTATCAAAAGTTACAGCGATTTATATGAAGTTGTTCAAAAACGCTTTATTTCGCCAAGACAATGCGTTTCTCACTGTTACATGCATTTGAATGGGAAACTCGCCTGAAACAAAGTATAGGTTTTCATTATGTGAATAATTTTAAAATCTTAGCTCAAACGGCTGCAAAACCTGTTTGCCCAGCACGGGGATATTGAGTTCTATAAGATAAAGCCATAAACATGTTTGTCTGAGTCTTCTATCAAAAGTTACAGCGATTTATATGAAGTTGTTCAAAAACGCTTTATTTCGCCAAGACAATGCGTTTCTCACTGTTACATGCATTTGAATGGGAAACTCGCCTGAAACAAAGTATAGGTTTTCATTATGTGAATAATTTTAAAATCTTAGCTCAAACGGCTGCAAAACCTGTTTGCCCAGCACGGGGATATTGAGTTCTATAAGATAAAGCCATAAACATGTTTGTCTGAGTCTTCTATCAAAAGTTACAGCGATTTATATGAAGTGGTTGAAAAACGCTTTATTTCGCCAAGACAGTGTGTTTCTCACTGTTACATGCATTTGAATGGGAAACTCGCCTGAAACAACGTATAGGTTTTCATTATGTGAATAATTTTAAAATCTTAGCTCAAACGGCTGCAAAACCTGTTTGCCCAGCACGGGGATATTGAGTTCTATAAGATAAAGCCATAAACATGTTTGTCTGAGTCTTCTATCAAAAGTTACAGCGATTTATATGAAGTTGTTCAAAAAAACTTTATTTCGCCAAGACAATGCGTTTCTCACTGTTACATGCATTTGAATGGGAAACTCGCCTGAAACAAAGTATAGGTTTTCATTATGTGAATAATTTTAAAATCTTAGCTCAAACGGCTGCAAAACCTGTTTGCCCAGCACGGGGATATTGAGTTCTATAAGATAAAGCCATAAACATGTTTGTCTGAGTCTTCTATCAAAAGTTACAGCGATTTATATGAAGTTGTTCAAAAACGCTTTATTTCGCCAAGACAATGCGTTTCTCACTGTTACATGCATTTGAATGGGAAACTCGCCTGAAACAACGTATAGGTTTTCATTATGTGAATAATTTTAAAATCTTAGCTCAAACGGCTGCAAAACCTGTTTGCCCAGCACGGGGATATTGAGTTCTATAAGATAAAGCCATAAACATGTTTGTCTGAGTCTTCTATCAAAAGTTACAGCGATTTATATGAAGTTGTTCAAAAAAAACTTTATTTCGCCAAGACAATGCGTTTCTCACTGTTACATGCATTTGAATGGGAAACTCGCCTGAGACAAAGTATAGGTTTTCATTATGTGAATAATTTTAAAATCTTAGCTCAAACGGCTGCAAAACCTGTTTGCCCAGCACGGGGATATTGAGTTCTATAAGATAAAGCCATAAACATGTTTGTCTGAGTCTTCTATCAAAAGTTACAGCGATTTATATGAAGTTGTTCAAAAACGCTTTATTTCGCCAAGACAATGCGTTTCTCACTGTTACATGCATTTGAATGGGAAACTCGCCTGAAACAAAGTATAGGTTTTCATTATGTGAATAATTTTAAAATCTTAGCTCAAACGGCTGCAAAACCTGTTTGCCCAGCACGGGGATATTGAGTTCTATAAGATAAAGCCATAAACATGTTTGTCTGAGTCTTCTATCAAAAGTTACAGCGATTTATATGAAGTGGTTGAAAAACGCTTTATTTCGCCAAGACAGTGTGTTTCTCACTGTTACATGCATTTGAATGGGAAACTCGCCTGAAACAAAGTATAGATTTTCATTATGTGAATAATTTTAAAATCTTAGCTCAAACGGCTGCAAAACCTGTTTGCCCAGCACGGGGATATTGAGTTCTATAAGATAAAGCCATATGTTTGTCTGAGTCTTCTATCAAAAGTTACAGCGATTTATATGAAGTTGTTCAAAAAAACTTTATTTCGCCAAGACAATGCGTTTCTCACTGTTACATGCATTTGAATGGGAAACTCGCCTGAAACAAAGTATAGGTTTTCATTATGTGAATAATTTTAAAATCTTAGCTCAAACGGCTGCAAAACCTGTTTGCCCAGCACGGGGATATTGAGTTCTATAAGATAAAGCCATAAACATGTTTGTCTGAGTCTTCTATCAAAAGTTACAGCGATTTATATGAAGTTGTTCAAAAACGCTTTATTTCGCCAAGACAATGCGTTTCTCACTGTTACATGCATTTGAATGGGAAACTCGCCTGAAACAAAGTATAGGTTTTCATTATGTGAATAATTTTAAAATCTTAGCTCAGACGGCTGCAAAACCTGTTTGCCCAGCACGGGGATATTGAGTTCTATAAGATAAAGCCATATGTTTGTCTGAGTCTTCTATCAAAAGTTACAGCGATTTATATGAAGTTGTTCAAAAAAACTTTATTTCGCCAAGACAATGCGTTTCTCACTGTTACATGCATTTGAATGGGAAACTCGCCTGAAACAAAGTATAGGTTTTCATTATGTGAATAATTTTAAAATCTTAGCTCAAACGGCTGCAAAACCTGTTTGCCCAGCACGGGGATATTGAGTTCTATAAGATAAAGCCATAAACATGTTTGTCTGAGTCTTCTATCAAAAGTTACAGCGATTTATATGAAGTGGTTGAAAAACGCTTTATTTCGCCAAGACAGTGTGTTTCTCACTGTTACATGCATTTGAATGGGAAACTCGCCTGAAACAAAGTATAGGTTTTCATTATGTGAATAATTTTAAAATCTTAGCTCAAACGGCTGCAAAACCTGTTTGCCCAGCACGGGGATATTGAGTTCTATAAGATAAAGCCATATGTTTGTCTGAGTCTTCTATCAAAAGTTACAGCGATTTATATGAAGTGGTTGAAAAACGCTTTATTTCGCCAAGACAATGCGTTTCTCACTATTACATGCATTTGAATGGGAAACTCGCCTGAAACAAAGTATAGGTTTTCATTATGTGAATAATTTTAAAATCTTAGCTCAAACGGCTGCAAAACCTGTTTGCCCAGCACGGGGATATTGAGTTCTATAAGATAAAGCCATAAACATGTTTGTCTGAGTCTTCTATCAAAAGTTACAGCGATTTATATGAAGTTGTTCAAAAACGCTTTATTTCGCCAAGACAATGCGTTTCTCACTGTTACATGCATTTGAATGGGAAACTCGCCTGAAACAAAGTATAGGTTTTCATTATGTGAATAATTTTAAAATCTTAGCTCAAACGGCTGCAAAACCTGTTTGCCCAGCACGGGGATATTGAGTTCTATAAGATAAAGCCATAAACATGTTTGTCTGAGTCTTCTATCAAAAGTTACAGCGATTTATATGAAGTTGTTCAAAAAAAACTTTATTTCGCCAAGACAATGCGTTTCTCACTGTTACATGCATTTGAATGGGAAACTCGCCTGAAACAAAGTATAGGTTTTCATTATGTGAATAATTTTAAAATCTTAGCTCAAACGGCTGCAAAACCTGTATGCCCAGCACGGGGATATTGAGTTCTATAAGATAAAGCCATAAACATGTTTGTCTGAGTCTTCTATCAAAAGTTACAGCGATTTATATGAAGTTGTTCAAAAAAACTTTATTTCGCCAAGACAATGCGTTTCTCACTGTTACATGCATTTGAATGGGAAACTCGCCTGAAACAAAGTATAGGTTTTCATTATGTGAATAATTTTAAAATCTTAGCTCAAACGGCTGCAAAACCTGTTTGCCCAGCACGGGGATATTGAGTTCTATAAGATAAAGCCATATGTTTGTCTGAGTCTTCTATCAAAAGTTACAGCGATTTATATGAAGTTGTTCAAAAACGCTTTATTTCGCCAAGACAATGCGTTTCTCACTGTTACATGCATTTGAATGGGAAACTCGCCTGAGACAAAGTATAGGTTTTCATTATGTGAATAATTTTAAAATCTTAGCTCAGACGGCTGCAAAACCTGTTTGCCCAGCACAGGGATATTGAGTTCTATAAGATAAAGCCATAAACATGTTTGTCTGAGTCTTCTATCAAAAGTTACAGCGATTTATATGAAGTGGTTGAAAAACGCTTTATTTCGCCAAGACAGTGTGTTTCTCACTGTTACATGCATTTGAATGGGAAACTCGCCTGAAACAAAGTATAGATTTTCATTATGTGAATAATTTTAAAATCTTAGCTCAAACGGCTGCAAAACCTGTTTGCCCAGCACGGGGATATTGAGTTCTATAAGATAAAGCCATAAACATGTTTGTCTGAGTCTTCTATCAAAAGTTACAGCGATTTATATGAAGTTGTTCAAAAACGCTTTATTTCGCCAAGACAATGCGTTTCTCACTGTTACATGCATTTGAATGGGAAACTCGCCTGAAAAAACGTATAGGTTTTCATTATGTGAATAATTTTAAAATCTTAGCTCAAACGGCTGCAAAACCTGTTTGCCCAGCACGGGGATATTGAGTTCTATAAGATAAAGCCATAAACATGTTTGTCTGAGTCTTCTATCAAAAGTTACAGCGATTTATATGAAGTTGTTCAAAAAAAACTTTATTTCGCCAAGACAATGCGTTTCTCACTGTTACATGCATTTGAATGGGAAACTCGTCTGAAACAAAGTATAGGTTTTCATTATGTGAATAATTTTAAAATCTTAGCTCAAACGGCTGCAAAACCTGTTTGCCCAGCACGGGGATATTGAGTTCTATAAGATAAAGCCATATGTTTGTCTGAGTCTTCTATCAAAAGTTACAGCGATTTATATGAAGTTGTTCAAAAACGCTTTATTTCGCCAAGACAATGCGTTTCTCACTGTTACATGCATTTGAATGGGAAACTCGCCTGAAACAAAGTATAGGTTTTCATTATGTGAATAATTTTAAAATCTTAGCTCAAACGGCTGCAAAACCTGTTTGCCCAGCACGGGGATATTGAGTTCTATAAGATAAAGCCATATGTTTGTCTGAGTCTTCTATCAAAAGTTACAGCGATTTATATGAAGTTGTTCAAAAAAAACTTTATTTCGCCAAGACAATGCGTTTCTCACTGTTACATGCATTTGAATGGGAAACTCGCCTGAGACAAAGTATAGGTTTTCATTATGTGAATAATTTTAAAATCTTAGCTCAAACGGCTGCAAAACCTGTTTGCCCAGCACGGGGATATTGAGTTCTATAAGATAAAGCCATAAACATGTTTGTCTGAGTCTTCTATCAAAAGTTACAGCGATTTATATGAAGTTGTTCAAAAACGCTTTATTTCGCCAAGACAATGCGTTTCTCACTGTTACATGCATTTGAATGGGAAACTCGCCTGAAACAAAGTATAGGTTTTCATTATGTGAATAATTTTAAAATCTTAGCTCAAACGGCTGCAAAACCTGATTGCCCAGCACGGGGATATTGAGTTCTATAAGATAAAGCCATAAACATGTTTGTCTGAGTCTTCTATCAAAAGTTACAGCGATTTATATGAAGTTGTTCAAAAAAAACTTTATTTCGCCAAGACAATGCGTTTCTCACTGTTACATGCATTTGAATGGGAAACTCGCCTGAGACAAAGTATAGGTTTTCATTATGTGAATAATTTTAAAATCTTAGCTCAAACGGCTGCAAAACCTGTTTGCCCAGCACGGGGATATTGAGTTCTATAAGATAAAGCCATAAACATGTTTGTCTGAGTCTTCTATCAAAAGTTACAGCGATTTATATGAAGTTGTTCAAAAACGCTTTATTTCGCCAAGACAATGCGTTTCTCACTGTTACATGCATTTGAATGGGAAACTCGCCTGAAACAAAGTATAGGTTTTCATTATGTGAATAATTTTAAAATCTTAGCTCAAACGGCTGCAAAACCTGTTTGCCCAGCACGGGGATATTGAGTTCTATAAGATAAAGCCATATGTTTGTCTGAGTCTTCTATCAAAAGTTACAGCGATTTATATGAAGTGGTTGAAAAACGCTTTATTTCGCCAAGACAATGCGTTTCTCACTGTTACATGCATTTGAATGGGAAACTCGCCTGAAACAACGTATAGGTTTTCATTATGTGAATAATTTTAAAATCTTAGCTCAAACGGCTGCAAAACCTGTATGCCCAGCACGGGGATATTGAGTTCTATAAGATAAAGCCATAAACATGTTTGTCTGAGTCTTCTATCAAAAGTTACAGCGATTTATATGAAGTTGTTCAAAAACGCTTTATTTCGCCAAGACAATGCGTTTCTCACTGTTACATGCATTTGAATGGGAAACTCGCCTGAAACAAAGTATAGGTTTTCATTATGTGAATAATTTTAAAATCTTAGCTCAAACGGCTGCAAAACCTGTTTGCCCAGCACGGGGATATTGAGTTCTATAAGATAAAGCCATATGTTTGTCTGAGTCTTCTATCAAAAGTTACAGCGATTTATATGAAGTTGTTCAAAAAAAACTTTATTTCGCCAAGACAATGCGTTTCTCACTGTTACATGCATTTGAATGGGAAACTTGCCTGAGACAAAGTATAGGTTTTCATTATGTGAATAATTTTAAAATCTTAGCTCAAACGGCTGCAAAACCTGTTTGCCCAGCACGGGGATATTGAGTTCTATAAGATAAAGCCATAAACATGTTTGTCTGAGTCTTCTATCAAAAGTTACAGCGATTTATATGAAGTTGTTCAAAAACGCTTTATTTCGCCAAGACAATGCGTTTCTCACTGTTACATGCATTTGAATGGGAAACTCGCCTGAAACAAAGTATAGGTTTTCATTATGTGAATAATTTTAAAATCTTAGCTCAAACGGCTGCAAAACCTGTTTGCCCAAGCACGGGGATATTGAGTTCTATAAGATAAAGCCATAAACATGTTTGTCTGAGTCTTCTATCAAAAGTTACAGCGATTTATATGAAGTGGTTGAAAAACGCTTTATTTCGCCAAGACAATGCGTTTCTCACTGTTACATGCATTTGAATGGGAAACTCGCCTGAAACAACGTATAGGTTTTCATTATGTGAATAATTTTAAAATCTTAGCTCAAACGGCTGCAAAACCTGTATGCCCAGCACGGGGATATTGAGTTCTATAAGATAAAGCCATAAACATGTTTGTCTGAGTCTTCTATCAAAAGTTACAGCGATTTATATGAAGTTGTTCAAAAACGCTTTATTTCGCCAAGACAATGCGTTTCTCACTGTTACATGCATTTGAATGGGAAACTCGCCTGAAACAAAGTATAGGTTTTCATTATGTGAATAATTTTAAAATCTTAGCTCAAACGGCTGCAAAACCTGTTTGCCCAGCACGGGGATATTGAGTTCTATAAGATAAAGCCATATGTTTGTCTGAGTCTTCTATCAAAAGTTACAGCGATTTATATGAAGTTGTTCAAAAAAAACTTTATTTCGCCAAGACAATGCGTTTCTCACTGTTACATGCATTTGAATGGGAAACTCGCCTGAGACAAAGTATAGGTTTTCATTATGTGAATAATTTTAAAATCTTAGCTCAAACGGCTGCAAAACCTGTTTGCCCAGCACGGGGATATTGAGTTCTATAAGATAAAGCCATAAACATGTTTGTCTGAGTCTTCTATCAAAAGTTACAGCGATTTATATGAAGTTGTTCAAAAACGCTTTATTTCGCCAAGACAATGCGTTTCTCACTGTTACATGCATTTGAATGGGAAACTCGCCTGAAACAAAGTATAGGTTTTCATTATGTGAATAATTTTAAAATCTTAGCTCAAACGGCTGCAAAACCTGTTTGCCCAGCACGGGGATATTGAGTTCTATAAGATAAAGCCATATGTTTGTCTGAGTCTTCTATCAAAAGTTACAGCGATTTATATGAAGTTGTTCAAAAAAAACTTTATTTCGCCAAGACAATGCGTTTCTCACTGTTACATGCATTTGAATGGGAAACTTGCCTGAGACAAAGTATAGGTTTTCATTATGTGAATAATTTTAAAATCTTAGCTCAAACGGCTGCAAAACCTGTTTGCCCAGCACGGGGATATTGAGTTCTATAAGATAAAGCCATATGTTTGTCTGAGTCTTCTATCAAAAGTTACAGCGATTTATATGAAGTTGTTCAAAAACGCTTTATTTCGCCAAGACAATGCGTTTCTCACTGTTACATGCATTTGAATGGGAAACTCGCCTGAGACAAAGTATAGGTTTTCATTATGTGAATAATTTTAAAATCTTAGCTCAGACGGCTGCAAAACCTGTTTGCCCAAGCACGGGGATATTGAGTTCTATAAGATAAAGCCATAAACATGTTTGTCTGAGTCTTCTATCAAAAGTTACAGCGATTTATATGAAGTGGTTGAAAAACGCTTTATTTCGCCAAGACAATGCGTTTCTCACTGTTACATGCATTTGAATGGGAAACTCGCCTGAAACAACGTATAGGTTTTCATTATGTGAATAATTTTAAAATCTTAGCTCAAACGGCTGCAAAACCTGTATGCCCAGCACGGGGATATTGAGTTCTATAAGATAAAGCCATAAACATGTTTGTCTGAGTCTTCTATCAAAAGTTACAGCGATTTATATGAAGTTGTTCAAAAACGCTTTATTTCGCCAAGACAATGCGTTTCTCACTGTTACATGCATTTGAATGGGAAACTCGCCTGAAACAAAGTATAGGTTTTCATTATGTGAATAATTTTAAAATCTTAGCTCAAACGGCTGCAAAACCTGTTTGCCCAGCACGGGGATATTGAGTTCTATAAGATAAAGCCATATGTTTGTCTGAGTCTTCTATCAAAAGTTACAGCGATTTATATGAAGTTGTTCAAAAAAAACTTTATTTCGCCAAGACAATGCGTTTCTCACTGTTACATGCATTTGAATGGGAAACTCGCCTGAGACAAAGTATAGGTTTTCATTATGTGAATAATTTTAAAATCTTAGCTCAAACGGCTGCAAAACCTGTTTGCCCAGCACGGGGATATTGAGTTCTATAAGATAAAGCCATAAACATGTTTGTCTGAGTCTTCTATCAAAAGTTACAGCGATTTATATGAAGTTGTTCAAAAACGCTTTATTTCGCCAAGACAATGCGTTTCTCACTGTTACATGCATTTGAATGGGAAACTCGCCTGAAACAAAGTATAGGTTTTCATTATGTGAATAATTTTAAAATCTTAGCTCAAACGGCTGCAAAACCTGTTTGCCCAGCACGGGGATATTGAGTTCTATAAGATAAAGCCATATGTTTGTCTGTGTCTTCTATCAAAAGTTACAGCGATTTATATGAAGTTGTTCAAAAAAAACTTTATTTCGCCAAGACAATGCGTTTCTCACTGTTACATGCATTTGAATGGGAAACTTGCCTGAGACAAAGTATAGGTTTTCATTATGTGAATAATTTTAAAATCTTAGCTCAAACGGCTGCAAAACCTGTTTGCCCAGCACGGGGATATTGAGTTCTATAAGATAAAGCCATATGTTTGTCTGAGTCTTCTATCAAAAGTTACAGCGATTTATATGAAGTTGTTCAAAAACGCTTTATTTCGCCAAGACAATGCGTTTCTCACTGTTACATGCATTTGAATGGGAAACTCGCCTGAGACAAAGTATAGGTTTTCATTATGTGAATAATTTTAAAATCTTAGCTCAGACGGCTGCAAAACCTGTTTGCCCAGCACAGGGATATTGAGTTCTATAAGATAAAGCCATAAACATGTTTGTCTGAGTCTTCTATCAAAAGTTACAGCGATTTATATGAAGTGGTTGAAAAACGCTTTATTTCGCCAAGACAGTGTGTTTCTCACTGTTACATGCATTTGAATGGGAAACTCGCCTGAAACAAAGTATAGATTTTCATTATGTGAATAATTTTAAAATCTTAGCTCAAACGGCTGCAAAACCTGTTTGCCCAGCACGGGGATATTGAGTTCTATAAGATAAAGCCATAAACATGTTTGTCTGAGTCTTCTATCAAAAGTTACAGCGATTTATATGAAGTTGTTCAAAAACGCTTTATTTCGCCAAGACAATGCGTTTCTCACTGTTACATGCATTTGAATGGGAAACTCGCCTGAAACAACGTATAGGTTTTCATTATGTGAATAATTTTAAAATCTTAGCTCAAACGGCTGCAAAACCTGTTTGCCCAGCACGGGGATATTGAGTTCTATAAGATAAAGCCATAAACATGTTTGTCTGAGTCTTCTATCAAAAGTTACAGCGATTTATATGAAGTTGTTCAAAAAAAACTTTATTTCGCCAAGACAATGCGTTTCTCACTGTTACATGCATTTGAATGGGAAACTCGCCTGAAACAAAGTATAGGTTTTCATTATGTGAATAATTTTAAAATCTTAGCTCAAACGGCTGCAAAACCTGTATGCCCAGCACGGGGATATTGAGTTCTATAAGATAAAGCCATAAACATGTTTGTCTGAGTCTTCTATCAAAAGTTACAGCGATTTATATGAAGTTGTTCAAAAAAACTTTATTTCGCCAAGACAATGCGTTTCTCACTGTTACATGCATTTGAATGGGAAACTCGCCTGAAACAAAGTATAGGTTTTCATTATGTGAATAATTTTAAAATCTTAGCTCAAACGGCTGCAAAACCTGTTTGCCCAGCACGGGGATATTGAGTTCTATAAGATAAAGCCATATGTTTGTCTGAGTCTTCTATCAAAAGTTACAGCGATTTATATGAAGTTGTTCAAAAACGCTTTATTTCGCCAAGACAATGCGTTTCTCACTGTTACATGCATTTGAATGGGAAACTTGCCTGAGACAAAGTATAGGTTTTCATTATGTGAATAATTTTAAAATCTTAGCTCAAACGGCTGCAAAACCTGTTTGCCCAGCACGGGGATATTGAGTTCTATAAGATAAAGCCATAAACATGTTTGTCTGAGTCTTCTATCAAAAGTTACAGCGATTTATATGAAGTTGTTCAAAAACGCTTTATTTCGCCAAGACAATGCGTTTCTCACTGTTACATGCATTTGAATGGGAAACTCGCCTGAAACAAAGTATAGGTTTTCATTATGTGAATAATTTTAAAATCTTAGCTCAAACGGCTGCAAAACCTGTTTGCCCAGCACGGGGATATTGAGTTCTATAAGATAAAGCCATAAACATGTTTGTCTGAGTCTTCTATCAAAAGTTACAGCGATTTATATGAAGTTGTTCAAAAACGCTTTATTTCGCCAAGACAATGCGTTTCTCACTGTTACATGCATTTGAATGGGAAACTCGCCTGAAACAAAGTATAGGTTTTCATTATGTGAATAATTTTAAAATCTTAGCTCAAACGGCTGCAAAACCTGTTTGCCCAGCACGGGGATATTGAGTTCTATAAGATAAAGCCATATGTTTGTCTGAGTCTTCTATCAAAAGTTACAGCGATTTATATGAAGTTGTTCAAAAAAAACTTTATTTCGCCAAGACAATGCGTTTCTCACTGTTACATGCATTTGAATGGGAAACTCGCCTGAGACAAAGTATAGGTTTTCATTATGTGAATAATTTTAAAATCTTAGCTCAAACGGCTGCAAAACCTGTTTGCCCAGCACGGGGATATTGAGTTCTATAAGATAAAGCCATAAACATGTTTGTCTGAGTCTTCTATCAAAAGTTACAGCGATTTATATGAAGTTGTTCAAAAACGCTTTATTTCGCCAAGACAATGCGTTTCTCACTGTTACATGCATTTGAATGGGAAACTCGCCTGAAACAAAGTATAGGTTTTCATTATGTGAATAATTTTAAAATCTTAGCTCAAACGGCTGCAAAACCTGTTTGCCCAGCACGGGGATATTGAGTTCTATAAGATAAAGCCATAAACATGTTTGTCTGAGTCTTCTATCAAAAGTTACAGCGATTTATATGAAGTGGTTGAAAAACGCTTTATTTCGCCAAGACAATGCGTTTCTCACTGTTACATGCATTTGAATGGGAAACTCGCCTGAAACAACGTATAGGTTTTCATTATGTGAATAATTTTAAAATCTTAGCTCAAACGGCTGCAAAACCTGTTTGCCCAGCACGGGGATATTGAGTTCTATAAGATAAAGCCATAAACATGTTTGTCTGAGTCTTCTATCAAAAGTTACAGCGATTTATATGAAGTGGTTGAAAAACGCTTTATTTCGCCAAGACAGTGTGTTTCTCACTGTTACATGCATTTGAATGGGAAACTCGCCTGAAACAAAGTATAGGTTTTCATTATGTGTATAACTTGAAAATATTAGCTCCAACAGCTGCAAATCCTGTTTTCCCAGCACGGGGACCTTGAGTTCTATAAGATAAAGCCATAAACATGTTTGTCTGAGTCTTCTATCAAAAGTTACAGCGATTTATATGAAGTTGTTCAAAAACGCTTTATTTCGCCAAGACAATGCGTTTCTCACTGTTACATGCATTTGAATGGGAAACTCGCCTGAAACAAAGTATAGGTTTTCATTATGTGAATAATTTTAAAATCTTAGCTCAAACGGCTGCAAAACCTGTTTGCCCAGCACGGGGATATTGAGTTCTATAAGATAAAGCCATATGTTTGTCTGAGTCTTCTATCAAAAGTTACAGCGATTTATATGAAGTTGTTCAAAAACGCTTTATTTCGCCAAGACAATGCGTTTCTCACTGTTACATGCATTTGAATGGGAAACTCGCCTGAAACAAAGTATAGGTTTTCATTATGTGAATAATTTTAAAATCTTAGCTCAAACGGCTGCAAAACCTGTTTGCCCAGCACGGGGATATTGAGTTCTATAAGATAAAGCCATATGTTTGTCTGAGTCTTCTATCAAAAGTTACAGCGATTTATATGAAGTTGTTCAAAAACGCTTTATTTCGCCAAGACAATGCGTTTCTCACTGTTACATGCATTTGAATGGGAAACTCGCCTGAAACAAAGTATAGGTTTTCATTATGTGAATAATTTTAAAATCTTAGCTCAAACGGCTGCAAAACCTGTTTGCCCAGCACGGGGATATTGAGTTCTATAAGATAAAGCCATATGTTTGTCTGAGTCTTCTATCAAAAGTTACAGCGATTTATATGAAGTTGTTCAAAAAAAACTTTATTTCGCCAAGACAATGCGTTTCTCACTGTTACATGCATTTGAATGGGAAACTCGCCTGAAACAAAGTATAGGTTTTCATTATGTGAATAATTTTAAAATCTTAGCTCAAACGGCTGCAAAACCTGTTTGCCCAGCACGGGGATATTGAGTTCTATAAGATAAAGCCATAAACATGTTTGTCTGAGTCTTCTATCAAAAGTTACAGCGATTTATATGAAGTTGTTCAAAAACGCTTTATTTCGCCAAGACAATGCGTTTCTCACTGTTACATGCATTTGAATGGGAAACTCGCCTGAAACAAAGTATAGGTTTTCATTATGTGAATAATTTTAAAATCTTAGCTCAAACGGCTGCAAAACCTGATTGCCCAGCACGGGGATATTGAGTTCTATAAGATAAAGCCATAAACATGTTTGTCTGAGTCTTCTATCAAAAGTTACAGCGATTTATATGAAGTTGTTCAAAAAAAACTTTATTTCGCCAAGACAATGCGTTTCTCACTGTTACATGCATTTGAATGGGAAACTCGCCTGAGACAAAGTATAGGTTTTCATTATGTGAATAATTTTAAAATCTTAGCTCAAACGGCTGCAAAACCTGTTTGCCCAGCACGGGGATATTGAGTTCTATAAGATAAAGCCATATGTTTGTCTGAGTCTTCTATCAAAAGTTACAGCGATTTATATGAAGTTGTTCAAAAAAAACTTTATTTCGCCAAGACAATGCGTTTCTCACTGTTACATGCATTTGAATGGGAAACTCGCCTGAGACAAAGTATAGGTTTTCATTATGTGAATAATTTTAAAATCTTAGCTCAAACGGCTGCAAAACCTGTTTGCCCAGCACGGGGATATTGAGTTCTATAAGATAAAGCCATAAACATGTTTGTCTGAGTCTTCTATCAAAAGTTACAGCGATTTATATGAAGTTGTTCAAAAACGCTTTATTTCGCCAAGACAATGCGTTTCTCACTGTTACATGCATTTGAATGGGAAACTCGCCTGAAACAAAGTATAGGTTTTCATTATGTGAATAATTTTAAAATCTTAGCTCAAACGGCTGCAAAACCTGTTTGCCCAGCACGGGGATATTGAGTTCTATAAGATAAAGCCATATGTTTGTCTGAGTCTTCTATCAAAAGTTACAGCGATTTATATGAAGTTGTTCAAAAAAAACTTTATTTCGCCAAGACAATGCGTTTCTCACTGTTACATGCATTTGAATGGGAAACTCGCCTGAGACAAAGTATAGGTTTTCATTATGTGAATAATTTTAAAATCTTAGCTCAAACGGCTGCAAAACCTGTTTGCCCAGCACGGGGATATTGAGTTCTATAAGATAAAGCCATAAACATGTTTGTCTGAGTCTTCTATCAAAAGTTACAGCGATTTATATGAAGTTGTTCAAAAACGCTTTATTTCGCCAAGACAATGCGTTTCTCACTGTTACATGCATTTGAATGGGAAACTTGCCTGAGACAAAGTATAGGTTTTCATTATGTGAATAATTTTAAAATCTTAGCTCAAACGGCTGCAAAACCTGTTTGCCCAGCACGGGGATATTGAGTTCTATAAGATAAAGCCATAAACATGTTTGTCTGAGTCTTCTATCAAAAGTTACAGCGATTTATATGAAGTTGTTCAAAAACGCTTTATTTCGCCAAGACAATGCGTTTCTCACTGTTACATGCATTTGAATGGGAAACTCGCCTGAAACAAAGTATAGGTTTTCATTATGTGAATAATTTTAAAATCTTAGCTCAAACGGCTGCAAAACCTGTTTGCCCAAGCACGGGGATATTGAGTTCTATAAGATAAAGCCATAAACATGTTTGTCTGAGTCTTCTATCAAAAGTTACAGCGATTTATATGAAGTGGTTGAAAAACGCTTTATTTCGCCAAGACAATGCGTTTCTCACTGTTACATGCATTTGAATGGGAAACTCGCCTGAAACAACGTATAGGTTTTCATTATGTGAATAATTTTAAAATCTTAGCTCAAACGGCTGCAAAACCTGTATGCCCAGCACGGGGATATTGAGTTCTATAAGATAAAGCCATAAACATGTTTGTCTGAGTCTTCTATCAAAAGTTACAGCGATTTATATGAAGTTGTTCAAAAACGCTTTATTTCGCCAAGACAATGCGTTTCTCACTGTTACATGCATTTGAATGGGAAACTCGCCTGAAACAAAGTATAGGTTTTCATTATGTGAATAATTTTAAAATCTTAGCTCAAACGGCTGCAAAACCTGTTTGCCCAGCAGGGGATATTGAGTTCTATAAGATAAAGCCATATGTTTGTCTGAGTCTTCTATCAAAAGTTACAGCGATTTATATGAAGTTGTTCAAAAAAAACTTTATTTCGCCAAGACAATGCGTTTCTCACTGTTACATGCATTTGAATGGGAAACTCGCCTGAGACAAAGTATAGGTTTTCATTATGTGAATAATTTTAAAATCTTAGCTCAAACGGCTGCAAAACCTGTTTGCCCAGCACAGGGATATTGAGTTCTATAAGATAAAGCCATAAACATGTTTGTCTGAGTCTTCTATCAAAAGTTACAGCGATTTATATGAAGTTGTTCAAAAACGCTTTATTTCGCCAAGACAATGCGTTTCTCACTGTTACATGCATTTGAATGGGAAACTCGCCTGAAACAAAGTATAGGTTTTCATTATGTGAATAATTTTAAAATCTTAGCTCAAACGGCTGCAAAACCTGTTTGCCCAGCACGGGGATATTGAGTTCTATAAGATAAAGCCATATGTTTGTCTGAGTCTTCTATCAAAAGTTACAGCGATTTATATGAAGTTGTTCAAAAAAAACTTTATTTCGCCAAGACAATGCGTTTCTCACTGTTACATGCATTTGAATGGGAAACTTGCCTGAGACAAAGTATAGGTTTTCATTATGTGAATAATTTTAAAATCTTAGCTCAAACGGCTGCAAAACCTGTTTGCCCAGCACGGGGATATTGAGTTCTATAAGATAAAGCCATAAACATGTTTGTCTGAGTCTTCTATCAAAAGTTACAGCGATTTATATGAAGTTGTTCAAAAACGCTTTATTTCGCCAAGACAATGCGTTTCTCACTGTTACATGCATTTGAATGGGAAACTCGCCTGAAACAAAGTATAGGTTTTCATTATGTGAATAATTTTAAAATCTTAGCTCAAACGGCTGCAAAACCTGTTTGCCCAAGCACGGGGATATTGAGTTCTATAAGATAAAGCCATAAACATGTTTGTCTGAGTCTTCTATCAAAAGTTACAGCGATTTATATGAAGTGGTTGAAAAACGCTTTATTTCGCCAAGACAATGCGTTTCTCACTGTTACATGCATTTGAATGGGAAACTCGCCTGAAACAACGTATAGGTTTTCATTATGTGAATAATTTTAAAATCTTAGCTCAAACGGCTGCAAAACCTGTATGCCCAGCACGGGGATATTGAGTTCTATAAGATAAAGCCATAAACATGTTTGTCTGAGTCTTCTATCAAAAGTTACAGCGATTTATATGAAGTTGTTCAAAAACGCTTTATTTCGCCAAGACAATGCGTTTCTCACTGTTACATGCATTTGAATGGGAAACTCGCCTGAAACAAAGTATAGGTTTTCATTATGTGAATAATTTTAAAATCTTAGCTCAAACGGCTGCAAAACCTGTTTGCCCAGCACGGGGATATTGAGTTCTATAAGATAAAGCCATATGTTTGTCTGAGTCTTCTATCAAAAGTTACAGCGATTTATATGAAGTTGTTCAAAAAAAACTTTATTTCGCCAAGACAATGCGTTTCTCACTGTTACATGCATTTGAATGGGAAACTTGCCTGAGACAAAGTATAGGTTTTCATTATGTGAATAATTTTAAAATCTTAGCTCAAACGGCTGCAAAACCTGTTTGCCCAGCACGGGGATATTGAGTTCTATAAGATAAAGCCATAAACATGTTTGTCTGAGTCTTCTATCAAAAGTTACAGCGATTTATATGAAGTTGTTCAAAAACGCTTTATTTCGCCAAGACAATGCGTTTCTCACTGTTACATGCATTTGAATGGGAAACTCGCCTGAAACAAAGTATAGGTTTTCATTATGTGAATAATTTTAAAATCTTAGCTCAAACGGCTGCAAAACCTGTTTGCCCAGCACGGGGATATTGAGTTCTATAAGATAAAGCCATAAACATGTTTGTCTGAGTCTTCTATCAAAAGTTACAGCGATTTATATGAAGTGGTTGAAAAACGCTTTATTTCGCCAAGACAATGCGTTTCTCACTGTTACATGCATTTGAATGGGAAACTCGCCTGAAACAACGTATAGGTTTTCATTATGTGAATAATTTTAAAATCTTAGCTCAAACGGCTGCAAAACCTGTTTGCCCAGCACGGGGATATTGAGTTCTATAAGATAAAGCCATAAACATGTTTGTCTGAGTCTTCTATCAAAAGTTACAGCGATTTATATGAAGTGGTTGAAAAACGCTTTATTTCGCCAAGACAATGCGTTTCTCACTGTTACATGCATTTGAATGGGAAACTCGCCTGAAACAACGTATAGGTTTTCATTATGTGAATAATTTTAAAATCTTAGCTCAAACGGCTGCAAAACCTGTATGCCCAGCACGGGGATATTGAGTTCTATAAGATAAAGCCATAAACATGTTTGTCTGAGTCTTCTATCAAAAGTTACAGCGATTTATATGAAGTTGTTCAAAAACGCTTTATTTCGCCAAGACAATGCGTTTCTCACTGTTACATGCATTTGAATGGGAAACTCGCCTGAAACAAAGTATAGGTTTTCATTATGTGAATAATTTTAAAATCTTAGCTCAAACGGCTGCAAAACCTGTTTGCCCAGCACGGGGATATTGAGTTCTATAAGATAAAGCCATATGTTTGTCTGAGTCTTCTATCAAAAGTTACAGCGATTTATATGAAGTTGTTCAAAAAAAACTTTATTTCGCCAAGACAATGCGTTTCTCACTGTTACATGCATTTGAATGGGAAACTTGCCTGAGACAAAGTATAGGTTTTCATTATGTGAATAATTTTAAAATCTTAGCTCAAACGGCTGCAAAACCTGTTTGCCCAGCACGGGGATATTGAGTTCTATAAGATAAAGCCATAAACATGTTTGTCTGAGTCTTCTATCAAAAGTTACAGCGATTTATATGAAGTTGTTCAAAAACGCTTTATTTCGCCAAGACAATGCGTTTCTCACTGTTACATGCATTTGAATGGGAAACTCGCCTGAAACAAAGTATAGGTTTTCATTATGTGAATAATTTTAAAATCTTAGCTCAAACGGCTGCAAAACCTGTTTGCCCAGCACGGGGATATTGAGTTCTATAAGATAAAGCCATAAACATGTTTGTCTGAGTCTTCTATCAAAAGTTACAGCGATTTATATGAAGTGGTTGAAAAACGCTTTATTTCGCCAAGACAATGCGTTTCTCACTGTTACATGCATTTGAATGGGAAACTCGCCTGAAACAACGTATAGGTTTTCATTATGTGAATAATTTTAAAATCTTAGCTCAAACGGCTGCAAAACCTGTTTGCCCAGCACGGGGATATTGAGTTCTATAAGATAAAGCCATAAACATGTTTGTCTGAGTCTTCTATCAAAAGTTACAGCGATTTATATGAAGTTGTTCAAAAACGCTTTATTTCGCCAAGACAATGCGTTTCTCACTGTTACATGCATTTGAATGGGAAACTCGCCTGAAACAAAGTATAGGTTTTCATTATGTGAATAATTTTAAAATCTTAGCTCAAACGGCTGCAAAACCTGTTTGCCCAGCACGGGGATATTGAGTTCTATAAGATAAAGCCATAAACATGTTTGTCTGAGTCTTCTATCAAAAGTTACAGCGATTTATATGAAGTGGTTCAAAAACGCTTTATTTCGCCAAGACAATGCGTTTCTCACTGTTACATGCATTTGAATGGGAAACTCGCCTGAAACAAAGTATAGGTTTTCATTATGTGAATAATTTTAAAATCTTAGCTCAAACGGCTGCAAAACCTGTTTGCCCAGCACGGGGATATTGAGTTCTATAAGATAAAGCCATAAACATGTTTGTCTGAGTCTTCTATCAAAAGTTACAGCGATTTATATGAAGTGGTTGAAAAACGCTTTATTTCGCCAAGACAATGCGTTTCTCACTGTTACATGCATTTGAATGGGAAACTCGCCTGAAACAACGTATAGGTTTTCATTATGTGAATAATTTTAAAATCTTAGCTCAAACGGCTGCAAAACCTGTTTGCCCAGCACGGGGATATTGAGTTCTATAAGATAAAGCCATATGTTTGTCTGAGTCTTCTATCAAAAGTTACAGCGATTTATATGAAGTTGTTCAAAAAAAACTTTATTTCGCCAAGACAATGCGTTTCTCACTGTTACATGCATTTGAATGGGAAACTCGCCTGAGACAAAGTATAGGTTTTCATTATGTGAATAATTTTAAAATCTTAGCTCAAACGGCTGCAAAACCTGTTTGCCCAGCACGGGGATATTGAGTTCTATAAGATAAAGCCATAAACATGTTTGTCTGAGTCTTCTATCAAAAGTTACAGCGATTTATATGAAGTTGTTCAAAAAAAACTTTATTTCGCCAAGACAATGCGTTTCTCACTGTTACATGCATTTGAATGGGAAACTCGCCTGAGACAAAGTATAGGTTTTCATTATGTGAATAATTTTAAAATCTTAGCTCAAACGGCTGCAAAACCTGTTTGCCCAGCACGGGGATATTGAGTTCTATAAGATAAAGCCATAAACATGTTTGTCTGAGTCTTCTATCAAAAGTTACAGCGATTTATATGAAGTTGTTCAAAAACGCTTTATTTCGCCAAGACAATGCGTTTCTCACTGTTACATGCATTTGAATGGGAAACTCGCCTGAAACAAAGTATAGGTTTTCATTATGTGAATAATTTTAAAATCTTAGCTCAAACGGCTGCAAAACCTGTTTGCCCAGCACGGGGATATTGAGTTCTATAAGATAAAGCCATATGTTTGTCTGAGTCTTCTATCAAAAGTTACAGCGATTTATATGAAGTTGTTCAAAAAAAACTTTATTTCGCCAAGACAATGCGTTTCTCACTGTTACATGCATTTGAATGGGAAACTTGCCTGAGACAAAGTATAGGTTTTCATTATGTGAATAATTTTAAAATCTTAGCTCAAACGGCTGCAAAACCTGTTTGCCCAGCACGGGGATATTGAGTTCTATAAGATAAAGCCATAAACATGTTTGTCTGAGTCTTCTATCAAAAGTTACAGCGATTTATATGAAGTTGTTCAAAAACGCTTTATTTCGCCAAGACAATGCGTTTCTCACTGTTACATGCATTTGAATGGGAAACTCGCCTGAAACAAAGTATAGGTTTTCATTATGTGAATAATTTTAAAATCTTAGCTCAAACGGCTGCAAAACCTGTTTGCCCAGCACGGGGATATTGAGTTCTATAAGATAAAGCCATATGTTTGTCTGAGTCTTCTATCAAAAGTTACAGCGATTTATATGAAGTTGTTCAAAAAAAACTTTATTTCGCCAAGACAATGCGTTTCTCACTGTTACATGCATTTGAATGGGAAACTTGCCTGAGACAAAGTATAGGTTTTCATTATGTGAATAATTTTAAAATCTTAGCTCAAACGGCTGCAAAACCTGTTTGCCCAGCACGGGGATATTGAGTTCTATAAGATAAAGCCATAAACATGTTTGTCTGAGTCTTCTATCAAAAGTTACAGCGATTTATATGAAGTTGTTCAAAAACGCTTTATTTCGCCAAGACAATGCGTTTCTCACTGTTACATGCATTTGAATGGGAAACTCGCCTGAAACAAAGTATAGGTTTTCATTATGTGAATAATTTTAAAATCTTAGCTCAAACGGCTGCAAAACCTGTTTGCCCAAGCACGGGGATATTGAGTTCTATAAGATAAAGCCATAAACATGTTTGTCTGAGTCTTCTATCAAAAGTTACAGCGATTTATATGAAGTGGTTGAAAAACGCTTTATTTCGCCAAGACAATGCGTTTCTCACTGTTACATGCATTTGAATGGGAAACTCGCCTGAAACAACGTATAGGTTTTCATTATGTGAATAATTTTAAAATCTTAGCTCAAACGGCTGCAAAACCTGTATGCCCAGCACGGGGATATTGAGTTCTATAAGATAAAGCCATAAACATGTTTGTCTGAGTCTTCTATCAAAAGTTACAGCGATTTATATGAAGTTGTTCAAAAACGCTTTATTTCGCCAAGACAATGCGTTTCTCACTGTTACATGCATTTGAATGGGAAACTCGCCTGAAACAAAGTATAGGTTTTCATTATGTGAATAATTTTAAAATCTTAGCTCAAACGGCTGCAAAACCTGTTTGCCCAGCACGGGGATATTGAGTTCTATAAGATAAAGCCATATGTTTGTCTGAGTCTTCTATCAAAAGTTACAGCGATTTATATGAAGTTGTTCAAAAAAAACTTTATTTCGCCAAGACAATGCGTTTCTCACTGTTACATGCATTTGAATGGGAAACTCGCCTGAGACAAAGTATAGGTTTTCATTATGTGAATAATTTTAAAATCTTAGCTCAAACGGCTGCAAAACCTGTTTGCCCAGCACGGGGATATTGAGTTCTATAAGATAAAGCCATAAACATGTTTGTCTGAGTCTTCTATCAAAAGTTACAGCGATTTATATGAAGTTGTTCAAAAACGCTTTATTTCGCCAAGACAATGCGTTTCTCACTGTTACATGCATTTGAATGGGAAACTCGCCTGAAACAAAGTATAGGTTTTCATTATGTGAATAATTTTAAAATCTTAGCTCAAACGGCTGCAAAACCTGTTTGCCCAGCACGGGGATATTGAGTTCTATAAGATAAAGCCATATGTTTGTCTGAGTCTTCTATCAAAAGTTACAGCGATTTATATGAAGTTGTTCAAAAAAAACTTTATTTCGCCAAGACAATGCGTTTCTCACTGTTACATGCATTTGAATGGGAAACTCGCCTGAGACAAAGTATAGGTTTTCATTATGTGAATAATTTTAAAATCTTAGCTCAAACGGCTGCAAAACCTGTTTGCCCAGCACGGGGATATTGAGTTCTATAAGATAAAGCCATAAACATGTTTGTCTGAGTCTTCTATCAAAAGTTACAGCGATTTATATGAAGTTGTTCAAAAAAAACTTTATTTCGCCAAGACAATGCGTTTCTCACTGTTACATGCATTTGAATGGGAAACTCGCCTGAGACAAAGTATAGGTTTTCATTATGTGAATAATTTTAAAATCTTAGCTCAAACGGCTGCAAAACCTGTTTGCCCAGCACGGGGATATTGAGTTCTATAAGATAAAGCCATAAACATGTTTGTCTGAGTCTTCTATCAAAAGTTACAGCGATTTATATGAAGTTGTTCAAAAACGCTTTATTTCGCCAAGACAATGCGTTTCTCACTGTTACATGCATTTGAATGGGAAACTCGCCTGAAACAAAGTATAGGTTTTCATTATGTGAATAATTTTAAAATCTTAGCTCAAACGGCTGCAAAACCTGTTTGCCCAGCACGGGGATATTGAGTTCTATAAGATAAAGCCATATGTTTGTCTGAGTCTTCTATCAAAAGTTACAGCGATTTATATGAAGTTGTTCAAAAAAAACTTTATTTCGCCAAGACAATGCGTTTCTCACTGTTACATGCATTTGAATGGGAAACTTGCCTGAGACAAAGTATAGGTTTTCATTATGTGAATAATTTTAAAATCTTAGCTCAAACGGCTGCAAAACCTGTTTGCCCAGCACGGGGATATTGAGTTCTATAAGATAAAGCCATAAACATGTTTGTCTGAGTCTTCTATCAAAAGTTACAGCGATTTATATGAAGTTGTTCAAAAACGCTTTATTTCGCCAAGACAATGCGTTTCTCACTGTTACATGCATTTGAATGGGAAACTCGCCTGAAACAAAGTATAGGTTTTCATTATGTGAATAATTTTAAAATCTTAGCTCAAACGGCTGCAAAACCTGTTTGCCCAGCACGGGGATATTGAGTTCTATAAGATAAAGCCATAAACATGTTTGTCTGAGTCTTCTATCAAAAGTTACAGCGATTTATATGAAGTGGTTGAAAAACGCTTTATTTCGCCAAGACAATGCGTTTCTCACTGTTACATGCATTTGAATGGGAAACTCGCCTGAAACAACGTATAGGTTTTCATTATGTGAATAATTTTAAAATCTTAGCTCAAACGGCTGCAAAACCTGTTTGCCCAGCACGGGGATATTGAGTTCTATAAGATAAAGCCATAAACATGTTTGTCTGAGTCTTCTATCAAAAGTTACAGCGATTTATATGAAGTTGTTCAAAAACGCTTTATTTCGCCAAGACAATGCGTTTCTCACTGTTACATGCATTTGAATGGGAAACTCGCCTGAAACAAAGTATAGGTTTTCATTATGTGAATAATTTTAAAATCTTAGCTCAAACGGCTGCAAAACCTGTTTGCCCAGCACGGGGATATTGAGTTCTATAAGATAAAGCCATAAACATGTTTGTCTGAGTCTTCTATCAAAAGTTACAGCGATTTATATGAAGTGGTTGAAAAACGCTTTATTTCGCCAAGACAATGCGTTTCTCACTGTTACATGCATTTGAATGGGAAACTCGCCTGAAACAACGTATAGGTTTTCATTATGTGAATAATTTTAAAATCTTAGCTCAAACGGCTGCAAAACCTGTATGCCCAGCACGGGGATATTGAGTTCTATAAGATAAAGCCATAAACATGTTTGTCTGAGTCTTCTATCAAAAGTTACAGCGATTTATATGAAGTTGTTCAAAAACGCTTTATTTCGCCAAGACAATGCGTTTCTCACTGTTACATGCATTTGAATGGGAAACTCGCCTGAAACAAAGTATAGGTTTTCATTATGTGAATAATTTTAAAATCTTAGCTCAAACGGCTGCAAAACCTGTTTGCCCAGCACGGGGATATTGAGTTCTATAAGATAAAGCCATAAACATGTTTGTCTGAGTCTTCTATCAAAAGTTACAGCGATTTATATGAAGTGGTTGAAAAACGCTTTATTTCGCCAAGACAGTGTGTTTCTCACTGTTACATGCATTTGAATGGGAAACTCGCCTGAAACAAAGTATAGGTTTTCATTATGTGTATAACTTGAAAATATTAGCTCCAACAGCTGCAAATCCTGTTTTCCCAGCACGGGGACCTTGAGTTCTATAAGATAAAGCCATAAACATGTTTGTCTGAGTCTTCTATCAAAAGTTACAGCGATTTATATGAAGTTGTTCAAAAACGCTTTATTTCGCCAAGACAATGCGTTTCTCACTGTTACATGCATTTGAATGGGAAACTCGCCTGAAACAAAGTATAGGTTTTCATTATGTGAATAATTTTAAAATCTTAGCTCAAACGGCTGCAAAACCTGTTTGCCCAGCACGGGGATATTGAGTTCTATAAGATAAAGCCATAAACATGTTTGTCTGAGTCTTCTATCAAAAGTTACAGCGATTTATATGAAGTTGTTCAAAAACGCTTTATTTCGCCAAGACAATGCGTTTCTCACTGTTACATGCATTTGAATGGGAAACTCGCCTGAAACAAAGTATAGGTTTTCATTATGTGAATAATTTTAAAATCTTAGCTCAAACGGCTGCAAAACCTGTTTGCCCAGCACGGGGATATTGAGTTCTATAAGATAAAGCCATAAACATGTTTGTCTGAGTCTTCTATCAAAAGTTACAGCGATTTATATGAAGTTGTTCAAAAACGCTTTATTTCGCCAAGACAATGCGTTTCTCACTGTTACATGCATTTGAATGGGAAACTTGCCTGAGACAAAGTATAGGTTTTCATTATGTGAATAATTTTAAAATCTTAGTTCAAACGGCTGCAAAACCTGTTTGCCCAGCACGGGGATATTGAGTTCTATAAGATAAAGCCATAAACATGTTTGTCTGAGTCTTCTATCAAAAGTTACAGCGATTTATATGAAGTTGTTCAAAAACGCTTTATTTCGCCAAGACAATGCGTTTCTCACTGTTACATGCATTTGAATGGGAAACTCGCCTGAAACAAAGTATAGGTTTTCATTATGTGAATAATTTTAAAATCTTAGCTCAAACGGCTGCAAAACCTGTTTGCCCAGCACGGGGATATTGAGTTCTATAAGATAAAGCCATAAACATGTTTGTCTGAGTCTTCTATCAAAAGTTACAGCGATTTATATGAAGTGGTTGAAAAACGCTTTATTTCGCCAAGACAATGCGTTTCTCACTGTTACATGCATTTGAATGGGAAACTCGCCTGAAACAACGTATAGGTTTTCATTATGTGAATAATTTTAAAATCTTAGCTCAAACGGCTGCAAAACCTGTTTGCCCAGCACGGGGATATTGAGTTCTATAAGATAAAGCCATATGTTTGTCTGAGTCTTCTATCAAAAGTTACAGCGATTTATATGAAGTTGTTCAAAAAAAACTTTATTTCGCCAAGACAATGCGTTTCTCACTGTTACATGCATTTGAATGGGAAACTCGCCTGAGACAAAGTATAGGTTTTCATTATGTGAATAATTTTAAAATCTTAGCTCAAACGGCTGCAAAACCTGTTTGCCCAGCACGGGGATATTGAGTTCTATAAGATAAAGCCATAAACATGTTTGTCTGAGTCTTCTATCAAAAGTTACAGCGATTTATATGAAGTTGTTCAAAAACGCTTTATTTCGCCAAGACAATGCGTTTCTCACTGTTACATGCATTTGAATGGGAAACTCGCCTGAAACAAAGTATAGGTTTTCATTATGTGAATAATTTTAAAATCTTAGCTCAAACGGCTGCAAAACCTGTTTGCCCAGCACGGGGATATTGAGTTCTATAAGATAAAGCCATAAACATGTTTGTCTGAGTCTTCTATCAAAAGTTACAGCGATTTATATGAAGTTGTTCAAAAAAAACTTTATTTCGCCAAGACAATGCGTTTCTCACTGTTACATGCATTTGAATGGGAAACTCGCCTGAGACAAAGTATAGGTTTTCATTATGTGAATAATTTTAAAATCTTAGCTCAAACGGCTGCAAAACCTGTTTGCCCAGCACGGGGATATTGAGTTCTATAAGATAAAGCCATAAACATGTTTGTCTGAGTCTTCTATCAAAAGTTACAGCGATTTATATGAAGTTGTTCAAAAACGCTTTATTTCGCCAAGACAATGCGTTTCTCACTGTTACATGCATTTGAATGGGAAACTTGCCTGAGACAAAGTATAGGTTTTCATTATGTGAATAATTTTAAAATCTTAGCTCAAACGGCTGCAAAACCTGTTTGCCCAGCACGGGGATATTGAGTTCTATAAGATAAAGCCATATGTTTGTCTGAGTCTTCTATCAAAAGTTACAGCGATTTATATGAAGTTGTTCAAAAACGCTTTATTTCGCCAAGACAATGCGTTTCTCACTGTTACATGCATTTGAATGGGAAACTCGCCTGAAACAAAGTATAGGTTTTCATTATGTGAATAATTTTAAAATCTTAGCTCAAACGGCTGCAAAACCTGTTTGCCCAGCACGGGGATATTGAGTTCTATAAGATAAAGCCATAAACATGTTTGTCTGAGTCTTCTATCAAAAGTTACAGCGATTTATATGAAGTTGTTCAAAAACGCTTTATTTCGCCAAGACAATGCGTTTCTCACTGTTACATGCATTTGAATGGGAAACTCGCCTGAAACAAAGTATAGGTTTTCATTATGTGAATAATTTTAAAATCTTAGCTCAAACGGCTGCAAAACCTGTTTGCCCAGCACGGGGATATTGAGTTCTATAAGATAAAGCCATAAACATGTTTGTCTGAGTCTTCTATCAAAAGTTACAGCGATTTATATGAAGTGGTTGAAAAACGCTTTATTTCGCCAAGACAGTGTGTTTCTCACTGTTACATGCATTTGAATGGGAAACTCGCCTGAAACAAAGTATAGGTTTTCATTATGTGTATAACTTGAAAATATTAGCTCCAACAGCTGCAAATCCTGTTTTCCCAGCACGGGGACCTTGAGTTCTATAAGATAAAGCCATAAACATGTTTGTCTGAGTCTTCTATCAAAAGTTACAGCGATTTATATGAAGTTGTTCAAAAACGCTTTATTTCGCCAAGACAATGCGTTTCTCACTGTTACATGCATTTGAATGGGAAACTCGCCTGAAACAAAGTATAGGTTTTCATTATGTGAATAATTTTAAAATCTTAGCTCAAACGGCTGCAAAACCTGTTTGCCCAGCACGGGGATATTGAGTTCTATAAGATAAAGCCATAAACATGTTTGTCTGAGTCTTCTATCAAAAGTTACAGCGATTTATATGAAGTGGTTGAAAAACGCTTTATTTCGCCAAGACAATGCGTTTCTCACTGTTACATGCATTTGAATGGGAAACTTGCCTGAGACAAAGTATAGGTTTTCATTATGTGAATAATTTTAAAATCTTAGCTCAAACGGCTGCAAAACCTGTTTGCCCAGCACGGGGATATTGAGTTCTATAAGATAAAGCCATATGTTTGTCTGAGTCTTCTATCAAAAGTTACAGCGATTTATATGAAGTTGTTCAAAAACGCTTTATTTCGCCAAGACAATGCGTTTCTCACTGTTACATGCATTTGAATGGGAAACTCGCCTGAAACAAAGTATAGGTTTTCATTATGTGAATAATTTTAAAATCTTAGCTCAAACGGCTGCAAAACCTGTTTGCCCAGCACGGGGATATTGAGTTCTATAAGATAAAGCCATAAACATGTTTGTCTGAGTCTTCTATCAAAAGTTACAGCGATTTATATGAAGTGGTTGAAAAACGCTTTATTTCGCCAAGACAGTGTGTTTCTCACTGTTACATGCATTTGAATGGGAAACTCGCCTGAAACAAAGTATAGGTTTTCATTATGTGTATAACTTGAAAATATTAGCTCCAACAGCTGCAAATCCTGTTTTCCCAGCACGGGGACCTTGAGTTCTATAAGATAAAGCCATAAACATGTTTGTCTGAGTCTTCTATCAAAAGTTACAGCGATTTATATGAAGTTGTTCAAAAACGCTTTATTTCGCCAAGACAATGCGTTTCTCACTGTTACATGCATTTGAATGGGAAACTCGCCTGAAACAAAGTATAGGTTTTCATTATGTGAATAATTTTAAAATCTTAGCTCAAACGGCTGCAAAACCTGTTTGCCCAGCACGGGGATATTGAGTTCTATAAGATAAAGCCATAAACATGTTTGTCTGAGTCTTCTATCAAAAGTTACAGCGATTTATATGAAGTTGTTCAAAAACGCTTTATTTCGCCAAGACAATGCGTTTCTCACTGTTACATGCATTTGAATGGGAAACTCGCCTGAAACAAAGTATAGGTTTTCATTATGTGAATAATTTTAAAATCTTAGCTCAAACGGCTGCAAAACCTGTTTGCCCAGCACGGGGATATTGAGTTCTATAAGATAAAGCCATATGTTTGTCTGAGTCTTCTATCAAAAGTTACAGCGATTTATATGAAGTTGTTCAAAAACGCTTTATTTCGCCAAGACAATGCGTTTCTCACTGTTACATGCATTTGAATGGGAAACTCGCCTGAAACAAAGTATAGGTTTTCATTATGTGAATAATTTTAAAATCTTAGCTCAAACGGCTGCAAAACCTGTTTGCCCAGCACGGGGATATTGAGTTCTATAAGATAAAGCCATAAACATGTTTGTCTGAGTCTTCTATCAAAAGTTACAGCGATTTATATGAAGTTGTTCAAAAACGCTTTATTTCGCCAAGACAGTGTGTTTCTCACTGTTACATGCATTTGAATGGGAAACTCGCCTGAAACAAAGTATAGATTTTCATTATGTGAATAATTTTGAAATCTTAGCTCAAACGGCTGCAAAACCTGTTTGCCCAGCACGGGGATATTGAGTTCTATAAGATAAAGCCATAAACATGTTTGTCTGAGTCTTCTATCAAAAGTTACAGCGATTTATATGAAGTTGTTCAAAAACGCTTTATTTCGCCAAGACAATGCGTTTCTCACTGTTACATGCATTTGAATGGGAAACTCGCCTGAAACAAAGTATAGGTTTTCATTATGTGAATAATTTTAAAATCTTAGCTCAAACGGCTGCAAAACCTGTTTGCCCAGCACGGGGATATTGAGTTCTATAAGATAAAGCCATAAACATGTTTGTCTGAGTCTTCTATCAAAAGTTACAGCGATTTATATGAAGTTGTTCAAAAACGCTTTATTTCGCCAAGACAATGCGTTTCTCACTGTTACATGCATTTGAATGGGAAACTCGCCTGAAACAAAGTATAGGTTTTCATTATGTGAATAATTTTAAAATCTTAGCTCAAACGGCTGCAAAACCTGTTTGCCCAGCACGGGGATATTGAGTTCTATAAGATAAAGCCATAAACATGTTTGTCTGAGTCTTCTATCAAAAGTTACAGCGATTTATATGAAGTGGTTGAAAAACGCTTTATTTCGCCAAGACAGTGTGTTTCTCACTGTTACATGCATTTGAATGGGAAACTCGCCTGAAACAAAGTATAGATTTTCATTATGTGAATAATTTTGAAATCTTAGCTCAAACGGCTGCAAAACCTGTTTGCCCAGCACGGGGATATTGAGTTCTATAAGATAAAGCCATAAACATGTTTGTCTGAGTCTTCTATCAAAAGTTACAGCGATTTATATGAAGTGGTTGAAAAACGCTTTATTTCGCCAAGACAATGCGTTTCTCACTGTTACATGCATTTGAATGGGAAACTCGCCTGAAACAAAGTATAGGTTTTCATTATGTGAATAATTTTAAAATCTTAGCTCAAACGGCTGCAAAACCTGTTTGCCCAGCACGGGGATATTGAGTTCTATAAGATAAAGCCATAAACATGTTTGTCTGAGTCTTCTATCAAAAGTTACAGCGATTTATATGAAGTTGTTCAAAAACGCTTTATTTCGCCAAGACAATGCGTTTCTCACTGTTACATGCATTTGAATGGGAAACTCGCCTGAAACAAAGTATAGGTTTTCATTATGTGAATAATTTTAAAATCTTAGCTCAAACGGCTGCAAAACCTGTATGCCCAGCACGGGGATATTGAGTTCTATAAGATAAAGCCATAAACATGTTTGTCTGAGTCTTCTATCAAAAGTTACAGCGATTTATATGAAGTGGTTGAAAAACGCTTTATTTCGCCAAGACAGTGTGTTTCTCACTGTTACATGCATTTGAATGGGAAACTCGCCTGAAACAAAGTATAGATTTTCATTATGTGAATAATTTTAAAATCTTAGCTCAAACGGCTGCAAAACCTGTTTGCCCAGCACGGGGATATTGAGTTCTATAAGATAAAGCCATATGTTTGTCTGAGTCTTCTATCAAAAGTTACAGCGATTTATATGAAGTTGTTCAAAAACGCTTTATTTCGCCAAGACAATGCGTTTCTCACTGTTACATGCATTTGAATGGGAAACTCGCCTGAAACAAAGTATAGGTTTTCATTATGTGAATAATTTTAAAATCTTAGCTCAAACGGCTGCAAAACCTGTTTGCCCAGCACGGGGATATTGAGTTCTATAAGATAAAGCCATATGTTTGTCTGAGTCTTCTATCAAAAGTTACAGCGATTTATATGAAGTTGTTCAAAAACGCTTTATTTCGCCAAGACAATGCGTTTCTCACTGTTACATGCATTTGAATGGGAAACTCGCCTGAAACAAAGTATAGGTTTTCATTATGTGAATAATTTTAAAATCTTAGCTCAAACGGCTGCAAAACCTGTTTGCCCAGCACGGGGATATTGAGTTCTATAAGATAAAGCCATAAACATGTTTGTCTGAGTCTTCTATCAAAAGTTACAGCGATTTATATGAAGTGGTTGAAAAACGCTTTATTTCGCCAAGACAGTGTGTTTCTCACTGTTACATGCATTTGAATGGGAAACTCGCCTGAAACAAAGTATAGGTTTTCATTATGTGAATAATTTTAAAATCTTAGCTCAAACGGCTGCAAAACCTGTTTGCCCAGCACGGGGATATTGAGTTCTATAAGATAAAGCCATAAACATGTTTGTCTGAGTCTTCTATCAAAAGTTACAGCGATTTATATGAAGTTGTTCAAAAACGCTTTATTTCGCCAAGACAATGCGTTTCTCACTGTTACATGCATTTGAATGGGAAACTCGCCTGAAACAAAGTATAGGTTTTCATTATGTGAATAATTTTAAAATCTTAGCTCAAACGGCTGCAAAACCTGTTTGCCCAGCACGGGGATATTGAGTTCTATAAGATAAAGCCATAAACATGTTTGTCTGAGTCTTCTATCAAAAGTTACAGCGATTTATATGAAGTGGTTGAAAAACGCTTTATTTCGCCAAGACAGTGTGTTTCTCACTGTTACATGCATTTGAATGGGAAACTCGCCTGAAACAAAGTATAGGTTTTCATTATGTGAATAATTTTAAAATCTTAGCTCAAACGGCTGCAAAACCTGTTTGCCCAGCACGGGGATATTGAGTTCTATAAGATAAAGCCATATGTTTGTCTGAGTCTTCTATCAAAAGTTACAGCGATTTATATGAAGTTGTTCAAAAACGCTTTATTTCGCCAAGACAATGCGTTTCTCACTGTTACATGCATTTGAATGGGAAACTCGCCTGAAACAAAGTATAGGTTTTCATTATGTGAATAATTTTAAAATCTTAGCTCAAACGGCTGCAAAACCTGTTTGCCCAGCACGGGGATATTGAGTTCTATAAGATAAAGCCATAAACATGTTTGTCTGAGTCTTCTATCAAAAGTTACAGCGATTTATATGAAGTTGTTCAAAAACGCTTTATTTCGCCAAGACAATGCGTTTCTCACTGTTACATGCATTTGAATGGGAAACTCGCCTGAAACAAAGTATAGGTTTTCATTATGTGAATAATTTTAAAATCTTAGCTCAAACGGCTGCAAAACCTGTTTGCCCAGCACGGGGATATTGAGTTCTATAAGATAAAGCCATAAACATGTTTGTCTGAGTCTTCTATCAAAAGTTACAGCGATTTATATGAAGTGGTTGAAAAACGCTTTATTTCGCCAAGACAGTGTGTTTCTCACTGTTACATGCATTTGAATGGGAAACTCGCCTGAAACAAAGTATAGGTTTTCATTATGTGTATAACTTGAAAATATTAGCTCCAACAGCTGCAAATCCTGTTTTCCCAGCACGGGGACCTTGAGTTCTATAAGATAAAGCCATAAACATGTTTGTCTGAGTCTTCTATCAAAAGTTACAGCGATTTATATGAAGTTGTTCAAAAACGCTTTATTTCGCCAAGACAATGCGTTTCTCACTGTTACATGCATTTGAATGGGAAACTCGCCTGAAACAAAGTATAGGTTTTCATTATGTGAATAATTTTAAAATCTTAGCTCAAACGGCTGCAAAACCTGTTTGCCCAGCACGGGGATATTGAGTTCTATAAGATAAAGCCATAAACATGTTTGTCTGAGTCTTCTATCAAAAGTTACAGCGATTTATATGAAGTTGTTCAAAAACGCTTTATTTCGCCAAGACAATGCGTTTCTCACTGTTACATGCATTTGAATGGGAAACTCGCCTGAAACAAAGTATAGGTTTTCATTATGTGAATAATTTTAAAATCTTAGCTCAAACGGCTGCAAAACCTGTTTGCCCAGCACGGGGATATTGAGTTCTATAAGATAAAGCCATAAACATGTTTGTCTGAGTCTTCTATCAAAAGTTACAGCGATTTATATGAAGTGGTTGAAAAACGCTTTATTTCGCCAAGACAGTGTGTTTCTCACTGTTACATGCATTTGAATGGGAAACTCGCCTGAAACAAAGTATAGGTTTTCATTATGTGAATAATTTTAAAATCTTAGCTCAAACGGCTGCAAAACCTGTTTGCCCAGCACGGGGATATTGAGTTCTATAAGATAAAGCCATAAACATGTTTGTCTGAGTCTTCTATCAAAAGTTACAGCGATTTATATGAAGTTGTTCAAAAACGCTTTATTTCGCCAAGACAATGCGTTTCTCACTGTTACATGCATTTGAATGGGAAACTTGCCTGAGACAAAGTATAGGTTTTCATTATGTGAATAATTTTAAAATCTTAGTTCAAACGGCTGCAAAACCTGTTTGCCCAGCACGGGGATATTGAGTTCTATAAGATAAAGCCATAAACATGTTTGTCTGAGTCTTCTATCAAAAGTTACAGCGATTTATATGAAGTTGTTCAAAAACGCTTTATTTCGCCAAGACAATGCGTTTCTCACTGTTACATGCATTTGAATGGGAAACTCGCCTGAAACAAAGTATAGGTTTTCATTATGTGAATAATTTTAAAATCTTAGCTCAAACGGCTGCAAAACCTGTTTGCCCAGCACGGGGATATTGAGTTCTATAAGATAAAGCCATAAACATGTTTGTCTGAGTCTTCTATCAAAAGTTACAGCGATTTATATGAAGTGGTTGAAAAACGCTTTATTTCGCCAAGACAATGCGTTTCTCACTGTTACATGCATTTGAATGGGAAACTCGCCTGAAACAACGTATAGGTTTTCATTATGTGAATAATTTTAAAATCTTAGCTCAAACGGCTGCAAAACCTGTTTGCCCAGCACGGGGATATTGAGTTCTATAAGATAAAGCCATATGTTTGTCTGAGTCTTCTATCAAAAGTTACAGCGATTTATATGAAGTTGTTCAAAAAAAACTTTATTTCGCCAAGACAATGCGTTTCTCACTGTTACATGCATTTGAATGGGAAACTCGCCTGAGACAAAGTATAGGTTTTCATTATGTGAATAATTTTAAAATCTTAGCTCAAACGGCTGCAAAACCTGTTTGCCCAGCACGGGGATATTGAGTTCTATAAGATAAAGCCATAAACATGTTTGTCTGAGTCTTCTATCAAAAGTTACAGCGATTTATATGAAGTTGTTCAAAAACGCTTTATTTCGCCAAGACAATGCGTTTCTCACTGTTACATGCATTTGAATGGGAAACTCGCCTGAAACAAAGTATAGGTTTTCATTATGTGAATAATTTTAAAATCTTAGCTCAAACGGCTGCAAAACCTGTTTGCCCAGCACGGGGATATTGAGTTCTATAAGATAAAGCCATAAACATGTTTGTCTGAGTCTTCTATCAAAAGTTACAGCGATTTATATGAAGTTGTTCAAAAAAAACTTTATTTCGCCAAGACAATGCGTTTCTCACTGTTACATGCATTTGAATGGGAAACTCGCCTGAGACAAAGTATAGGTTTTCATTATGTGAATAATTTTAAAATCTTAGCTCAAACGGCTGCAAAACCTGTTTGCCCAGCACGGGGATATTGAGTTCTATAAGATAAAGCCATAAACATGTTTGTCTGAGTCTTCTATCAAAAGTTACAGCGATTTATATGAAGTTGTTCAAAAACGCTTTATTTCGCCAAGACAATGCGTTTCTCACTGTTACATGCATTTGAATGGGAAACTTGCCTGAGACAAAGTATAGGTTTTCATTATGTGAATAATTTTAAAATCTTAGCTCAAACGGCTGCAAAACCTGTTTGCCCAGCACGGGGATATTGAGTTCTATAAGATAAAGCCATAAACATGTTTGTCTGAGTCTTCTATCAAAAGTTACAGCGATTTATATGAAGTTGTTCAAAAACGCTTTATTTCGCCAAGACAATGCGTTTCTCACTGTTACATGCATTTGAATGGGAAACTCGCCTGAAACAAAGTATAGGTTTTCATTATGTGAATAATTTTAAAATCTTAGCTCAAACGGCTGCAAAACCTGTTTGCCCAGCACGGGGATATTGAGTTCTATAAGATAAAGCCATAAACATGTTTGTCTGAGTCTTCTATCAAAAGTTACAGCGATTTATATGAAGTGGTTGAAAAACGCTTTATTTCGCCAAGACAATGCGTTTCTCACTGTTACATGCATTTGAATGGGAAACTCGCCTGAAACAACGTATAGGTTTTCATTATGTGAATAATTTTAAAATCTTAGCTCAAACGGCTGCAAAACCTGTATGCCCAGCACGGGGATATTGAGTTCTATAAGATAAAGCCATAAACATGTTTGTCTGAGTCTTCTATCAAAAGTTACAGCGATTTATATGAAGTTGTTCAAAAACGCTTTATTTCGCCAAGACAATGCGTTTCTCACTGTTACATGCATTTGAATGGGAAACTCGCCTGAAACAAAGTATAGGTTTTCATTATGTGAATAATTTTAAAATCTTAGCTCAAACGGCTGCAAAACCTGTTTGCCCAGCACGGGGATATTGAGTTCTATAAGATAAAGCCATAAACATGTTTGTCTGAGTCTTCTATCAAAAGTTACAGCGATTTATATGAAGTTGTTCAAAAACGCTTTATTTCGCCAAGACAATGCGTTTCTCACTGTTACATGCATTTGAATGGGAAACTCGCCTGAAACAAAGTATAGGTTTTCATTATGTGAATAATTTTAAAATCTTAGCTCAAACGGCTGCAAAACCTGTTTGCCCAGCACGGGGATATTGAGTTCTATAAGATAAAGCCATAAACATGTTTGTCTGAGTCTTCTATCAAAAGTTACAGCGATTTATATGAAGTGGTTGAAAAACGCTTTATTTCGCCAAGACAGTGTGTTTCTCACTGTTACATGCATTTGAATGGGAAACTCGCCTGAAACAAAGTATAGGTTTTCATTATGTGTATAACTTGAAAATATTAGCTCCAACAGCTGCAAATCCTGTTTTCCCAGCACGGGGACCTTGAGTTCTATAAGATAAAGCCATAAACATGTTTGTCTGAGTCTTCTATCAAAAGTTACAGCGATTTATATGAAGTTGTTCAAAAACGCTTTATTTCGCCAAGACAATGCGTTTCTCACTGTTACATGCATTTGAATGGGAAACTCGCCTGAAACAAAGTATAGGTTTTCATTATGTGAATAATTTTAAAATCTTAGCTCAAACGGCTGCAAAACCTGTTTGCCCAGCACGGGGATATTGAGTTCTATAAGATAAAGCCATAAACATGTTTGTCTGAGTCTTCTATCAAAAGTTACAGCGATTTATATGAAGTTGTTCAAAAACGCTTTATTTCGCCAAGACAATGCGTTTCTCACTGTTACATGCATTTGAATGGGAAACTCGCCTGAAACAAAGTATAGATTTTCATTATGTGAATAATTTTAAAATCTTAGCTCAAACGGCTGCAAAACCTGTTTGCCCAGCACGGGGATATTGAGTTCTATAAGATAAAGCCATAAACATGTTTGTCTGAGTCTTCTATCAAAAGTTACAGCGATTTATATGAAGTTGTTCAAAAACGCTTTATTTCGCCAAGACAATGCGTTTCTCACTGTTACATGCATTTGAATGGGAAACTCGCCTGAAACAAAGTATAGGTTTTCATTATGTGAATAATTTTAAAATCTTAGCTCAAACGGCTGCAAAACCTGTTTGCCCAGCACGGGGATATTGAGTTCTATAAGATAAAGCCATATGTTTGTCTGAGTCTTCTATCAAAAGTTACAGCGATTTATATGAAGTTGTTCAAAAACGCTTTATTTCGCCAAGACAATGCGTTTCTCACTGTTACATGCATTTGAATGGGAAACTCGCCTGAAACAAAGTATAGGTTTTCATTATGTGAATAATTTTAAAATCTTAGCTCAAACGGCTGCAAAACCTGTTTGCCCAGCACGGGGATATTGAGTTCTATAAGATAAAGCCATAAACATGTTTGTCTGAGTCTTCTATCAAAAGTTACAGCGATTTATATGAAGTGGTTGAAAAACGCTTTATTTCGCCAAGACAGTGTGTTTCTCACTGTTACATGCATTTGAATGGGAAACTCGCCTGAAACAAAGTATAGATTTTCATTATGTGAATAATTTTAAAATCTTAGCTCAAACGGCTGCAAAACCTGTTTGCCCAGCACGGGGATATTGAGTTCTATAAGATAAAGCCATATGTTTGTCTGAGTCTTCTATCAAAAGTTACAGCGATTTATATGAAGTTGTTCAAAAACGCTTTATTTCGCCAAGACAATGCGTTTCTCACTGTTACATGCATTTGAATGGGAAACTCGCCTGAAACAAAGTATAGGTTTTCATTATGTGAATAATTTTAAAATCTTAGCTCAAACGGCTGCAAAACCTGTTTGCCCAGCACGGGGATATTGAGTTCTATAAGATAAAGCCATAAACATGTTTGTCTGAGTCTTCTATCAAAAGTTACAGCGATTTATATGAAGTGGTTGAAAAACGCTTTATTTCGCCAAGACAATGCGTTTCTCACTGTTACATGCATTTGAATGGGAAACTCGCCTGAAACAACGTATAGGTTTTCATTATGTGAATAATTTTAAAATCTTAGCTCAAACGGCTGCAAAACCTGTTTGCCCAGCACGGGGATATTGAGTTCTATAAGATAAAGCCATAAACATGTTTGTCTGAGTCTTCTATCAAAAGTTACAGCGATTTATATGAAGTTGTTCAAAAACGCTTTATTTCGCCAAGACAATGCGTTTCTCACTGTTACATGCATTTGAATGGGAAACTCGCCTGAAACAAAGTATAGATTTTCATTATGTGAATAATTTTAAAATCTTAGCTCAAACGGCTGCAAAACCTGTTTGCCCAGCACGGGGATATTGAGTTCTATAAGATAAAGCCATAAACATGTTTGTCTGAGTCTTCTATCAAAAGTTACAGCGATTTATATGAAGTTGTTCAAAAACGCTTTATTTCGCCAAGACAATGCGTTTCTCACTGTTACATGCATTTGAATGGGAAACTCGCCTGAAACAAAGTATAGGTTTTCATTATGTGAATAATTTTAAAATCTTAGCTCAAACGGCTGCAAAACCTGTTTGCCCAGCACGGGGATATTGAGTTCTATAAGATAAAGCCATATGTTTGTCTGAGTCTTCTATCAAAAGTTACAGCGATTTATATGAAGTTGTTCAAAAACGCTTTATTTCGCCAAGACAATGCGTTTCTCACTGTTACATGCATTTGAATGGGAAACTCGCCTGAAACAAAGTATAGGTTTTCATTATGTGAATAATTTTAAAATCTTAGCTCAAACGGCTGCAAAACCTGTTTGCCCAGCACGGGGATATTGAGTTCTATAAGATAAAGCCATAAACATGTTTGTCTGAGTCTTCTATCAAAAGTTACAGCGATTTATATGAAGTGGTTGAAAAACGCTTTATTTCGCCAAGACAGTGTGTTTCTCACTGTTACATGCATTTGAATGGGAAACTCGCCTGAAACAAAGTATAGATTTTCATTATGTGAATAATTTTAAAATCTTAGCTCAAACGGCTGCAAAACCTGTTTGCCCAGCACGGGGATATTGAGTTCTATAAGATAAAGCCATATGTTTGTCTGAGTCTTCTATCAAAAGTTACAGCGATTTATATGAAGTTGTTCAAAAACGCTTTATTTCGCCAAGACAATGCGTTTCTCACTGTTACATGCATTTGAATGGGAAACTCGCCTGAAACAAAGTATAGGTTTTCATTATGTGAATAATTTTAAAATCTTAGCTCAAACGGCTGCAAAACCTGTTTGCCCAGCACGGGGATATTGAGTTCTATAAGATAAAGCCATAAACATGTTTGTCTGAGTCTTCTATCAAAAGTTACAGCGATTTATATGAAGTGGTTGAAAAACGCTTTATTTCGCCAAGACAATGCGTTTCTCACTGTTACATGCATTTGAATGGGAAACTCGCCTGAAACAACGTATAGGTTTTCATTATGTGAATAATTTTAAAATCTTAGCTCAAACGGCTGCAAAACCTGTTTGCCCAGCACGGGGATATTGAGTTCTATAAGATAAAGCCATATGTTTGTCTGAGTCTTCTATCAAAAGTTACAGCGATTTATATGAAGTTGTTCAAAAAAAACTTTATTTCGCCAAGACAATGCGTTTCTCACTGTTACATGCATTTGAATGGGAAACTCGCCTGAGACAAAGTATAGGTTTTCATTATGTGAATAATTTTAAAATCTTAGCTCAAACGGCTGCAAAACCTGTTTGCCCAGCACGGGGATATTGAGTTCTATAAGATAAAGCCATAAACATGTTTGTCTGAGTCTTCTATCAAAAGTTACAGCGATTTATATGAAGTTGTTCAAAAACGCTTTATTTCGCCAAGACAATGCGTTTCTCACTGTTACATGCATTTGAATGGGAAACTCGCCTGAAACAAAGTATAGGTTTTCATTATGTGAATAATTTTAAAATCTTAGCTCAAACGGCTGCAAAACCTGTTTGCCCAGCACGGGGATATTGAGTTCTATAAGATAAAGCCATAAACATGTTTGTCTGAGTCTTCTATCAAAAGTTACAGCGATTTATATGAAGTTGTTCAAAAAAAACTTTATTTCGCCAAGACAATGCGTTTCTCACTGTTACATGCATTTGAATGGGAAACTCGCCTGAGACAAAGTATAGGTTTTCATTATGTGAATAATTTTAAAATCTTAGCTCAAACGGCTGCAAAACCTGTTTGCCCAGCACGGGGATATTGAGTTCTATAAGATAAAGCCATAAACATGTTTGTCTGAGTCTTCTATCAAAAGTTACAGCGATTTATATGAAGTTGTTCAAAAACGCTTTATTTCGCCAAGACAATGCGTTTCTCACTGTTACATGCATTTGAATGGGAAACTCGCCTGAAACAAAGTATAGGTTTTCATTATGTGAATAATTTTAAAATCTTAGCTCAAACGGCTGCAAAACCTGTTTGCCCAGCACGGGGATATTGAGTTCTATAAGATAAAGCCATAAACATGTTTGTCTGAGTCTTCTATCAAAAGTTACAGCGATTTATATGAAGTGGTTGAAAAACGCTTTATTTCGCCAAGACAGTGTGTTTCTCACTGTTACATGCATTTGAATGGGAAACTCGCCTGAAACAAAGTATAGGTTTTCATTATGTGTATAACTTGAAAATATTAGCTCCAACAGCTGCAAATCCTGTTTTCCCAGCACGGGGACCTTGAGTTCTATAAGATAAAGCCATAAACATGTTTGTCTGAGTCTTCTATCAAAAGTTACAGCGATTTATATGAAGTTGTTCAAAAACGCTTTATTTCGCCAAGACAATGCGTTTCTCACTGTTACATGCATTTGAATGGGAAACTCGCCTGAAACAAAGTATAGGTTTTCATTATGTGAATAATTTTAAAATCTTAGCTCAAACGGCTGCAAAACCTGTTTGCCCAGCACGGGGATATTGAGTTCTATAAGATAAAGCCATAAACATGTTTGTCTGAGTCTTCTATCAAAAGTTACAGCGATTTATATGAAGTTGTTCAAAAACGCTTTATTTCGCCAAGACAATGCGTTTCTCACTGTTACATGCATTTGAATGGGAAACTCGCCTGAAACAAAGTATAGATTTTCATTATGTGAATAATTTTAAAATCTTAGCTCAAACGGCTGCAAAACCTGTTTGCCCAGCACGGGGATATTGAGTTCTATAAGATAAAGCCATAAACATGTTTGTCTGAGTCTTCTATCAAAAGTTACAGCGATTTATATGAAGTTGTTCAAAAACGCTTTATTTCGCCAAGACAATGCGTTTCTCACTGTTACATGCATTTGAATGGGAAACTCGCCTGAAACAAAGTATAGGTTTTCATTATGTGAATAATTTTAAAATCTTAGCTCAAACGGCTGCAAAACCTGTTTGCCCAGCACGGGGATATTGAGTTCTATAAGATAAAGCCATATGTTTGTCTGAGTCTTCTATCAAAAGTTACAGCGATTTATATGAAGTTGTTCAAAAACGCTTTATTTCGCCAAGACAATGCGTTTCTCACTGTTACATGCATTTGAATGGGAAACTCGCCTGAAACAAAGTATAGGTTTTCATTATGTGAATAATTTTAAAATCTTAGCTCAAACGGCTGCAAAACCTGTTTGCCCAGCACGGGGATATTGAGTTCTATAAGATAAAGCCATAAACATGTTTGTCTGAGTCTTCTATCAAAAGTTACAGCGATTTATATGAAGTGGTTGAAAAACGCTTTATTTCGCCAAGACAGTGTGTTTCTCACTGTTACATGCATTTGAATGGGAAACTCGCCTGAAACAAAGTATAGATTTTCATTATGTGAATAATTTTAAAATCTTAGCTCAAACGGCTGCAAAACCTGTTTGCCCAGCACGGGGATATTGAGTTCTATAAGATAAAGCCATATGTTTGTCTGAGTCTTCTATCAAAAGTTACAGCGATTTATATGAAGTTGTTCAAAAACGCTTTATTTCGCCAAGACAATGCGTTTCTCACTGTTACATGCATTTGAATGGGAAACTCGCCTGAAACAAAGTATAGGTTTTCATTATGTGAATAATTTTAAAATCTTAGCTCAAACGGCTGCAAAACCTGTTTGCCCAGCACGGGGATATTGAGTTCTATAAGATAAAGCCATAAACATGTTTGTCTGAGTCTTCTATCAAAAGTTACAGCGATTTATATGAAGTGGTTGAAAAACGCTTTATTTCGCCAAGACAATGCGTTTCTCACTGTTACATGCATTTGAATGGGAAACTCGCCTGAAACAACGTATAGGTTTTCATTATGTGAATAATTTTAAAATCTTAGCTCAAACGGCTGCAAAACCTGTATGCCCAGCACGGGGATATTGAGTTCTATAAGATAAAGCCATAAACATGTTTGTCTGAGTCTTCTATCAAAAGTTACAGCGATTTATATGAAGTTGTTCAAAAACGCTTTATTTCGCCAAGACAATGCGTTTCTCACTGTTACATGCATTTGAATGGGAAACTCGCCTGAAACAAAGTATAGGTTTTCATTATGTGAATAATTTTAAAATCTTAGCTCAAACGGCTGCAAAACCTGTTTGCCCAGCACGGGGATATTGAGTTCTATAAGATAAAGCCATATGTTTGTCTGAGTCTTCTATCAAAAGTTACAGCGATTTATATGAAGTTGTTCAAAAAAAACTTTATTTCGCCAAGACAATGCGTTTCTCACTGTTACATGCATTTGAATGGGAAACTCGCCTGAGACAAAGTATAGGTTTTCATTATGTGAATAATTTTAAAATCTTAGCTCAAACGGCTGCAAAACCTGTTTGCCCAGCACGGGGATATTGAGTTCTATAAGATAAAGCCATAAACATGTTTGTCTGAGTCTTCTATCAAAAGTTACAGCGATTTATATGAAGTTGTTCAAAAACGCTTTATTTCGCCAAGACAATGCGTTTCTCACTGTTACATGCATTTGAATGGGAAACTCGCCTGAAACAAAGTATAGGTTTTCATTATGTGAATAATTTTAAAATCTTAGCTCAAACGGCTGCAAAACCTGTTTGCCCAGCACGGGGATATTGAGTTCTATAAGATAAAGCCATAAACATGTTTGTCTGAGTCTTCTATCAAAAGTTACAGCGATTTATATGAAGTTGTTCAAAAAAAACTTTATTTCGCCAAGACAATGCGTTTCTCACTGTTACATGCATTTGAATGGGAAACTCGCCTGAGACAAAGTATAGGTTTTCATTATGTGAATAATTTTAAAATCTTAGCTCAAACGGCTGCAAAACCTGTTTGCCCAGCACGGGGATATTGAGTTCTATAAGATAAAGCCATAAACATGTTTGTCTGAGTCTTCTATCAAAAGTTACAGCGATTTATATGAAGTTGTTCAAAAACGCTTTATTTCGCCAAGACAATGCGTTTCTCACTGTTACATGCATTTGAATGGGAAACTCGCCTGAAACAAAGTATAGGTTTTCATTATGTGAATAATTTTAAAATCTTAGCTCAAACGGCTGCAAAACCTGTTTGCCCAGCACGGGGATATTGAGTTCTATAAGATAAAGCCATAAACATGTTTGTCTGAGTCTTCTATCAAAAGTTACAGCGATTTATATGAAGTGGTTGAAAAACGCTTTATTTCGCCAAGACAATGCGTTTCTCACTGTTACATGCATTTGAATGGGAAACTCGCCTGAAACAACGTATAGGTTTTCATTATGTGAATAATTTTAAAATCTTAGCTCAAACGGCTGCAAAACCTGTTTGCCCAGCACGGGGATATTGAGTTCTATAAGATAAAGCCATAAACATGTTTGTCTGAGTCTTCTATCAAAAGTTACAGCGATTTATATGAAGTTGTTCAAAAACGCTTTATTTCGCCAAGACAATGCGTTTCTCACTGTTACATGCATTTGAATGGGAAACTCGCCTGAAACAAAGTATAGGTTTTCATTATGTGAATAATTTTAAAATCTTAGCTCAAACGGCTGCAAAACCTGTTTGCCCAGCACGGGGATATTGAGTTCTATAAGATAAAGCCATAAACATGTTTGTCTGAGTCTTCTATCAAAAGTTACAGCGATTTATATGAAGTGGTTGAAAAACGCTTTATTTCGCCAAGACAATGCGTTTCTCACTGTTACATGCATTTGAATGGGAAACTCGCCTGAAACAAAGTATAGGTTTTCATTATGTGTATAACTTGAAAATATTAGCTCCAACAGCTGCAAATCCTGTTTTCCCAGCACGGGGACCTTGAGTTCTATAAGATAAAGCCATAAACATGTTTGTCTGAGTCTTCTATCAAAAGTTACAGCGATTTATATGAAGTTGTTCAAAAACGCTTTATTTCGCCAAGACAATGCGTTTCTCACTGTTACATGCATTTGAATGGGAAACTCGCCTGAAACAAAGTATAGGTTTTCATTATGTGAATAATTTTAAAATCTTAGCTCAAACGGCTGCAAAACCTGTTTGCCCAGCACGGGGATATTGAGTTCTATAAGATAAAGCCATAAACATGTTTGTCTGAGTCTTCTATCAAAAGTTACAGCGATTTATATGAAGTTGTTCAAAAACGCTTTATTTCGCCAAGACAATGCGTTTCTCACTGTTACATGCATTTGAATGGGAAACTCGCCTGAAACAAAGTATAGATTTTCATTATGTGAATAATTTTAAAATCTTAGCTCAAACGGCTGCAAAACCTGTTTGCCCAGCACGGGGATATTGAGTTCTATAAGATAAAGCCATAAACATGTTTGTCTGAGTCTTCTATCAAAAGTTACAGCGATTTATATGAAGTTGTTCAAAAACGCTTTATTTCGCCAAGACAATGCGTTTCTCACTGTTACATGCATTTGAATGGGAAACTCGCCTGAAACAAAGTATAGGTTTTCATTATGTGAATAATTTTAAAATCTTAGCTCAAACGGCTGCAAAACCTGTTTGCCCAGCACGGGGATATTGAGTTCTATAAGATAAAGCCATATGTTTGTCTGAGTCTTCTATCAAAAGTTACAGCGATTTATATGAAGTTGTTCAAAAACGCTTTATTTCGCCAAGACAATGCGTTTCTCACTGTTACATGCATTTGAATGGGAAACTCGCCTGAAACAAAGTATAGGTTTTCATTATGTGAATAATTTTAAAATCTTAGCTCAAACGGCTGCAAAACCTGTTTGCCCAGCACGGGGATATTGAGTTCTATAAGATAAAGCCATAAACATGTTTGTCTGAGTCTTCTATCAAAAGTTACAGCGATTTATATGAAGTGGTTGAAAAACGCTTTATTTCGCCAAGACAGTGTGTTTCTCACTGTTACATGCATTTGAATGGGAAACTCGCCTGAAACAAAGTATAGGTTTTCATTATGTGAATAATTTTAAAATCTTAGCTCAAACGGCTGCAAAACCTGTTTGCCCAGCACGGGGATATTGAGTTCTATAAGATAAAGCCATATGTTTGTCTGAGTCTTCTATCAAAAGTTACAGCGATTTATATGAAGTTGTTCAAAAACGCTTTATTTCGCCAAGACAATGCGTTTCTCACTGTTACATGCATTTGAATGGGAAACTCGCCTGAAACAAAGTATAGGTTTTCATTATGTGAATAATTTTAAAATCTTAGCTCAAACGGCTGCAAAACCTGTTTGCCCAGCACGGGGATATTGAGTTCTATAAGATAAAGCCATAAACATGTTTGTCTGAGTCTTCTATCAAAAGTTACAGCGATTTATATGAAGTTGTTGAAAAACGCTTTATTTCGCCAAGACAATGCGTTTCTCACTGTTACATGCATTTGAATGGGAAACTCGCCTGAAACAACGTATAGGTTTTCATTATGTGAATAATTTTAAAATCTTAGCTCAAACGGCTGCAAAACCTGTATGCCCAGCACGGGGATATTGAGTTCTATAAGATAAAGCCATAAACATGTTTGTCTGAGTCTTCTATCAAAAGTTACAGCGATTTATATGAAGTTGTTCAAAAACGCTTTATTTCGCCAAGACAATGCGTTTCTCACTGTTACATGCATTTGAATGGGAAACTCGCCTGAAACAAAGTATAGGTTTTCATTATGTGAATAATTTTAAAATCTTAGCTCAAACGGCTGCAAAACCTGTTTGCCCAGCACGGGGATATTGAGTTCTATAAGATAAAGCCATATGTTTGTCTGAGTCTTCTATCAAAAGTTACAGCGATTTATATGAAGTTGTTCAAAAAAAACTTTATTTCGCCAAGACAATGCGTTTCTCACTGTTACATGCATTTGAATGGGAAACTCGCCTGAGACAAAGTATAGGTTTTCATTATGTGAATAATTTTAAAATCTTAGCTCAAACGGCTGCAAAACCTGTTTGCCCAGCACGGGGATATTGAGTTCTATAAGATAAAGCCATAAACATGTTTGTCTGAGTCTTCTATCAAAAGTTACAGCGATTTATATGAAGTTGTTCAAAAACGCTTTATTTCGCCAAGACAATGCGTTTCTCACTGTTACATGCATTTGAATGGGAAACTCGCCTGAAACAAAGTATAGGTTTTCATTATGTGAATAATTTTAAAATCTTAGCTCAAACGGCTGCAAAACCTGTTTGCCCAGCACGGGGATATTGAGTTCTATAAGATAAAGCCATAAACATGTTTGTCTGAGTCTTCTATCAAAAGTTACAGCGATTTATATGAAGTTGTTCAAAAAAAACTTTATTTCGCCAAGACAATGCGTTTCTCACTGTTACATGCATTTGAATGGGAAACTCGCCTGAGACAAAGTATAGGTTTTCATTATGTGAATAATTTTAAAATCTTAGCTCAAACGGCTGCAAAACCTGTTTGCCCAGCACGGGGATATTGAGTTCTATAAGATAAAGCCATAAACATGTTTGTCTGAGTCTTCTATCAAAAGTTACAGCGATTTATATGAAGTTGTTCAAAAACGCTTTATTTCGCCAAGACAATGCGTTTCTCACTGTTACATGCATTTGAATGGGAAACTCGCCTGAAACAAAGTATAGGTTTTCATTATGTGAATAATTTTAAAATCTTAGCTCAAACGGCTGCAAAACCTGTTTGCCCAGCACGGGGATATTGAGTTCTATAAGATAAAGCCATAAACATGTTTGTCTGAGTCTTCTATCAAAAGTTACAGCGATTTATATGAAGTGGTTGAAAAACGCTTTATTTCGCCAAGACAATGCGTTTCTCACTGTTACATGCATTTGAATGGGAAACTCGCCTGAAACAAAGTATAGGTTTTCATTATGTGAATAATTTTAAAATCTTAGCTCAAACGGCTGCAAAACCTGTTTGCCCAGCACGGGGATATTGAGTTCTATAAGATAAAGCCATATGTTTGTCTGAGTCTTCTATCAAAAGTTACAGCGATTTATATGAAGTGGTTGAAAAACGCTTTATTTCGCCAAGACAATGCGTTTCTCACTGTTACATGCATTTGAATGGGAAACTCGCCTGAAACAACGTATAGGTTTTCATTATGTGAATAATTTTAAAATCTTAGCTCAAACGGCTGCAAAACCTGTATGCCCAGCACGGGGATATTGAGTTCTATAAGATAAAGCCATAAACATGTTTGTCTGAGTCTTCTATCAAAAGTTACAGCGATTTATATGAAGTTGTTCAAAAACGCTTTATTTCGCCAAGACAATGCGTTTCTCACTGTTACATGCATTTGAATGGGAAACTCGCCTGAAACAAAGTATAGGTTTTCATTATGTGAATAATTTTAAAATCTTAGCTCAAACGGCTGCAAAACCTGTTTGCCCAGCACGGGGATATTGAGTTCTATAAGATAAAGCCATAAACATGTTTGTCTGAGTCTTCTATCAAAAGTTACAGCGATTTATATGAAGTTGTTCAAAAAAAACTTTATTTCGCCAAGACAATGCGTTTCTCACTGTTACATGCATTTGAATGGGAAACTCGCCTGAGACAAAGTATAGGTTTTCATTATGTGAATAATTTTAAAATCTTAGCTCAAACGGCTGCAAAACCTGTTTGCCCAGCACGGGGATATTGAGTTCTATAAGATAAAGCCATAAACATGTTTGTCTGAGTCTTCTATCAAAAGTTACAGCGATTTATATGAAGTTGTTCAAAAAAAACTTTATTTCGCCAAGACAATGCGTTTCTCACTGTTACATGCATTTGAATGGGAAACTTGCCTGAGACAAAGTATAGGTTTTCATTATGTGAATAATTTTAAAATCTTAGCTCAAACGGCTGCAAAACCTGTTTGCCCAGCACGGGGATATTGAGTTCTATAAGATAAAGCCATAAACATGTTTGTCTGAGTCTTCTATCAAAAGTTACAGCGATTTATATGAAGTTGTTCAAAAACGCTTTATTTCGCCAAGACAATGCGTTTCTCACTGTTACATGCATTTGAATGGGAAACTCGCCTGAAACAAAGTATAGGTTTTCATTATGTGAATAATTTTAAAATCTTAGCTCAAACGGCTGCAAAACCTGTTTGCCCAGCACGGGGATATTGAGTTCTATAAGATAAAGCCATAAACATGTTTGTCTGAGTCTTCTATCAAAAGTTACAGCGATTTATATGAAGTTGTTCAAAAACGCTTTATTTCGCCAAGACAATGCGTTTCTCACTGTTACATGCATTTGAATGGGAAACTCGCCTGAAACAAAGTATAGGTTTTCATTATGTGAATAATTTTAAAATCTTAGCTCAAACGGCTGCAAAACCTGTTTGCCCAGCACGGGGATATTGAGTTCTATAAGATAAAGCCATAAACATGTTTGTCTGAGTCTTCTATCAAAAGTTACAGCGATTTATATGAAGTTGTTCAAAAAAAACTTTATTTCGCCAAGACAATGCGTTTCTCACTGTTACATGCATTTGAATGGGAAACTCGCCTGAGACAAAGTATAGGTTTTCATTATGTGAATAATTTTAAAATCTTAGCTCAAACGGCTGCAAAACCTGTTTGCCCAGCACGGGGATATTGAGTTCTATAAGATAAAGCCATAAACATGTTTGTCTGAGTCTTCTATCAAAAGTTACAGCGATTTATATGAAGTTGTTCAAAAACGCTTTATTTCGCCAAGACAATGCGTTTCTCACTGTTACATGCATTTGAATGGGAAACTCGCCTGAAACAAAGTATAGGTTTTCATTATGTGAATAATTTTAAAATCTTAGCTCAAACGGCTGCAAAACCTGTTTGCCCAGCACGGGGATATTGAGTTCTATAAGATAAAGCCATATGTTTGTCTGAGTCTTCTATCAAAAGTTACAGCGATTTATATGAAGTTGTTCAAAAAAAACTTTATTTCGCCAAGACAATGCGTTTCTCACTGTTACATGCATTTGAATGGGAAACTTGCCTGAGACAAAGTATAGGTTTTCATTATGTGAATAATTTTAAAATCTTAGCTCAAACGGCTGCAAAACCTGTTTGCCCAGCACGGGGATATTGAGTTCTATAAGATAAAGCCATAAACATGTTTGTCTGAGTCTTCTATCAAAAGTTACAGCGATTTATATGAAGTTGTTCAAAAACGCTTTATTTCGCCAAGACAATGCGTTTCTCACTGTTACATGCATTTGAATGGGAAACTCGCCTGAAACAAAGTATAGGTTTTCATTATGTGAATAATTTTAAAATCTTAGCTCAAACGGCTGCAAAACCTGTTTGCCCAGCACGGGGATATTGAGTTCTATAAGATAAAGCCATATGTTTGTCTGAGTCTTCTATCAAAAGTTACAGCGATTTATATGAAGTTGTTCAAAAAAAACTTTATTTCGCCAAGACAATGCGTTTCTCACTGTTACATGCATTTGAATGGGAAACTTGCCTGAGACAAAGTATAGGTTTTCATTATGTGAATAATTTTAAAATCTTAGCTCAAACGGCTGCAAAACCTGTTTGCCCAGCACGGGGATATTGAGTTCTATAAGATAAAGCCATAAACATGTTTGTCTGAGTCTTCTATCAAAAGTTACAGCGATTTATATGAAGTTGTTCAAAAACGCTTTATTTCGCCAAGACAATGCGTTTCTCACTGTTACATGCATTTGAATGGGAAACTCGCCTGAAACAAAGTATAGGTTTTCATTATGTGAATAATTTTAAAATCTTAGCTCAAACGGCTGCAAAACCTGTTTGCCCAGCACGGGGATATTGAGTTCTATAAGATAAAGCCATAAACATGTTTGTCTGAGTCTTCTATCAAAAGTTACAGCGATTTATATGAAGTGGTTGAAAAACGCTTTATTTCGCCAAGACAATGCGTTTCTCACTGTTACATGCATTTGAATGGGAAACTCGCCTGAAACAACGTATAGGTTTTCATTATGTGAATAATTTTAAAATCTTAGCTCAAACGGCTGCAAAACCTGTATGCCCAGCACGGGGATATTGAGTTCTATAAGATAAAGCCATAAACATGTTTGTCTGAGTCTTCTATCAAAAGTTACAGCGATTTATATGAAGTTGTTCAAAAACGCTTTATTTCGCCAAGACAATGCGTTTCTCACTGTTACATGCATTTGAATGGGAAACTCGCCTGAAACAAAGTATAGGTTTTCATTATGTGAATAATTTTAAAATCTTAGCTCAAACGGCTGCAAAACCTGTTTGCCCAGCACGGGGATATTGAGTTCTATAAGATAAAGCCATAAACATGTTTGTCTGAGTCTTCTATCAAAAGTTACAGCGATTTATATGAAGTGGTTGAAAAACGCTTTATTTCGCCAAGACAATGCGTTTCTCACTGTTACATGCATTTGAATGGGAAACTCGCCTGAAACAACGTATAGGTTTTCATTATGTGAATAATTTTAAAATCTTAGCTCAAACGGCTGCAAAACCTGTATGCCCAGCACGGGGATATTGAGTTCTATAAGATAAAGCCATAAACATGTTTGTCTGAGTCTTCTATCAAAAGTTACAGCGATTTATATGAAGTTGTTCAAAAACGCTTTATTTCGCCAAGACAATGCGTTTCTCACTGTTACATGCATTTGAATGGGAAACTCGCCTGAAACAAAGTATAGGTTTTCATTATGTGAATAATTTTAAAATCTTAGCTCAAACGGCTGCAAAACCTGTTTGCCCAGCACGGGGATATTGAGTTCTATAAGATAAAGCCATAAACATGTTTGTCTGAGTCTTCTATCAAAAGTTACAGCGATTTATATGAAGTTGTTCAAAAACGCTTTATTTCGCCAAGACAATGCGTTTCTCACTGTTACATGCATTTGAATAGGAAACTCGCCTGAAACAAAGTATAGGTTTTCATTATGTGAATAATTTTAAAATCTTAGCTCAAACGGCTGCAAAACCTGTTTGCCCAGCACGGGGATATTGAGTTCTATAAGATAAAGCCATAAACATGTTTGTCTGAGTCTTCTATCAAAAGTTACAGCGATTTATATGAAGTGGTTGAAAAACGCTTTATTTCGCCAAGACAGTGTGTTTCTCACTGTTACATGCATTTGAATGGGAAACTCGCCTGAAACAAAGTATAGATTTTCATTATGTGAATAATTTTAAAATCTTAGCTCAAACGGCTGCAAAACCTGTTTGCCCAGCACGGGGATATTGAGTTCTATAAGATAAAGCCATATGTTTGTCTGAGTCTTCTATCAAAAGTTACAGCGATTTATATGAAGTTGTTCAAAAACGCTTTATTTCGCCAAGACAATGCGTTTCTCACTGTTACATGCATTTGAATGGGAAACTCGCCTGAAACAAAGTATAGGTTTTCATTATGTGAATAATTTTAAAATCTTAGCTCAAACGGCTGCAAAACCTGTTTGCCCAGCACGGGGATATTGAGTTCTATAAGATAAAGCCATAAACATGTTTGTCTGAGTCTTCTATCAAAAGTTACAGCGATTTATATGAAGTGGTTGAAAAACGCTTTATTTCGCCAAGACAATGCGTTTCTCACTGTTACATGCATTTGAATGGGAAACTCGCCTGAAACAACGTATAGGTTTTCATTATGTGAATAATTTTAAAATCTTAGCTCAAACGGCTGCAAAACCTGTATGCCCAGCACGGGGATATTGAGTTCTATAAGATAAAGCCATAAACATGTTTGTCTGAGTCTTCTATCAAAAGTTACAGCGATTTATATGAAGTTGTTCAAAAAAAACTTTATTTCGCCAAGACAATGCGTTTCTCACTGTTACATGCATTTGAATGGGAAACTCGCCTGAGACAAAGTATAGGTTTTCATTATGTGAATAATTTTAAAATCTTAGCTCAAACGGCTGCAAAACCTGTTTGCCCAGCACGGGGATATTGAGTTCTATAAGATAAAGCCATAAACATGTTTGTCTGAGTCTTCTATCAAAAGTTACAGCGATTTATATGAAGTTGTTCAAAAACGCTTTATTTCGCCAAGACAATGCGTTTCTCACTGTTACATGCATTTGAATGGGAAACTCGCCTGAAACAAAGTATAGGTTTTCATTATGTGAATAATTTTAAAATCTTAGCTCAAACGGCTGCAAAACCTGTTTGCCCAGCACGGGGATATTGAGTTCTATAAGATAAAGCCATAAACATGTTTGTCTGAGTCTTCTATCAAAAGTTACAGCGATTTATATGAAGTTGTTCAAAAAAAACTTTATTTCGCCAAGACAATGCGTTTCTCACTGTTACATGCATTTGAATGGGAAACTTGCCTGAGACAAAGTATAGGTTTTCATTATGTGAATAATTTTAAAATCTTAGCTCAAACGGCTGCAAAACCTGTTTGCCCAGCACGGGGATATTGAGTTCTATAAGATAAAGCCATAAACATGTTTGTCTGAGTCTTCTATCAAAAGTTACAGCGATTTATATGAAGTTGTTCAAAAACGCTTTATTTCGCCAAGACAATGCGTTTCTCACTGTTACATGCATTTGAATGGGAAACTCGCCTGAAACAAAGTATAGGTTTTCATTATGTGAATAATTTTAAAATCTTAGCTCAAACGGCTGCAAAACCTGTTTGCCCAGCACGGGGATATTGAGTTCTATAAGATAAAGCCATATGTTTGTCTGAGTCTTCTATCAAAAGTTACAGCGATTTATATGAAGTTGTTCAAAAAAAACTTTATTTCGCCAAGACAATGCGTTTCTCACTGTTACATGCATTTGAATGGGAAACTTGCCTGAGACAAAGTATAGGTTTTCATTATGTGAATAATTTTAAAATCTTAGCTCAAACGGCTGCAAAACCTGTTTGCCCAGCACGGGGATATTGAGTTCTATAAGATAAAGCCATAAACATGTTTGTCTGAGTCTTCTATCAAAAGTTACAGCGATTTATATGAAGTTGTTCAAAAACGCTTTATTTCGCCAAGACAATGCGTTTCTCACTGTTACATGCATTTGAATGGGAAACTCGCCTGAAACAAAGTATAGGTTTTCATTATGTGAATAATTTTAAAATCTTAGCTCAAACGGCTGCAAAACCTGTTTGCCCAGCACGGGGATATTGAGTTCTATAAGATAAAGCCATATGTTTGTCTGAGTCTTCTATCAAAAGTTACAGCGATTTATATGAAGTTGTTCAAAAAAAACTTTATTTCGCCAAGACAATGCGTTTCTCACTGTTACATGCATTTGAATGGGAAACTTGCCTGAGACAAAGTATAGGTTTTCATTATGTGAATAATTTTAAAATCTTAGCTCAAACGGCTGCAAAACCTGTTTGCCCAGCACGGGGATATTGAGTTCTATAAGATAAAGCCATAAACATGTTTGTCTGAGTCTTCTATCAAAAGTTACAGCGATTTATATGAAGTTGTTCAAAAACGCTTTATTTCGCCAAGACAATGCGTTTCTCACTGTTACATGCATTTGAATGGGAAACTCGCCTGAAACAAAGTATAGGTTTTCATTATGTGAATAATTTTAAAATCTTAGCTCAAACGGCTGCAAAACCTGTTTGCCCAGCACGGGGATATTGAGTTCTATAAGATAAAGCCATAAACATGTTTGTCTGAGTCTTCTATCAAAAGTTACAGCGATTTATATGAAGTGGTTGAAAAACGCTTTATTTCGCCAAGACAATGCGTTTCTCACTGTTACATGCATTTGAATGGGAAACTCGCCTGAAACAACGTATAGGTTTTCATTATGTGAATAATTTTAAAATCTTAGCTCAAACGGCTGCAAAACCTGTATGCCCAGCACGGGGATATTGAGTTCTATAAGATAAAGCCATAAACATGTTTGTCTGAGTCTTCTATCAAAAGTTACAGCGATTTATATGAAGTTGTTCAAAAACGCTTTATTTCGCCAAGACAATGCGTTTCTCACTGTTACATGCATTTGAATGGGAAACTCGCCTGAAACAAAGTATAGGTTTTCATTATGTGAATAATTTTAAAATCTTAGCTCAAACGGCTGCAAAACCTGTTTGCCCAGCACGGGGATATTGAGTTCTATAAGATAAAGCCATAAACATGTTTGTCTGAGTCTTCTATCAAAAGTTACAGCGATTTATATGAAGTGGTTGAAAAACGCTTTATTTCGCCAAGACAATGCGTTTCTCACTGTTACATGCATTTGAATGGGAAACTCGCCTGAAACAACGTATAGGTTTTCATTATGTGAATAATTTTAAAATCTTAGCTCAAACGGCTGCAAAACCTGTATGCCCAGCACGGGGATATTGAGTTCTATAAGATAAAGCCATAAACATGTTTGTCTGAGTCTTCTATCAAAAGTTACAGCGATTTATATGAAGTTGTTCAAAAACGCTTTATTTCGCCAAGACAATGCGTTTCTCACTGTTACATGCATTTGAATGGGAAACTCGCCTGAAACAAAGTATAGGTTTTCATTATGTGAATAATTTTAAAATCTTAGCTCAAACGGCTGCAAAACCTGTTTGCCCAGCACGGGGATATTGAGTTCTATAAGATAAAGCCATAAACATGTTTGTCTGAGTCTTCTATCAAAAGTTACAGCGATTTATATGAAGTTGTTCAAAAACGCTTTATTTCGCCAAGACAATGCGTTTCTCACTGTTACATGCATTTGAATAGGAAACTCGCCTGAAACAAAGTATAGGTTTTCATTATGTGAATAATTTTAAAATCTTAGCTCAAACGGCTGCAAAACCTGTTTGCCCAGCACGGGGATATTGAGTTCTATAAGATAAAGCCATATGTTTGTCTGAGTCTTCTATCAAAAGTTACAGCGATTTATATGAAGTTGTTCAAAAACGCTTTATTTCGCCAAGACAATGCGTTTCTCACTGTTACATGCATTTGAATGGGAAACTCGCCTGAAACAAAGTATAGGTTTTCATTATGTGAATAATTTTAAAATCTTAGCTCAAACGGCTGCAAAACCTGTTTGCCCAGCACGGGGATATTGAGTTCTATAAGATAAAGCCATAAACATGTTTGTCTGAGTCTTCTATCAAAAGTTACAGCGATTTATATGAAGTGGTTGAAAAACGCTTTATTTCGCCAAGACAATGCGTTTCTCACTGTTACATGCATTTGAATGGGAAACTCGCCTGAAACAACGTATAGGTTTTCATTATGTGAATAATTTTAAAATCTTAGCTCAAACGGCTGCAAAACCTGTATGCCCAGCACGGGGATATTGAGTTCTATAAGATAAAGCCATAAACATGTTTGTCTGAGTCTTCTATCAAAAGTTACAGCGATTTATATGAAGTTGTTCAAAAAAAACTTTATTTCGCCAAGACAATGCGTTTCTCACTGTTACATGCATTTGAATGGGAAACTCGCCTGAGACAAAGTATAGGTTTTCATTATGTGAATAATTTTAAAATCTTAGCTCAAACGGCTGCAAAACCTGTTTGCCCAGCACGGGGATATTGAGTTCTATAAGATAAAGCCATAAACATGTTTGTCTGAGTCTTCTATCAAAAGTTACAGCGATTTATATGAAGTTGTTCAAAAACGCTTTATTTCGCCAAGACAATGCGTTTCTCACTGTTACATGCATTTGAATGGGAAACTCGCCTGAAACAAAGTATAGGTTTTCATTATGTGAATAATTTTAAAATCTTAGCTCAAACGGCTGCAAAACCTGTTTGCCCAGCACGGGGATATTGAGTTCTATAAGATAAAGCCATAAACATGTTTGTCTGAGTCTTCTATCAAAAGTTACAGCGATTTATATGAAGTTGTTCAAAAAAAACTTTATTTCGCCAAGACAATGCGTTTCTCACTGTTACATGCATTTGAATGGGAAACTTGCCTGAGACAAAGTATAGGTTTTCATTATGTGAATAATTTTAAAATCTTAGCTCAAACGGCTGCAAAACCTGTTTGCCCAGCACGGGGATATTGAGTTCTATAAGATAAAGCCATAAACATGTTTGTCTGAGTCTTCTATCAAAAGTTACAGCGATTTATATGAAGTTGTTCAAAAACGCTTTATTTCGCCAAGACAATGCGTTTCTCACTGTTACATGCATTTGAATGGGAAACTCGCCTGAAACAACGTATAGGTTTTCATTATGTGAATAATTTTAAAATCTTAGCTCAAACGGCTGCAAAACCTGTATGCCCAGCACGGGGATATTGAGTTCTATAAGATAAAGCCATAAACATGTTTGTCTGAGTCTTCTATCAAAAGTTACAGCGATTTATATGAAGTTGTTCAAAAACGCTTTATTTCGCCAAGACAATGCGTTTCTCACTGTTACATGCATTTGAATGGGAAACTCGCCTGAAACAAAGTATAGGTTTTCATTATGTGAATAATTTTAAAATCTTAGCTCAAACGGCTGCAAAACCTGTTTGCCCAGCACGGGGATATTGAGTTCTATAAGATAAAGCCATAAACATGTTTGTCTGAGTCTTCTATCAAAAGTTACAGCGATTTATATGAAGTTGTTCAAAAAAAACTTTATTTCGCCAAGACAATGCGTTTCTCACTGTTACATGCATTTGAATGGGAAACTCGCCTGAGACAAAGTATAGGTTTTCATTATGTGAATAATTTTAAAATCTTAGCTCAAACGGCTGCAAAACCTGTTTGCCCAGCACGGGGATATTGAGTTCTATAAGATAAAGCCATAAACATGTTTGTCTGAGTCTTCTATCAAAAGTTACAGCGATTTATATGAAGTTGTTCAAAAACGCTTTATTTCGCCAAGACAATGCGTTTCTCACTGTTACATGCATTTGAATGGGAAACTCGCCTGAAACAAAGTATAGGTTTTCATTATGTGAATAATTTTAAAATCTTAGCTCAAACGGCTGCAAAACCTGTTTGCCCAGCACGGGGATATTGAGTTCTATAAGATAAAGCCATAAACATGTTTGTCTGAGTCTTCTATCAAAAGTTACAGCGATTTATATGAAGTTGTTCAAAAAAAACTTTATTTCGCCAAGACAATGCGTTTCTCACTGTTACATGCATTTGAATGGGAAACTTGCCTGAGACAAAGTATAGGTTTTCATTATGTGAATAATTTTAAAATCTTAGCTCAAACGGCTGCAAAACCTGTTTGCCCAGCACGGGGATATTGAGTTCTATAAGATAAAGCCATAAACATGTTTGTCTGAGTCTTCTATCAAAAGTTACAGCGATTTATATGAAGTTGTTCAAAAACGCTTTATTTCGCCAAGACAATGCGTTTCTCACTGTTACATGCATTTGAATGGGAAACTCGCCTGAAACAAAGTATAGGTTTTCATTATGTGAATAATTTTAAAATCTTAGCTCAAACGGCTGCAAAACCTGTTTGCCCAGCACGGGGATATTGAGTTCTATAAGATAAAGCCATAAACATGTTTGTCTGAGTCTTCTATCAAAAGTTACAGCGATTTATATGAAGTGGTTGAAAAACGCTTTATTTCGCCAAGACAATGCGTTTCTCACTGTTACATGCATTTGAATGGGAAACTCGCCTGAAACAACGTATAGGTTTTCATTATGTGAATAATTTTAAAATCTTAGCTCAAACGGCTGCAAAACCTGTTTGCCCAGCACGGGGATATTGAGTTCTATAAGATAAAGCCATAAACATGTTTGTCTGAGTCTTCTATCAAAAGTTACAGCGATTTATATGAAGTTGTTCAAAAACGCTTTATTTCGCCAAGACAATGCGTTTCTCACTGTTACATGCATTTGAATGGGAAACTCGCCTGAAACAAAGTATAGGTTTTCATTATGTGAATAATTTTAAAATCTTAGCTCAAACGGCTGCAAAACCTGTTTGCCCAGCACGGGGATATTGAGTTCTATAAGATAAAGCCATAAACATGTTTGTCTGAGTCTTCTATCAAAAGTTACAGCGATTTATATGAAGTTGTTCAAAAAAAACTTTATTTCGCCAAGACAATGCGTTTCTCACTGTTACATGCATTTGAATGGGAAACTCGCCTGAGACAAAGTATAGGTTTTCATTATGTGAATAATTTTAAAATCTTAGCTCAAACGGCTGCAAAACCTGTTTGCCCAGCACGGGGATATTGAGTTCTATAAGATAAAGCCATAAACATGTTTGTCTGAGTCTTCTATCAAAAGTTACAGCGATTTATATGAAGTTGTTCAAAAACGCTTTATTTCGCCAAGACAATGCGTTTCTCACTGTTACATGCATTTGAATGGGAAACTCGCCTGAAACAAAGTATAGGTTTTCATTATGTGAATAATTTTAAAATCTTAGCTCAAACGGCTGCAAAACCTGTTTGCCCAGCACGGGGATATTGAGTTCTATAAGATAAAGCCATAAACATGTTTGTCTGAGTCTTCTATCAAAAGTTACAGCGATTTATATGAAGTTGTTCAAAAACGCTTTATTTCGCCAAGACAATGCGTTTCTCACTGTTACATGCATTTGAATGGGAAACTCGCCTGAAACAAAGTATAGGTTTTCATTATGTGAATAATTTTAAAATCTTAGCTCAAACGGCTGCAAAACCTGTTTGCCCAGCACGGGGATATTGAGTTCTATAAGATAAAGCCATAAACATGTTTGTCTGAGTCTTCTATCAAAAGTTACAGCGATTTATATGAAGTTGTTCAAAAACGCTTTATTTCGCCAAGACAATGCGTTTCTCACTGTTACATGCATTTGAATGGGAAACTCGCCTGAAACAAAGTATAGGTTTTCATTATGTGAATAATTTTAAAATCTTAGCTCAAACGGCTGCAAAACCTGTTTTCCCAGCACGGGGATATTGAGTTCTATAAGATAAAGCCATAAACATGTTTGTCTGAGTCTTCTATCAAAAGTTACAGCGATTTATATGAAGTGGTTGAAAAACGCTTTATTTCGCCAAGACAGTGTGTTTCTCACTGTTACATGCATTTGAATGGGAAACTCGCCTGAAACAAAGTATAGATTTTCATTATGTGAATAATTTTAAAATCTTAGCTCAAACGGCTGCAAAACCTGTTTGCCCAGCACGGGGATATTGAGTTCTATAAGATAAAGCCATAAACATGTTTGTCTGAGTCTTCTATCAAAAGTTACAGCGATTTATATGAAGTTGTTCAAAAACGCTTTATTTCGCCAAGACAATGCGTTTCTCACTGTTACATGCATTTGAATGGGAAACTCGCCTGAAACAAAGTATAGGTTTTCATTATGTGTATAACTTGAAAATATTAGCTCCAACAGCTGCAAATCCTGTTTTCCCAGCACGGGGACCTTGAGTTCTATAAGATAAAGCCATAAACATGTTTGTCTGAGTCTTCTATCAAAAGTTACAGCGATTTATATGAAGTTGTTCAAAAACGCTTTATTTCGCCAAGACAATGCGTTTCTCACTGTTACATGCATTTGAATGGGAAACTCGCCTGAAACAAAGTATAGGTTTTCATTATGTGAATAATTTTAAAATCTTAGCTCAAACGGCTGCAAAACCTGTTTGCCCAGCACGGGGATATTGAGTTCTATAAGATAAAGCCATAAACATGTTTGTCTGAGTCTTCTATCAAAAGTTACAGCGATTTATATGAAGTTGTTCAAAAACGCTTTATTTCGCCAAGACAATGCGTTTCTCACTGTTACATGCATTTGAATGGGAAACTCGCCTGAAACAAAGTATAGATTTTCATTATGTGAATAATTTTAAAATCTTAGCTCAAACGGCTGCAAAACCTGTTTGCCCAGCACGGGGATATTGAGTTCTATAAGATAAAGCCATAAACATGTTTGTCTGAGTCTTCTATCAAAAGTTACAGCGATTTATATGAAGTGGTTGAAAAACGCTTTATTTCGCCAAGACAGTGTGTTTCTCACTGTTACATGCATTTGAATGGGAAACTCGCCTGAAACAAAGTATAGATTTTCATTATGTGAATAATTTTAAAATCTTAGCTCAAACGGCTGCAAAACCTGTTTGCCCAGCACGGGGATATTGAGTTCTATAAGATAAAGCCATAAACATGTTTGTCTGAGTCTTCTATCAAAAGTTACAGCGATTTATATGAAGTTGTTCAAAAAAAACTTTATTTCGCCAAGACAATGCGTTTCTCACTGTTACATGCATTTGAATGGGAAACTCGCCTGAGACAAAGTATAGGTTTTCATTATGTGAATAATTTTAAAATCTTAGCTCAAACGGCTGCAAAACCTGTTTGCCCAGCACGGGGATATTGAGTTCTATAAGATAAAGCCATAAACATGTTTGTCTGAGTCTTCTATCAAAAGTTACAGCGATTTATATGAAGTTGTTCAAAAACGCTTTATTTCGCCAAGACAATGCGTTTCTCACTGTTACATGCATTTGAATGGGAAACTCGCCTGAAACAAAGTATAGGTTTTCATTATGTGAATAATTTTAAAATCTTAGCTCAAACGGCTGCAAAACCTGTTTGCCCAGCACGGGGATATTGAGTTCTATAAGATAAAGCCATAAACATGTTTGTCTGAGTCTTCTATCAAAAGTTACAGCGATTTATATGAAGTTGTTCAAAAAAAACTTTATTTCGCCAAGACAATGCGTTTCTCACTGTTACATGCATTTGAATGGGAAACTTGCCTGAGACAAAGTATAGGTTTTCATTATGTGAATAATTTTAAAATCTTAGCTCAAACGGCTGCAAAACCTGTTTGCCCAGCACGGGGATATTGAGTTCTATAAGATAAAGCCATAAACATGTTTGTCTGAGTCTTCTATCAAAAGTTACAGCGATTTATATGAAGTTGTTCAAAAACGCTTTATTTCGCCAAGACAATGCGTTTCTCACTGTTACATGCATTTGAATGGGAAACTCGCCTGAAACAAAGTATAGGTTTTCATTATGTGAATAATTTTAAAATCTTAGCTCAAACGGCTGCAAAACCTGTTTGCCCAGCACGGGGATATTGAGTTCTATAAGATAAAGCCATAAACATGTTTGTCTGAGTCTTCTATCAAAAGTTACAGCGATTTATATGAAGTGGTTGAAAAACGCTTTATTTCGCCAAGACAATGCGTTTCTCACTGTTACATGCATTTGAATGGGAAACTCGCCTGAAACAACGTATAGGTTTTCATTATGTGAATAATTTTAAAATCTTAGCTCAAACGGCTGCAAAACCTGTTTGCCCAGCACGGGGATATTGAGTTCTATAAGATAAAGCCATAAACATGTTTGTCTGAGTCTTCTATCAAAAGTTACAGCGATTTATATGAAGTTGTTCAAAAACGCTTTATTTCGCCAAGACAATGCGTTTCTCACTGTTACATGCATTTGAATGGGAAACTCGCCTGAAACAAAGTATAGGTTTTCATTATGTGAATAATTTTAAAATCTTAGCTCAAACGGCTGCAAAACCTGTTTTCCCAGCACGGGGATATTGAGTTCTATAAGATAAAGCCATAAACATGTTTGTCTGAGTCTTCTATCAAAAGTTACAGCGATTTATATGAAGTTGTTCAAAAAAAACTTTATTTCGCCAAGACAATGCGTTTCTCACTGTTACATGCATTTGAATGGGAAACTCGCCTGAGACAAAGTATAGGTTTTCATTATGTGAATAATTTTAAAATCTTAGCTCAAACGGCTGCAAAACCTGTTTGCCCAGCACGGGGATATTGAGTTCTATAAGATAAAGCCATAAACATGTTTGTCTGAGTCTTCTATCAAAAGTTACAGCGATTTATATGAAGTTGTTCAAAAACGCTTTATTTCGCCAAGACAATGCGTTTCTCACTGTTACATGCATTTGAATGGGAAACTCGCCTGAAACAAAGTATAGGTTTTCATTATGTGAATAATTTTAAAATCTTAGCTCAAACGGCTGCAAAACCTGTTTGCCCAGCACGGGGATATTGAGTTCTATAAGATAAAGCCATAAACATGTTTGTCTGAGTCTTCTATCAAAAGTTACAGCGATTTATATGAAGTTGTTCAAAAACGCTTTATTTCGCCAAGACAATGCGTTTCTCACTGTTACATGCATTTGAATGGGAAACTCGCCTGAAACAAAGTATAGGTTTTCATTATGTGAATAATTTTAAAATCTTAGCTCAAACGGCTGCAAAACCTGTTTGCCCAGCACGGGGATATTGAGTTCTATAAGATAAAGCCATAAACATGTTTGTCTGAGTCTTCTATCAAAAGTTACAGCGATTTATATGAAGTTGTTCAAAAACGCTTTATTTCGCCAAGACAATGCGTTTCTCACTGTTACATGCATTTGAATGGGAAACTCGCCTGAAACAAAGTATAGGTTTTCATTATGTGAATAATTTTAAAATCTTAGCTCAAACGGCTGCAAAACCTGTTTTCCCAGCACGGGGATATTGAGTTCTATAAGATAAAGCCATAAACATGTTTGTCTGAGTCTTCTATCAAAAGTTACAGCGATTTATATGAAGTGGTTGAAAAACGCTTTATTTCGCCAAGACAGTGTGTTTCTCACTGTTACATGCATTTGAATGGGAAACTCGCCTGAAACAAAGTATAGATTTTCATTATGTGAATAATTTTAAAATCTTAGCTCAAACGGCTGCAAAACCTGTTTGCCCAGCACGGGGATATTGAGTTCTATAAGATAAAGCCATAAACATGTTTGTCTGAGTCTTCTATCAAAAGTTACAGCGATTTATATGAAGTTGTTCAAAAACGCTTTATTTCGCCAAGACAATGCGTTTCTCACTGTTACATGCATTTGAATGGGAAACTCGCCTGAAACAAAGTATAGGTTTTCATTATGTGTATAACTTGAAAATATTAGCTCCAACAGCTGCAAATCCTGTTTTCCCAGCACGGGGACCTTGAGTTCTATAAGATAAAGCCATAAACATGTTTGTCTGAGTCTTCTATCAAAAGTTACAGCGATTTATATGAAGTTGTTCAAAAACGCTTTATTTCGCCAAGACAATGCGTTTCTCACTGTTACATGCATTTGAATGGGAAACTCGCCTGAAACAAAGTATAGGTTTTCATTATGTGAATAATTTTAAAATCTTAGCTCAAACGGCTGCAAAACCTGTTTGCCCAGCACGGGGATATTGAGTTCTATAAGATAAAGCCATAAACATGTTTGTCTGAGTCTTCTATCAAAAGTTACAGCGATTTATATGAAGTTGTTCAAAAACGCTTTATTTCGCCAAGACAATGCGTTTCTCACTGTTACATGCATTTGAATGGGAAACTCGCCTGAAACAAAGTATAGATTTTCATTATGTGAATAATTTTAAAATCTTAGCTCAAACGGCTGCAAAACCTGTTTGCCCAGCACGGGGATATTGAGTTCTATAAGATAAAGCCATAAACATGTTTGTCTGAGTCTTCTATCAAAAGTTACAGCGATTTATATGAAGTGGTTGAAAAACGCTTTATTTCGCCAAGACAGTGTGTTTCTCACTGTTACATGCATTTGAATGGGAAACTCGCCTGAAACAAAGTATAGATTTTCATTATGTGAATAATTTTAAAATCTTAGCTCAAACGGCTGCAAAACCTGTTTGCCCAGCACGGGGATATTGAGTTCTATAAGATAAAGCCATATGTTTGTCTGAGTCTTCTATCAAAAGTTACAGCGATTTATATGAAGTTGTTCAAAAACGCTTTATTTCGCCAAGACAATGCGTTTCTCACTGTTACATGCATTTGAATGGGAAACTCGCCTGAAACAAAGTATAGGTTTTCATTATGTGAATAATTTTAAAATCTTAGCTCAAACGGCTGCAAAACCTGTTTGCCCAGCACGGGGATATTGAGTTCTATAAGATAAAGCCATAAACATGTTTGTCTGAGTCTTCTATCAAAAGTTACAGCGATTTATATGAAGTGGTTGAAAAACGCTTTATTTCGCCAAGACAGTGTGTTTCTCACTGTTACATGCATTTGAATGGGAAACTCGCCTGAAACAAAGTATAGATTTTCATTATGTGAATAATTTTAAAATCTTAGCTCAAACGGCTGCAAAACCTGTTTGCCCAGCACGGGGATATTGAGTTCTATAAGATAAAGCCATATGTTTGTCTGAGTCTTCTATCAAAAGTTACAGCGATTTATATGAAGTTGTTCAAAAACGCTTTATTTCGCCAAGACAATGCGTTTCTCACTGTTACATGCATTTGAATGGGAAACTCGCCTGAAACAAAGTATAGGTTTTCATTATGTGAATAATTTTAAAATCTTAGCTCAAACGGCTGCAAAACCTGTTTGCCCAGCACGGGGATATTGAGTTCTATAAGATAAAGCCATAAACATGTTTGTCTGAGTCTTCTATCAAAAGTTACAGCGATTTATATGAAGTTGTTCAAAAAAAACTTTATTTCGCCAAGACAATGCGTTTCTCACTGTTACATGCATTTGAATGGGAAACTTGCCTGAGACAAAGTATAGGTTTTCATTATGTGAATAATTTTAAAATCTTAGCTCAAACGGCTGCAAAACCTGTTTGCCCAGCACGGGGATATTGAGTTCTATAAGATAAAGCCATAAACATGTTTGTCTGAGTCTTCTATCAAAAGTTACAGCGATTTATATGAAGTGGTTGAAAAACGCTTTATTTCGCCAAGACAGTGTGTTTCTCACTGTTACATGCATTTGAATGGGAAACTCGCCTGAAACAAAGTATAGGTTTTCATTATGTGTATAACTTGAAAATATTAGCTCCAACAGCTGCAAATCCTGTTTTCCCAGCACGGGGACCTTGAGTTCTATAAGATAAAGCCATAAACATGTTTGTCTGAGTCTTCTATCAAAAGTTACAGCGATTTATATGAAGTTGTTCAAAAACGCTTTATTTCGCCAAGACAATGCGTTTCTCACTGTTACATGCATTTGAATGGGAAACTCGCCTGAAACAAAGTATAGGTTTTCATTATGTGAATAATTTTAAAATCTTAGCTCAAACGGCTGCAAAACCTGTTTGCCCAGCACGGGGATATTGAGTTCTATAAGATAAAGCCATAAACATGTTTGTCTGAGTCTTCTATCAAAAGTTACAGCGATTTATATGAAGTGGTTGAAAAACGCTTTATTTCGCCAAGACAGTGTGTTTCTCACTGTTACATGCATTTGAATGGGAAACTCGCCTGAAACAAAGTATAGATTTTCATTATGTGAATAATTTTAAAATCTTAGCTCAAACGGCTGCAAAACCTGTTTTCCCAGCACGGGGATATTGAGTTCTATAAGATAAAGCCATATGTTTGTCTGAGTCTTCTATCAAAAGTTACAGCGATTTATATGAAGTTGTTCAAAAACGCTTTATTTCGCCAAGACAATGCGTTTCTCACTGTTACATGCATTTGAATGGGAAACTCGCCTGAAACAAAGTATAGGTTTTCATTATGTGAATAATTTTAAAATCTTAGCTCAAACGGCTGCAAAACCTGTTTGCCCAGCACGGGGATATTGAGTTCTATAAGATAAAGCCATAAACATGTTTGTCTGAGTCTTCTATCAAAAGTTACAGCGATTTATATGAAGTGGTTGAAAAACGCTTTATTTCGCCAAGACAGTGTGTTTCTCACTGTTACATGCATTTGAATGGGAAACTCGCCTGAAACAAAGTATAGATTTTCATTATGTGAATAATTTTAAAATCTTAGCTCAAACGGCTGCAAAACCTGTTTGCCCAGCACGGGGATATTGAGTTCTATAAGATAAAGCCATATGTTTGTCTGAGTCTTCTATCAAAAGTTACAGCGATTTATATGAAGTTGTTCAAAAAAAACTTTATTTCGCCAAGACAATGCGTTTCTCACTGTTACATGCATTTGAATGGGAAACTCGCCTGAGACAAAGTATAGGTTTTCATTATGTGAATAATTTTAAAATCTTAGCTCAAACGGCTGCAAAACCTGTTTGCCCAGCACGGGGATATTGAGTTCTATAAGATAAAGCCATAAACATGTTTGTCTGAGTCTTCTATCAAAAGTTACAGCGATTTATATGAAGTTGTTCAAAAACGCTTTATTTCGCCAAGACAATGCGTTTCTCACTGTTACATGCATTTGAATGGGAAACTCGCCTGAAACAAAGTATAGGTTTTCATTATGTGAATAATTTTAAAATCTTAGCTCAAACGGCTGCAAAACCTGTTTTCCCAGCACGGGGATATTGAGTTCTATAAGATAAAGCCATAAACATGTTTGTCTGAGTCTTCTATCAAAAGTTACAGCGATTTATATGAAGTGGTTGAAAAACGCTTTATTTCGCCAAGACAGTGTGTTTCTCACTGTTACATGCATTTGAATGGGAAACTCGCCTGAAACAAAGTATAGATTTTCATTATGTGAATAATTTTAAAATCTTAGCTCAAACGGCTGCAAAACCTGTTTGCCCAGCACGGGGATATTGAGTTCTATAAGATAAAGCCATAAACATGTTTGTCTGAGTCTTCTATCAAAAGTTACAGCGATTTATATGAAGTTGTTCAAAAACGCTTTATTTCGCCAAGACAATGCGTTTCTCACTGTTACATGCATTTGAATGGGAAACTCGCCTGAAACAAAGTATAGGTTTTCATTATGTGAATAATTTTAAAATCTTAGCTCAAACGGCTGCAAAACCTGTTTGCCCAGCACGGGGATATTGAGTTCTATAAGATAAAGCCATAAACATGTTTGTCTGAGTCTTCTATCAAAAGTTACAGCGATTTATATGAAGTTGTTCAAAAACGCTTTATTTCGCCAAGACAATGCGTTTCTCACTGTTACATGCATTTGAATGGGAAACTCGCCTGAAACAAAGTATAGGTTTTCATTATGTGAATAATTTTAAAATCTTAGCTCAAACGGCTGCAAAACCTGTTTGCCCAGCAGGGGGATATTGAGTTCTATAAGATAAAGCCATAAACATGTTTGTCTGAGTCTTCTATCAAAAGTTACAGCGATTTATATGAAGTGGTTGAAAAACGCTTTATTTCGCCAAGACAGTGTGTTTCTCACTGTTACATGCATTTGAATGGGAAACTCGCCTGAGACAAAGTATAGGTTTTCATTATGTGAATAATTTTAAAATCTTAGCTCAAACGGCTGCAAAACCTGTTTGCCCAGCACGGGGATATTGAGTTCTATAAGATAAAGCCATAAACATGTTTGTCTGAGTCTTCTATCAAAAGTTACAGCGATTTATATGAAGTGGTTGAAAAACGCTTTATTTCGCCAAGACAATGCGTTTCTCACTGTTACATGCATTTGAATGGGAAACTCGCCTGAAACAAAGTATAGGTTTTCATTATGTGAATAATTTTAAAATCTTAGCTCAAACGGCTGCAAAACCTGTTTGCCCAGCACGGGGATATTGAGTTCTATAAGATAAAGCCATAAACATGTTTGTCTGAGTCTTCTATCAAAAGTTACAGCGATTTATATGAAGTGGTTGAAAAACGCTTTATTTCGCCAAGACAGTGTGTTTCTCACTGTTACATGCATTTGAATGGGAAACTCGCCTGAAACAAAGTATAGGTTTTCATTATGTGAATAATTTTAAAATCTTAGCTCAAACGGCTGCAAAACCTGTTTGCCCAGCACGGGGATATTGAGTTCTATAAGATAAAGCCATAAACATGTTTGTCTGAGTCTTCTATCAAAAGTTACAGCGATTTATATGAAGTTGTTCAAAAACGCTTTATTTCGCCAAGACAATGCGTTTCTCACTGTTACATGCATTTGAATGGGAAACTCGCCTGAAACAAAGTATAGGTTTTCATTATGTGAATAATTTTAAAATCTTAGCTCAAACGGCTGCAAAACCTGTTTGCCCAGCACGGGGATATTGAGTTCTATAAGATAAAGCCATAAACATGTTTGTCTGAGTCTTCTATCAAAAGTTACAGCGATTTATATGAAGTGGTTGAAAAACGCTTTATTTCGCCAAGACAGTGTGTTTCTCACTGTTACATGCATTTGAATGGGAAACTCGCCTGAAACAAAGTATAGGTTTTCATTATGTGAATAATTTTAAAATCTTAGCTCAAACGGCTGCAAAACCTGTTTGCCCAGCACGGGGATATTGAGTTCTATAAGATAAAGCCATAAACATGTTTGTCTGAGTCTTCTATCAAAAGTTACAGCGATTTATATGAAGTTGTTCAAAAACGCTTTATTTCGCCAAGACAATGCGTTTCTCACTGTTACATGCATTTGAATGGGAAACTCGCCTGAAACAAAGTATAGGTTTTCATTATGTGAATAATTTTAAAATCTTAGCTCAAACGGCTGCAAAACCTGTTTGCCCAGCACGGGGATATTGAGTTCTATAAGATAAAGCCATAAACATGTTTGTCTGAGTCTTCTATCAAAAGTTACAGCGATTTATATGAAGTTGTTCAAAAACGCTTTATTTCGCCAAGACAATGCGTTTCTCACTGTTACATGCATTTGAATGGGAAACTCGCCTGAAACAAAGTATAGGTTTTCATTATGTGAATAATTTTAAAATCTTAGCTCAAACGGCTGCAAAACCTGTTTGCCCAGCACGGGGATATTGAGTTCTATAAGATAAAGCCATAAACATGTTTGTCTGAGTCTTCTATCAAAAGTTACAGCGATTTATATGAAGTTGTTCAAAAACGCTTTATTTCGCCAAGACAATGCGTTTCTCACTGTTACATGCATTTGAATGGGAAACTCGCCTGAAACAAAGTATAGGTTTTCATTATGTGAATAATTTTAAAATCTTAGCTCAAACGGCTGCAAAACCTGTTTGCCCAGCAGGGGGATATTGAGTTCTATAAGATAAAGCCATAAACATGTTTGTCTGAGTCTTCTATCAAAAGTTACAGCGATTTATATGAAGTGGTTGAAAAACGCTTTATTTCGCCAAGACAGTGTGTTTCTCACTGTTACATGCATTTGAATGGGAAACTCGCCTGAGACAAAGTATAGGTTTTCATTATGTGAATAATTTTAAAATCTTAGCTCAAACGGCTGCAAAACCTGTTTGCCCAGCACGGGGATATTGAGTTCTATAAGATAAAGCCATAAACATGTTTGTCTGAGTCTTCTATCAAAAGTTACAGCGATTTATATGAAGTGGTTGAAAAACGCTTTATTTCGCCAAGACAGTGTGTTTCTCACTGTTACATGCATTTGAATGGGAAACTCGCCTGAAACAAAGTATAGGTTTTCATTATGTGAATAATTTTAAAATCTTAGCTCAAACGGCTGCAAAACCTGTTTGCCCAGCACGGGGATATTGAGTTCTATAAGATAAAGCCATAAACATGTTTGTCTGAGTCTTCTATCAAAAGTTACAGCGATTTATATGAAGTTGTTCAAAAACGCTTTATTTCGCCAAGACAATGCGTTTCTCACTGTTACATGCATTTGAATGGGAAACTCGCCTGAAACAAAGTATAGGTTTTCATTATGTGAATAATTTTAAAATCTTAGCTCAAACGGCTGCAAAACCTGTTTGCCCAGCACGGGGATATTGAGTTCTATAAGATAAAGCCATAAACATGTTTGTCTGAGTCTTCTATCAAAAGTTACAGCGATTTATATGAAGTTGTTCAAAAACGCTTTATTTCGCCAAGACAATGCGTTTCTCACTGTTACATGCATTTGAATGGGAAACTCGCCTGAAACAAAGTATAGGTTTTCATTATGTGAATAATTTTAAAATCTTAGCTCAAACGGCTGCAAAACCTGTTTGCCCAGCACGGGGATATTGAGTTCTATAAGATAAAGCCATAAACATGTTTGTCTGAGTCTTCTATCAAAAGTTACAGCGATTTATATGAAGTGGTTGAAAAACGCTTTATTTCGCCAAGACAGTGTGTTTCTCACTGTTACATGCATTTGAATGGGAAACTCGCCTGAAACAAAGTATAGGTTTTCATTATGTGAATAATTTTAAAATCTTAGCTCAAACGGCTGCAAAACCTGTTTGCCCAGCACGGGGATATTGAGTTCTATAAGATAAAGCCATAAACATGTTTGTCTGAGTCTTCTATCAAAAGTTACAGCGATTTATATGAAGTTGTTCAAAAACGCTTTATTTCGCCAAGACAATGCGTTTCTCACTGTTACATGCATTTGAATGGGAAACTCGCCTGAAACAAAGTATAGGTTTTCATTATGTGAATAATTTTAAAATCTTAGCTCAAACGGCTGCAAAACCTGTTTGCCCAGCACGGGGATATTGAGTTCTATAAGATAAAGCCATATGTTTGTCTGAGTCTTCTATCAAAAGTTACAGCGATTTATATGAAGTTGTTCAAAAAAAACTTTATTTCGCCAAGACAATGCGTTTCTCACTGTTACATGCATTTGAATGGGAAACTCGCCTGAGACAAAGTATAGGTTTTCATTATGTGAATAATTTTAAAATCTTAGCTCAAACGGCTGCAAAACCTGTTTGCCCAGCACGGGGATATTGAGTTCTATAAGATAAAGCCATATGTTTGTCTGAGTCTTCTATCAAAAGTTACAGCGATTTATATGAAGTGGTTGAAAAACGCTTTATTTCGCCAAGACAATGCGTTTCTCACTGTTACATGCATTTGAATGGGAAACTCGCCTGAAACAAAGTATAGGTTTTCATTATGTGAATAATTTTAAAATATTAGCTCAAACGGCTGCAAAACCTGTTTGCCCAGCACGGGGATATTGAGTTCTATAAGATAAAGCCATAAACATGTTTGTCTGAGTCTTCTATCAAAAGTTACAGCGATTTATATGAAGTTGTTCAAAAACGCTTTATTTCGCCAAGACAATGCGTTTCTCACTGTTACATGCATTTGAATGGGAAACTCGCCTGAAACAAAGTATAGGTTTTCATTATGTGAATAATTTTAAAATCTTAGCTCAAACGGCTGCAAAACCTGTTTGCCCAGCACGGGGATATTGAGTTCTATAAGATAAAGCCATATGTTTGTCTGAGTCTTCTATCAAAAGTTACAGCGATTTATATGAAGTTGTTCAAAAACGCTTTATTTCGCCAAGACAATGCGTTTCTCACTGTTACATGCATTTGAATGGGAAACTCGCCTGAAACAAAGTATAGGTTTTCATTATGTGAATAATTTTAAAATCTTAGCTCAAACGGCTGCAAAACCTGTTTGCCCAGCACGGGGATATTGAGTTCTATAAGATAAAGCCATAAACATGTTTGTCTGAGTCTTCTATCAAAAGTTACAGCGATTTATATGAAGTTGTTCAAAAACGCTTTATTTCGCCAAGACAATGCGTTTCTCACTGTTACATGCATTTGAATGGGAAACTCGCCTGAAACAAAGTATAGGTTTTCATTATGTGAATAATTTTAAAATCTTAGCTCAAACGGCTGCAAAACCTGTTTGCCCAGCACGGGGATATTGAGTTCTATAAGATAAAGCCATAAACATGTTTGTCTGAGTCTTCTATCAAAAGTTACAGCGATTTATATGAAGTGGTTGAAAAACGCTTTATTTCGCCAAGACAGTGTGTTTCTCACTGTTACATGCATTTGAATGGGAAACTCGCCTGAAACAAAGTATAGATTTTCATTATGTGAATAATTTTGAAATCTTAGCTCAAACGGCTGCAAAACCTGTTTGCCCAGCACGGGGATATTGAGTTCTATAAGATAAAGCCATAAACATGTTTGTCTGAGTCTTCTATCAAAAGTTACAGCGATTTATATGAAGTTGTTCAAAAACGCTTTATTTCGCCAAGACAATGCGTTTCTCACTGTTACATGCATTTGAATGGGAAACTCGCCTGAAACAAAGTATAGGTTTTCATTATGTGAATAATTTTAAAATCTTAGCTCAAACGGCTGCAAAACCTGTTTGCCCAGCACGGGGATATTGAGTTCTATAAGATAAAGCCATAAACATGTTTGTCTGAGTCTTCTATCAAAAGTTACAGCGATTTATATGAAGTTGTTCAAAAACGCTTTATTTCGCCAAGACAATGCGTTTCTCACTGTTACATGCATTTGAATGGGAAACTCGCCTGAAACAAAGTATAGGTTTTCATTATGTGAATAATTTTAAAATCTTAGCTCAAACGGCTGCAAAACCTGTTTGCCCAGCACGGGGATATTGAGTTCTATAAGATAAAGCCATAAACATGTTTGTCTGAGTCTTCTATCAAAAGTTACAGCGATTTATATGAAGTGGTTGAAAAACGCTTTATTTCGCCAAGACAGTGTGTTTCTCACTGTTACATGCATTTGAATGGGAAACTCGCCTGAAACAAAGTATAGATTTTCATTATGTGAATAATTTTGAAATCTTAGCTCAAACGGCTGCAAAACCTGTTTGCCCAGCACGGGGATATTGAGTTCTATAAGATAAAGCCATAAACATGTTTGTCTGAGTCTTCTATCAAAAGTTACAGCGATTTATATGAAGTGGTTGAAAAACGCTTTATTTCGCCAAGACAATGCGTTTCTCACTGTTACATGCATTTGAATGGGAAACTCGCCTGAAACAAAGTATAGGTTTTCATTATGTGAATAATTTTAAAATCTGAGCTCAAACGGCTGCAAAACCTGTTTGCCCAGCACGGGGATATTGAGTTCTATAAGATAAAGCCATAAACATGTTTGTCTGAGTCTTCTATCAAAAGTTACAGCGATTTATATGAAGTTGTTCAAAAACGCTTTATTTCGCCAAGACAATGCGTTTCTCACTGTTACATGCATTTGAATGGGAAACTCGCCTGAAACAAAGTATAGGTTTTCATTATGTGAATAATTTTAAAATCTTAGCTCAAACGGCTGCAAAACCTGTATGCCCAGCACGGGGATATTGAGTTCTATAAGATAAAGCCATAAACATGTTTGTCTGAGTCTTCTATCAAAAGTTACAGCGATTTATATGAAGTGGTTGAAAAACGCTTTATTTCGCCAAGACAGTGTGTTTCTCACTGTTACATGCATTTGAATGGGAAACTCGCCTGAAACAAAGTATAGATTTTCATTATGTGAATAATTTTAAAATCTTAGTTCAAACGGCTGCAAAACCTGTTTGCCCAGCACGGGGATATTGAGTTCTATAAGATAAAGCCATATGTTTGTCTGAGTCTTCTATCAAAAGTTACAGCGATTTATATGAAGTTGTTCAAAAACGCTTTATTTCGCCAAGACAATGCGTTTCTCACTGTTACATGCATTTGAATGGGAAACTCGCCTGAAACAAAGTATAGGTTTTCATTATGTGAATAATTTTAAAATCTTAGCTCAAACGGCTGCAAAACCTGTTTGCCCAGCACGGGGATATTGAGTTCTATAAGATAAAGCCATATGTTTGTCTGAGTCTTCTATCAAAAGTTACAGCGATTTATATGAAGTTGTTCAAAAACGCTTTATTTCGCCAAGACAATGCGTTTCTCACTGTTACATGCATTTGAATGGGAAACTCGCCTGAAACAAAGTATAGGTTTTCATTATGTGAATAATTTTAAAATCTGAGCTCAAACGGCTGCAAAACCTGTTTGCCCAGCACGGGGATATTGAGTTCTATAAGATAAAGCCATAAACATGTTTGTCTGAGTCTTCTATCAAAAGTTACAGCGATTTATATGAAGTGGTTGAAAAACGCTTTATTTCGCCAAGACAGTGTGTTTCTCACTGTTACATGCATTTGAATGGGAAACTCGCCTGAAACAAAGTATAGATTTTCATTATGTGAATAATTTTAAAATCTTAGTTCAAACGGCTGCAAAACCTGTTTGCCCAGCACGGGGATATTGAGTTCTATAAGATAAAGCCATATGTTTGTCTGAGTCTTCTATCAAAAGTTACAGCGATTTATATGAAGTTGTTCAAAAACGCTTTATTTCGCCAAGACAATGCGTTTCTCACTGTTACATGCATTTGAATGGGAAACTCGCCTGAAACAAAGTATAGGTTTTCATTATGTGAATAATTTTAAAATCTTAGCTCAAACGGCTGCAAAACCTGTTTGCCCAGCACGGGGATATTGAGTTCTATAAGATAAAGCCATATGTTTGTCTGAGTCTTCTATCAAAAGTTACAGCGATTTATATGAAGTTGTTCAAAAACGCTTTATTTCGCCAAGACAATGCGTTTCTCACTGTTACATGCATTTGAATGGGAAACTCGCCTGAAACAAAGTATAGGTTTTCATTATGTGAATAATTTTAAAATCTGAGCTCAAACGGCTGCAAAACCTGTTTGCCCAGCACGGGGATATTGAGTTCTATAAGATAAAGCCATATGTTTGTCTGAGTCTTCTATCAAAAGTTACAGCGATTTATATGAAGTTGTTCAAAAAAAACTTTATTTCGCCAAGACAATGCGTTTCTCACTGTTACATGCATTTGAATGGGAAACTCGCCTGAGACAAAGTATAGGTTTTCATTATGTGAATAATTTTAAAATCTTAGCTCAAACGGCTGCAAAACCTGTTTGCCCAGCACGGGGATATTGAGTTCTATAAGATAAAGCCATATGTTTGTCTGAGTCTTCTATCAAAAGTTACAGCGATTTATATGAAGTGGTTGAAAAACGCTTTATTTCGCCAAGACAATGCGTTTCTCACTGTTACATGCATTTGAATGGGAAACTCGCCTGAAACAAAGTATAGATTTTCATTATGTGAATAATTTTAAAATATTAGCTCAAACGGCTGCAAAACCTGTTTGCCCAGCACGGGGATATTGAGTTCTATAAGATAAAGCCATAAACATGTTTGTCTGAGTCTTCTATCAAAAGTTACAGCGATTTATATGAAGTTGTTCAAAAACGCTTTATTTCGCCAAGACAATGCGTTTCTCACTGTTACATGCATTTGAATGGGAAACTCGCCTGAAACAAAGTATAGGTTTTCATTATGTGAATAATTTTAAAATCTTAGCTCAAACGGCTGCAAAACCTGTTTGCCCAGCACGGGGATATTGAGTTCTATAAGATAAAGCCATATGTTTGTCTGAGTCTTCTATCAAAAGTTACAGCGATTTATATGAAGTTGTTCAAAAACGCTTTATTTCGCCAAGACAATGCGTTTCTCACTGTTACATGCATTTGAATGGGAAACTCGCCTGAAACAAAGTATAGGTTTTCATTATGTGAATAATTTTAAAATCTTAGCTCAAACGGCTGCAAAACCTGTTTGCCCAGCACGGGGATATTGAGTTCTATAAGATAAAGCCATAAACATGTTTGTCTGAGTCTTCTATCAAAAGTTACAGCGATTTATATGAAGTTGTTCAAAAACGCTTTATTTCGCCAAGACAATGCGTTTCTCACTGTTACATGCATTTGAATGGGAAACTCGCCTGAAACAAAGTATAGGTTTTCATTATGTGAATAATTTTAAAATCTTAGCTCAAACGGCTGCAAAACCTGTTTGCCCAGCACGGGGATATTGAGTTCTATAAGATAAAGCCATAAACATGTTTGTCTGAGTCTTCTATCAAAAGTTACAGCGATTTATATGAAGTGGTTGAAAAACGCTTTATTTCGCCAAGACAGTGTGTTTCTCACTGTTACATGCATTTGAATGGGAAACTCGCCTGAAACAAAGTATAGATTTTCATTATGTGAATAATTTTGAAATCTTAGCTCAAACGGCTGCAAAACCTGTTTGCCCAGCACGGGGATATTGAGTTCTATAAGATAAAGCCATAAACATGTTTGTCTGAGTCTTCTATCAAAAGTTACAGCGATTTATATGAAGTGGTTGAAAAACGCTTTATTTCGCCAAGACAATGCGTTTCTCACTGTTACATGCATTTGAATGGGAAACTCGCCTGAAACAAAGTATAGGTTTTCATTATGTGAATAATTTTAAAATCTTAGCTCAAACGGCTGCAAAACCTGTTTGCCCAGCACGGGGATATTGAGTTCTATAAGATAAAGCCATAAACATGTTTGTCTGAGTCTTCTATCAAAAGTTACAGCGATTTATATGAAGTTGTTCAAAAACGCTTTATTTCGCCAAGACAATGCGTTTCTCACTGTTACATGCATTTGAATGGGAAACTCGCCTGAAACAAAGTATAGGTTTTCATTATGTGAATAATTTTAAAATCTTAGCTCAAACGGCTGCAAAACCTGTTTGCCCAGCACGGGGATATTGAGTTCTATAAGATAAAGCCATAAACATGTTTGTCTGAGTCTTCTATCAAAAGTTACAGCGATTTATATGAAGTGGTTGAAAAACGCTTTATTTCGCCAAGACAATGCGTTTCTCACTGTTACATGCATTTGAATGGGAAACTCGCCTGAAACAAAGTATAGGTTTTCATTATGTGAATAATTTTAAAATCTTAGCTCAAACGGCTGCAAAACCTGTTTGCCCAGCACGGGGATATTGAGTTCTATAAGATAAAGCCATAAACATGTTTGTCTGAGTCTTCTATCAAAAGTTACAGCGATTTATATGAAGTTGTTCAAAAACGCTTTATTTCGCCAAGACAATGCGTTTCTCACTGTTACATGCATTTGAATGGGAAACTCGCCTGAAACAAAGTATAGGTTTTCATTATGTGAATAATTTTAAAATCTTAGCTCAAACGGCTGCAAAACCTGTATGCCCAGCACGGGGATATTGAGTTCTATAAGATAAAGCCATAAACATGTTTGTCTGAGTCTTCTATCAAAAGTTACAGCGATTTATATGAAGTGGTTGAAAAACGCTTTATTTCGCCAAGACAGTGTGTTTCTCACTGTTACATGCATTTGAATGGGAAACTCGCCTGAAACAAAGTATAGATTTTCATTATGTGAATAATTTTAAAATCTTAGTTCAAACGGCTGCAAAACCTGTTTGCCCAGCACGGGGATATTGAGTTCTATAAGATAAAGCCATATGTTTGTCTGAGTCTTCTATCAAAAGTTACAGCGATTTATATGAAGTTGTTCAAAAACGCTTTATTTCGCCAAGACAATGCGTTTCTCACTGTTACATGCATTTGAATGGGAAACTCGCCTGAAACAAAGTATAGGTTTTCATTATGTGAATAATTTTAAAATCTTAGCTCAAACGGCTGCAAAACCTGTTTGCCCAGCACGGGGATATTGAGTTCTATAAGATAAAGCCATATGTTTGTCTGAGTCTTCTATCAAAAGTTACAGCGATTTATATGAAGTTGTTCAAAAACGCTTTATTTCGCCAAGACAATGCGTTTCTCACTGTTACATGCATTTGAATGGGAAACTCGCCTGAAACAAAGTATAGGTTTTCATTATGTGAATAATTTTAAAATCTGAGCTCAAACGGCTGCAAAACCTGTTTGCCCAGCACGGGGATATTGAGTTCTATAAGATAAAGCCATAAACATGTTTGTCTGAGTCTTCTATCAAAAGTTACAGCGATTTATATGAAGTGGTTGAAAAACGCTTTATTTCGCCAAGACAGTGTGTTTCTCACTGTTACATGCATTTGAATGGGAAACTCGCCTGAAACAAAGTATAGATTTTCATTATGTGAATAATTTTAAAATCTTAGCTCAAACGGCTGCAAAACCTGTTTGCCCAGCACGGGGATATTGAGTTCTATAAGATAAAGCCATATGTTTGTCTGAGTCTTCTATCAAAAGTTACAGCGATTTATATGAAGTTGTTCAAAAACGCTTTATTTCGCCAAGACAATGCGTTTCTCACTGTTACATGCATTTGAATGGGAAACTCGCCTGAAACAAAGTATAGGTTTTCATTATGTGAATAATTTTAAAATCTTAGCTCAAACGGCTGCAAAACCTGTTTGCCCAGCACGGGGATATTGAGTTCTATAAGATAAAGCCATATGTTTGTCTGAGTCTTCTATCAAAAGTTACAGCGATTTATATGAAGTTGTTCAAAAAAAACTTTATTTCGCCAAGACAATGCGTTTCTCACTGTTACATGCATTTGAATGGGAAACTCGCCTGAGACAAAGTATAGGTTTTCATTATGTGAATAATTTTAAAATCTTAGCTCAAACGGCTGCAAAACCTGTTTTCCCAGCACGGGGATATTGAGTTCTATAAGATAAAGCCATAAACATGTTTGTCTGAGTCTTCTATCAAAAGTTACAGCGATTTATATGAAGTGGTTGAAAAACGCTTTATTTCGCCAAGACAGTGTGTTTCTCACTGTTACATGCATTTGAATGGGAAACTCGCCTGAAACAAAGTATAGATTTTCATTATGTGAATAATTTTAAAATCTTAGCTCAAACGGCTGCAAAACCTGTTTGCCCAGCACGGGGATATTGAGTTCTATAAGATAAAGCCATAAACATGTTTGTCTGAGTCTTCTATCAAAAGTTACAGCGATTTATATGAAGTTGTTCAAAAACGCTTTATTTCGCCAAGACAATGCGTTTCTCACTGTTACATGCATTTGAATGGGAAACTCGCCTGAAACAAAGTATAGGTTTTCATTATGTGAATAATTTTAAAATCTTAGCTCAAACGGCTGCAAAACCTGTTTGCCCAGCACGGGGATATTGAGTTCTATAAGATAAAGCCATAAACATGTTTGTCTGAGTCTTCTATCAAAAGTTACAGCGATTTATATGAAGTTGTTCAAAAACGCTTTATTTCGCCAAGACAATGCGTTTCTCACTGTTACATGCATTTGAATGGGAAACTCGCCTGAAACAAAGTATAGGTTTTCATTATGTGAATAATTTTAAAATCTTAGCTCAAACGGCTGCAAAACCTGTTTGCCCAGCAGGGGGATATTGCGTTCTATAAGATAAAGCCATAAACATGTTTGTCTGAGTCTTCTATCAAAAGTTACAGCGATTTATATGAAGTTGTTCAAAAACGCTTTATTTCGCCAAGACAATGCGTTTCTCACTGTTACATGCATTTGAATGGGAAACTCGCCTGAAACAAAGTATAGGTTTTCATTATGTGAATAATTTTAAAATCTTAGCTCAAACGGCTGCAAAACCTGTTTGCCCAGCACGGGGATATTGAGTTCTATAAGATAAAGCCATAAACATGTTTGTCTGAGTCTTCTATCAAAAGTTACAGCGATTTATATGAAGTTGTTCAAAAACGCTTTATTTCGCCAAGACAATGCGTTTCTCACTGTTACATGCATTTGAATGGGAAACTCGCCTGAAACAAAGTATAGGTTTTCATTATGTGAATAATTTTAAAATCTTAGCTCAAACGGCTGCAAAACCTGTTTGCCCAGCAGGGGGATATTGAGTTCTATAAGATAAAGCCATAAACATGTTTGTCTGAGTCTTCTATCAAAAGTTACAGCGATTTATATGAAGTGGTTGAAAAACGCTTTATTTCGCCAAGACTGTGTGTTTCTCACTGTTACATGCATTTGAATGGGAAACTCGCCTGAGACAAAGTATAGGTTTTCATTATGTGAATAATTTTAAAATCTTAGCTCAAACGGCTGCAAAACCTGTTTGCCCAGCACGGGGATATTGAGTTCTATAAGATAAAGCCATAAACATGTTTGTCTGAGTCTTCTATCAAAAGTTACAGCGATTTATATGAAGTGGTTGAAAAACGCTTTATTTCGCCAAGACAATGCGTTTCTCACTGTTACATGCATTTGAATGGGAAACTCGCCTGAAACAAAGTATAGGTTTTCATTATGTGAATAATTTTAAAATCTTAGCTCAAACGGCTGCAAAACCTGTTTGCCCAGCACGGGGATATTGAGTTCTATAAGATAAAGCCATAAACATGTTTGTCTGAGTCTTCTATCAAAAGTTACAGCGATTTATATGAAGTGGTTGAAAAACGCTTTATTTCGCCAAGACAGTGTGTTTCTCACTGTTACATGCATTTGAATGGGAAACTCGCCTGAAACAAAGTATAGATTTTCATTATGTGAATAATTTTAAAATCTTAGCTCAAACGGCTGCAAAACCTGTTTGCCCAGCACGGGGATATTGAGTTCTATAAGATAAAGCCATAAACATGTTTGTCTGAGTCTTCTATCAAAAGTTACAGCGATTTATATGAAGTGGTTGAAAAACGCTTTATTTCGCCAAGACAGTGTGTTTCTCACTGTTACATGCATTTGAATGGGAAACTCGCCTGAAACAAAGTATAGGTTTTCATTATGTGAATAATTTTAAAATCTTAGCTCAAACGGCTGCAAAACCTGTTTGCCCAGCACGGGGATATTGAGTTCTATAAGATAAAGCCATAAACATGTTTGTCTGAGTCTTCTATCAAAAGTTACAGCGATTTATATGAAGTTGTTCAAAAACGCTTTATTTCGCCAAGACAATGCGTTTCTCACTGTTACATGCATTTGAATGGGAAACTCGCCTGAAACAAAGTATAGGTTTTCATTATGTGAATAATTTTAAAATCTTAGCTCAAACGGCTGCAAAACCTGTTTGCCCAGCACGGGGATATTGAGTTCTATAAGATAAAGCCATAAACATGTTTGTCTGAGTCTTCTATCAAAAGTTACAGCGATTTATATGAAGTGGTTGAAAAACGCTTTATTTCGCCAAGACAATGCGTTTCTCACTGTTACATGCATTTGAATGGGAAACTCGCCTGAAACAAAGTATAGGTTTTCATTATGTGAATAATTTTAAAATCTTAGCTCAAACGGCTGCAAAACCTGTTTGCCCAGCACGGGGATATTGAGTTCTATAAGATAAAGCCATAAACATGTTTGTCTGAGTCTTCTATCAAAAGTTACAGCGATTTATATGAAGTTGTTCAAAAACGCTTTATTTCGCCAAGACAATGCGTTTCTCACTGTTACATGCATTTGAATGGGAAACTCGCCTGAAACAAAGTATAGGTTTTCATTATGTGAATAATTTTAAAATCTTAGCTCAAACGGCTGCAAAACCTGTTTGCCCAGCACGGGGATATTGAGTTCTATAAGATAAAGCCATATGTTTGTCTGAGTCTTCTATCAAAAGTTACAGCGATTTATATGAAGTTGTTCAAAAACGCTTTATTTCGCCAAGACAATGCGTTTCTCACTGTTACATGCATTTGAATGGGAAACTCGCCTGAAACAAAGTATAGGTTTTCATTATGTGAATAATTTTAAAATCTTAGCTCAAACGGCTGCAAAACCTGTTTGCCCAGCAGGGGGATATTGAGTTCTATAAGATAAAGCCATAAACATGTTTGTCTGAGTCTTCTATCAAAAGTTACAGCGATTTATATGAAGTTGTTCAAAAACGCTTTATTTCGCCAAGACAATGCGTTTCTCACTGTTACATGCATTTGAATGGGAAACTCGCCTGAAACAAAGTATAGGTTTTCATTATGTGAATAATTTTAAAATCTTAGCTCAAACGGCTGCAAAACCTGTTTGCCCAGCACGGGGATATTGAGTTCTATAAGATAAAGCCATAAACATGTTTGTCTGAGTCTTCTATCAAAAGTTACAGCGATTTATATGAAGTTGTTCAAAAACGCTTTATTTCGCCAAGACAATGCGTTTCTCACTGTTACATGCATTTGAATGGGAAACTCGCCTGAAACAAAGTATAGGTTTTCATTATGTGAATAATTTTAAAATCTTAGCTCAAACGGCTGCAAAACCTGTTTGCCCAGCACGGGGATATTGAGTTCTATAAGATAAAGCCATAAACATGTTTGTCTGAGTCTTCTATCAAAAGTTACAGCGATTTATATGAAGTTGTTCAAAAACGCTTTATTTCGCCAAGACAATGCGTTTCTCACTGTTACATGCATTTGAATGGGAAACTCGCCTGAAACAAAGTATAGGTTTTCATTATGTGAATAATTTTAAAATCTTAGCTCAAACGGCTGCAAAACCTGTTTGCCCAGCACGGGGATATTGAGTTCTATAAGATAAAGCCATAAACATGTTTGTCTGAGTCTTCTATCAAAAGTTACAGCGATTTATATGAAGTTGTTCAAAAACGCTTTATTTCGCCAAGACAATGCGTTTCTCACTGTTACATGCATTTGAATGGGAAACTCGCCTGAAACAAAGTATAGGTTTTCATTATGTGAATAATTTTAAAATCTTAGCTCAAACGGCTGCAAAACCTGTTTGCCCAGCAGGGGGATATTGCGTTCTATAAGATAAAGCCATAAACATGTTTGTCTGAGTCTTCTATCAAAAGTTACAGCGATTTATATGAAGTTGTTCAAAAACGCTTTATTTCGCCAAGACAATGCGTTTCTCACTGTTACATGCATTTGAATGGGAAACTCGCCTGAAACAAAGTATAGGTTTTCATTATGTGAATAATTTTAAAATCTTAGCTCAAACGGCTGCAAAACCTGTTTGCCCAGCACGGGGATATTGAGTTCTATAAGATAAAGCCATAAACATGTTTGTCTGAGTCTTCTATCAAAAGTTACAGCGATTTATATGAAGTTGTTCAAAAACGCTTTATTTCGCCAAGACAATGCGTTTCTCACTGTTACATGCATTTGAATGGGAAACTCGCCTGAAACAAAGTATAGGTTTTCATTATGTGAATAATTTTAAAATCTTAGCTCAAACGGCTGCAAAACCTGTTTGCCCAGCAGGGGGATATTGAGTTCTATAAGATAAAGCCATAAACATGTTTGTCTGAGTCTTCTATCAAAAGTTACAGCGATTTATATGAAGTGGTTGAAAAACGCTTTATTTCGCCAAGACTGTGTGTTTCTCACTGTTACATGCATTTGAATGGGAAACTCGCCTGAGACAAAGTATATGTTTTCATTATGTGAATAATTTTAAAATCTTAGCTCAAACGGCTGCAAAACCTGTTTGCCCAGCACGGGGATATTGAGTTCTATAAGATAAAGCCATAAACATGTTTGTCTGAGTCTTCTATCAAAAGTTACAGCGATTTATATGAAGTGGTTGAAAAACGCTTTATTTCGCCAAGACAATGCGTTTCTCACTGTTACATGCATTTGAATGGGAAACTCGCCTGAAACAAAGTATAGGTTTTCATTATGTGAATAATTTTAAAATCTTAGCTCAAACGGCTGCAAAACCTGTTTGCCCAGCACGGGGATATTGAGTTCTATAAGATAAAGCCATAAACATGTTTGTCTGAGTCTTCTATCAAAAGTTACAGCGATTTATATGAAGTGGTTGAAAAACGCTTTATTTCGCCAAGACAGTGTGTTTCTCACTGTTACATGCATTTGAATGGGAAACTCGCCTGAAACAAAGTATAGATTTTCATTATGTGAATAATTTTAAAATCTTAGCTCAAACGGCTGCAAAACCTGTTTGCCCAGCACGGGGATATTGAGTTCTATAAGATAAAGCCATAAACATGTTTGTCTGAGTCTTCTATCAAAAGTTACAGCGATTTATATGAAGTGGTTGAAAAACGCTTTATTTCGCCAAGACAGTGTGTTTCTCACTGTTACATGCATTTGAATGGGAAACTCGCCTGAAACAAAGTATAGGTTTTCATTATGTGAATAATTTTAAAATCTTAGCTCAAACGGCTGCAAAACCTGTTTGCCCAGCACGGGGATATTGAGTTCTATAAGATAAAGCCATAAACATGTTTGTCTGAGTCTTCTATCAAAAGTTACAGCGATTTATATGAAGTTGTTCAAAAACGCTTTATTTCGCCAAGACAATGCGTTTCTCACTGTTACATGCATTTGAATGGGAAACTCGCCTGAAACAAAGTATAGGTTTTCATTATGTGAATAATTTTAAAATCTTAGCTCAAACGGCTGCAAAACCTGTTTGCCCAGCACGGGGATATTGAGTTCTATAAGATAAAGCCATAAACATGTTTGTCTGAGTCTTCTATCAAAAGTTACAGCGATTTATATGAAGTGGTTGAAAAACGCTTTATTTCGCCAAGACAATGCGTTTCTCACTGTTACATGCATTTGAATGGGAAACTCGCCTGAAACAAAGTATAGGTTTTCATTATGTGAATAATTTTAAAATCTTAGCTCAAACGGCTGCAAAACCTGTTTGCCCAGCACGGGGATATTGAGTTCTATAAGATAAAGCCATAAACATGTTTGTCTGAGTCTTCTATCAAAAGTTACAGCGATTTATATGAAGTTGTTCAAAAACGCTTTATTTCGCCAAGACAATGCGTTTCTCACTGTTACATGCATTTGAATGGGAAACTCGCCTGAAACAAAGTATAGGTTTTCATTATGTGAATAATTTTAAAATCTTAGCTCAAACGGCTGCAAAACCTGTTTGCCCAGCACGGGGATATTGAGTTCTATAAGATAAAGCCATATGTTTGTCTGAGTCTTCTATCAAAAGTTACAGCGATTTATATGAAGTTGTTCAAAAACGCTTTATTTCGCCAAGACAATGCGTTTCTCACTGTTACATGCATTTGAATGGGAAACTCGCCTGAAACAAAGTATAGGTTTTCATTATGTGAATAATTTTAAAATCTTAGCTCAAACGGCTGCAAAACCTGTTTGCCCAGCAGGGGGATATTGAGTTCTATAAGATAAAGCCATAAACATGTTTGTCTGAGTCTTCTATCAAAAGTTACAGCGATTTATATGAAGTTGTTCAAAAACGCTTTATTTCGCCAAGACAATGCGTTTCTCACTGTTACATGCATTTGAATGGGAAACTCGCCTGAAACAAAGTATAGGTTTTCATTATGTGAATAATTTTAAAATCTTAGCTCAAACGGCTGCAAAACCTGTTTGCCCAGCACGGGGATATTGAGTTCTATAAGATAAAGCCATAAACATGTTTGTCTGAGTCTTCTATCAAAAGTTACAGCGATTTATATGAAGTTGTTCAAAAACGCTTTATTTCGCCAAGACAATGCGTTTCTCACTGTTACATGCATTTGAATGGGAAACTCGCCTGAAACAAAGTATAGGTTTTCATTATGTGAATAATTTTAAAATCTTAGCTCAAACGGCTGCAAAACCTGTTTGCCCAGCAGGGGGATATTGAGTTCTATAAGATAAAGCCATAAACATGTTTGTCTGAGTCTTCTATCAAAAGTTACAGCGATTTATATGAAGTGGTTGAAAAACGCTTTATTTCGCCAAGACAGTGTGTTTCTCACTGTTACATGCATTTGAATGGGAAACTCGCCTGAGACAAAGTATAGGTTTTCATTATGTGAATAATTTTAAAATCTTAGCTCAAACGGCTGCAAAACCTGTTTGCCCAGCACGGGGATATTGAGTTCTATAAGATAAAGCCATAAACATGTTTGTCTGAGTCTTCTATCAAAAGTTACAGCGATTTATATGAAGTGGTTGAAAAACGCTTTATTTCGCCAAGACAATGCGTTTCTCACTGTTACATGCATTTGAATGGGAAACTCGCCTGAAACAAAGTATAGGTTTTCATTATGTGAATAATTTTAAAATCTTAGCTCAAACGGCTGCAAAACCTGTTTGCCCAGCACGGGGATATTGAGTTCTATAAGATAAAGCCATAAACATGTTTGTCTGAGTCTTCTATCAAAAGTTACAGCGATTTATATGAAGTGGTTGAAAAACGCTTTATTTCGCCAAGACAGTGTGTTTCTCACTGTTACATGCATTTGAATGGGAAACTCGCCTGAAACAAAGTATAGATTTTCATTATGTGAATAATTTTAAAATCTTAGCTCAAACGGCTGCAAAACCTGTTTGCCCAGCACGGGGATATTGAGTTCTATAAGATAAAGCCATAAACATGTTTGTCTGAGTCTTCTATCAAAAGTTACAGCGATTTATATGAAGTGGTTGAAAAACGCTTTATTTCGCCAAGACAGTGTGTTTCTCACTGTTACATGCATTTGAATGGGAAACTCGCCTGAAACAAAGTATAGGTTTTCATTATGTGAATAATTTTAAAATCTTAGCTCAAACGGCTGCAAAACCTGTTTGCCCAGCACGGGGATATTGAGTTCTATAAGATAAAGCCATAAACATGTTTGTCTGAGTCTTCTATCAAAAGTTACAGCGATTTATATGAAGTTGTTCAAAAACGCTTTATTTCGCCAAGACAATGCGTTTCTCACTGTTACATGCATTTGAATGGGAAACTCGCCTGAAACAAAGTATAGGTTTTCATTATGTGAATAATTTTAAAATCTTAGCTCAAACGGCTGCAAAACCTGTTTGCCCAGCACGGGGATATTGAGTTCTATAAGATAAAGCCATAAACATGTTTGTCTGAGTCTTCTATCAAAAGTTACAGCGATTTATATGAAGTTGTTCAAAAACGCTTTATTTCGCCAAGACAATGCGTTTCTCACTGTTACATGCATTTGAATGGGAAACTCGCCTGAAACAAAGTATAGGTTTTCATTATGTGAATAATTTTAAAATCTTAGCTCAAACGGCTGCAAAACCTGTTTGCCCAGCACGGGGATATTGAGTTCTATAAGATAAAGCCATATGTTTGTCTGAGTCTTCTATCAAAAGTTACAGCGATTTATATGAAGTTGTTCAAAAACGCTTTATTTCGCCAAGACAATGCGTTTCTCACTGTTACATGCATTTGAATGGGAAACTCGCCTGAAACAAAGTATAGGTTTTCATTATGTGAATAATTTTAAAATCTTAGCTCAAACGGCTGCAAAACCTGTTTGCCCAGCACGGGGATATTGAGTTCTATAAGATAAAGCCATAAACATGTTTGTCTGAGTCTTCTATCAAAAGTTACAGCGATTTATATGAAGTGGTTGAAAAACGCTTTATTTCGCCAAGACAGTGTGTTTCTCACTGTTACATGCATTTGAATGGGAAACTCGCCTGAAACAAAGTATAGATTTTCATTATGTGAATAATTTTGAAATCTTAGCTCAAACGGCTGCAAAACCTGTTTGCCCAGCACGGGGATATTGAGTTCTATAAGATAAAGCCATAAACATGTTTGTCTGAGTCTTCTATCAAAAGTTACAGCGATTTATATGAAGTGGTTGAAAAACGCTTTATTTCGCCAAGACAATGCGTTTCTCACTGTTACATGCATTTGAATGGGAAACTCGCCTGAAACAAAGTATAGGTTTTCATTATGTGAATAATTTTAAAATCTTAGCTCAAACGGCTGCAAAACCTGTTTGCCCAGCACGGGGATATTGAGTTCTATAAGATAAAGCCATAAACATGTTTGTCTGAGTCTTCTATCAAAAGTTACAGCGATTTATATGAAGTTGTTCAAAAACGCTTTATTTCGCCAAGACAATGCGTTTCTCACTGTTACATGCATTTGAATGGGAAACTCGCCTGAAACAAAGTATAGGTTTTCATTATGTGAATAATTTTAAAATCTTAGCTCAAACGGCTGCAAAACCTGTATGCCCAGCACGGGGATATTGAGTTCTATAAGATAAAGCCATAAACATGTTTGTCTGAGTCTTCTATCAAAAGTTACAGCGATTTATATGAAGTGGTTGAAAAACGCTTTATTTCGCCAAGACAGTGTGTTTCTCACTGTTACATGCATTTGAATGGGAAACTCGCCTGAAACAAAGTATAGATTTTCATTATGTGAATAATTTTAAAATCTTAGCTCAAACGGCTGCAAAACCTGTTTGCCCAGCACGGGGATATTGAGTTCTATAAGATAAAGCCATATGTTTGTCTGAGTCTTCTATCAAAAGTTACAGCGATTTATATGAAGTTGTTCAAAAACGCTTTATTTCGCCAAGACAATGCGTTTCTCACTGTTACATGCATTTGAATGGGAAACTCGCCTGAAACAAAGTATAGGTTTTCATTATGTGAATAATTTTAAAATCTTAGCTCAAACGGCTGCAAAACCTGTTTGCCCAGCACGGGGATATTGAGTTCTATAAGATAAAGCCATATGTTTGTCTGAGTCTTCTATCAAAAGTTACAGCGATTTATATGAAGTTGTTCAAAAACGCTTTATTTCGCCAAGACAATGCGTTTCTCACTGTTACATGCATTTGAATGGGAAACTCGCCTGAAACAAAGTATAGGTTTTCATTATGTGAATAATTTTAAAATCTTAGCTCAAACGGCTGCAAAACCTGTTTGCCCAGCACGGGGATATTGAGTTCTATAAGATAAAGCCATAAACATGTTTGTCTGAGTCTTCTATCAAAAGTTACAGCGATTTATATGAAGTTGTTCAAAAACGCTTTATTTCGCCAAGACAATGCGTTTCTCACTGTTACATGCATTTGAATGGGAAACTCGCCTGAAACAAAGTATAGGTTTTCATTATGTGAATAATTTTAAAATCTTAGCTCAAACGGCTGCAAAACCTGTTTGCCCAGCACGGGGATATTGAGTTCTATAAGATAAAGCCATAAACATGTTTGTCTGAGTCTTCTATCAAAAGTTACAGCGATTTATATGAAGTTGTTCAAAAACGCTTTATTTCGCCAAGACCATGCGTTTCTCACTGTTACATGCATTTGAATGGGAAACTCGCCTGAAACAAAGTATAGGTTTTCATTATGTGAATAATTTTAAAATCTTAGCTCAAACGGCTGCAAAACCTGTTTGCCCAGCACGGGGATATTGAGTTCTATAAGATAAAGCCATAAACATGTTTGTCTGAGTCTTCTATCAAAAGTTACAGCGATTTATATGAAGTGGTTGAAAAACGCTTTATTTCGCCAAGACAGTGTGTTTCTCACTGTTACATGCATTTGAATGGGAAACTCGCCTGAAACAAAGTATAGGTTTTCATTATGTGAATAATTTTAAAATCTTAGCTCAAACGGCTGCAAAACCTGTTTGCCCAGCACGGGGATATTGAGTTCTATAAGATAAAGCCATATGTTTGTCTGAGTCTTCTATCAAAAGTTACAGCGATTTATATGAAGTTGTTCAAAAACGCTTTATTTCGCCAAGACAATGCGTTTCTCACTGTTACATGCATTTGAATGGGAAACTCGCCTGAAACAAAGTATAGGTTTTCATTATGTGAATAATTTTAAAATCTTAGCTCAAACGGCTGCAAAACCTGTTTGCCCAGCACGGGGATATTGAGTTCTATAAGATAAAGCCATAAACATGTTTGTCTGAGTCTTCTATCAAAAGTTACAGCGATTTATATGAAGTTGTTCAAAAACGCTTTATTTCGCCAAGACAATGCGTTTCTCACTGTTACATGCATTTGAATGGGAAACTCGCCTGAAACAAAGTATAGGTTTTCATTATGTGAATAATTTTAAAATCTTAGCTCAAACGGCTGCAAAACCTGTTTGCCCAGCACGGGGATATTGAGTTCTATAAGATAAAGCCATATGTTTGTCTGAGTCTTCTATCAAAAGTTACAGCGATTTATATGAAGTTGTTCAAAAAAAACTTTATTTCGCCAAGACAATGCGTTTCTCACTGTTACATGCATTTGAATGGGAAACTCGCCTGAAACAAAGTATAGGTTTTCATTATGTGAATAATTTTAAAATCTTAGCTCAAACGGCTGCAAAACCTGTTTGCCCAGCACGGGGATATTGAGTTCTATAAGATAAAGCCATAAACATGTTTGTCTGAGTCTTCTATCAAAAGTTACAGCGATTTATATGAAGTGGTTGAAAAACGCTTTATTTCGCCAAGACAGTGTGTTTCTCACTGTTACATGCATTTGAATGGGAAACTCGCCTGAAACAAAGTATAGGTTTTCATTATGTGAATAATTTTAAAATCTTAGCTCAAACGGCTGCAAAACCTGTTTGCCCAGCACGGGGATATTGAGTTCTATAAGATAAAGCCATATGTTTGTCTGAGTCTTCTATCAAAAGTTACAGCGATTTATATGAAGTTGTTCAAAAAAAACTTTATTTCGCCAAGACAATGCGTTTCTCACTGTTACATGCATTTGAATGGGAAACTCGCCTGAAACAAAGTATAGGTTTTCATTATGTGAATAATTTTAAAATCTTAGCTCAAACGGCTGCAAAACCTGTTTGCCCAGCACGGGGATATTGAGTTCTATAAGATAAAGCCATAAACATGTTTGTCTGAGTCTTCTATCAAAAGTTACAGCGATTTATATGAAGTGGTTGAAAAACGCTTTATTTCGCCAAGACAGTGTGTTTCTCACTGTTACATGCATTTGAATGGGAAACTCGCCTGAAACAAAGTATAGGTTTTCATTATGTGAATAATTTTAAAATCTTAGCTCAAACGGCTGCAAAACCTGTTTGCCCAGCACGGGGATATTGAGTTCTATAAGATAAAGCCATAAACATGTTTGTCTGAGTCTTCTATCAAAAGTTACAGCGATTTATATGAAGTTGTTCAAAAACGCTTTATTTCGCCAAGACAATGCGTTTCTCACTGTTACATGCATTTGAATGGGAAACTCGCCTGAAACAAAGTATAGGTTTTCATTATGTGAATAATTTTAAAATCTTAGCTCAAACGGCTGCAAAACCTGTTTGCCCAGCACGGGGATATTGAGTTCTATAAGATAAAGCCATATGTTTGTCTGAGTCTTCTATCAAAAGTTACAGCGATTTATATGAAGTTGTTCAAAAACGCTTTATTTCGCCAAGACAATGCGTTTCTCACTGTTACATGCATTTGAATGGGAAACTCGCCTGAAACAAAGTATAGGTTTTCATTATGTGAATAATTTTAAAATCTTAGCTCAAACGGCTGCAAAACCTGTTTGCCCAGCACGGGGATATTGAGTTCTATAAGATAAAGCCATAAACATGTTTGTCTGAGTCTTCTATCAAAAGTTACAGCGATTTATATGAAGTGGTTGAAAAACGCTTTATTTCGCCAAGACAGTGTGTTTCTCACTGTTACATGCATTTGAATGGGAAACTCGCCTGAAACAAAGTATAGATTTTCATTATGTGAATAATTTTGAAATCTTAGCTCAAACGGCTGCAAAACCTGTTTGCCCAGCACGGGGATATTGAGTTCTATAAGATAAAGCCATAAACATGTTTGTCTGAGTCTTCTATCAAAAGTTACAGCGATTTATATGAAGTTGTTCAAAAACGCTTTATTTCGCCAAGACAATGCGTTTCTCACTGTTACATGCATTTGAATGGGAAACTCGCCTGAAACAAAGTATAGGTTTTCATTATGTGAATAATTTTAAAATCTTAGCTCAAACGGCTGCAAAACCTGTTTGCCCAGCACGGGGATATTGAGTTCTATAAGATAAAGCCATAAACATGTTTGTCTGAGTCTTCTATCAAAAGTTACAGCGATTTATATGAAGTTGTTCAAAAACGCTTTATTTCGCCAAGACAATGCGTTTCTCACTGTTACATGCATTTGAATGGGAAACTCGCCTGAAACAAAGTATAGGTTTTCATTATGTGAATAATTTTAAAATCTTAGCTCAAACGGCTGCAAAACCTGTTTGCCCAGCACGGGGATATTGAGTTCTATAAGATAAAGCCATAAACATGTTTGTCTGAGTCTTCTATCAAAAGTTACAGCGATTTATATGAAGTGGTTGAAAAACGCTTTATTTCGCCAAGACAGTGTGTTTCTCACTGTTACATGCATTTGAATGGGAAACTCGCCTGAAACAAAGTATAGATTTTCATTATGTGAATAATTTTGAAATCTTAGCTCAAACGGCTGCAAAACCTGTTTGCCCAGCACGGGGATATTGAGTTCTATAAGATAAAGCCATAAACATGTTTGTCTGAGTCTTCTATCAAAAGTTACAGCGATTTATATGAAGTTGTTCAAAAACGCTTTATTTCGCCAAGACAATGCGTTTCTCACTGTTACATGCATTTGAATGGGAAACTCGCCTGAAACAAAGTATAGGTTTTCATTATGTGAATAATTTTAAAATCTTAGCTCAAACGGCTGCAAAACCTGTTTGCCCAGCACGGGGATATTGAGTTCTATAAGATAAAGCCATAAACATGTTTGTCTGAGTCTTCTATCAAAAGTTACAGCGATTTATATGAAGTTGTTCAAAAACGCTTTATTTCGCCAAGACAATGCGTTTCTCACTGTTACATGCATTTGAATGGGAAACTCGCCTGAAACAAAGTATAGGTTTTCATTATGTGAATAATTTTAAAATCTTAGCTCAAACGGCTGCAAAACCTGTTTGCCCAGCACGGGGATATTGAGTTCTATAAGATAAAGCCATAAACATGTTTGTCTGAGTCTTCTATCAAAAGTTACAGCGATTTATATGAAGTGGTTGAAAAACGCTTTATTTCGCCAAGACAGTGTGTTTCTCACTGTTACATGCATTTGAATGGGAAACTCGCCTGAAACAAAGTATAGATTTTCATTATGTGAATAATTTTGAAATCTTAGCTCAAACGGCTGCAAAACCTGTTTGCCCAGCACGGGGATATTGAGTTCTATAAGATAAAGCCATAAACATGTTTGTCTGAGTCTTCTATCAAAAGTTACAGCGATTTATATGAAGTTGTTCAAAAACGCTTTATTTCGCCAAGACAATGCGTTTCTCACTGTTACATGCATTTGAATGGGAAACTCGCCTGAAACAAAGTATAGGTTTTCATTATGTGAATAATTTTAAAATCTTAGCTCAAACGGCTGCAAAACCTGTTTGCCCAGCACGGGGATATTGAGTTCTATAAGATAAAGCCATAAACATGTTTGTCTGAGTCTTCTATCAAAAGTTACAGCGATTTATATGAAGTTGTTCAAAAACGCTTTATTTCGCCAAGACAATGCGTTTCTCACTGTTACATGCATTTGAATGGGAAACTCGCCTGAAACAAAGTATAGGTTTTCATTATGTGAATAATTTTAAAATCTTAGCTCAAACGGCTGCAAAACCTGTTTGCCCAGCACGGGGATATTGAGTTCTATAAGATAAAGCCATAAACATGTTTGTCTGAGTCTTCTATCAAAATTACAGCGATTTATATGAAGTGGTTGAAAAACGCTTTATTTCGCCAAGACAGTGTGTTTCTCACTGTTACATGCATTTGAATGGGAAACTCGCCTGAAACAAAGTATAGATTTTCATTATGTGAATAATTTTGAAATCTTAGCTCAAACGGCTGCAAAACCTGTTTGCCCAGCACGGGGATATTGAGTTCTATAAGATAAAGCCATAAACATGTTTGTCTGAGTCTTCTATCAAAAGTTACAGCGATTTATATGAAGTTGTTCAAAAACGCTTTATTTCGCCAAGACAATGCGTTTCTCACTGTTACATGCATTTGAATGGGAAACTCGCCTGAAACAAAGTATAGGTTTTCATTATGTGAATAATTTTAAAATCTTAGCTCAAACGGCTGCAAAACCTGTTTGCCCAGCACGGGGATATTGAGTTCTATAAGATAAAGCCATATGTTTGTCTGAGTCTTCTATCAAAAGTTACAGCGATTTATATGAAGTTGTTCAAAAACGCTTTATTTCGCCAAGACAATGCGTTTCTCACTGTTACATGCATTTGAATGGGAAACTCGCCTGAAACAAAGTATAGGTTTTCATTATGTGAATAATTTTAAAATCTTAGCTCAAACGGCTGCAAAACCTGTTTGCCCAGCACGGGGATATTGAGTTCTATAAGATAAAGCCATAAACATGTTTGTCTGAGTCTTCTATCAAAAGTTACAGCGATTTATATGAAGTTGTTCAAAAACGCTTTATTTCGCCAAGACAATGCGTTTCTCACTGTTACATGCATTTGAATGGGAAACTCGCCTGAAACAAAGTATAGGTTTTCATTATGTGAATAATTTTAAAATCTTAGCTCAAACGGCTGCAAAACCTGTTTGCCCAGCACGGGGATATTGAGTTCTATAAGATAAAGCCATAAACATGTTTGTCTGAGTCTTCTATCAAAAGTTACAGCGATTTATATGAAGTGGTTGAAAAACGCTTTATTTCGCCAAGACAGTGTGTTTCTCACTGTTACATGCATTTGAATGGGAAACTCGCCTGAAACAAAGTATAGATTTTCATTATGTGAATAATTTTAAAATCTTAGCTCAAACGGCTGCAAAACCTGTTTGCCCAGCACGGGGATATTGAGTTCTATAAGATAAAGCCATAAACATGTTTGTCTGAGTCTTCTATCAAAAGTTACAGCGATTTATATGAAGTTGTTCAAAAACGCTTTATTTCGCCAAGACAATGCGTTTCTCACTGTTACATGCATTTGAATGGGAAACTCGCCTGAAACAAAGTATAGGTTTTCATTATGTGAATAATTTTAAAATCTTAGCTCAAACGGCTGCAAAACCTGTTTGCCCAGCACGGGGATATTGAGTTCTATAAGATAAAGCCATAAACATGTTTGTCTGAGTCTTCTATCAAAAGTTACAGCGATTTATATGAAGTTGTTCAAAAACGCTTTATTTCGCCAAGACAATGCGTTTCTCACTGTTACATGCATTTGAATGGGAAACTCGCCTGAAACAAAGTATAGGTTTTCATTATGTGAATAATTTTAAAATCTTAGCTCAAACGGCTGCAAAACCTGTTTGCCCAGCACGGGGATATTGAGTTCTATAAGATAAAGCCATAAACATGTTTGTCTGAGTCTTCTATCAAAAGTTACAGCGATTTATATGAAGTGGTTGAAAAACGCTTTATTTCGCCAAGACAGTGTGTTTCTCACTGTTACATGCATTTGAATGGGAAACTCGCCTGAAACAAAGTATAGATTTTCATTATGTGAATAATTTTAAAATCTTAGCTCAAACGGCTGCAAAACCTGTTTGCCCAGCACGGGGATATTGAGTTCTATAAGATAAAGCCATAAACATGTTTGTCTGAGTCTTCTATCAAAAGTTACAGCGATTTATATGAAGTTGTTCAAAAACGCTTTATTTCGCCAAGACAATGCGTTTCTCACTGTTACATGCATTTGAATGGGAAACTCGCCTGAAACAAAGTATAGGTTTTCATTATGTGAATAATTTTAAAATCTTAGCTCAAACGGCTGCAAAACCTGTTTGCCCAGCACGGGGATATTGAGTTCTATAAGATAAAGCCATATGTTTGTCTGAGTCTTCTATCAAAAGTTACAGCGATTTATATGAAGTTGTTCAAAAACGCTTTATTTCGCCAAGACAATGCGTTTCTCACTGTTACATGCATTTGAATGGGAAACTCGCCTGAAACAAAGTATAGGTTTTCATTATGTGAATAATTTTAAAATCTTAGCTCAAACGGCTGCAAAACCTGTTTGCCCAGCACGGGGATATTGAGTTCTATAAGATAAAGCCATAAACATGTTTGTCTGAGTCTTCTATCAAAAGTTACAGCGATTTATATGAAGTTGTTCAAAAACGCTTTATTTCGCCAAGACAATGCGTTTCTCACTGTTACATGCATTTGAATGGGAAACTCGCCTGAAACAAAGTATAGGTTTTCATTATGTGAATAATTTTAAAATCTTAGCTCAAACGGCTGCAAAACCTGTTTGCCCAGCACGGGGATATTGAGTTCTATAAGATAAAGCCATATGTTTGTCTGAGTCTTCTATCAAAAGTTACAGCGATTTATATGAAGTTGTTCAAAAAAAACTTTATTTCGCCAAGACAATGCGTTTCTCACTGTTACATGCATTTGAATGGGAAACTCGCCTGAGACAAAGTATAGGTTTTCATTATGTGAATAATTTTAAAATCTTAGCTCAAACGGCTGCAAAACCTGTTTGCCCAGCACGGGGATATTGAGTTCTATAAGATAAAGCCATAAACATGTTTGTCTGAGTCTTCTATCAAAAGTTACAGCGATTTATATGAAGTTGTTCAAAAAAAACTTTATTTCGCCAAGACAATGCGTTTCTCACTGTTACATGCATTTGAATGGGAAACTCGCCTGAAACAAAGTATAGGTTTTCATTATGTGAATAATTTTAAAATCTTAGCTCAAACGGCTGCAAAACCTGTTTGCCCAGCACGGGGATATTGAGTTCTATAAGATAAAGCCATATGTTTGTCTGAGTCTTCTATCAAAAGTTACAGCGATTTATATGAAGTTGTTCAAAAAAAACTTTATTTCGCCAAGACAATGCGTTTCTCACTGTTACATGCATTTGAATGGGAAACTCGCCTGAGACAAAGTATAGGTTTTCATTATGTGAATAATTTTAAAATCTTAGCTCAAACGGCTGCAAAACCTGTTTGCCCAGCACGGGGATATTGAGTTCTATAAGATAAAGCCATAAACATGTTTGTCTGAGTCTTCTATCAAAAGTTACAGCGATTTATATGAAGTTGTTCAAAAACGCTTTATTTCGCCAAGACAATGCGTTTCTCACTGTTACATGCATTTGAATGGGAAACTCGCCTGAAACAAAGTATAGGTTTTCATTATGTGAATAATTTTAAAATCTTAGCTCAAACGGCTGCAAAACCTGTTTGCCCAGCACGGGGATATTGAGTTCTATAAGATAAAGCCATAAACATGTTTGTCTGAGTCTTCTATCAAAAGTTACAGCGATTTATATGAAGTTGTTCAAAAACGCTTTATTTCGCCAAGACAATGCGTTTCTCACTGTTACATGCATTTGAATGGGAAACTCGCCTGAAACAAAGTATAGGTTTTCATTATGTGAATAATTTTAAAATCTTAGCTCAAACGGCTGCAAAACCTGTTTGCCCAGCACGGGGATATTGAGTTCTATAAGATAAAGCCATAAACATGTTTGTCTGAGTCTTCTATCAAAAGTTACAGCGATTTATATGAAGTGGTTGAAAAACGCTTTATTTCGCCAAGACAGTGTGTTTCTCACTGTTACATGCATTTGAATGGGAAACTCGCCTGAAACAAAGTATAGATTTTCATTATGTGAATAATTTTAAAATCTTAGCTCAAACGGCTGCAAAACCTGTTTGCCCAGCACGGGGATATTGAGTTCTATAAGATAAAGCCATAAACATGTTTGTCTGAGTCTTCTATCAAAAGTTACAGCGATTTATATGAAGTTGTTCAAAAACGCTTTATTTCGCCAAGACAATGCGTTTCTCACTGTTACATGCATTTGAATGGGAAACTCGCCTGAAACAAAGTATAGGTTTTCATTATGTGAATAATTTTAAAATCTTAGCTCAAACGGCTGCAAAACCTGTTTGCCCAGCACGGGGATATTGAGTTCTATAAGATAAAGCCATAAACATGTTTGTCTGAGTCTTCTATCAAAAGTTACAGCGATTTATATGAAGTTGTTCAAAAACGCTTTATTTCGCCAAGACAATGCGTTTCTCACTGTTACATGCATTTGAATGGGAAACTCGCCTGAAACAAAGTATAGGTTTTCATTATGTGAATAATTTTAAAATCTTAGCTCAAACGGCTGCAAAACCTGTTTGCCCAGCACGGGGATATTGAGTTCTATAAGATAAAGCCATAAACATGTTTGTCTGAGTCTTCTATCAAAAGTTACAGCGATTTATATGAAGTGGTTGAAAAACGCTTTATTTCGCCAAGACAGTGTGTTTCTCACTGTTACATGCATTTGAATGGGAAACTCGCCTGAAACAAAGTATAGATTTTCATTATGTGAATAATTTTGAAATCTTAGCTCAAACGGCTGCAAAACCTGTTTGCCCAGCACGGGGATATTGAGTTCTATAAGATAAAGCCATAAACATGTTTGTCTGAGTCTTCTATCAAAAGTTACAGCGATTTATATGAAGTTGTTCAAAAACGCTTTATTTCGCCAAGACAATGCGTTTCTCACTGTTACATGCATTTGAATGGGAAACTCGCCTGAAACAAAGTATAGGTTTTCATTATGTGAATAATTTTAAAATCTTAGCTCAAACGGCTGCAAAACCTGTTTGCCCAGCACGGGGATATTGAGTTCTATAAGATAAAGCCATATGTTTGTCTGAGTCTTCTATCAAAAGTTACAGCGATTTATATGAAGTTGTTCAAAAAAAACTTTATTTCGCCAAGACAATGCGTTTCTCACTGTTACATGCATTTGAATGGGAAACTCGCCTGAAACAAAGTATAGGTTTTCATTATGTGAATAATTTTAAAATCTTAGCTCAAACGGCTGCAAAACCTGTTTGCCCAGCACGGGGATATTGAGTTCTATAAGATAAAGCCATAAACATGTTTGTCTGAGTCTTCTATCAAAAGTTACAGCGATTTATATGAAGTGGTTGAAAAACGCTTTATTTCGCCAAGACAGTGTGTTTCTCACTGTTACATGCATTTGAATGGGAAACTCGCCTGAAACAAAGTATAGGTTTTCATTATGTGAATAATTTTAAAATCTTAGCTCAAACGGCTGCAAAACCTGTTTGCCCAGCACGGGGATATTGAGTTCTATAAGATAAAGCCATATGTTTGTCTGAGTCTTCTATCAAAAGTTACAGCGATTTATATGAAGTTGTTCAAAAACGCTTTATTTCGCCAAGACAATGCGTTTCTCACTGTTACATGCATTTGAATGGGAAACTCGCCTGAAACAAAGTATAGGTTTTCATTATGTGAATAATTTTAAAATCTTAGCTCAAACGGCTGCAAAACCTGTTTGCCCAGCACGGGGATATTGAGTTCTATAAGATAAAGCCATAAACATGTTTGTCTGAGTCTTCTATCAAAAGTTACAGCGATTTATATGAAGTTGTTCAAAAACGCTTTATTTCGCCAAGACAATGCGTTTCTCACTGTTACATGCATTTGAATGGGAAACTCGCCTGAAACAAAGTATAGGTTTTCATTATGTGAATAATTTTAAAATCTTAGCTCAAACGGCTGCAAAACCTGTTTGCCCAGCACGGGGATATTGAGTTCTATAAGATAAAGCCATAAACATGTTTGTCTGAGTCTTCTATCAAAAGTTACAGCGATTTATATGAAGTTGTTCAAAAACGCTTTATTTCGCCAAGACAATGCGTTTCTCACTGTTACATGCATTTGAATGGGAAACTCGCCTGAAACAAAGTATAGGTTTTCATTGTGTGAATAATTTTAAAATCTTAGCTCAAACGGCTGCAAAACCTGTTTGCCCAGCACGGGGATATTGAGTTCTATAAGATAAAGCCATAAACATGTTTGTCTGAGTCTTCTATCAAAAGTTACAGCGATTTATATGAAGTGGTTGAAAAACGCTTTATTTCGCCAAGACAGTGTGTTTCTCACTGTTACATGCATTTGAATGGGAAACTCGCCTGAAACAAAGTATAGATTTTCATTATGTGAATAATTTTAAAATCTTAGCTCAAACGGCTGCAAAACCTGTTTGCCCAGCACGGGGATATTGAGTTCTATAAGATAAAGCCATATGTTTGTCTGAGTCTTCTATCAAAAGTTACAGCGATTTATATGAAGTTGTTCAAAAACGCTTTATTTCGCCAAGACAATGCGTTTCTCACTGTTACATGCATTTGAATGGGAAACTCGCCTGAAACAAAGTATAGGTTTTCATTATGTGAATAATTTTAAAATCTTAGCTCAAACGGCTGCAAAACCTGTTTGCCCAGCACGGGGATATTGAGTTCTATAAGATAAAGCCATATGTTTGTCTGAGTCTTCTATCAAAAGTTACAGCGATTTATATGAAGTTGTTCAAAAACGCTTTATTTCGCCAAGACAATGCGTTTCTCACTGTTACATGCATTTGAATGGGAAACTCGCCTGAAACAAAGTATAGGTTTTCATTATGTGAATAATTTTAAAATCTTAGCTCAAACGGCTGCAAAACCTGTTTGCCCAGCACGGGGATATTGAGTTCTATAAGATAAAGCCATAAACATGTTTGTCTGAGTCTTCTATCAAAAGTTACAGCGATTTATATGAAGTGGTTGAAAAACGCTTTATTTCGCCAAGACAGTGTGTTTCTCACTGTTACATGCATTTGAATGGGAAACTCGCCTGAAACAAAGTATAGATTTTCATTATGTGAATAATTTTTGAAATCTTAGCTCAAACGGCTGCAAAACCTGTTTGCCCAGCACGGGGATATTGAGTTCTATAAGATAAAGCCATAAACATGTTTGTCTGAGTCTTCTATCAAAAGTTACAGCGATTTATATGAAGTTGTTCAAAAACGCTTTATTTCGCCAAGACAATGCGTTTCTCACTGTTACATGCATTTGAATGGGAAACTCGCCTGAAACAAAGTATAGGTTTTCATTATGTGAATAATTTTAAAATCTTAGCTCAAACGGCTGCAAAACCTGTTTGCCCAGCACGGGGATATTGAGTTCTATAAGATAAAGCCATATGTTTGTCTGAGTCTTCTATCAAAAGTTACAGCGATTTATATGAAGTTGTTCAAAAAAAACTTTATTTCGCCAAGACAATGCGTTTCTCACTGTTACATGCATTTGAATGGGAAACTCGCCTGAAACAAAGTATAGGTTTTCATTATGTGAATAATTTTAAAATCTTAGCTCAAACGGCTGCAAAACCTGTTTGCCCAGCACGGGGATATTGAGTTCTATAAGATAAAGCCATAAACATGTTTGTCTGAGTCTTCTATCAAAAGTTACAGCGATTTATATGAAGTGGTTGAAAAACGCTTTATTTCGCCAAGACAGTGTGTTTCTCACTGTTACATGCATTTGAATGGGAAACTCGCCTGAAACAAAGTATAGGTTTTCATTATGTGAATAATTTTAAAATCTTAGCTCAAACGGCTGCAAAACCTGTTTGCCCAGCACGGGGATATTGAGTTCTATAAGATAAAGCCATAAACATGTTTGTCTGAGTCTTCTATCAAAAGTTACAGCGATTTATATGAAGTTGTTCAAAAACGCTTTATTTCGCCAAGACAATGCGTTTCTCACTGTTACATGCATTTGAATGGGAAACTCGCCTGAAACAAAGTATAGGTTTTCATTATGTGAATAATTTTAAAATCTTAGCTCAAACGGCTGCAAAACCTGTTTGCCCAGCACGGGGATATTGAGTTCTATAAGATAAAGCCATAAACATGTTTGTCTGAGTCTTCTATCAAAAGTTACAGCGATTTATATGAAGTTGTTCAAAAACGCTTTATTTCGCCAAGACAATGCGTTTCTCACTGTTACATGCATTTGAATGGGAAACTCGCCTGAAACAAAGTATAGGTTTTCATTATGTGAATAATTTTAAAATCTTAGCTCAAACGGCTGCAAAACCTGTTTGCCCAGCACGGGGATATTGAGTTCTATAAGATAAAGCCATAAACATGTTTGTCTGAGTCTTCTATCAAAAGTTACAGCGATTTATATGAAGTGGTTGAAAAACGCTTTATTTCGCCAAGACAGTGTGTTTCTCACTGTTACATGCATTTGAATGGGAAACTCGCCTGAAACAAAGTATAGGTTTTCATTATGTGAATAATTTTAAAATCTTAGCTCAAACGGCTGCAAAACCTGTTTGCCCAGCACGGGGATATTGAGTTCTATAAGATAAAGCCATAAACATGTTTGTCTGAGTCTTCTATCAAAAGTTACAGCGATTTATATGAAGTTGTTCAAAAACGCTTTATTTCGCCAAGACAATGCGTTTCTCACTGTTACATGCATTTGAATGGGAAACTCGCCTGAAACAAAGTATAGGTTTTCATTATGTGAATAATTTTAAAATCTTAGCTCAAACGGCTGCAAAACCTGTTTGCCCAGCACGGGGATATTGAGTTCTATAAGATAAAGCCATAAACATGTTTGTCTGAGTCTTCTATCAAAAGTTACAGCGATTTATATGAAGTGGTTGAAAAACGCTTTATTTCGCCAAGACAGTGTGTTTCTCACTGTTACATGCATTTGAATGGGAAACTCGCCTGAAACAAAGTATAGGTTTTCATTATGTGAATAATTTTAAAATCTTAGCTCAAACGGCTGCAAAACCTGTTTGCCCAGCACGGGGATATTGAGTTCTATAAGATAAAGCCATATGTTTGTCTGAGTCTTCTATCAAAAGTTACAGCGATTTATATGAAGTTGTTCAAAAACGCTTTATTTCGCCAAGACAATGCGTTTCTCACTGTTACATGCATTTGAATGGGAAACTCGCCTGAAACAAAGTATAGGTTTTCATTATGTGAATAATTTTAAAATCTTAGCTCAAACGGCTGCAAAACCTGTTTGCCCAGCACGGGGATATTGAGTTCTATAAGATAAAGCCATAAACATGTTTGTCTGAGTCTTCTATCAAAAGTTACAGCGATTTATATGAAGTTGTTCAAAAACGCTTTATTTCGCCAAGACAATGCGTTTCTCACTGTTACATGCATTTGAATGGGAAACTCGCCTGAAACAAAGTATAGGTTTTCATTATGTGAATAATTTTAAAATCTTAGCTCAAACGGCTGCAAAACCTGTTTGCCCAGCACGGGGATATTGAGTTCTATAAGATAAAGCCATATGTTTGTCTGAGTCTTCTATCAAAAGTTACAGCGATTTATATGAAGTTGTTCAAAAAAAACTTTATTTCGCCAAGACAATGCGTTTCTCACTGTTACATGCATTTGAATGGGAAACTCGCCTGAAACAAAGTATAGGTTTTCATTATGTGAATAATTTTAAAATCTTAGCTCAAACGGCTGCAAAACCTGTTTGCCCAGCACGGGGATATTGAGTTCTATAAGATAAAGCCATAAACATGTTTGTCTGAGTCTTCTATCAAAAGTTACAGCGATTTATATGAAGTGGTTGAAAAACGCTTTATTTCGCCAAGACAGTGTGTTTCTCACTGTTACATGCATTTGAATGGGAAACTCGCCTGAAACAAAGTATAGGTTTTCATTATGTGAATAATTTTAAAATCTTAGCTCAAACGGCTGCAAAACCTGTTTGCCCAGCACGGGGATATTGAGTTCTATAAGATAAAGCCATAAACATGTTTGTCTGAGTCTTCTATCAAAAGTTACAGCGATTTATATGAAGTTGTTCAAAAACGCTTTATTTCGCCAAGACAATGCGTTTCTCACTGTTACATGCATTTGAATGGGAAACTCGCCTGAAACAAAGTATAGGTTTTCATTATGTGAATAATTTTAAAATCTTAGCTCAAACGGCTGCAAAACCTGTTTGCCCAGCACGGGGATATTGAGTTCTATAAGATAAAGCCATATGTTTGTCTGAGTCTTCTATCAAAAGTTACAGCGATTTATATGAAGTTGTTCAAAAACGCTTTATTTCGCCAAGACAATGCGTTTCTCACTGTTACATGCATTTGAATGGGAAACTCGCCTGAAACAAAGTATAGGTTTTCATTATGTGAATAATTTTAAAATCTTAGCTCAAACGGCTGCAAAACCTGTTTGCCCAGCACGGGGATATTGAGTTCTATAAGATAAAGCCATAAACATGTTTGTCTGAGTCTTCTATCAAAAGTTACAGCGATTTATATGAAGTTGTTCAAAAACGCTTTATTTCGCCAAGACAATGCGTTTCTCACTGTTACATGCATTTGAATGGGAAACTCGCCTGAAACAAAGTATAGGTTTTCATTATGTGAATAATTTTAAAATCTTAGCTCAAACGGCTGCAAAACCTGTTTGCCCAGCACGGGGATATTGAGTTCTATAAGATAAAGCCATAAACATGTTTGTCTGAGTCTTCTATCAAAAGTTACAGCGATTTATATGAAGTTGTTCAAAAACGCTTTATTTCGCCAAGACAATGCGTTTCTCACTGTTACATGCATTTGAATGGGAACCTCGCCTGAAACAAAGTATAGGTTTTCATTATGTGAATAATTTTAAAATCTTAGCTCAAACGGCTGCAAAACCTGTTTGCCCAGCACGGGGATATTGAGTTCTATAAGATAAAGCCATAAACATGTTTGTCTGAGTCTTCTATCAAAAGTTACAGCGATTTATATGAAGTTGTTCAAAAACGCTTTATTTCGCCAAGACAATGCGTTTCTCACTGTTACATGCATTTGAATGGGAAACTCGCCTGAAACAAAGTATAGGTTTTCATTATGTGAATAATTTTAAAATCTTAGCTCAAACGGCTGCAAAACCTGTTTGCCCAGCACGGGGATATTGAGTTCTATAAGATAAAGCCATACACATGTTTGTCTGAGTCTTCTATCAAAAGTTACAGCGATTTATATGAAGTGGTTGAAAAACGCTTTATTTCGCCAAGACAGTGTGTTTCTCACTGTTACATGCATTTGAATGGGAAACTCGCCTGAAACAAAGTATAGATTTTCATTATGTGAATAATTTTAAAATCTTAGCTCAAACGGCTGCAAAACCTGTTTGCCCAGCACGGGGATATTGAGTTCTATAAGATAAAGCCATAAACATGTTTGTCTGAGTCTTCTATCAAAAGTTACAGCGATTTATATGAAGTTGTTCAAAAACGCTTTATTTCGCCAAGACAATGCGTTTCTCACTGTTACATGCATTTGAATGGGAAACTCGCCTGAAACAAAGTATAGGTTTTCATTATGTGAATAATTTTAAAATCTTAGCTCAAACGGCTGCAAAACCTGTTTGCCCAGCACGGGGATATTGAGTTCTATAAGATAAAGCCATATGTTTGTCTGAGTCTTCTATCAAAAGTTACAGCGATTTATATGAAGTTGTTCAAAAACGCTTTATTTCGCCAAGACAATGCGTTTCTCACTGTTACATGCATTTGAATGGGAAACTCGCCTGAAACAAAGTATAGGTTTTCATTATGTGAATAATTTTAAAATCTTAGCTCAAACGGCTGCAAAACCTGTTTGCCCAGCACGGGGATATTTAGTTCTATAAGATAAAGCCATAAACATGTTTGTCTGAGTCTTCTATCAAAAGTTACAGCGATTTATATGAAGTGGTTGAAAAACGCTTTATTTCGCCAAGACAGTGTGTTTCTCACTGTTACATGCATTTGAATGGGAAACTCGCCTGAAACAAAGTATAGGTTTTCATTATGTGAATAATTTTAAAATCTTAGCTCAAACGGCTGCAAAACCTGTTTGCCCAGCACGGGGATATTGAGTTCTATAAGATAAAGCCATAAACATGTTTGTCTGAGTCTTCTATCAAAAGTTACAGCGATTTATATGAAGTTGTTCAAAAACGCTTTATTTCGCCAAGACAATGCGTTTCTCACTGTTACATGCATTTGAATGGGAAACTCGCCTGAAACAAAGTATAGGTTTTCATTATGTGAATAATTTTAAAATCTTAGCTCAAACGGCTGCAAAACCTGTTTGCCCAGCACGGGGATATTGAGTTCTATAAGATAAAGCCATAAACATGTTTGTCTGAGTCTTCTATCAAAAGTTACAGCGATTTATATGAAGTTGTTCAAAAACGCTTTATTTCGCCAAGACAATGCGTTTCTCACTGTTACATGCATTTGAATGGGAAACTCGCCTGAAACAAAGTATAGGTTTTCATTATGTGAATAATTTTAAAATCTTAGCTCAAACGGCTGCAAAACCTGTTTGCCCAGCACGGGGATATTGAGTTCTATAAGATAAAGCCATATGTTTGTCTGAGTCTTCTATCAAAAGTTACAGCGATTTATATGAAGTTGTTCAAAAACGCTTTATTTCGCCAAGACAATGCGTTTCTCACTGTTACATGCATTTGAATGGGAAACTCGCCTGAAACAAAGTATAGGTTTTCATTATGTGAATAATTTTAAAATCTTAGCTCAAACGGCTGCAAAACCTGTTTGCCCAGCACGGGGATATTGAGTTCTATAAGATAAAGCCATAAACATGTTTGTCTGAGTCTTCTATCAAAAGTTACAGCGATTTATATGAAGTTGTTCAAAAACGCTTTATTTCGCCAAGACAATGCGTTTCTCACTGTTACATGCATTTGAATGGGAAACTCGCCTGAAACAAAGTATAGGTTTTCATTATGTGAATAATTTTAAAATCTTAGCTCAAACGGCTGCAAAACCTGTTTGCCCAGCACGGGGATATTGAGTTCTATAAGATAAAGCCATAAACATGTTTGTCTGAGTCTTCTATCAAAAGTTACAGCGATTTATATGAAGTTGTTCAAAAACGCTTTATTTCGCCAAGACAATGCGTTTCTCACTGTTACATGCATTTGAATGGGAAACTCGCCTGAAACAAAGTATAGGTTTTCATTATGTGAATAATTTTAAAATCTTAGCTCAAACGGCTGCAAAACCTGTTTGCCCAGCACGGGGATATTGAGTTCTATAAGATAAAGCCATATGTTTGTCTGAGTCTTCTATCAAAAGTTACAGCGATTTATATGAAGTTGTTCAAAAACGCTTTATTTCGCCAAGACAATGCGTTTCTCACTGTTACATGCATTTGAATGGGAAACTCGCCTGAAACAAAGTATAGGTTTTCATTATGTGAATAATTTTAAAATCTTAGCTCAAACGGCTGCAAAACCTGTTTGCCCAGCACGGGGATATTGAGTTCTATAAGATAAAGCCATAAACATGTTTGTCTGAGTCTTCTATCAAAAGTTACAGCGATTTATATGAAGTTGTTCAAAAACGCTTTATTTCGCCAAGACAATGCGTTTCTCACTGTTACATGCATTTGAATGGGAAACTCGCCTGAAACAAAGTATAGGTTTTCATTATGTGAATAATTTTAAAATCTTAGCTCAAACGGCTGCAAAACCTGTTTGCCCAGCACGGGGATATTGAGTTCTATAAGATAAAGCCATAAACATGTTTGTCTGAGTCTTCTATCAAAAGTTACAGCGATTTATATGAAGTGGTTGAAAAACGCTTTATTTCGCCAAGACAGTGTGTTTCTCACTGTTACATGCATTTGAATGGGAAACTCGCCTGAAACAAAGTATAGATTTTCATTATGTGAATAATTTTAAAATCTTAGCTCAAACGGCTGCAAAACCTGTTTGCCCAGCACGGGGATATTGAGTTCTATAAGATAAAGCCATAAACATGTTTGTCTGAGTCTTCTATCAAAAGTTACAGCGATTTATATGAAGTTGTTCAAAAACGCTTTATTTCGCCAAGACAATGCGTTTCTCACTGTTACATGCATTTGAATGGGAAACTCGCCTGAAACAAAGTATAGGTTTTCATTATGTGAATAATTTTAAAATCTTAGCTCAAACGGCTGCAAAACCTGTTTGCCCAGCACGGGGATATTGAGTTCTATAAGATAAAGCCATATGTTTGTCTGAGTCTTCTATCAAAAGTTACAGCGATTTATATGAAGTTGTTCAAAAACGCTTTATTTCGCCAAGACAATGCGTTTCTCACTGTTACATGCATTTGAATGGGAAACTCGCCTGAAACAAAGTATAGGTTTTCATTATGTGAATAATTTTAAAATCTTAGCTCAAACGGCTGCAAAACCTGTTTGCCCAGCACGGGGATATTGAGTTCTATAAGATAAAGCCATAAACATGTTTGTCTGAGTCTTCTATCAAAAGTTACAGCGATTTATATGAAGTTGTTCAAAAACGCTTTATTTCGCCAAGACAATGCGTTTCTCACTGTTACATGCATTTGAATGGGAAACTCGCCTGAAACAAAGTATAGGTTTTCATTATGTGAATAATTTTAAAATCTTAGCTCAAACGGCTGCAAAACCTGTTTGCCCAGCACGGGGATATTGAGTTCTATAAGATAAAGCCATATGTTTGTCTGAGTCTTCTATCAAAAGTTACAGCGATTTATATGAAGTTGTTCAAAAACGCTTTATTTCGCCAAGACAATGCGTTTCTCACTGTTACATGCATTTGAATGGGAAACTCGCCTGAAACAAAGTATAGGTTTTCATTATGTGAATAATTTTAAAATCTTAGCTCAAACGGCTGCAAAACCTGTTTGCCCAGCACGGGGATATTGAGTTCTATAAGATAAAGCCATAAACATGTTTGTCTGAGTCTTCTATCAAAAGTTACAGCGATTTATATGAAGTTGTTCAAAAACGCTTTATTTCGCCAAGACAATGCGTTTCTCACTGTTACATGCATTTGAATGGGAAACTCGCCTGAAACAAAGTATAGGTTTTCATTATGTGAATAATTTTAAAATCTTAGCTCAAACGGCTGCAAAACCTGTTTGCCCAGCACGGGGATATTGAGTTCTATAAGATAAAGCCATAAACATGTTTGTCTGAGTCTTCTATCAAAAGTTACAGCGATTTATATGAAGTTGTTCAAAAACGCTTTATTTCGCCAAGACAATGCGTTTCTCACTGTTACATGCATTTGAATGGGAAACTCGCCTGAAACAAAGTATAGGTTTTCATTATGTGAATAATTTTAAAATCTTAGCTCAAACGGCTGCAAAACCTGTTTGCCCAGCACGGGGATATTGAGTTCTATAAGATAAAGCCATATGTTTGTCTGAGTCTTCTATCAAAAGTTACAGCGATTTATATGAAGTTGTTCAAAAAAAACTTTATTTCGCCAAGACAATGCGTTTCTCACTGTTACATGCATTTGAATGGGAAACTCGCCTGAGACAAAGTATAGGTTTTCATTATGTGAATAATTTTAAAATCTTAGCTCAAACGGCTGCAAAACCTGTTTGCCCAGCACGGGGATATTGAGTTCTATAAGATAAAGCCATAAACATGTTTGTCTGAGTCTTCTATCAAAAGTTACAGCGATTTATATGAAGTTGTTCAAAAACGCTTTATTTCGCCAAGACAATGCGTTTCTCACTGTTACATGCATTTGAATGGGAAACTCGCCTGAAACAAAGTATAGGTTTTCATTATGTGAATAATTTTAAAATCTTAGCTCAAACGGCTGCAAAACCTGTTTGCCCAGCACGGGGATATTGAGTTCTATAAGATAAAGCCATAAACATGTTTGTCTGAGTCTTCTATCAAAAGTTACAGCGATTTATATGAAGTTGTTCAAAAACGCTTTATTTCGCCAAGACAATGCGTTTCTCACTGTTACATGCATTTGAATGGGAAACTCGCCTGAAACAAAGTATAGGTTTTCATTATGTGAATAATTTTAAAATCTTAGCTCAAACGGCTGCAAAACCTGTTTGCCCAGCACGGGGATATTGAGTTCTATAAGATAAAGCCATAAACATGTTTGTCTGAGTCTTCTATCAAAAGTTACAGCGATTTATATGAAGTTGTTCAAAAACGCTTTATTTCGCCAAGACAATGCGTTTCTCACTGTTACATGCATTTGAATGGGAAACTCGACCGAAACAAAGTATAGGTTTTCATTATGTGAATAATTTTAAAATCTTAGCTCAAACGGCTGCAAAACCTGTTTGCCCAGCACGGGGATATTGAGTTCTATAAGATAAAGCCATATGTTTGTCTGAGTCTTCTATCAAAAGTTACAGCGATTTATATGAAGTTGTTCAAAAAAAACTTTATTTCGCCAAGACAGTGCGTTTCTCACTGTTACATGCATTTGAATGGGAAACTCGCCTGAGACAAAGTATAGGTTTTCATTATGTGAATAATTTTAAAATCTTAGCTCAAACGGCTGCAAAACCTGTTTACCCAGCACGGGGATATTGAGTTCTATAAGATAAAGCCATAAACATGTTTGTCTGAGTCTTCTATCAAAAGTTACAGCGATTTATATGAAGTTGTTCAAAAACGCTTTATTTCGCCAAGACAATGCGTTTCTCACTGTTACATGCATTTGAATGGGAAACTCGCCTGAAACAAAGTATAGGTTTTCATTATGTGAATAATTTTAAAATCTTAGCTCAAACGGCTGCAAAACCTGTTTGCCCAGCACGGGGATATTGAGTTCTATAAGATAAAGCCATAAACATGTTTGTCTGAGTCTTCTATCAAAAGTTACAGCGATTTATATGAAGTTGTTCAAAAAAAACTTTATTTCGCCAAGACAATGCGTTTCTCACTGTTACATGCATTTGAATGGGAAACTCGCCTGAGACAAAGTATAGGTTTTCATTATGTGAATAATTTTAAAATCTTAGCTCAAACGGCTGCAAAACCTGTTTGCCCAGCACGGGGATATTGAGTTCTATAAGATAAAGCCATAAACATGTTTGTCTGAGTCTTCTATCAAAAGTTACAGCGATTTATATGAAGTTGTTCAAAAACGCTTTATTTCGCCAAGACAATGCGTTTCTCACTGTTACATGCATTTGAATGGGAAACTCGACCGAAACAAAGTATAGGTTTTCATTATGTGAATAATTTTAAAATCTTAGCTCAAACGGCTGCAAAACCTGTTTGCCCAGCACGGGGATATTGAGTTCTATAAGATAAAGCCATATGTTTGTCTGAGTCTTCTATCAAAAGTTACAGCGATTTATATGAAGTTGTTCAAAAACGCTTTATTTCGCCAAGACAATGCGTTTCTCACTGTTACATGCATTTGAATGGGAAACTCGCCTGAAACAAAGTATAGGTTTTCATTATGTGAATAATTTTAAAATCTTAGCTCAAACGGCTGCAAAACCTGTTTGCCCAGCACGGGGATATTGAGTTCTATAAGATAAAGCCATAAACATGTTTGTCTGAGTCTTCTATCAAAAGTTACAGCGATTTATATGAAGTTGTTCAAAAAAAACTTTATTTCGCCAAGACAATGCGTTTCTCACTGTTACATGCATTTGAATGGGAAACTCGCCTGAGACAAAGTATAGGTTTTCATTATGTGAATAATTTTAAAATCTTAGCTCAAACGGCTGCAAAACCTGTTTGCCCAGCACGGGGATATTGAGTTCTATAAGATAAAGCCATAAACATGTTTGTCTGAGTCTTCTATCAAAAGTTACAGCGATTTATATGAAGTTGTTCAAAAACGCTTTATTTCGCCAAGACAATGCGTTTCTCACTGTTACATGCATTTGAATGGGAAACTCGACCGAAACAAAGTATAGGTTTTCATTATGTGAATAATTTTAAAATCTTAGCTCAAACGGCTGCAAAACCTGTTTGCCCAGCACGGGGATATTGAGTTCTATAAGATAAAGCCATATGTTTGTCTGAGTCTTCTATCAAAAGTTACAGCGATTTATATGAAGTTGTTCAAAAAAAACTTTATTTCGCCAAGACAGTGCGTTTCTCACTGTTACATGCATTTGAATGGGAAACTCGCCTGAGACAAAGTATAGGTTTTCATTATGTGAATAATTTTAAAATCTTAGCTCAAACGGCTGCAAAACCTGTTTACCCAGCACGGGGATATTGAGTTCTATAAGATAAAGCCATAAACATGTTTGTCTGAGTCTTCTATCAAAAGTTACAGCGATTTATATGAAGTTGTTCAAAAACGCTTTATTTCGCCAAGACAATGCGTTTCTCACTGTTACATGCATTTGAATGGGAAACTCGCCTGAAACAAAGTATAGGTTTTCATTATGTGAATAATTTTAAAATCTTAGCTCAAACGGCTGCAAAACCTGTTTGCCCAGCACGGGGATATTGAGTTCTATAAGATAAAGCCATAAACATGTTTGTCTGAGTCTTCTATCAAAAGTTACAGCGATTTATATGAAGTTGTTCAAAAAAAACTTTATTTCGCCAAGACAATGCGTTTCTCACTGTTACATGCATTTGAATGGGAAACTCGCCTGAGACAAAGTATAGGTTTTCATTATGTGAATAATTTTAAAATCTTAGCTCAAACGGCTGCAAAACCTGTTTACCCAGCACGGGGATATTGAGTTCTATAAGATAAAGCCATAAACATGTTTGTCTGAGTCTTCTATCAAAAGTTACAGCGATTTATATGAAGTTGTTCAAAAACGCTTTATTTCGCCAAGACAATGCGTTTCTCACTGTTACATGCATTTGAATGGGAAACTCGCCTGAAACAAAGTATAGGTTTTCATTATGTGAATAATTTTAAAATCTTAGCTCAAATGGCTGCAAAACCTGTTTGCCCAGCACGGGGATATTGAGTTATATAAGATAAAGCCATAAACATGTTTGTCTGAGTCTTCTATCAAAAGTTACAGCGATTTATATGAAGTTGTTCAAAAACGCTTTATTTCGCCAAGACAATGCGTTTCTCACTGTTACATGCATTTGAATGGGAAACTCGCCTGAAACAAAGTATAGGTTTTCATTATGTGAATAATTTTAAAATCTTAGCTCAAACGGCTGCAAAACCTGTTTACCCAGCACGGGGATATTGAGTTCTATAAGATAAAGCCATAAACATGTTTGTCTGAGTCTTCTATCAAAAGTTACAGCGATTTATATGAAGTTGTTCAAAAAAACTTTATTTCGCCAAGACAATGCGTTTCTCACTGTTACATGCATTTGAATGGGAAACTCGCCTGAAACAAAGTATAGGTTTTCATTATGTGAATAATTTTAAAATCTTAGCTCAAACGGCTGCAAAACCTGTTTGCCCAGCACGGGGATATTGAGTTCTATAAGATAAAGCCATAAACATGTTTGTCTGAGTCTTCTATCAAAAGTTACAGCGATTTATATGAAGTTGTTCAAAAACGCTTTATTTCGCCAAGACAATGCGTTTCTCACTGTTACATGCATTTGAATGGGAAACTCGCCTGAAACAAAGTATAGGTTTTCATTATGTGAATAATTTTAAAATCTTAGCTCAAACGGCTGCAAAACCTGTTTGCCCAGCACGGGGATATTGAGTTCTATAAGATAAAGCCATATGTTTGTCTGAGTCTTCTATCAAAAGTTACAGCGATTTATATGAAGTTGTTCAAAAACGCTTTATTTCGCCAAGACAATGCGTTTCTCACTGTTACATGCATTTGAATGGGAAACTCGCCTGAAACAAAGTATAGGTTTTCATTATGTGAATAATTTTAAAATCTTAGCTCAAACGGCTGCAAAACCTGTTTGCCCAGCACGGGGATATTGAGTTCTATAAGATAAAGCCATAAACATGTTTGTCTGAGTCTTCTATCAAAAGTTACAGCGATTTATATGAAGTGGTTGAAAAACGCTTTATTTCGCCAAGACAGTGTGTTTCTCACTGTTACATGCATTTGAATGGGAAACTCGCCTGAAACAAAGTATAGATTTTCATTATGTGAATAATTTTAAAATCTTAGCTCAAATGGCTGCAAAACCTGTTTGCCCAGCACGGGGATATTGAGTTCTATAAGATAAAGCCATAAACATGTTTGTCTGAGTCTTCTATCAAAAGTTACAGCGATTTATATGAAGTTGTTCAAAAAAACTTTATTTCGCCAAGACAATGCGTTTCTCACTGTTACATGCATTTGAATGGGAAACTCGCCTGAAACAAAGTATAGGTTTTCATTATGTGAATAATTTTAAAATCTTAGCTCAAACGGCTGCAAAACCTGTTTGCCCAGCACGGGGATATTGAGTTCTATAAGATAAAGCCATATGTTTGTCTGAGTCTTCTATCAAAAGTTACAGCGATTTATATGAAGTTGTTCAAAAAAAACTTTATTTCGCCAAGACAATGCGTTTCTCACTGTTACATGCATTTGAATGGGAAACTCGCCTGAGACAAAGTATAGGTTTTCATTATGTGAATAATTTAAAAATCTTAGCTCAAACGGCTGCAAAACCTGTTTGCCCAGCACGGGGATATTGAGTTCTATAAGATAAAGCCATAAACATGTTTGTCTGAGTCTTCTATCAAAAGTTACAGCGATTTATATGAAGTTGTTCAAAAACGCTTTATTTCGCCAAGACAATGCGTTTCTCACTGTTACATGCATTTGAATGGGAAACTCGCCTGAAACAAAGTATAGGTTTTCATTATGTGAATAATTTTAAAATCTTAGCTCAAACGGCTGCAAAACCTGTTTGCCCAGCACGGGGATATTGAGTTCTATAAGATAAAGCCATAAACATGTTTGTCTGAGTCTTCTATCAAAAGTTACAGCGATTTATATGAAGTGGTTGAAAAACGCTTTATTTCGCCAAGACAGTGTGTTTCTCACTGTTACATGCATTTGAATGGGAAACTCGCCTGAAACAAAGTATAGGTTTTCATTATGTGAATAATTTTAAAATCTTAGCTCAAACGGCTGCAAAACCTGTTTGCCCAGCACGGGGATATTGAGTTCTATAAGATAAAGCCATAAACATGTTTGTCTGAGTCTTCTATCAAAAGTTACAGCGATTTATATGAAGTTGTTCAAAAACGCTTTATTTCGCCAAGACAATGCGTTTCTCACTGTTACATGCATTTGAATGGGAAACTCGCCTGAAACAAAGTATAGGTTTTCATTATGTGAATAATTTTAAAATCTTAGCTCAAACGGCTGCAAAACCTGTTTGCCCAGCACGGGGATATTGAGTTCTATAAGATAAAGCCATAAACATGTTTGTCTGAGTCTTCTATCAAAAGTTACAGCGATTTATATGAAGTTGTTCAAAAACGCTTTATTTCGCCAAGACAATGCGTTTCTCACTGTTACATGCATTTGAATGGGAAACTCGCCTGAAACAAAGTATAGGTTTTCATTATGTGAATAATTTTAAAATCTTAGCTCAAACGGCTGCAAAACCTGTTTGCCCAGCACGGGGATATTGAGTTCTATAAGATAAAGCCATATGTTTGTCTGAGTCTTCTATCAAAAGTTACAGCGATTTATATGAAGTTGTTCAAAAAAAACTTTATTTCGCCAAGACAGTGCGTTTCTCACTGTTACATGCATTTGAATGGGAAACTCGCCTGAGACAAAGTATAGGTTTTCATTATGTGAATAATTTTAAAATCTTAGCTCAAACGGCTGCAAAACCTGTTTACCCAGCACGGGGATATTGAGTTCTATAAGATAAAGCCATAAACATGTTTGTCTGAGTCTTCTATCAAAAGTTACAGCGATTTATATGAAGTTGTTCAAAAACGCTTTATTTCGCCAAGACAATGCGTTTCTCACTGTTACATGCATTTGAATGGGAAACTCGCCTGAAACAAAGTATAGGTTTTCATTATGTGAATAATTTTAAAATCTTAGCTCAAACGGCTGCAAAACCTGTTTGCCCAGCACGGGGATATTGAGTTCTATAAGATAAAGCCATAAACATGTTTGTCTGAGTCTTCTATCAAAAGTTACAGCGATTTATATGAAGTTGTTCAAAAAAAACTTTATTTCGCCAAGACAATGCGTTTCTCACTGTTACATGCATTTGAATGGGAAACTCGCCTGAGACAAAGTATAGGTTTTCATTATGTGAATAATTTTAAAATCTTAGCTCAAACGGCTGCAAAACCTGTTTACCCAGCACGGGGATATTGAGTTCTATAAGATAAAGCCATAAACATGTTTGTCTGAGTCTTCTATCAAAAGTTACAGCGATTTATATGAAGTTGTTCAAAAACGCTTTATTTCGCCAAGACAATGCGTTTCTCACTGTTACATGCATTTGAATGGGAAACTCGCCTGAAACAAAGTATAGGTTTTCATTATGTGAATAATTTTAAAATCTTAGCTCAAATGGCTGCAAAACCTGTTTGCCCAGCACGGGGATATTGAGTTATATAAGATAAAGCCATAAACATGTTTGTCTGAGTCTTCTATCAAAAGTTACAGCGATTTATATGAAGTTGTTCAAAAACGCTTTATTTCGCCAAGACAATGCGTTTCTCACTGTTACATGCATTTGAATGGGAAACTCGCCTGAAACAAAGTATAGGTTTTCATTATGTGAATAATTTTAAAATCTTAGCTCAAACGGCTGCAAAACCTGTTTACCCAGCACGGGGATATTGAGTTCTATAAGATAAAGCCATAAACATGTTTGTCTGAGTCTTCTATCAAAAGTTACAGCGATTTATATGAAGTTGTTCAAAAAAACTTTATTTCGCCAAGACAATGCGTTTCTCACTGTTACATGCATTTGAATGGGAAACTCGCCTGAAACAAAGTATAGGTTTTCATTATGTGAATAATTTTAAAATCTTAGCTCAAACGGCTGCAAAACCTGTTTGCCCAGCACGGGGATATTGAGTTCTATAAGATAAAGCCATAAACATGTTTGTCTGAGTCTTCTATCAAAAGTTACAGCGATTTATATGAAGTTGTTCAAAAACGCTTTATTTCGCCAAGACAATGCGTTTCTCACTGTTACATGCATTTGAATGGGAAACTCGCCTGAAACAAAGTATAGGTTTTCATTATGTGAATAATTTTAAAATCTTAGCTCAAACGGCTGCAAAACCTGTTTGCCCAGCACGGGGATATTGAGTTCTATAAGATAAAGCCATATGTTTGTCTGAGTCTTCTATCAAAAGTTACAGCGATTTATATGAAGTTGTTCAAAAACGCTTTATTTCGCCAAGACAATGCGTTTCTCACTGTTACATGCATTTGAATGGGAAACTCGCCTGAAACAAAGTATAGGTTTTCATTATGTGAATAATTTTAAAATCTTAGCTCAAACGGCTGCAAAACCTGTTTGCCCAGCACGGGGATATTGAGTTCTATAAGATAAAGCCATAAACATGTTTGTCTGAGTCTTCTATCAAAAGTTACAGCGATTTATATGAAGTGGTTGAAAAACGCTTTATTTCGCCAAGACAGTGTGTTTCTCACTGTTACATGCATTTGAATGGGAAACTCGCCTGAAACAAAGTATAGATTTTCATTATGTGAATAATTTTAAAATCTTAGCTCAAATGGCTGCAAAACCTGTTTGCCCAGCACGGGGATATTGAGTTCTATAAGATAAAGCCATAAACATGTTTGTCTGAGTCTTCTATCAAAAGTTACAGCGATTTATATGAAGTTGTTCAAAAAAACTTTATTTCGCCAAGACAATGCGTTTCTCACTGTTACATGCATTTGAATGGGAAACTCGCCTGAGACAAAGTATAGATTTTCATTATGTGAATAATTTTAAAATCTTAGCTCAAACGGCTGCAAAACCTGTTCTGTTTGCCCAGCACGGGGATATTGAGTTCTATAAGATAAAGCCATAAACATGTTTGTCTGAGTCTTCTATCAAAAGTTACAGCGATTTATATGAAGTTGTTCAAAAACGCTTTATTTCGCCAAGACAGTCTGTTTCTCACTGTTACATGCATTTGAATGGGAAACTCGCCTGAAACAAAGTATAGGTTTTCATTATGTGAATAATTTTAAAATCTTAGCTCAAACGGCTGCAAAACCTGTTTGCCCAGCACGGGGATATTGAGTTCTATAAGATAAAGCCATAAACATGTTTGTCTGAGTCTTCTATCAAAAGTTACAGCGATTTATATGAAGTTGTTCAAAAACGCTTTATTTTGTCAAGACAGTGGGTTTTAGAGTCTTAAATTATTCACAAGGTTATCTTAGGTAAAGTTCCATTGTCATGGTGAGGCAAAGTGCTTTATGTGTGTGTGTGCCCGTGTCATGAACGGCTATAAAAGGCCTATAATTAAAGAACAAAGCGGGGTTTGAGTTCGAGTTGCGGCAGACTGTCACTACTTGTAAATGGAACGCAGCCTTCCTACGGCGGACAGCTAATAACAGGAATCGGACGCGGTCCAGCCAAGTCCACAGCAACCACCATAGCAACCGCCTAGCATGACCTTAAAAACATATTCTGTCTTCATAACTATCAAAATCGTGAAATGATTTGCAAAGTGTGAAAGTGTTACAGCTGCAGAGAGCTATGGCGGTATCTATGGAAGCTGTTTACATAGCTAATAATATATGATGTAACCATGGAGACAGTCAGTCACTTGAGCTAGCGGTGCATGTTTACTACAGTGAATAAGGTGATTGAGTGCACAGCGTCCACACTCTGCAGGGGGTAAAGACATTACTTCAATATTGTTTTATATTGATATATATTAGCCTTCTGTTGACCATCACCTCAGGTTCACCATTACAGTTTCAGATTACAGATGCACACTGTCTAAACACATTCAAAAACTCATGTCTCAGAAATAAGCACAGCTGTTCATGTTTGTCATTAGAGTTTTATTTGTAAGAAAATTATGAACTTCATATTGTGCATTAAATAAAAGAACATTTCACAACTCTGAGTCAACAGAAACAGGTAACAGAAATGTCTCTAATGTGTACAGTGTAGTGTAAGCATTAAAAGATCATAAAGGAAAAACTAACATTTATGTGAAACTAATTGTAATAAAAAATGAGCAGGTGCTTTATAGATTTAAAAGAAAGAATCTGAAAACAACACTTTTTTGGTCTAAGTGATCAAAGTAGAAAACAGAACTGATGTTCAAGAACAAACCGTAGCTGCACTAATATTACACATCTCGATCGTTGTACTGAACAGACATGTTGCTTTTAAAACCACATGCAGTGTGTGACCATGACTGTTCACTGAGACCATGAACGCCACTTCGCTGAAGCATTCTTCTTCTTCTTCTTGCCATTAAATTGGAAGCAGAAGCAGCACGAGCTGATTTGATCTACTGAAAGGAAAAAGCAGAACATCTGAGTTGAAACCAGTCAGCTGAAATCATTAAGACAGGAACAAATTCAATGCAGTGTCTCAAGTGGCTTAGCCTGTTACAACTGTTGATACAAGCTAAATACGGTTAACACACAGTGTCAGGGAGCTCCAGTGTGGGAACTAGTGGCTTTAGGTTTGTAGTCATTTAACTTTCATCCATTCATTCATTTAATTCAGGAGGAAGAAATGCCAGGTTGGTGCAGGCTGGTTACATGCATTTGGTCCCATGCTGTCTTTAATTAAATGACTTGGTTCATTTTATGGCTGGGCTGTATGTGGGGTTATATCATGTTATTTGGGCAGGAGTACCTGTCCCCTGTTAGACTTAGAAAGTTTCTCCATAAGTAGAGTTTCTAACTCTTCTAGCACATCTGTGGCTGACAGCTTTTTGGTGGCTCTTTTTACCCCACACTGGTTGTGAGTGTGTAAATAGCCCCACTAGTTATTTTCAGAGCGTTCTCACTCCCGAGGCGTAACATGTCGACGTTTTGTCACGTCCCGCGGCGTTCCTGAGGAACGCGAAAGGAGACCTTCGGCGTTCTTATGGTACGCGGCGGGTTATGGCTGGAATCCAGTGCAATGACGCTCCCGCGGTAGTAGACGTTCCAGCCCTGTATTCCAGCCCTAAACCTAACCTTATCCCTAGCCCTGACCATAACCTTATTCCTGACCTTAACCAGGACTTTAATGATGTTAAATAGCGTGTTTCTAAGCGATTTGAAGAAAAAGAGCGAACATGTGTAGGTTCAGTCCAGACGGTTCTCATATTTCCTCTTTTTCCGAGGTCGTCATTTAGGAACGTGGTGGGTAGCCGAAAACGTAATATGGTGACGATTTGTCACCTAGCGTAAAATGTTACGCTTTGGGAGTGAGAACGGGTTGTTATTTTGGGTTGCAGTTAACTAGGGAGGAAGGGGTGGGTATGCCATGATTAGGTGAATAACAATTATATGTGATACATAAATTTCACAATGCATGCATATATCTCTATCAATTAAACCTGGCCTGAGGGCTGCCATTTTTTACATTCAGTTATTTCTCTTAGAAATGTTGGAACTAAATAATGAATGTGTTACAGTTAAAGTGAAACACTGGTCAGTGTAAATGGCTCATTGGGACACAGAAACCTTTAAATTAAACCTGATATCTAGTGTCAAACAATATCAAAGCTGTAAAAGATGTTTACATTCAGAATTTATAAAACTATTATTGTAAATAAATTCAAACAAGTGAGCTTTTCTCTTTGTGCTGAATATCAACACTGTGGTTTCTTAGACTGTAAGCTGTACTTTAGTGCAACCAGTTGCAGAAGCTGCCACTCCAAATGTCTTTTGATAACAAGAAAAAAATACCTTTTCAGTACACGGCCTGAAGTTCTTCTCCAAAATCTTCTGCAATCGGCTTTGTCTGCTGGTTTGAAGACAATAAACCATAAAAAAGATGATTTAGTCACTTTGTCTGTGTCATGCAGCTCGAATGTGTCGTGTAACGATGTTGAATAGCCGTCGTTATCCCTCTGCTGCGTCAGTAGGATTGTACTGTACAGCATCTCATTGATATGTGAGGAATGCTAATGTAACACGATAACAGACTTACATCATTAAAATATAAAGTGCAGGAGATATTTAGATATTTTTTATATTTATATTACATTTTATAGCTGACGGATATTACTAAATAGATAGAATTTACTAAATAGCTGGATGAACATGAAAAATATGTCTATAATAACAAATGACCATGAGAGCCAGTAGAATTAATTCAGCTGGACACTCAAAAGACGTCCTTAAATGCTCTTTAAGTGGCAGAACAGATGAACAAACAGTTAATCGCTTACTTGAGATGAAATCTGCTCAGCTACTTTGAAAACAGCTTCTAACTGGTTCCTCCTTTAACAGGATGACTGCTCAGGGGTAAGGCCATCATGCAATCCAGCAACCTTTATGGTTCTGCTTTGATTCACCAGGAACTATTAGGGAAACCTTCCAGCGCCTCCTGTGAAAGACACAGGCATAAACACACAAACATTTATTAACATGTTCCACAGTGTTCCAGTTTGATTTTCTTATCCTGTGGACAACAACGTACATGGATGCAGGTTTATTGTTAACTTTTGTAAGGTTTATTTAATGAACATATCCAGCTGCAGCTCCACTGTGATCCTGAACTGGATAAGCACTTAAGAAAATGTGTCAATAAATGGACAAACATCAACTTACTATATTTATCCAAACAGACGGGACCAATAATGCTTCGCTGAGTTAGAGACTTTAACAGACTCTTCTATGTAAGAATGTCTCGTGCTGATATACCTGCAAACTTGACAACAAAGGTTTTTCAGACTACATGTAGCTGTCCTCTATGTCAGCTAACACATTTACATTTATGTCACACTTATTTCTGCTTTCCCATTTTATAATTATTACTTACATTTTGATTAGATACCTTGAGTTTGTAAATGATCAGATTACATAATTGGAATACAATGTATCCAATTCAGGGTTGCGGGAGGATGAAGCCTATCCCAGCTGATACAGGACAAAGACAGGCTGCCAGTTTATTGCAGGGCTAATACAACATGTGTAACAGAAAATCCACTTAAATGTTTGATATTTCTTATAATAATCATAATTATGACTATTATTTAAAGGTTTCTTCATAAATACATTTTGATTTTTTATAACCCCTAAAATATAAACCTGAGCTGTTTCAGATTCTGACCTCTGACCTCAGTGACCTGGCTGTGTCCTCACTGCAGCTCCCTCTTGGAAGTACGTCTGCTTCTTGTCTTCCCCCAGTGTTGACCGCCTGATATCAAGATATCACGTACTGTAACTGAGGAACAAAAAAGGACAAACACTTGCCTTCATTTAAAAGTACATTCATACAGAGATAATCTATGGAAACACACTAGTTCACAGTTTGGGAGGAACCAGTTCCTGTGAAACATTTCTGTATATGAACATCATGTGGAGAATGAATGAAATGAGTTCTTCAGGTGACTCAGCAGTCCCACACTGACAAATGAAATCTAGTTAAACTATTAAGCATATTTGCTCTTCTGAAATCTGTGTTAAACAACAACAAACATAAATTAGTAACAAAAACTACAGCTGAGTATAGGCTTTACAAACCACCAGCAGCCATAATGCTAAATTTTAATCTTCAAATGTTTCTGAGCTGTCTTCAACCTGCTTTTAGCACATTAAAGTCTCAATAAATAAAGTCAATGCAGACTCAATCCTAAATGTTCAGCACACAGAGACACAGAGGTACTGTTTAAAGTTTAGTGTTAACTTGAGTCACTGATCATTCACAGTATTACAGAGTCTGGCAGTCTTTGCATGATGTCCACGTCACTGTAAGTTTCTAGCTGACTCTCAGGTGTGCCAGCAGGAAAGAGTAATAATAACCTGCATCCTGAGGTTTGTCATGCAGGATTAAAGGAGCCAAGCTTTGTTCACACAGCTAGGATTGTATTTTACACTGACCCTGGGTCAGTATCAACTTCAAGAAGACAGCTGTAACTGTTGATAGAAGAATCACACACACATATTTATGGCTTTGCCTTATAGAATTCAGCATCTCAGTGCTCAGGAAATAGGTTTTGCAGCTGTTTGAGCTAAGATTTTCAAGTTATTCACAAATTAAAACCTATACTTTGTGTCGGGCAAGAACTAAATTCAAATGCATGTAACAGTGAGAAACGCGTTTCTCATCAACTTCATAGAGCTTGCTGTAACTTTTGATAGAAGACTCAGACAAACATATTCATGGCTTTATCTTATAGACTTCAATATCCCCCCAATGTGTGTGTGAGTCTTCTCTCAAAATTTACAGCTGTCTTTATGAAGTTTATGGAAAAACGCTTTATTTCACCACGTTAGTGCGTTTCTCGCTATTACATGCATTTGAATGGAGTTCTCGCCCGACACAAAGTATAGGTTTTCAATTTGTGAATAACTTGAAAATCTTAGCTCAAACAGCTGCAAAACCTATTTCCTCAGCACGGAGATGCTGAATTCTATAAGGCAAAGCCATAAATATGTGTGTGTGTGAGTCCTCTATCAAAAGTTACAGCTGTCTTCATGAAGTTGATACTGACCCAGGGTCAGTGTAAAATACAAGTTATTCACATAATGAAAACTTATACTTTGTTTCGTGCAAGAACTCCATTCAAATGCATGTAATAGTCAGAAACGCACTGTCTCGGCGAAATGAAGCCTTTTTGTACAACTTCATGAAGTTAGCTGTAACTTTTGATAAAAGGCTCAAAGCAGAGGGATAACGACGGCTATTCAACATCGTTACACGACACATTCGAGCTGCATGACGCAGACAAAGTGACTAAATCATCTTTTTTGTGGTTTATTGTCTTCAAACCAGCAGACAAAGCCGATTGCAGAAGATGTCGGAGAAGAACTTCAGGCCGTGTACTGAAAAGGTATTTTTTTCTTGTTATCAAAAGACATTTGGAGTGGCAGCTTCTGCAACTGGTTGCACTAAAGTACAGCTTACAGTCTAAGAAACCACAGTGTTGATATTCAGCACAAAGAGAAAAGCTCACTTGTTTGAATTTATTTACAATAATAGTTTTATAAATTCTGAATGTAAACATCTTTTACAGCTTTGATATTGTTTGACACTAGATATCAGGTTTAATTTAAAGGTTTCTGTGTCCCAATGAGCCATTTACACTGACCAGTGTTTCACTTTAACTGTAACACATTCATTATTTAGTTCCAACATTTCTAAGAGAAATAACTGAATGTAAAAAAATGGCAGCCCTCAGGCCAGGTTTAATTGATAGAGATATATGCATGCATTGTGAAATTTATGTATCACATATAATTGTTATTCACCTAATCATGGCATACCCACCCCTTCCTCCCTAGTTAACTGCAACCCAAAATAACTAGTGGGGCTATTTACACACTCACAACCAGTGTGGGGTAAAAAGAGCCACCAAAAAGCTGTCAGCCACAGATGTGCTAGAAGAGTTAGAAACTCTACTTATGGAGAAACTTTCTAAGTCTAACAGGGGACAGGTACTCCTGCCCAAATAACATGATATAACCCCACATACAGCCCAGCCATAAAATGAACCAAGTCATTTAATTAAAGACAGCATGGGACCAAATGCATGTAACCAGCCTGCACCAACCTGGCATTTCTTCCTCCTGAATTAAATGAATGAATGGATGAAAGTTAAATGACTACAAACCTAAAGCCACTAGTTCCCACACTGGAGCTCCCTGACACTGTGTGTTAACCGTATTTAGCTTGTATCAACAGTTGTAACAGGCTAAGCCACTTGAGACACTGCATTGAATTTGTTCCTGTCTTAATGATTTCAGCTGACTGGTTTCAACTCAGATGTTCTGCTTTTTCCTTTCAGTAGATCAAATCAGCTCGTGCTGCTTCTGCTTCCAATTTAATGGCAAGAAGAAGAAGAAGAATGCTTCAGCGAAGTGGCGTTCATGGTCTCAGTGAACAGTCATGGTCACACACTGCATGTGGTTTTAAAAGCAACATGTCTGTTCAGTACAACGATCGAGATGTGTAATATTAGTGCAGCTACGGTTTGTTCTTGAACATCAGTTCTGTTTTCTACTTTGATCACTTAGACCAAAAAAGTGTTGTTTTCAGATTCTTTCTTTTAAATCTATAAAGCACCTGCTCATTTTTTATTACAATTAGTTTCACATAAATGTTAGTTTTTCCTTTATGATCTTTTAATGCTTACACTACACTGTACACATTAGAGACATTTCTGTTACCTGTTTCTGTTGACTCAGAGTTGTGAAATGTTCTTTTATTTAATGCACAATATGAAGTTCATAATTTTCTTACAAATAAAACTCTAATGACAAACATGAACAGCTGTGCTTATTTCTGAGACATGAGTTTTTGAATGTGTTTAGACAGTGTGCATCTGTAATCTGAAACTGTAATGGTGAACCTGAGGTGATGGTCAACAGAAGGCTAATATATATCAATATAAAACAATATTGAAGTAATGTCTTTACCCCCTGCAGAGTGTGGACGCTGTGCACTCAATCACCTTATTCACTGTAGTAAACATGCACCGCTAGCTCAAGTGACTGACTGTCTCCATGGTTACATCGTATATTATTAGCTATGTAAACAGCTTCCATAGATACCGCCATAGCTCTCTGCAGCTGTAACACTTTCACACTTTGCAAATCATTTCACGATTTTGATAGTTATGAAGACAGAATATGTTTTTAAGGTCATGCTAGGCGGTTGCTATGGTGGTTGCTGTGGACTTGGCTGGACCGCGTCCGATTCCTGTTATTAGCTGTCCGCCGTAGGAAGGCTGCGTTCCATTTACAAGTAGTGACAGTCTGCCGCAACTCGAACTCAAACCCCGCTTTGTTCTTTAATTATAGGCCTTTTATAGCCGTTCATGACACGGGCACACACACACATAAAGCACTTTGCCTCACCATGAGAATGGAACTTTACCTAAGCTAACCTTTAAAATATCTGATATAGGATAGAAAAAATGAAGCAACCAGAGATTTAATGATGAAGACTCTGGGTTCTGTAGTGACCTGAATGACTCTTTGCATACAATTTATTGAAGAGGACTTTAGAATGCACTTTACATTTAGACTGTTGCTGTTTAATTTTTTACATTGTTGCGGTGTTATGTCATGAATAAAGTTCACCTGCTGGGGGTTTGATGGATCAGATCATCATAATCAATGGGTCCTGAGGTGGGCGGGACTGTCTCTGGTGATGTCACCATGAAGGAACATCCCAGTACACTGGTGTAGTTTCCTCTCCAGCTGTTTGACATTTGACACTTCAACATTAAGGAGAAGAAGAAGAAACAGTGTTAGGTCAGGTGACCACATGGTTTCTAAAGTAACTGACAGGAAGTAACCAGGCCGTTAGAAATGGATGGCATGTGTTTAGAGTTACTGGAGTTGGGTAACTCTACTTACCAAAAGCAGAAGCACACAGATGAAGGATCAGATGCTGAATGTTGCAGGAACATGCTCGTGCGGTGGTCATTCAGTGCTGCTCCGGCAGGTTAGACAGTCCAAGACTGATATACTGCCCATCTGAGAGTTTGAAAACACACATGCAAAGATTTATTTTGTATTACAGTCAAAGTTGGATGTTCATTTTTGTCCTTTAAAAATGTTTGTGTATTTGAAAGCGCTAACATTTAAGGATGACTTGGATCGTCTCCTTTAAAGGGGAGACAAGTGTATCCACTGATCCACGTCACTTTACCTGGATGATGACTCCTCTCCCCCTCACTCAGAAACGCTCCTAATATAACCAAGCAAATAAATAATATTGAAGATTTACTTACATCATTACAAAAACAGGAAAAACATCTCCCTTTGATTCTATTTCTCCATTCCTGCTGAACATCAGGCAACAAATATCTCAATAAATCACAGTAAAATGTAAAGCACATGTTTTCTCTGCTTTGTCTAACCTCTGCAGAGCCTCTGTCAAGAAAAACATATCTGTAAGCATAAAACAAATATACATTTCATAACACGTCACTGGACAAACCTCGGTCAGTTGATTTCCTCTGTGCAGTGTAGACGAACATCAGTCAGCAAGTCAAGGTGGTGAGATGGACTGGTGTCCTTTGTGACTCTGCTGGTTCTTCTGAGGAAATACCACCGTCTCTCCACACCGTCACCATCTGTGAGCACAAACTGCTGCTCTGCTCTGCCAGCATGTAGGAAATCACATATCACACACACAGGGGTGAAGAAACATTAGAACTCAACTTTGGATACTTTAGATCTAAACAGATCAAAGTAGCTCTTAGCTTCAACAATCAGTGAACAGACAAACAATGATACCATACTGATTCTGTATGAATACAATATGGTATTTTCAATACAGGTGTCAAATTAATTTACTAAAACTAATACAGATATATGTATTTTTTTTTTTATAAATTCGTTTGCTAAATTATAAGAATATATATTTTTTCATTTAACAATTGCAACTGAAAGAAATTAAATATTGAACAAAAATATATTGTCACATTCTGAGCATGCTCAGCATGCTGACAGACTTGAAGTTGCTACAGATTTTAAGAAGTGATAATTATAGGGAAAAAACTTCTCTTTTTCATCCGTTTAATCAAACATTTGATGCCTTAGATGTCTCAGTCCTATAGCATTCTGCAACTACAACTAAGCTGAAGCTTGGATTTGGCTGCAGGTGCCCTGTACATCCTTCTCAACATGTGGGTACCATTTAATCACACTTCTTCCTGAGCTTTGCTTCGTCACAAGACCAAAGGTGGCATCCCGTGTCACGGTCATATCATCATCCAGAAGAAACATTTGAAGAAACATCATGGAGAAGAAACATTTACGCGCCTCCCGGTTTTGTTTTCTGATCCTGCAAAAAGACTGAGGACAACAAAGCCCAGAGAACACGAGATACACAACATCCAAAATTCAGACTCAACAGCCTCCATAAATGAAGAGCACCAGGTTGGTTCAGTTATAGTAGATGTCATGGAATTTTTTAAATAAAGTCTGCAACACAGAAAGAGCTGTGATCATGCTATTTATTACTGTGCACAGGAGAGCAAACACACATCAAACATCACAGTTCAGTCATGTCAGCTCTGCCACTTCACGTGTCTCGCTATGAAACCTAACGGATCAATGGTTATGCTGTTTTGTGCCCTTGACGTTATCAGCACCTGTAAAGGGAGTTGTTTTCTCAAACTGCTGAAGTAAGTTCATCTAGTTTTAGAAACCTTCATTGAACAGTCTATAACAGTGTCACAACTAAGCATATGCATAAGCACTTAAATGCTTTAAATGAGAATAACATAAAATTTCTATTACAGGAGCTAGAGCCTGTCCCAGTAGTCATAGGTAGAGCACACCTGGACAGGTCACCAGTCTGTCAGAGGACTAACACAGATGCAGCCTGACTCAATCCTAAATGTTCAGCACACAGAGACACAGAGGTACCGTTTAAAGTTTAGTGTTAACTTGAGTCACTGATCATTCGCAGTATTACAGAGTCTGGCAGTCTTTGCATGATGTCCACGTCACTGTAAGTTTCTAGCTGACTCTCAGGTGTGACAGGTGTGCCAGCAGGAAAGAGTAATAATAGCCTGCATCCTGAGGTTTTTCATGCAGGATTAAAGGAGCCAGGCTTTGTTCACACAGCTAGGATTGTATTTTACACTGACCCTGGGTCAGTATAAGTATCATACAGTTTAAACGAAGCACTGAAACTTGCACATATTTATTACAGATGCACTGAAGCTAATCGAGATATTTGCTGTCAGTCTGTGGCTGCGATTAAACACTTTACTGGAAACTTTATTAACTAGTAACTTCGTCAGTCATGACAGAAGCTAATATTTCTGTGCTAACATCGTTTAAACAGTAACAGCTTTACTCCAATATAAGCTAACGTTTACACCGTAACTTTAAGCTAGCACCATAAAGACGGTAAAACACGTAATAACATCTACAAATGCATCTTAAAGCTGTTATATTAGCACTCGGTGTATTACTAACATAACCACATTAACATTATTGACACTCGCTGGTCTGACTTTTAATAGTCATTCTATAAATGCTGTCCGTTTAAACGGTCTTACCTGTACACACTCCTGTATCCACCGGATTGCAGCCAGAGTGGATTCTGGAGTCTTCCCACGCTCCTGTTAGTGATCCTCCATCTGGATGGATGATAACAACCTTCTGAACAATCTAGCAGGAGATGGTCCATATCTAGGGGATATGGACTGACAACAGCCGAAGCGGGTGAATAAAGTCACCCAGTCGCTAGCTGTGCGATTACCCAGCATACACCAGCACAATATTAGGCACAGCACCACCATAGACATTTTCAGTGGTTTTGAATGCAGGACATGGTTATCTTACCTTGTAAAATGCATGACAATAAAACAGCTAACCACCATAAAATGGTATTGTGTATGTATGTATGTGCATGTGTGTGTGTGTGTGTGAGAGAGAGAGAGAGAGGGGGGGGGGGGGGGGGGAGAGATCAAAGGCGTGCGCTTATGTTTTTTCTTGATCAAGAGTGTGCCTCCTCTCTCTTATTGGATGTATGGTATAGCATGTTTATTCAGGTGCACCTTTGAAGTCTATGAGAATACTTTGCAGCCTGGTCTGAGTGGTCATTTCTGCACAGACACAATGAAGCGTGCACTCAGTTTAGAGGAGGCTGTTGCTGCAGTTTTGCACTCTCCACAAGCAGTGGAGATACTTCTGACAGCGAAGAAGAATTTTTGCCAGGCACCGAGGAGCTTTGCAGCTCATGTGCGGAGGAGGAGAAGGAGAAGGAGGAAGAAGAGCAGGAGGAAGAGACAAGACTGGAGGATGGCCAGTGGAGATCTAAAAATGGAGAAATCATGTGGCAACCCACACACGAAGAGGTCCTGCCATTTTTTCCTCCCCCCATTTTAACCCCAGGACCAACCCATTATGCAATTCGTATAGGATCAGCAGCCCTGTGAGCACTTTCCATCTTTTTTTTGCAGAGGACATTATGCAGCTAATCCTGCATTTCACCAACCTGCAGGGGCAACAGGTCAGTAAAAGACTGGAAGGACATAGATGAGGAGTTGCAGGCTTACATGGGGCTTGTGATGCTGGCTGGCCTGTACAGGTCTCAACATGAAACGACAACAAGCCTGTGAAATGGGGAGACAGGGCTCTTCTGTTTCATGCTACCATGTCAAAAAAAAAAAAATCATTTGAGCAAATTAATCGGGCAGTAAGATTCGATGATCGTCTCTCCCGTCCAGGTCGCTAGGGGGGGGGGGGGGGGGGGGGGGGGGCAAGGCTGTGGTTTCCTACATCCCCAAGCAAAGAAAAAAGGTTGTCTTATTGAGCACCAGGCACCGTGAGCTACAAGTCCAGGACTCTGGGAAGAGAAAGCCCCACATCATCCTGGATTATAACAAATGCAAAGGGACTGTGGATCATTTGGACCAGGTAAGCACAATTATAAGTAATTTATTTGCCAAATTGTTTACCGTTTCTCATTGTTATAACTGATAAAGTCAGATAATGTGATTATAATAGTTTTGATATGAGATGATAGTTTTAGACTATGATAGTTTTGATAGTTACAGTAAGGAGGGGGGGGGGGGGGGGGGGGGTCCTGTTTGACGCCCACAGGCAGAAAGAATCTCTTGCTTATGGCTGTATAAATCTGTTCATGTCACCTGATCATTTCTTTTTGTTTTGCAGGTTTGTGGCAACTACTCCTGCCGTAGAAGGACACGTAGGTGGCCCATGTGTCTGTTCTACCACATGATCGAGGTAAGCTGCTATAATGCTTTCATTCAAGACAGCTGTAACTTTTGATAGAAGACGCATATAAACATATTTATGGCTTTATCTTATAAAGTTCGATATCCCCGTGTTGAGCAAACAGGTTTTGCAGCTGTTTGATCTAAGATTTTCAAGTTATTCACAAAATGAATACCTATACTTTGTTTCGTGCGACAACTCCATTCAAATGCATGTAATAGTCAGAAACGCACTGTCTTGGCGAAATAAAGCGTTTACAACTTCATGAAGACAGCTCTAACTTTTGATAGGAGACTCAGATATGCGTATTTATGGCTTTATCTGATCGAATTCAATATCCCCGTGTTGAGCAAACAGTTTTAAAGCTATGTGAGCTAAGATTTTCAAGTTATTCACAAGATGAAAACCTATACTTTGTTTCGTGCGAGAACTCCATTCAAATGCATGTAATAGTCAGAAACGCACGGTCTCGGCGAAATAAGGTGTTTTTGTACAGCTTGAAGTTACCTGTAACTTTTGATAGAAGGCTCAGACACACATCAATATGGCTTTGCCTTATACAATTCAGCATCTCCGTGCTGGGGAAACAGGTTTTGCAGCTGTTTGAGCCAAGAGCTTCCAGTTATTGAAAAAATGAAAGCCTATACTTTGTTTCGTGCGAGAACTCCATTCAAATGCATGTAAAAGTCAGAAACGCACTGTCTCGGCGAAATAAAGGGTTTACAACTTCATGAAGACAGCTGTAACTTTTGATAGGAAACTCAGATATACGTATTTATGGCTTTATCTTATAGAATTCAATATCCGCGTTGAGCAAACAGTTTTAAAGCTATGTGAGCTAAGATTTTTAAGTTATTCACAAAATAAAAAGCTATAGTTTGTTTCGTGTGAGAACTCCATTTATGTTACGCCCCTAATCTAGGCGTGTAGGGACGCACATAAGGTTGGAGGAGAGAGATACAAATCCCCGCCCTGGTTCCCAAGCCAAACATCCAAACCAGTTGTGAGTAAAAAAAAAGGTGATTTTATTTAAGGACAAGAAGCATAGCTCCAGGGTGAGCCCAGGCCGAAATAATAAACAAAACCAACTAAGACCCACCAGCAAAGACTAACTAAACCCTAGGAAAGAAAAAGAACAAACAAATGACAGAGCTATCCCTCGCTCCCTGACCAAGAAAACAGGAGAAAACGATTCCAAAAGAAAAGGCAGCTCACCCCTTCCGCTTCAGCCCACGAGTGCCTAAGCTCTCAGCTAATGCACTAGGAGCGGCTTTTACAATTCACCCTCACACAAATACACAAAATAAGCACAGGCTGGGAAAACCATGGTCAGGACCGCGACGGCTGTCAGGCTACTCGCTCGTTGCACACACTCTCTCCCTCTCTCCCCTCTGGAGCTGTCAGAGCGGCTTTTTGAACGTGGTCACCTGTTCCATGGTCCAATCAGCTGCTCACTACTCTTCATTAGGGGAGGGACCTGTAAAGTGTCTTAAACACAGTAAAGAGACACGTCTCGCATGTAATAGTCAGAAACGCACTATCTTTGCAAAATAAAGCCTTTTTGTACAACTTCATGAAGTTAGCTGTAACTTTTGATAGAAGATTCAGATTTACGTAGTTATGGCTTTATCTTATAATATTCAGTATCCCCGTGTTGAGCAAACAGGTTTGAGCTAAGATTTTTGAGTTATTCACATAATGAAAACCTATACTTTGTTTCGTGCGAGAACTGCATTCAAATGCATGTAATAGTCAGAAACGCACTGTCTCGGCGAAATAAAGTGTTTTTGTACAGCTTCATGAAGACAGCTGTAACTTTTGATAGAAGGCTCAGATTGATGTATTTATGGTTTTATCTTATAGAATTCAATATCCCCGTGCTGGGAAAACAGATTTTGCAGCTGTGTGAGCTAAGATTTCCAAGTTATACACATAATGAAAATCTATACTTTGTTTCGGTCGAGTTCCCCATTCAAATGCATGTAACAGTGAGAAACGCACTGTCTTGGCGAAAGAAAGCGTTTTTGTACAACTTCATATAAATAGCTGTAACTTTTGATAGAAGACTCGGATACACATGTTTATGGCTTTATCTTATAGAACTCAAGGTCCCCGTGCTGGGCAAACAAAACAGGTTTTGCAGCTGTTTGAGCTAAGATTTTCAAGTTATACACATAATGAAAACCTATACTTTGTTTCGGTGAGTTCCCCATTCAAATGCATGTAACAGTGAGAAACGCACTGTCTTGGCGAAAGAAAGCGTTTTTGTACAACTTCATATAAATAGCTGTAACTTTTGATAGAAGACTCAGACAAACATGTTTATGGCTTTATCTTATAGAACTCAAGGTCCCCGTGCTGGGAAAACAGGTTTTGCAGCTGTTTGAGCTAAGATTTCCAAGTTATACACATAATGAAAACCTATACTTTGTTTCGGTCGAGTTCCCCATTCAAATGCATGTAACAGTGAGAAACGCACTGTCTTGGCGAAAGAAAGCGTTTTTGTACAACTTCATATAAATAGCTGTAACTTTTGATAGAAGACTCAGACAAACATGTTTATGGCTTTATCTTATAGAACTCAAGGTCCCCGTGCTGGGAAAACAGGTTTTGCAGCTGTTTGAGCTAAGATTTCCAAGTTATACACATAATGAAAACCTATACTTTGTTTCGGTCGAGTTCCCCATTCAAATGCATGTAACAGTGAGAAACGCACTGTCTTGGCGAAAGAAAGCGTTTTTGTACAACTTCATATAAATAGCTGTAACTTTTGATAGAAGACTCAGACAAACATGTTTATGGCTTTATCTTATAGAACTCAAGGTCCCCGTGCTGGGAAAACAGGTTTTGCAGCTGTTTGAGCTAAGATTTCCAAGTTATACACATAATGAAAACCTATACTTTGTTTCGGTCGAGTTCCCCATTCAAATGCATGTAACAGTGAGAAACGCACTGTCTTGGCGAAAGAAAGCGTTTTTGTACAACTTCATATAAATAGCTGTAACTTTTGATAGAAGACTCAGACAAACATGTTTATGGCTTTATCTTATAGAACTCAAGGTCCCCCTGCTGGGAAAACAGGTTTTGCAGCTGTTTGAGCTAAGATTTCCAAGTTATACACATAATGAAAACCTATACTTTGTTTCGGTCGAGTTCCCCATTCAAATGCATGTAACAGTGAGAAACGCACTGTCTTGGCGAAAGAAAGCGTTTTTGTACAACTTCATATAAATAGCTGTAACTTTTGATAGAAGACTCAGACAAACATGTTTATGGCTTTATCTTATAGAACTCAAGGTCCCCGTGCTGGGAAAACAGGTTTTGCAGCTGTTTGAGCTAAGATTTCCAAGTTATACACATAATGAAAACCTATACTTTGTTTCGGTCGAGTTCCCCATTCAAATGCATGTAACAGTGAGAAACGCACTGTCTTGGCGAAAGAAAGCGTTTTTGTACAACTTCATATAAATAGCTGTAACTTTTGATAGAAGACTCAGACAAACATGTTTATGGCTTTATCTTATAGAACTCAAGGTCCCCGTGCTGGGAAAACAGGTTTTGCAGCTGTTTGAGCTAAGATTTCCAAGTTATACACATAATGAAAACCTATACTTTGTTTCGGTCGAGTTCCCCATTCAAATGCATGTAACAGTGAGAAACGCACTGTCTTGGCGAAAGAAAGCGTTTTTGTACAACTTCATATAAATAGCTGTAACTTTTGATAGAAGACTCAGACAAACATGTTTATGGCTTTATCTTATAGAACTCAAGGTCCCCGTGCTGGGAAAACAGGTTTTGCAGCTGTTTGAGCTAAGATTTCCAAGTTATACACATAATGAAAACCTATACTTTGTTTCGGTCGAGTTCCCCATTCAAATGCATGTAACAGTGAGAAACGCACTGTCTTGGCGAAAGAAAGCGTTTTTGTACAACTTCATATAAATAGCTGTAACTTTTGATAGAAGACTCAGACAAACATGTTTATGGCTTTATCTTATAGAACTCAAGGTCCCCGTGCTGGGAAAACAGGATTTGCAGCTGTTGGAGCTAAGATTTTCAAGTTATACACATAATGAAAACCTATACTTTGTTTCGGTCGAGTTCCCCATTCAAATGCATGTAACAGTGAGAAACGCACTGTCTTGGCGAAAGAAAGCGTTTTTGTACAACTTCATATAAATAGCTGTAACTTTTGATAGAAGACTCAGACAAACATGTTTATGGCTTTATCTTATAGAACTCAAGGTCCCCGTGCTGGGAAAACAGGTTTTGCAGCTGTTTGAGCTAAGATTTCCAAGTTATACACATAATGAAAACCTATACTTTGTTTCGGTCGAGTTCCCCATTCAAATGCATGTAACAGTGAGAAACGCACTGTCTTGGCGAAAGAAAGCGTTTTTGTACAACTTCATATAAATAGCTGTAACTTTTGATAGAAGACTCAGACAAACATGTTTATGGCTTTATCTTATAGAACTCAAGGTCCCCGTGCTGGGAAAACAGGTTTTGCAGCTGTTTGAGCTAAGATTTCCAAGTTATACACATAATGAAAACCTATACTTTGTTTCGGTCGAGTTCCCCATTCAAATGCATGTAACAGTGAGAAACGCACTGTCTTGGCGAAAGAAAGCGTTTTTGTACAACTTCATATAAATAGCTGTAACTTTTGATAGAAGACTCAGACAAACATGTTTATGGCTTTATCTTATAGAACTCAAGGTCCCCGTGCTGGGAAAACAGGATTTGCAGCTGTTGGAGCTAAGATTTTCAAGTTATACACATAATGAAAACCTATACTTTGTTTCGGTCGAGTTCCCCATTCAAATGCATGTAACAGTGAGAAACGCACTGTCTTGGCGAAAGAAAGCGTTTTTGTACAACTTCATATAAATAGCTGTAACTTTTGATAGAAGACTCAGACAAACATGTTTATGGCTTTATCTTATAGAACTCAAGGTCCCCGTGCTGGGAAAACAGGATTTGCAGCTGTTGGAGCTAAGATTTTCAAGTTATACACATAATGAAAACCTATACTTTGTTTCGGTCGAGTTCCCCATTCAAATGCATGTAACAGTGAGAAACGCACTGTCTTGGCGAAAGAAAGCGTTTTTGTACAACTTCATATAAATAGCTGTAACTTTTGATAGAAGACTCAGACAAACATGTTTATGGCTTTATCTTATAGAACTCAAGGTCCCCGTGCTGGGAAAACAGGTTTTGCAGCTGTTTGAGCTAAGATTTCCAAGTTATACACATAATGAAAACCTATACTTTGTTTCGGTCGAGTTCCCCATTCAAATGCATGTAACAGTGAGAAACGCACTGTCTTGGCGAAAGAAAGCGTTTTTGTACAACTTCATATAAATAGCTGTAACTTTTGATAGAAGACTCAGACAAACATGTTTATGGCTTTATCTTATAGAACTCAAGGTCCCCGTGCTGGGAAAACAGGTTTTGCAGCTGTTTGAGCTAAGATTTCCAAGTTATACACATAATGAAAACCTATACTTTGTTTCGGTCGAGTTCCCCATTCAAATGCATGTAACAGTGAGAAACGCACTGTCTTGGCGAAAGAAAGCGTTTTTGTACAACTTCATATAAATAGCTGTAACTTTTGATAGAAGACTCAGACAAACATGTTTATGGCTTTATCTTATAGAACTCAAGGTCCCCGTGCTGGGAAAACAGGATTTGCAGCTGTTGGAGCTAAGATTTTCAAGTTATACACATAATGAAAACCTATACTTTGTTTCGGTCGAGTTCCCCATTCAAATGCATGTAACAGTGAGAAACGCACTGTCTTGGCGAAAGAAAGCGTTTTTGTACAACTTCATATAAATAGCTGTAACTTTTGATAGAAGACTCAGACAAACATGTTTATGGCTTTATCTTATAGAACTCAAGGTCCCCGTGCTGGGAAAACAGGTTTTGCAGCCGTTTGAGCTAAGATTTTAAAATTATTCACATAATGAAAACCTATACTTTGTTTCGGTCGAGTTCCCCATTTAAATGCATGTAACAGTGAGAAACGCACTGTCTTGGCGAAAGAAAGCGTTTTTGTACAACTTCATATAAATAGCTGTAACTTTTGATAGAAGACTCAGACAAACATGTTTATGGCTTTATCTTATAGAACTCAAGGTCCCCGTGCTGGGAAAACAGGATTTGCAGCTGTTGGAGCTAAGATTTTCAAGTTATACACATAATGAAAACCTATACTTTGTTTCGGTCGAGTTCCCCATTCAAATGCATGTAACAGTGAGAAACGCACTGTCTTGGCGAAAGAAAGCGTTTTTGTACAACTTCATATAAATAGCTGTAACTTTTGATAGAAGACTCAGACAAACATGTTTATGGCTTTATCTTATAGAACTCAAGGTCCCCGTGCTGGGAAAACAGGTTTTGCAGCTGTTTGAGCTAAGATTTCCAAGTTATACACATAATGAAAACCTATACTTTGTTTCGGTCGAGTTCCCCATTCAAATGCATGTAACAGTGAGAAACGCACTGTCTTGGCGAAAGAAAGCGTTTTTGTACAACTTCATATAAATAGCTGTAACTTTTGATAGAAGACTCAGACAAACATGTTTATGGCTTTATCTTATAGAACTCAAGGTCCCCGTGCTGGGAAAACAGGTTTTGCAGCTGTTGGAGCTAAGATTTTCAAGTTATACACATAATGAAAACCTATACTTTGTTTCGGTCGAGTTCCCCATTCAAATGCATGTAACAGTGAGAAACGCACTGTCTTGGCGAAAGAAAGCGTTTTTGTACAACTTCATATAAATAGCTGTAACTTTTGATAGAAGACTCAGACAAACATGTTTATGGCTTTATCTTATAGAACTCAAGGTCCCCGTGCTGGGAAAACAGGATTTGCAGCTGTTGGAGCTAAGATTTTCAAGTTATACACATAATGAAAACCTATAATTTGTTTCGGTCGAGTTCCCCATTCAAATGCATGTAACAGTGAGAAACGCACTGTCTTGGCGAAAGAAAGCGTTTTTGTACAACTTCATATAAATAGCTGTAACTTTTGATAGAAGACTCAGACAAACATGTTTATGGCTTTATCTTATAGAACTCAAGGTCCCCGTGCTGGGAAAACAGGATTTGCAGCTGTTGGAGCTAAGATTTTCAAGTTATACACATAATGAAAACCTATACTTTGTTTCGGTCGAGTTCCCCATTCAAATGCATGTAACAGTGAGAAACGCACTGTCTTGGCGAAAGAAAGCGTTTTTGTACAACTTCATATAAATAGCTGTAACTTTTGATAGAAGACTCAGACAAACATGTTTATGGCTTTATCTTATAGAACTCAAGGTCCCCGTGCTGGGAAAACAGGATTTGCAGCTGTTGGAGCTAAGATTTTCAAGTTATACACATAATGAAAACCTATACTTTGTTTCGGTCGAGTTCCCCATTCAAATGCATGTAACAGTGAGAAACGCACTGTCTTGGCGAAAGAAAGCGTTTTTGTACAACTTCATATAAATAGCTGTAACTTTTGATAGAAGACTCAGACAAACATGTTTATGGCTTTATCTTATAGAACTCAAGGTCCCCGTGCTGGGAAAACAGGTTTTGCAGCTGTTTGAGCTAAGATTTCCAAGTTATACACATAATGAAAACCTATACTTTGTTTCGGTCGAGTTCCCCATTCAAATGCATGTAACAGTGAGAAACGCACTGTCTTGGCGAAAGAAAGCGTTTTTGTACAACTTCATATAAATAGCTGTAACTTTTGATAGAAGACTCAGACAAACATGTTTATGGCTTTATCTTATAGAACTCAAGGTCCCCGTGCTGGGAAAACAGGTTTTGCAGCTGTTGGAGCTAAGATTTTCAAGTTATACACATAATGAAAACCTATACTTTGTTTCGGTCGAGTTCCCCATTCAAATGCATGTAACAGTGAGAAACGCACTGTCTTGGCGAAAGAAAGCGTTTTTGTACAACTTCATATAAATAGCTGTAACTTTTGATAGAAGACTCAGACAAACATGTTTATGGCTTTATCTTATAGAACTCAAGGTCCCCGTGCTGGGAAAACAGGTTTTGCAGCTGTTTGAGCTAAGATTTCCAAGTTATACACATAATGAAAACCTATACTTTGTTTCGGTCGAGTTCCCCATTTAAATGCATGTAACAGTGAGAAACGCACTGTCTTGGCGAAAGAAAGCGTTTTTGTACAACTTCATATAAATAGCTGTAACTTTTGATAGAAGACTCAGACAAACATGTTTATGGCTTTATCTTATAGAACTCAAGGTCCCCGTGCTGGGAAAACAGGTTTTGCAGCTGTTGGAGCTAAGATTTTCAAGTTATACACATAATGAAAACCTATACTTTGTTTCGGTCGAGTTCCCCATTCAAATGCATGTAACAGTGAGAAACGCACTGTCTTGGCGAAAGAAAGCGTTTTTGTACAACTTCATATAAATAGCTGTAACTTTTGATAGAAGACTCAGACAAACATGTTTATGGCTTTATCTTATAGAACTCAAGGTCCCCGTGCTGGGAAAACAGGATTTGCAGCTGTTGGAGCTAAGATTTTCAAGTTATACACATAATGAAAACCTATAATTTGTTTCGGTCGAGTTCCCCATTCAAATGCATGTAACAGTGAGAAACGCACTGTCTTGGCGAAAGAAAGCGTTTTTGTACAACTTCATATAAATAGCTGTAACTTTTGATAGAAGACTCAGACAAACATGTTTATGGCTTTATCTTATAGAACTCAAGGTCCCCGTGCTGGGAAAACAGGATTTGCAGCTGTTGGAGCTAAGATTTTCAAGTTATACACATAATGAAAACCTATACTTTGTTTCGGTCGAGTTCCCCATTCAAATGCATGTAACAGTGAGAAACGCACTGTCTTGGCGAAAGAAAGCGTTTTTGTACAACTTCATATAAATAGCTGTAACTTTTGATAGAAGACTCAGACAAACATGTTTATGGCTTTATCTTATAGAACTCAAGGTCCCCGTGCTGGGAAAACAGGATTTGCAGCTGTTGGAGCTAAGATTTTCAAGTTATACACATAATGAAAACCTATACTTTGTTTCGGTCGAGTTCCCCATTCAAATGCATGTAACAGTGAGAAACGCACTGTCTTGGCGAAAGAAAGCGTTTTTGTACAACTTCATATAAATAGCTGTAACTTTTGATAGAAGACTCAGACAAACATGTTTATGGCTTTATCTTATAGAACTCAAGGTCCCCGTGCTGGGAAAACAGGTTTTGCAGCTGTTTGAGCTAAGATTTCCAAGTTATACACATAATGAAAACCTATACTTTGTTTCGGTCGAGTTCCCCATTCAAATGCATGTAACAGTGAGAAACGCACTGTCTTGGCGAAAGAAAGCGTTTTTGTACAACTTCATATAAATAGCTGTAACTTTTGATAGAAGACTCAGACAAACATGTTTATGGCTTTATCTTATAGAACTCAAGGTCCCCGTGCTGGGAAAACAGGTTTTGCAGCTGTTTGAGCTAAGATTTCCAAGTTATACACATAATGAAAACCTATACTTTGTTTCGGTCGAGTTCCCCATTCAAATGCATGTAACAGTGAGAAACGCACTGTCTTGGCGAAAGAAAGCGTTTTTGTACAACTTCATATAAATAGCTGTAACTTTTGATAGAAGACTCAGACAAACATGTTTATGGCTTTATCTTATAGAACTCAAGGTCCCCGTGCTGGGAAAACAGGTTTTGCAGCTGTTGGAGCTAAGATTTTCAAGTTATACACATAATGAAAACCTATACTTTGTTTCGGTCGAGTTCCCCATTCAAATGCATGTAACAGTGAGAAACGCACTGTCTTGGCGAAAGAAAGCGTTTTTGTACAACTTCATATAAATAGCTGTAACTTTTGATAGAAGACTCAGACAAACATGTTTATGGCTTTATCTTATAGAACTCAAGGTCCCCGTGCTGGGAAAACAGGTTTTGCAGCTGTTTGAGCTAAGATTTCCAAGTTATACACATAATGAAAACCTATACTTTGGTTCGGTCGAGTTCCCCATTCAAATGCATGTAACAGTGAGAAACGCACTGTCTTGGCGAAAGAAAGCGTTTTTGTACAACTTCATATAAATAGCTGTAACTTTTGATAGAAGACTCAGACAAACATGTTTATGGCTTTATCTTATAGAACTCAAGGTCCCCGTGCTGGGAAAACAGGTTTTGCAGCTGTTTGAGCTAAGATTTCCAAGTTATACACATAATGAAAACCTATACTTTGTTTCGGTCGAGTTCCCCATTTAAATGCATGTAACAGTGAGAAACGCACTGTCTTGGCGAAAGAAAGCGTTTTTGTACAACTTCATATAAATAGCTGTAACTTTTGATAGAAGACTCAGACAAACATGTTTATGGCTTTATCTTATAGAACTCAAGGTCCCCGTGCTGGGAAAACAGGATTTGCAGCTGTTGGAGCTAAGATTTTCAAGTTATACACATAATGAAAACCTATACTTTGTTTCGGTCGAGTTCCCCATTCAAATGCATGTAACAGTGAGAAACGCACTGTCTTGGCGAAAGAAAGCGTTTTTGTACAACTTCATATAAATAGCTGTAACTTTTGATAGAAGACTCAGACAAACATGTTTATGGCTTTATCTTATAGAACTCAAGGTCCCCGTGCTGGGAAAACAGGTTTTGCAGCTGTTTGAGCTAAGATTTCCAAGTTATACACATAATGAAAACCTATACTTTGTTTCGGTCGAGTTCCCCATTCAAATGCATGTAACAGTGAGAAACGCACTGTCTTGGCGAAAGAAAGCGTTTTTGTACAACTTCATATAAATAGCTGTAACTTTTGATAGAAGACTCAGACAAACATGTTTATGGCTTTATCTTATAGAACTCAAGGTCCCCGTGCTGGGAAAACAGGTTTTGCAGCTGTTTGAGCTAAGATTTCCAAGTTATACACATAATGAAAACCTATACTTTGTTTCGGTCGAGTTCCCCATTCAAATGCATGTAACAGTGAGAAACGCACTGTCTTGGCGAAAGAAAGCGTTTTTGTACAACTTCATATAAATAGCTGTAACTTTTGATAGAAGACTCAGACAAACATGTTTATGGCTTTATCTTATAGAACTCAAGGTCCCCGTGCTGGGAAAACAGGTTTTGCAGCTTTTTGAGCTAAGATTTCCAAGTTATACACATAATGAAAACCTATACTTTGGTTCGGTCGAGTTCCCCATTCAAATGCATGTAACAGTGAGAAACGCACTGTCTTGGCGAAAGAAAGCGTTTTTGTACAACTTCATATAAATAGCTGTAACTTTTGATAGAAGACTCAGACAAACATGTTTATGGCTTTATCTTATAGAACTCAAGGTCCCCGTGCTGGGAAAACAGGTTTTGCAGCTGTTTGAGCTAAGATTTCCAAGTTATACACATAATGAAAACCTATACTTTGTTTCGGTCGAGTTCCCCATTTAAATGCATGTAACAGTGAGAAACGCACTGTCTTGGCGAAAGAAAGCGTTTTTGTACAACTTCATATAAATAGCTGTAACTTTTGATAGAAGACTCAGACAAACATGTTTATGGCTTTATCTTATAGAACTCAAGGTCCCCGTGCTGGGAAAACAGGTTTTGCAGCTGTTTGAGCTAAGATTTCCAAGTTATACACATAATGAAAACCTATACTTTGTTTCGGTCGAGTTCCCCATTCAAATGCATGTAACAGTGAGAAACGCACTGTCTTGGCGGAAGAAAGCGTTTTTGTACAACTTCATATAAATAGCTGTAACTTTTGATAGAAGACTCGGATACACATGTTTTTGGCTTTATCTTATAGAACTCAAGGTCCCCGTGCTGGGAAAAAAGAACAGGTTTTGCAGCCGTTTGAGCTAAGATTTTAAAATTATTCACATAATGAAAACCTATACTTTGTTTCGGGCGAGTTCCCCATTCAAATGCATGTAACAGTGAGAAACGCACTGTCTTGGCGAAAGAAAGCGTTTTTGTATAACTTCATATAAATCGCTGTAACTTTTGATAGAAGACTCAGACAAACATGTTTATGGCTTTATCTTATAGAACTCAAGGTCCCCGTGCTGGGAAAACAGGTTTTGCAGCTGTTTGAGCTAAGATTTCCAAGTTATACACATAATGAAAACCTATACTTTGTTTCGGTCGAGTTCCCCATTCAAATGCATGTAACAGTGAGAAACGCACTGTCTTGGCGAAAGAAAGCGTTTTTGTACAACTTCATATAAATAGCTGTAACTTTTGATAGAAGACTCGGATAGACATGTTTATGGCTTTATCTTATAGAACTCAAGGTCCCCGTGCTGGGAAAAAAGAACAGGTTTTGCAGCCGTTTGAGCTAAGATTTCCAAGTTATACACATAATGAAAACCTATACTTTGTTTCGGTCGAGTTCCCCATTTAAATGCATGTAACAGTGAGAAACGCACTGTCTTGGCGAAAGAAAGCGTTTTTGTACAACTTCATATAAATAGCTGTAACTTTTGATAGAAGACTCAGACAAACATGTTTATGGCTTTATCTTATAGAACTCAAGGTCCCCGTGCTGGGAAAACAGGTTTTGCAGCTGTTTGAGCTAAGATTTCCAAGTTATACACATAATGAAAACCTATACTTTGTTTCGGTCGAGTTCCCCATTCAAATGCATGTAACAGTGAGAAACGCACTGTCTTGGCGGAAGAAAGCGTTTTTGTACAACTTCATATAAATAGCTGTAACTTTTGATAGAAGACTCGGATACACATGTTTTTGGCTTCATCTTATAGAACTCAAGGTCCCCGTGCTGGGAAAAAAGAACAGGTTTTGCAGCCGTTTGAGCTAAGATTTTAAAATTATTCACATAATGAAAACCTATACTTTGTTTCGGGCGAGTTCCCCATTCAAATGCATGTAACAGTGAGAAACGCACTGTCTTGGCGAAAGAAAGCGTTTTTGTATAACTTCATATAAATCGCTGTAACTTTTGATAGAAGACTCAGACAAACATGTTTATGGCTTTATCTTATAGAACTCAAGGTCCCCGTGCTGGGAAAACAGGTTTTGCAGCTGTTTGAGCTAAGATTTCCAAGTTATACACATAATGAAAACCTATACTTTGTTTCGGTCGAGTTCCCCATTCAAATGCATGTAACAGTGAGAAACGCACTGTCTTGGCGAAAGAAAGCGTTTTTGTACAACTTCATATAAATAGCTGTAACTTTTGATAGAAGACTCAGACAAACATGTTTATGGCTTTATCTTATAGAACTCAAGGTCCCCGTGCTGGGAAAAAAGAACAGGTTTTGCAGCCGTTTGAGCTAAGATTTCCAAGTTATACACATAATGAAAACCTATACTTTGTTTCGGTCGAGTTCCCCATTCAAATGCATGTAACAGTGAGAAACGCACTGTCTTGGCGAAAGAAAGCGTTTTTGTACAACTTCATATAAATAGCTGTAACTTTTGATAGAAGACTCGGATAGACATGTTTATGGCTTTATCTTATAGAACTCAAGGTCCCCGTGCTGGGAAAAAAGAACAGGTTTTGCAGCCGTTTGAGCTAAGATTTCCAAGTTATACACATAATGAAAACCTATACTTTGTTTCGGTCGAGTTCCCCATTCAAATGCATGTAACAGTGAGAAACGCACTGTCTTGGCGAAAGAAAGCGTTTTTGTACAACTTCATATAAATAGCTGTAACTTTTGATAGAAGACTCAGACAAACATGTTTATGGCTTTATCTTATAGAACTCAAGGTCCCCGTGCTGGGAAAACAGGATTTGCAGCTGTTGGAGCTAAGATTTCCAAGTTATACACATAATGAAAACCTATACTTTGTTTCGGTCGAGTTCCCCATTCAAATGCATGTAACAGTGAGAAACGCACTGTCTTGGCGAAAGAAAGCGTTTTTGTACAACTTCATATAAATAGCTGTAACTTTTGATAGAAGACTCGGATACACATGTTTTTGGCTTTATCTTATAGAACTCAAGGTCCCCGTGCTGGGAAAAAAGAACAGGTTTTGCAGCCGTTTGAGCTAAGATTTTAAAATTATTCACATAATGAAAACCTATACTTTGTTTCGGGCGAGTTCCCCATTCAAATGCATGTAACAGTGAGAAACGCACTGTCTTGGCGAAAGAAAGCGTTTTTGTACAACTTCATATAAATAGCTGTAACTTTTGATAGAAGACTCAGACAAACATGTTTATGGCTTTATCTTATAGAACTCAAGGTCCCCGTGCTGGGAAAATAGGTTTTGCAGCTGTTTGAGCTAAGATTTCCAAGTTATACACATAATGAAAACCTATACTTTGTTTCGGTCGAGTTCCCCATTCAAATGCATGTAACAGTGAGAAACGCACTGTCTTGGCGAAAGAAAGCGTTTTTGTACAACTTCATATAAATAGCTGTAACTTTTGATAGAAGACTCGGATACACATGTTTTTGGCTTTATCTTATAGAACTCAAGGTCCCCGTGCTGGGAAAACAGGTTTTGCAGCCGTTTGAGCTAAGATTTTAAAATTATTCACATAATGAAAACCTATACTTTGTTTCGGTCGAGTTCCCCATTTAAATGCATGTAACAGTGAGAAACGCACTGTCTTGGCGAAAGAAAGCGTTTTTGTACAACTTCATATAAATAGCTGTAACTTTTGATAGAAGACTCAGACAAACATGTTTATGGCTTTATCTTATAGAACTCAAGGTCCCCGTGCTGGGAAAACAGGTTTTGCAGCTGTTTGAGCTAAGATTTCCAAGTTATACACATAATGAAAACCTATACTTTGTTTCGGTCGAGTTCCCCATTCAAATGCATGTAACAGTGAGAAACGCACTGTCTTGGCGGAAGAAAGCGTTTTTGTACAACTTCATATAAATAGCTGTAACTTTTGATAGAAGACTCGGATACACATGTTTTTGGCTTTATCTTATAGAACTCAAGGTCTCCGTGCTGGGAAAAAAGAACAGGTTTTGCAGCCGTTTGAGCTAAGATTTTAAAATTATTCACATAATGAAAACCTATACTTTGTTTCGGGCGAGTTCCCCATTCAAATGCATGTAACAGTGAGAAACGCACTGTCTTGGCGAAAGAAAGCGTTTTTGTATAACTTCATATAAATCGCTGTAACTTTTGATAGAAGACTCAGACAAACATGTTTATGGCTTTATCTTATAGAACTCAAGGTCCCCGTGCTGGGAAAACAGGTTTTGCAGCTGTTTGAGCTAAGATTTCCAAGTTATACACATAATGAAAACCTATAATTTGTTTCGGTCGAGTTCCCCATTCAAATGCATGTAACAGTGAGAAACGCACTGTCTTGGCGAAAGAAAGCGTTTTTGTACAACTTCATATAAATAGCTGTAACTTTTGATAGAAGACTCAGACAAACATGTTTATGGCTTTATCTTATAGAACTCAAGGTCCCCGTGCTGGGAAAACAGGATTTGCAGCTGTTGGAGCTAAGATTTTCAAGTTATACACATAATGAAAACCTATAATTTGTTTCGGTCGAGTTCCCCATTCAAATGCATGTAACAGTGAGAAACGCACTGTCTTGGCGAAAGAAAGCGTTTTTGTACAACTTCATATAAATAGCTGTAACTTTTGATAGAAGACTCAGACAAACATGTTTATGGCTTTATCTTATAGAACTCAAGGTCCCCGTGCTGGGAAAACAGGTTTTGCAGCTGTTTGAGCTAAGATTTCCAAGTTATACACATAATGAAAACCTATACTTTGTTTCGGTCGAGTTCCCCATTCAAATGCATGTAACAGTGAGAAACGCACTGTCTTGGCGAAAGAAAGCGTTTTTGTACAACTTCATATAAATAGCTGTAACTTTTGATAGAAGACTCAGACAAACATGTTTATGGCTTTATCTTATAGAACTCAAGGTCCCCGTGCTGGGAAAACAGGATTTGCAGCTGTTTGAGCTAAGATTTCCAAGTTATACACATAATGAAAACCTATACTTTGTTTCGGTCGAGTTCCCCATTCAAATGCATGTAACAGTGAGAAACGCACTGTCTTGGCGAAAGAAAGCGTTTTTGTACAACTTCATATAAATAGCTGTAACTTTTGATAGAAGACTCAGACAAACATGTTTATGGCTTTATCTTATAGAACTCAAGGTCCCCGTGCTGGGAAAACAGGTTTTGCAGCCGTTTGAGCTAAGATTTCCAAGTTATACACATAATGAAAACCTATACTTTGTTTCGGTCGAGTTCCCCATTCAAATGCATGTAACAGTGAGAAACGCACTGTCTTGGCGAAAGAAAGCGTTTTTGTACAACTTCATATAAATAGCTGTAACTTTTGATAGAAGACTCAGACAAACATGTTTATGGCTTTATCTTATAGAACTCAAGGTCCCCGTGCTGGGAAAACAGGTTTTGCAGCCGTTTGAGCTAAGATTTTAAAATTATTCACATAATGAAAACCTATACTTTGTTTCGGTCGAGTTCCCCATTTAAATGCATGTAACAGTGAGAAACGCACTGTCTTGGCGAAAGAAAGCGTTTTTGTACAACTTCATATAAATAGCTGTAACTTTTGATAGAAGACTCAGACAAACATGTTTATGGCTTTATCTTATAGAACTCAAGGTCCCCGTGCTGGGAAAACAGGTTTTGCAGCTGTTTGAGCTAAGATTTCCAAGTTATACACATAATGAAAACCTATACTTTGTTTCGGTCGAGTTCCCCATTCAAATGCATGTAACAGTGAGAAACGCACTGTCTTGGCGAAAGAAAGCGTTTTTGTACAACTTCATATAAATAGCTGTAACTTTTGATAGAAGACTCAGACAAACATGTTTATGGCTTTATCTTATAGAACTCAAGGTCCCCGTGCTGGGAAAACAGGTTTTGCAGCCGTTTGAGCTAAGATTTTAAAATTATTCACATAATGAAAACCTATACTTTGTTTCGGGCGAGTTCCCCATTCAAATGCATGTAACAGTGAGAAACGCACTGTCTTGGCGAAAGAAAGCGTTTTTGTACAACTTCATATAAATAGCTGTAACTTTTGATAGAAGACTCGGATAGACATGTTTATGGCTTTATCTTATAGAACTCAAGGTCCCCGTGCTGGGAAAAAAGAACAGGTTTTGCAGCCGTTTGAGCTAAGATTTCCAAGTTATACACATAATGAAAACCTATACTTTGTTTCGGTCGAGTTCCCCATTTAAATGCATGTAACAGTGAGAAACGCACTGTCTTGGCGAAAGAAAGCGTTTTTGTACAACTTCATATAAATAGCTGTAACTTTTGATAGAAGACTCAGACAAACATGTTTATGGCTTTATCTTATAGAACTCAAGGTCCCCGTGCTGGGAAAACAGGTTTTGCAGCTGTTTGAGCTAAGATTTCCAAGTTATACACATAATGAAAACCTATACTTTGTTTCGGTCGAGTTCCCCATTCAAATGCATGTAACAGTGAGAAACGCACTGTCTTGGCGGAAGAAAGCGTTTTTGTACAACTTCATATAAATAGCTGTAACTTTTGATAGAAGACTCGGATACACATGTTTTTGGCTTTATCTTATAGAACTCAAGGTCCCCGTGCTGGGAAAAAAGAACAGGTTTTGCAGCCGTTTGAGCTAAGATTTTAAAATTATTCACATAATGAAAACCTATACTTTGTTTCGGGCGAGTTCCCCATTCAAATGCATGTAACAGTGAGAAACGCACTGTCTTGGCGAAAGAAAGCGTTTTTGTATAACTTCATATAAATCGCTGTAACTTTTGATAGAAGACTCAGACAAACATGTTTATGGCTTTATCTTATAGAACTCAAGGTCCCCGTGCTGGGAAAACAGGTTTTGCAGCTGTTTGAGCTAAGATTTCCAAGTTATACACATAATGAAAACCTATAATTTGTTTCGGTCGAGTTCCCCATTCAAATGCATGTAACAGTGAGAAACGCACTGTCTTGGCGAAAGAAAGCGTTTTTGTACAACTTCATATAAATAGCTGTAACTTTTGATAGAAGACTCAGACAAACATGTTTATGGCTTTATCTTATAGAACTCAAGGTCCCCGTGCTGGGAAAACAGGATTTGCAGCTGTTGGAGCTAAGATTTTCAAGTTATACACATAATGAAAACCTATAATTTGTTTCGGTCGAGTTCCCCATTCAAATGCATGTAACAGTGAGAAACGCACTGTCTTGGCGAAAGAAAGCGTTTTTGTACAACTTCATATAAATAGCTGTAACTTTTGATAGAAGACTCAGACAAACATGTTTATGGCTTTATCTTATAGAACTCAAGGTCCCCGTGCTGGGAAAACAGGTTTTGCAGCTGTTTGAGCTAAGATTTCCAAGTTATACACATAATGAAAACCTATACTTTGTTTCGGTCGAGTTCCCCATTCAAATGCATGTAACAGTGAGAAACGCACTGTCTTGGCGAAAGAAAGCGTTTTTGTACAACTTCATATAAATAGCTGTAACTTTTGATAGAAGACTCAGACAAACATGTTTATGGCTTTATCTTATAGAACTCAAGGTCCCCGTGCTGGGAAAACAGGATTTGCAGCTGTTTGAGCTAAGATTTCCAAGTTATACACATAATGAAAACCTATACTTTGTTTCGGTCGAGTTCCCCATTCAAATGCATGTAACAGTGAGAAACGCACTGTCTTGGCAAAAGAAAGCGTTTTTGTACAACTTCATATAAATAGCTGTAACTTTTGATAGAAGACTCAGACAAACATGTTTATGGCTTTATCTTATAGAACTCAAGGTCCCCGTGCTGGGAAAACAGGTTTTGCAGCCGTTTGAGCTAAGATTTCCAAGTTATACACATAATGAAAACCTATACTTTGTTTCGGTCGAGTTCCCCATTCAAATGCATGTAACAGTGAGAAACGCACTGTCTTGGCGAAAGAAAGCGTTTTTGTACAACTTCATATAAATAGCTGTAACTTTTGATAGAAGACTCAGACAAACATGTTTATGGCTTTATCTTATAGAACTCAAGGTCCCCGTGCTGGGAAAACAGGTTTTGCAGCCGTTTGAGCTAAGATTTTAAAATTATTCACATAATGAAAACCTATACTTTGTTTCGGTCGAGTTCCCCATTTAAATGCATGTAACAGTGAGAAACGCACTGTCTTGGCGAAAGAAAGCGTTTTTGTACAACTTCATATAAATAGCTGTAACTTTTGATAGAAGACTCAGACAAACATGTTTATGGCTTTATCTTATAGAACTCAAGGTCCCCGTGCTGGGAAAACAGGATTTGCAGCTGTTGGAGCTAAGATTTTCAAGTTATACACATAATGAAAACCTATACTTTGTTTCGGTCGAGTTCCCCATTCAAATGCATGTAACAGTGAGAAACGCACTGTCTTGGCGAAAGAAAGCGTTTTTGTACAACTTCATATAAATAGCTGTAACTTTTGATAGAAGACTCAGACAAACATGTTTATGGCTTTATCTTATAGAACTCAAGGTCCCCGTGCTGGGAAAACAGGTTTTGCAGCTGTTTGAGCTAAGATTTCCAAGTTATACACATAATGAAAACCTATACTTTGTTTCGGTCGAGTTCCCCATTCAAATGCATGTAACAGTGAGAAACGCACTGTCTTGGCGGAAGAAAGCGTTTTTGTACAACTTCATATAAATAGCTGTAACTTTTGATAGAAGACTCGGATACACATGTTTTTGGCTTTATCTTATAGAACTCAAGGTCCCCGTGCTGGGAAAAAAGAACAGGTTTTGCAGCCGTTTGAGCTAAGATTTTAAAATTATTCACATAATGAAAACCTATACTTTGTTTCGGGCGAGTTCCCCATTCAAATGCATGTAACAGTGAGAAACGCACTGTCTTGGCGAAAGAAAGCGTTTTTGTATAACTTCATATAAATCGCTGTAACTTTTGATAGAAGACTCAGACAAACATGTTTATGGCTTTATCTTATAGAACTCAAGGTCCCCGTGCTGGGAAAACAGGTTTTGCAGCTGTTTGAGCTAAGATTTCCAAGTTATACACATAATGAAAACCTATACTTTGTTTCGGTCGAGTTCCCCATTCAAATGCATGTAACAGTGAGAAACGCACTGTCTTGGCGAAAGAAAGCGTTTTTGTACAACTTCATATAAATAGCTGTAACTTTTGATAGAAGACTCGGATAGACATGTTTATGGCTTTATCTTATAGAACTCAAGGTCTCCGTGCTGGGAAAAAAGAACAGGTTTTGCAGCCGTTTGAGCTAAGATTTCCAAGTTATACACATAATGAAAACCTATACTTTGTTTCGGTCGAGTTCCCCATTCAAATGCATGTAACAGTGAGAAACGCACTGTCTTGGCGAAAGAAAGCGTTTTTGTACAACTTCATATAAATAGCTGTAACTTTTGATAGAAGACTCAGACAAACATGTTTATGGCTTTATCTTATAGAACTCAAGGTCCCCGTGCTGGGAAAACAGGATTTGCAGCTGTTGGAGCTAAGATTTCCAAGTTATACACATAATGAAAACCTATACTTTGTTTCGGTCGAGTTCCCCATTCAAATGCATGTAACAGTGAGAAACGCACTGTCTTGGCGAAAGAAAGCGTTTTTGTACAACTTCATATAAATAGCTGTAACTTTTGATAGAAGACTCGGATACACATGTTTTTGGCTTTATCTTATAGAACTCAAGGTCCCCGTGCTGGGAAAAAAGAACAGGTTTTGCAGCCGTTTGAGCTAAGATTTTAAAATTATTCACATAATGAAAACCTATACTTTGTTTCGGGCGAGTTCCCCATTCAAATGCATGTAACAGTGAGAAACGCACTGTCTTGGCGAAAGAAAGCGTTTTTGTACAACTTCATATAAATAGCTGTAACTTTTGATAGAAGACTCGGATACACATGTTTTTGGCTTTATCTTATAGAACTCAAGGTCCCCGTGCTGGGAAAACAGGTTTTGCAGCCGTTTGAGCTAAGATTTTAAAATTATTCACATAATGAAAACCTATACTTTGTTTCGGTCGAGTTCGGTCGAGTTTCGGTCCCCATGCTGGGAAAACAGGATTTGCAGCTGTTGGAGCTAAGATTTTCAAGTTATACACATAATGAAAACCTATAATTTGTTTCGGTCGAGTTCCCCATTCAAATGCATGTAACAGTGAGAAACGCACTGTCTTGGCGAAAGAAAGCGTTTTTGTACAACTTCATATAAATAGCTGTAACTTTTGATAGAAGACTCAGACAAACATGTTTATGGCTTTATCTTATAGAACTCAAGGTCCCCGTGCTGGGAAAACAGGTTTTGCAGCCGTTTGAGCTAAGATTTTAAAATTATTCACATAATGAAAACCTATACTTTGTTTCGGTCGAGTTCCCCATTTAAATGCATGTAACAGTGAGAAACGCACTGTCTTGGCGAAAGAAAGCGTTTTTGTACAACTTCATATAAATAGCTGTAACTTTTGATAGAAGACTCAGACAAACATGTTTATGGCTTTATCTTATAGAACTCAAGGTCCCCGTGCTGGGAAAACAGGTTTTGCAGCTGTTGGAGCTAAGATTTCCAAGTTATACACATAATGAAAACCTATACTTTGTTTCGGTCGAGTTCCCCATTCAAATGCATGTAACAGTGAGAAACGCACTGTCTTGGCGGAAGAAAGCGTTTTTGTACAACTTCATATAAATAGCTGTAACTTTTGATAGAAGACTCGGATACACATGTTTTTGGCTTTATCTTATAGAACTCAAGGTCCCCGTGCTGGGAAAAAAGAACAGGTTTTGCAGCCGTTTGAGCTAAGATTTTAAAATTATTCACATAATGAAAACCTATACTTTGTTTCGGGCGAGTTCCCCATTCAAATGCATGTAACAGTGAGAAACGCACTGTCTTGGCGAAAGAAAGCGTTTTTGTATAACTTCATATAAATCGCTGTAACTTTTGATAGAAGACTCAGACAAACATGTTTATGGCTTTATCTTATAGAACTCAAGGTCCCCGTGCTGGGAAAACAGGTTTTGCAGCTGTTTGAGCTAAGATTTCCAAGTTATACACATAATGAAAACCTATACTTTGTTTCGGTCGAGTTCCCCATTCAAATGCATGTAACAGTGAGAAACGCACTGTCTTGGCGAAAGAAAGCGTTTTTGTACAACTTCATATAAATAGCTGTAACTTTTGATAGAAGACTCAGACAAACATGTTTATGGCTTTATCTTATAGAACTCAAGGTCCCCGTGCTGGGAAAACAGGATTTGCAGCTGTTGGAGCTAAGATTTTCAAGTTATACACATAATGAAAACCTATAATTTGTTTCGGTCGAGTTCCCCATTCAAATGCATGTAACAGTGAGAAACGCACTGTCTTGGCGAAAGAAAGCGTTTTTGTACAACTTCATATAAATAGCTGTAACTTTTGATAGAAGACTCAGACAAACATGTTTATGGCTTTATCTTATAGAACTCAAGGTCCCCGTGCTGGGAAAACAGGATTTGCAGCTGTTGGAGCTAAGATTTTCAAGTTATACACATAATGAAAACCTATAATTTGTTTCGGTCGAGTTCCCCATTCAAATGCATGTAACAGTGAGAAACGCACTGTCTTGGCGAAAGAAAGCGTTTTTGTACAACTTCATATAAATAGCTGTAACTTTTGATAGAAGACTCAGACAAACATGTTTATGGCTTTATCTTATAGAACTCAAGGTCCCCGTGCTGGGAAAACAGGTTTTGCAGCCGTTTGAGCTAAGATTTTAAAATTATTCACATAATGAAAACCTATACTTTGTTTCGGTCGAGTTCCCCATTTAAATGCATGTAACAGTGAGAAACGCACTGTCTTGGCGAAAGAAAGCGTTTTTGTACAACTTCATATAAATAGCTGTAACTTTTGATAGAAGACTCAGACAAACATGTTTATGGCTTTATCTTATAGAACTCAAGGTCCCCGTGCTGGGAAAACAGGTTTTGCAGCTGTTGGAGCTAAGATTTCCAAGTTATACACATAATGAAAACCTATACTTTGTTTCGGTCGAGTTCCCCATTCAAATGCATGTAACAGTGAGAAACGCACTGTCTTGGCGGAAGAAAGCGTTTTTGTACAACTTCATATAAATAGCTGTAACTTTTGATAGAAGACTCGGATACACATGTTTTTGGCTTTATCTTATAGAACTCAAGGTCCCCGTGCTGGGAAAAAAGAACAGGTTTTGCAGCCGTTTGAGCTAAGATTTTAAAATTATTCACATAATGAAAACCTATACTTTGTTTCGGGCGAGTTCCCCATTCAAATGCATGTAACAGTGAGAAACGCACTGTCTTGGCGAAAGAAAGCGTTTTTGTATAACTTCATATAAATCGCTGTAACTTTTGATAGAAGACTCAGACAAACATGTTTATGGCTTTATCTTATAGAACTCAAGGTCCCCGTGCTGGGAAAACAGGTTTTGCAGCTGTTTGAGCTAAGATTTCCAAGTTATACACATAATGAAAACCTATACTTTGTTTCGGTCGAGTTCCCCATTCAAATGCATGTAACAGTGAGAAACGCACTGTCTTGGCGAAAGAAAGCGTTTTTGTACAACTTCATATAAATAGCTGTAACTTTTGATAGAAGACTCAGACAAACATGTTTATGGCTTTATCTTATAGAACTCAAGGTCCCCGTGCTGGGAAAACAGGATTTGCAGCTGTTGGAGCTAAGATTTTCAAGTTATACACATAATGAAAACCTATAATTTGTTTCGGTCGAGTTCCCCATTCAAATGCATGTAACAGTGAGAAACGCACTGTCTTGGCGAAAGAAAGCGTTTTTGTACAACTTCATATAAATAGCTGTAACTTTTGATAGAAGACTCAGACAAACATGTTTATGGCTTTATCTTATAGAACTCAAGGTCCCCGTGCTGGGAAAACAGGATTTGCAGCTGTTGGAGCTAAGATTTTCAAGTTATACACATAATGAAAACCTATAATTTGTTTCGGTCGAGTTCCCCATTCAAATGCATGTAACAGTGAGAAACGCACTGTCTTGGCGAAAGAAAGCGTTTTTGTACAACTTCATATAAATAGCTGTAACTTTTGATAGAAGACTCAGACAAACATGTTTATGGCTTTATCTTATAGAACTCAAGGTCCCCGTGCTGGGAAAACAGGTTTTGCAGCCGTTTGAGCTAAGATTTTAAAATTATTCACATAATGAAAACCTATACTTTGTTTCGGTCGAGTTCCCCATTTAAATGCATGTAACAGTGAGAAACGCACTGTCTTGGCGAAAGAAAGCGTTTTTGTACAACTTCATATAAATAGCTGTAACTTTTGATAGAAGACTCAGACAAACATGTTTATGGCTTTATCTTATAGAACTCAAGGTCCCCGTGCTGGGAAAACAGGATTTGCAGCTGTTGGAGCTAAGATTTTCAAGTTATACACATAATGAAAACCTATACTTTGTTTCGGTCGAGTTCCCCATTCAAATGCATGTAACAGTGAGAAACGCACTGTCTTGGCGAAAGAAAGCGTTTTTGTACAACTTCATATAAATAGCTGTAACTTTTGATAGAAGACTCAGACTTTGTTTCGGTCGAGTTCATGTAACAGTGAGAAACGCACTGTCTTGGCGAAAGAAAGCGTTTTTGTACAACTTCATATAAATAGCTGTAACTTTTGATAGAAGACTCAGACAAACATGTTTATGGCTTTATCTTATAGAACTCAAGGTCCCCGTGCTGGGAAAACAGGTTTTGCAGCTGTTTGAGCTAAGATTTTCAAGTTATACACATAATGAAAACCTATACTTTGTTTCGGTCGAGTTCCCCATTCAAATGCATGTAACAGTGAGAAACGCACTGTCTTGGCGAAAGAAAGCGTTTTTGTACAACTTCATATAAATAGCTGTAACTTTTGATAGAAGACTCAGACAAACATGTTTATGGCTTTATCTTATAGAACTCAAGGTCCCCGTGCTGGGAAAACAGGATTTGCAGCTGTTGGAGCTAAGATTTTCAAGTTATACACATAATGAAAACCTATACTTTGTTTCGGTCGAGTTCCCCATTCAAATGCATGTAACAGTGAGAAACGCACTGTCTTGGCGAAAGAAAGCGTTTTTGTACAACTTCATATAAATAGCTGTAACTTTTGATAGAAGACTCAGACTTTGTTTCGGTCGAGTTCATGTAACAGTGAGAAACGCACTGTCTTGGCGAAAGAAAGCGTTTTTGTACAACTTCATATAAATAGCTGTAACTTTTGATAGAAGACTCAGACAAACATGTTTATGGCTTTATCTTATAGAACTCAAGGTCCCCGTGCTGGGAAAACAGGTTTTGCAGCTGTTTGAGCTAAGATTTTCAAGTTATACACATAATGAAAACCTATACTTTGTTTCGGTCGAGTTCCTCATTCAAATGCATGTAACAGTGAGAAACGCACTGTCTTGGCGAAAGAAAGCGTTTTTGTACAACTTCATATAAATAGCTGTAACTTTTGATAGAAGACTCAGACAAACATGTTTATGGCTTTATCTTATAGAACTCAAGGTCCCCGTGCTGGGAAAACAGGTTTTGCAGCTGTTTGAGCTAAGATTTCCAAGTTATACACATAATGAAAACCTATACTTTGTTTCGGTCGAGTTCCCCATTCAAATGCATGTAACAGTGAGAAACGCACTGTCTTGGCGAAAGAAAGCGTTTTTGTACAACTTCATATAAATAGCTGTAACTTTTGATAGAAGACTCAGACTTTGTTTCGGTCGAGTTCATGTAACAGTGAGAAACGCACTGTCTTGGCGAAAGAAAGCGTTTTTGTACAACTTCATATAAATAGCTGTAACTTTTGATAGAAGACTCAGACAAACATGTTTATGGCTTTATCTTATAGAACTCAAGGTCCCCGTGCTGGGAAAACAGGTTTTGCAGCTGTTGGAGCTAAGATTTTCAAGTTATACACATAATGAAAACCTATACTTTGTTTCGGTCGAGTTCCCCATTCAAATGCATGTAACAGTGAGAAACGCACTGTCTTGGCGAAAGAAAGCGTTTTTGTACAACTTCATATAAATAGCTGTAACTTTTGATAGAAGACTCAGACAAACATGTTTATGGCTTTATCTTATAGAACTCAAGGTCCCCGTGCTGGGAAAACAGGATTTGCAGCTGTTGGAGCTAAGATTTTCAAGTTATACACATAATGAAAACCTATACTTTGTTTGGTCGAGTTCCCCATTCAAATGCATGTAACAGTGAGAAACGCACTGTCTTGGCGAAAGAAAGCGTTTTTGTACAACTTCATATAAATAGCTGTAACTTTTGATAGAAGACTCAGACTTTGTTTCGGTCGAGTTCATGTAACAGTGAGAAACGCACTGTCTTGGCGAAAGAAAGCGTTTTTGTACAACTTCATATAAATAGCTGTAACTTTTGATAGAAGACTCAGACAAACATGTTTATGGCTTTATCTTATAGAACTCAAGGTCCCCGTGCTGGGAAAACAGGATTTGCAGCCGTTTGAGCTAAGATTTTAAAATTATTCACATAATGAAAACCTATACTTTGTTTCGGTCGAGTTCCCCATTTAAATGCATGTAACAGTGAGAAACGCACTGTCTTGGCGAAAGAAAGCGTTTTTGTACAACTTCATATAAATAGCTGTAACTTTTGATAGAAGACTCGGATAGACATGTTTATGGCTTTATCTTATAGAACTCAAGGTCTCCGTGCTGGGAAAAAAGAACAGGTTTTGCAGCCGTTTGAGCTAAGATTTCCAAGTTATACACATAATGAAAACCTATACTTTGTTTCGGTCGAGTTCCCCATTCAAATGCATGTAACAGTGAGAAACGCACTGTCTTGGCGAAAGAAAGCGTTTTTGTACAACTTCATATAAATAGCTGTAACTTTTGATAGAAGACTCAGACAAACATGTTTATGGCTTTATCTTATAGAACTCAAGGTCCCCGTGCTGGGAAAACAGGATTTGCAGCTGTTGGAGCTAAGATTTTCAAGTTATACACATAATGAAAACCTATAATTTGTTTCGGTCGAGTTCCCCATTCAAATGCATGTAACAGTGAGAAACGCACTGTCTTGGCGAAAGAAAGCGTTTTTGTACAACTTCATATAAATAGCTGTAACTTTTGATAGAAGACTCAGACAAACATGTTTATGGCTTTATCTTATAGAACTCAAGGTCCCCGTGCTGGGAAAACAGGTTTTGCAGCCGTTTGAGCTAAGATTTTAAAATTATTCACATAATGAAAACCTATACTTTGTTTCGGTCGAGTTCCCCATTTAAATGCATGTAACAGTGAGAAACGCACTGTCTTGGCGAAAGAAAGCGTTTTTGTACAACTTCATATAAATAGCTGTAACTTTTGATAGAAGACTCAGACAAACATGTTTATGGCTTTATCTTATAGAACTCAAGGTCCCCGTGCTGGGAAAACAGGATTTGCAGCTGTTGGAGCTAAGATTTTCAAGTTATACACATAATGAAAACCTATACTTTGTTTCGGTCGAGTTCCCCATTCAAATGCATGTAACAGTGAGAAACGCACTGTCTTGGCGAAAGAAAGCGTTTTTGTACAACTTCATATAAATAGCTGTAACTTTTGATAGAAGACTCAGACTTTGTTTCGGTCGAGTTCATGTAACAGTGAGAAACGCACTGTCTTGGCGAAAGAAAGCGTTTTTGTACAACTTCATATAAATAGCTGTAACTTTTGATAGAAGACTCAGACAAACATGTTTATGGCTTTATCTTATAGAACTCAAGGTCCCCGTGCTGGGAAAACAGGTTTTGCAGCTGTTTGAGCTAAGATTTTCAAGTTATACACATAATGAAAACCTATACTTTGTTTCGGTCGAGTTCCCCATTCAAATGCATGTAACAGTGAGAAACGCACTGTCTTGGCGAAAGAAAGCGTTTTTGTACAACTTCATATAAATAGCTGTAACTTTTGATAGAAGACTCAGACAAACATGTTTATGGCTTTATCTTATAGAACTCAAGGTCCCCGTGCTGGGAAAACAGGATTTGCAGCTGTTGGAGCTAAGATTTTCAAGTTATACACATAATGAAAACCTATACTTTGTTTCGGTCGAGTTCCCCATTCAAATGCATGTAACAGTGAGAAACGCACTGTCTTGGCGAAAGAAAGCGTTTTTGTACAACTTCATATAAATAGCTGTAACTTTTGATAGAAGACTCAGACTTTGTTTCGGTCGAGTTCATGTAACAGTGAGAAACGCACTGTCTTGGCGAAAGAAAGCGTTTTTGTACAACTTCATATAAATAGCTGTAACTTTTGATAGAAGACTCAGACAAACATGTTTATGGCTTTATCTTATAGAACTCAAGGTCCCCGTGCTGGGAAAACAGGTTTTGCAGCTGTTTGAGCTAAGATTTTCAAGTTATACACATAATGAAAACCTATACTTTGTTTCGGTCGAGTTCCTCATTCAAATGCATGTAACAGTGAGAAACGCACTGTCTTGGCGAAAGAAAGCGTTTTTGTACAACTTCATATAAATAGCTGTAACTTTTGATAGAAGACTCAGACAAACATGTTTATGGCTTTATCTTATAGAACTCAAGGTCCCCGTGCTGGGAAAACAGGTTTTGCAGCTGTTTGAGCTAAGATTTCCAAGTTATACACATAATGAAAACCTATACTTTGTTTCGGTCGAGTTCCCCATTCAAATGCATGTAACAGTGAGAAACGCACTGTCTTGGCGAAAGAAAGCGTTTTTGTACAACTTCATATAAATAGCTGTAACTTTTGATAGAAGACTCAGACTTTGTTTCGGTCGAGTTCATGTAACAGTGAGAAACGCACTGTCTTGGCGAAAGAAAGCGTTTTTGTACAACTTCATATAAATAGCTGTAACTTTTGATAGAAGACTCAGACAAACATGTTTATGGCTTTATCTTATAGAACTCAAGGTCCCCGTGCTGGGAAAACAGGTTTTGCAGCTGTTTGAGCTAAGATTTTCAAGTTATACACATAATGAAAACCTATACTTTGTTTCGGTCGAGTTCCCCATTCAAATGCATGTAACAGTGAGAAACGCACTGTCTTGGCGAAAGAAAGCGTTTTTGTACAACTTCATATAAATAGCTGTAACTTTTGATAGAAGACTCAGACAAACATGTTTATGGCTTTATCTTATAGAACTCAAGGTCCCCGTGCTGGGAAAACAGGATTTGCAGCTGTTGGAGCTAAGATTTTCAAGTTATACACATAATGAAAACCTATACTTTGTTTGGTCGAGTTCCCCATTCAAATGCATGTAACAGTGAGAAACGCACTGTCTTGGCGAAAGAAAGCGTTTTTGTACAACTTCATATAAATAGCTGTAACTTTTGATAGAAGACTCAGACTTTGTTTCGGTCGAGTTCATGTAACAGTGAGAAACGCACTGTCTTGGCGAAAGAAAGCGTTTTTGTACAACTTCATATAAATAGCTGTAACTTTTGATAGAAGACTCAGACAAACATGTTTATGGCTTTATCTTATAGAACTCAAGGTCCCCGTGCTGGGAAAACAGGATTTGCAGCCGTTTGAGCTAAGATTTTAAAATTATTCACATAATGAAAACCTATACTTTGTTTCGGTCGAGTTCCCCATTTAAATGCATGTAACAGTGAGAAACGCACTGTCTTGGCGAAAGAAAGCGTTTTTGTACAACTTCATATAAATAGCTGTAACTTTTGATAGAAGACTCGGATAGACATGTTTATGGCTTTATCTTATAGAACTCAAGGTCTCCGTGCTGGGAAAAAAGAACAGGTTTTGCAGCCGTTTGAGCTAAGATTTCCAAGTTATACACATAATGAAAACCTATACTTTGTTTCGGTCGAGTTCCCCATTCAAATGCATGTAACAGTGAGAAACGCACTGTCTTGGCGAAAGAAAGCGTTTTTGTACAACTTCATATAAATAGCTGTAACTTTTGATAGAAGACTCAGACAAACATGTTTATGGCTTTATCTTATAGAACTCAAGGTCCCCGTGCTGGGAAAACAGGATTTGCAGCTGTTGGAGCTAAGATTTCCAAGTTATACACATAATGAAAACCTATACTTTGTTTCGGTCGAGTTCCCCATTCAAATGCATGTAACAGTGAGAAACGCACTGTCTTGGCGAAAGAAAGCGTTTTTGTACAACTTCATATAAATAGCTGTAACTTTTGATAGAAGACTCGGATACACATGTTTTTGGCTTTATCTTATAGAACTCAAGGTCCCCGTGCTGGGAAAAAAGAACAGGTTTTGCAGCCGTTTGAGCTAAGATTTTAAAATTATTCACATAATGAAAACCTATACTTTGTTTCGGGCGAGTTCCCCATTCAAATGCATGTAACAGTGAGAAACGCACTGTCTTGGCGAAAGAAAGCGTTTTTGTACAACTTCATATAAATAGCTGTAACTTTTGATAGAAGACTCAGACAAACATGTTTATGGCTTTATCTTATAGAACTCGAGGTCCCCGTGCTGGGAAAACAGGATTTGCAGCCGTTTGAGCTAAGATTTTAAAATTATTCACATAATGAAAACCTATACTTTGTTTCGGTCGAGTTCCCCATTTAAATGCATGTAACAGTGAGAAACGCACTGTCTTGGCGAAAGAAAGCGTTTTTGTACAACTTCATATAAATAGCTGTAACTTTTGATAGAAGACTCGGATACACATGTTTTTGGCTTTATCTTATAGAACTCAAGGTCCCCGTGCTGGGAAAAAAGAACAGGTTTTGCAGCCGTTTGAGCTAAGATTTTAAAATTATTCACATAATGAAAACCTATACTTTGTTTCGGGCGAGTTCCCCATTCAAATGCATGTAACAGTGAGAAACGCACTGTCTTGGCGAAAGAAAGCGTTTTTGTACAACTTCATATAAATAGCTGTAACTTTTGATAGAAGACTCAGACAAACATGTTTATGGCTTTATCTTATAGAACTCGAGGTCCCCGTGCTGGGAAAATAGGTTTTGCAGCTGTTTGAGCTAAGATTTCCAAGTTATACACATAATGAAAACCTATACTTTGTTTCGGTCGAGTTCCCCATTCAAATGCATGTAACAGTGAGAAACGCACTGTCTTGGCGAAAGAAAGCGTTTTTGTACAACTTCATATAAATAGCTGTAACTTTTGATAGAAGACTCGGATACACATGTTTTTGGCTTTATCTTATAGAACTCAAGGTCCCCGTGCTGGGAAAACAGGTTTTGCAGCCGTTTGAGCTAAGATTTTAAAATTATTCACATAATGAAAACCTATACTTTGTTTCGGTCGAGTTCGGTCGAGTTTCGGTCCCCATGCTGGGAAAACAGGATTTGCAGCTGTTGGAGCTAAGATTTTCAAGTTATACACATAATGAAAACCTATAATTTGTTTCGGTCGAGTTCCCCATTCAAATGCATGTAACAGTGAGAAACGCACTGTCTTGGCGAAAGAAAGCGTTTTTGTACAACTTCATATAAATAGCTGTAACTTTTGATAGAAGACTCAGACAAACATGTTTATGGCTTTATCTTATAGAACTCAAGGTCCCCGTGCTGGGAAAATAGGTTTTGCAGCCGTTTGAGCTAAGATTTTAAAATTATTCACATAATGAAAACCTATACTTTGTTTCGGTCGAGTTCCCCATTTAAATGCATGTAACAGTGAGAAACGCACTGTCTTGGCGAAAGAAAGCGTTTTTGTACAACTTCATATAAATAGCTGTAACTTTTGATAGAAGACTCAGACAAACATGTTTATGGCTTTATCTTATAGAACTCAAGGTCCCCGTGCTGGGAAAACAGGTTTTGCAGCCGTTTGAGCTAAGATTTTAAAATTATTCACATAATGAAAACCTATACTTTGTTTCGGTCGAGTTCCCCATTTAAATGCATGTAACAGTGAGAAACGCACTGTCTTGGCGAAAGAAAGCGTTTTTGTACAACTTCATATAAATAGCTGTAACTTTTGATAGAAGACTCAGACAAACATGTTTATGGCCTTATCTTATAGAACTCAAGGTCCCCGTGCTGGGAAAACAGGATTTGCAGCTGTTGGAGCTAAGATTTTCAAGTTATACACATAATGAAAACCTATACTTTGTTTCGGTCGAGTTCCCCATTCAAATGCATGTAACAGTGAGAAACGCACTGTCTTGGCGAAAGAAAGCGTTTTTGTACAACTTCATATAAATAGCTGTAACTTTTGATAGAAGACTCAGACTTTGTTTCGGTCGAGTTCATGTAACAGTGAGAAACGCACTGTCTTGGCGAAAGAAAGCGTTTTTGTACAACTTCATATAAATAGCTGTAACTTTTGATAGAAGACTCAGACAAACATGTTTATGGCTTTATCTTATAGAACTCAAGGTCCCCGTGCTGGGAAAACAGGATTTGCAGCTGTTGGAGCTAAGATTTTCAAGTTATACACATAATGAAAACCTATACTTTGTTTGGTCGAGTTCCCCATTCAAATGCATGTAACAGTGAGAAACGCACTGTCTTGGCGAAAGAAAGCGTTTTTGTACAACTTCATATAAATAGCTGTAACTTTTGATAGAAGACTCAGACTTTGTTTCGGTCGAGTTCATGTAACAGTGAGAAACGCACTGTCTTGGCGAAAGAAAGCGTTTTTGTACAACTTCATATAAATAGCTGTAACTTTTGATAGAAGACTCAGACAAACATGTTTATGGCTTTATCTTATAGAACTCAAGGTCCCCGTGCTGGGAAAACAGGATTTGCAGCCGTTTGAGCTAAGATTTTAAAATTATTCACATAATGAAAACCTATACTTTGTTTCGGTCGAGTTCCCCATTTAAATGCATGTAACAGTGAGAAACGCACTGTCTTGGCGAAAGAAAGCGTTTTTGTACAACTTCATATAAATAGCTGTAACTTTTGATAGAAGACTCGGATAGACATGTTTATGGCTTTATCTTATAGAACTCAAGGTCTCCGTGCTGGGAAAAAAGAACAGGTTTTGCAGCCGTTTGAGCTAAGATTTCCAAGTTATACACATAATGAAAACCTATACTTTGTTTCGGTCGAGTTCCCCATTCAAATGCATGTAACAGTGAGAAACGCACTGTCTTGGCGAAAGAAAGCGTTTTTGTACAACTTCATATAAATAGCTGTAACTTTTGATAGAAGACTCGGATACACATGTTTTTGGCTTTATCTTATAGAACTCAAGGTCCCCGTGCTGGGAAAACAGGTTTTGCAGCCGTTTGAGCTAAGATTTTAAAATTATTCACATAATGAAAACCTATACTTTGTTTCGGTCGAGTTCGGTCGAGTTTCGGTCCCCATGCTGGGAAAACAGGATTTGCAGCTGTTGGAGCTAAGATTTTCAAGTTATACACATAATGAAAACCTATAATTTGTTTCGGTCGAGTTCCCCATTCAAATGCATGTAACAGTGAGAAACGCACTGTCTTGGCGAAAGAAAGCGTTTTTGTACAACTTCATATAAATAGCTGTAACTTTTGATAGAAGACTCAGACAAACATGTTTATGGCTTTATCTTATAGAACTCAAGGTCCCCGTGCTGGGAAAAAAGAACAGGTTTTGCAGCCGTTTGAGCTAAGATTTTAAAATTATTCACATAATGAAAACCTATACTTTGTTTCGGGCGAGTTCCCCATTCAAATGCATGTAACAGTGAGAAACGCACTGTCTTGGCGAAAGAAAGCGTTTTTGTATAACTTCATATAAATCGCTGTAACTTTTGATAGAAGACTCAGACAAACATGTTTATGGCTTTATCTTATAGAACTCAAGGTCCCCGTGCTGGGAAAACAGGTTTTGCAGCTGTTTGAGCTAAGATTTCCAAGTTATACACATAATGAAAACCTATACTTTGTTTCGGTCGAGTTCCCCATTCAAATGCATGTAACAGTGAGAAACGCACTGTCTTGGCGAAAGAAAGCGTTTTTGTACAACTTCATATAAATAGCTGTAACTTTTGATAGAAGACTCAGACAAACATGTTTATGGCTTTATCTTATAGAACTCAAGGTCCCCGTGCTGGGAAAACAGGTTTTGCAGCCGTTTGAGCTAAGATTTTAAAATTATTCACATAATGAAAACCTATACTTTGTTTCGGTCGAGTTCCCCATTCAAATGCATGTAACAGTGAGAAACGCACTGTCTTGGCGAAAGAAAGCGTTTTTGTACAACTTCATATAAATAGCTGTAACTTTTGATAGAAGACTCAGACTTTGTTTCGGTCGAGTTCATGTAACAGTGAGAAACGCACTGTCTTGGCGAAAGAAAGCGTTTTTGTACAACTTCATATAAATAGCTGTAACTTTTGATAGAAGACTCAGACAAACATGTTTATGGCTTTATCTTATAGAACTCAAGGTCCCCGTGCTGGGAAAACAGGTTTTGCAGCTGTTGGAGCTAAGATTTTCAAGTTATACACATAATGAAAACCTATACTTTGTTTCGGTCGAGTTCCCCATTCAAATGCATGTAACAGTGAGAAACGCACTGTCTTGGCGAAAGAAAGCGTTTTTGTACAACTTCATATAAATAGCTGTAACTTTTGATAGAAGACTCAGACAAACATGTTTATGGCTTTATCTTATAGAACTCAAGGTCCCCGTGCTGGGAAAACAGGTTTTGCAGCTGTTTGAGCTAAGATTTCCAAGTTATACACATAATGAAAACCTATACTTTGTTTCGGTCGAGTTCCCCATTCAAATGCATGTAACAGTGAGAAACGCACTATCTTGGCGAAAGAAAGCGTTTTTGTACAACTTCATATAAATAGCTGTAACTTTTGATAGAAGACTCAGACAAACATGTTTATGGCTTTATCTTATAGAACTCAAGGTCCCCGTGCTGGGAAAACAGGTTTTGCAGCCGTTTGAGCTAAGATTTTAAAATTATTCACATAATGAAAACCTATACTTTGTTTCGGTCGAGTTCCCCATTCAAATGCATGTAACAGTGAGAAACGCACTGTCTTGGCGAAAGAAAGCGTTTTTGTACAACTTCATATAAATAGCTGTAACTTTTGATAGAAGACTCAGACTTTGTTTCGGTCGAGTTCATGTAACAGTGAGAAACGCACTGTCTTGGCGAAAGAAAGCGTTTTTGTACAACTTCATATAAATAGCTGTAACTTTTGATAGAAGACTCAGACAAACATGTTTATGGCTTTATCTTATAGAACTCAAGGTCCCCGTGCTGGGAAAACAGGTTTTGCAGCTGTTTGAGCTAAGATTTCCAAGTTATACACATAATGAAAACCTATACTTTGTTTCGGTCGAGTTCCCCATTCAAATGCATGTAACAGTGAGAAACGCACTGTCTTGGCGAAAGAAAGCGTTTTTGTACAACTTCATATAAATAGCTGTAACTTTTGATAGAAGACTCAGACAAACATGTTTATGGCTTTATCTTATAGAACTCAAGGTCCCCGTGCTGGGAAAACAGGTTTTGCAGCTGTTTGAGCTAAGATTTCCAAGTTATACACATAATGAAAACCTATACTTTGTTTCGGTCGAGTTCCCCATTCAAATGCATGTAACAGTGAGAAACGCACTGTCTTGGCGAAAGAAAGCGTTTTTGTACAACTTCATATAAATAGCTGTAACTTTTGATAGAAGACTCAGACAAACATGTTTATGGCTTTATCTTATAGAACTCAAGGTCCCCGTGCTGGGAAAACAGGTTTTGCAGCCGTTTGAGCTAAGATTTCCAAGTTATACACATAATGAAAACCTATACTTTGTTTCGGTCGAGTTCCCCATTTAAATGCATGTAACAGTGAGAAACGCACTGTCTTGGCGAAAGAAAGCGTTTTTGTACAACTTCATATAAATAGCTGTAACTTTTGATAGAAGACTCAGACAAACATGTTTATGGCTTTATCTTATAGAACTCAAGGTCCCCGTGCTGGGAAAACAGGATTTGCAGCTGTTGGAGCTAAGATTTTCAAGTTATACACATAATGAAAACCTATACTTTGTTTCGGTCGAGTTCCCCATTCAAATGCATGTAACAGTGAGAAACGCACTGTCTTGGCGAAAGAAAGCGTTTTTGTACAACTTCATATAAATAGCTGTAACTTTTGATAGAAGACTCAGACAAACATGTTTATGGCTTTATCTTATAGAACTCAAGGTCCCCGTGCTGGGAAAACAGGTTTTGCAGCCGTTTGAGCTAAGATTTTAAAATTATTCACATAATGAAAACCTATACTTTGTTTCGGTCGAGTTCCCCATTTAAATGCATGTAACAGTGAGAAACGCACTGTCTTGGCGAAAGAAAGCGTTTTTGTACAACTTCATATAAATAGCTGTAACTTTTGATAGAAGACTCAGACAAACATGTTTATGGCTTTATCTTATAGAACTCAAGGTCCCCGTGCTGGGAAAACAGGTTTTGCAGCTGTTTGAGCTAAGATTTTCAAGTTATACACATAATGAAAACCTATACTTTGTTTCGGTCGAGTTCCCCATTCAAATGCATGTAACAGTGAGAAACGCACTGTCTTGGCGAAAGAAAGCGTTTTTGTACAACTTCATATAAATAGCTGTAACTTTTGATAGAAGACTCAGACAAACATGTTTATGGCTTTATCTTATAGAACTCAAGGTCCCCGTGCTGGGAAAACAGGATTTGCAGCTGTTGGAGCTAAGATTTTCAAGTTATACACATAATGAAAACCTATACTTTGTTTCGGTCGAGTTCCCCATTCAAATGCATGTAACAGTGAGAAACGCACTGTCTTGGCGAAAGAAAGCGTTTTTGTACAACTTCATTATAAATAGCTGTAACTTTTGATAGAAGACTCAGACAAACATATTTATGGCTTTATCTTATAGAACTCAAGGTCCCCGTGCTGGGAAAACAGGTTTTGCAGCTGTTTGAGCTAAGATTTTCAAGTTATACACATAATGAAAACCTATACTTTGTTTCGGTCGAGTTCCCCATTCAAATGCATGTAACAGTGAGAAACGCACTGTCTTGGCGAAAGAAAGCGTTTTTGTACAACTTCATATAAATAGCTGTAACTTTTGATAGAAGACTCAGACAAACATGTTTATGGCTTTATCTTATAGAACTCAAGGTCCCCGTGCTGGGAAAACAGGTTTTGCAGCCGTTTGAGCTAAGATTTCCAAGTTATACACATAATGAAAACCTATACTTTGTTTCGGTCGAGTTCCCCATTCAAATGCATGTAACAGTGAGAAACGCACTGTCTTGGCGAAAGAAAGCGTTTTTGTACAACTTCATATAAATAGCTGTAACTTTTGATAGAAGACTCAGACAAACATGTTTATGGCTTTATCTTATAGAACTCAAGGTCCCCGTGCTGGGAAAACAGGATTTGCAGCTGTTGGAGCTAAGATTTTCAAGTTATACACATAATGAAAACCTATACTTTGTTTCGGTCGAGTTCCCCATTCAAATGCATGTAACAGTGAGAAACGCACTGTCTTGGCGAAAGAAAGCGTTTTTGTACAACTTCATATAAATAGCTGTAACTTTTGATAGAAGACTCAGACAAACATGTTTATGGCTTTATCTTATAGAACTCAAGGTCCCCGTGCTGGGAAAACAGGTTTTGCAGCTGTTTGAGCTAAGATTTTCAAGTTATACACATAATGAAAACCTATACTTTGTTTCGGTCGAGTTCCCCAATCAAATGCATGTAACAGTGAGAAACGCACTGTCTTGGCGAAAGAAAGCGTTTTTGTACAACTTCATATAAATAGCTGTAACTTTTGATAGAAGACTCAGACAAACATGTTTATGGCTTTATCTTATAGAACTCAAGGTCCCCGTGCTGGGAAAACAGGATTTGCAGCTGTTGGAGCTAAGATTTTCAAGTTATACACATAATGAAAACCTATAATTTGTTTCGGTCGAGTTCCCCATTCAAATGCATGTAACAGTGAGAAACGCACTGTCTTGGCGAAAGAAAGCGTTTTTGTACAACTTCATATAAATAGCTGTAACTTTTGATAGAAGACTCAGACAAACATGTTTATGGCTTTTTCTTATAGAACTCAAGGTCCCCGTGCTGGGAAAACAGGTTTTGCAGCTGTTTGAGCTAAGATTTCCAAGTTATTCACATAATGAAAACCTATACTTTGTTTCGGTCGAGTTCCCCATTCAAATGCATGTAACAGTGAGAAACGCACTGTCTTGGCGAAAGAAAGCGTTTTTGAACAACTTCATATAAATAGCTGTAACTTTTGATAGAAGACTCAGACAAACATGTTTATGGCTTTATCTTATAGAACTCAAGGTCCCCGTGCTGGGAAAACAGGTTTTGCAGCTGTTTGAGCTAAGATTTTCAAGTTATACACATAATGAAAACCTATACTTTGTTTCGGTCGAGTTCCCCATTCAAATGCATGTAACAGTGAGAAACGCACTGTCTTGGCGAAAGAAAGCGTTTTTGTACAACTTCATATAAATAGCTGTAACTTTTGATAGAAAACTCAGACAAATATGTTTATGGCTTTATCTTATAGAACTCAAGGTCCCCGTGCTGGGAAAACAGGTTTTGCAGCTGTTTGAGCTAAGATTTTCAAGTTATACACATAATGAAAACCTATACTTTGTTTCGGTCGAGTTCCCCATTCAAATGCATGTAACAGTGAGAAACGCACTGTCTTGGCGAAAGAAAGCGTTTTTGTACAACTTCATATAAATAGCTGTAACTTTTGATAGAAGACTCAGACAAACATGTTTATGGCTTTATCTTATAGAACTCAAGGTCCCCGTGCTGGGAAAACAGGTTTTGCAGCCGTTTGAGCTAAGATTTCCAAGTTATACACATAATGAAAACCTATACTTTGTTTCGGTCGAGTTCCCCATTCAAATGCATGTAACAGTGAGAAACGCACTGTCTTGGCGAAAGAAAGCGTTTTTGTACAACTTCATATAAATAGCTGTAACTTTTGATAGAAAACTCAGACAAATATGTTTATGGCTTTATCTTATAGAACTCAAGGTCCCCGTGCTGGGAAAACAGGTTTTGCAGCTGTTTGAGCTAAGATTTTCAAGTTATACACATAATGAAAACCTATACTTTGTTTCGGTCGAGTTCCCCATTCAAATGCATGTAACAGTGAGAAACGCACTGTCTTGGCGAAAGAAAGCGTTTTTGTACAACTTCATATAAATAGCTGTAACTTTTGATAGAAGACTCAGACAAACATGTTTATGGCTTTATCTTATAGAACTCAAGGTCCCCGTGCTGGGAAAACAGGTTTTGCAGCTGTTTGAGCTAAGATTTCCAAGTTATACACATAATGAAAACCTATACTTTGTTTCGGTCGAGTTCCCCATTCAAATGCATGTAACAGTGAGAAACGCACTGTCTTGGCGAAAGAAAGCGTTTTTGTACAACTTCATATAAATAGCTGTAACTTTTGATAGAAGACTCAGACAAACATGTTTATGGCTTTATCTTATAGAACTCAAGGTCCCCGTGCTGGGAAAACAGGTTTTGCAGCTGTTTGAGCTAAGATTTCCAAGTTATACACATAATGAAAACCTATACTTTGTTTCGGTCGAGTTCCCCATTCAAATGCATGTAACAGTGAGAAACGCACTGTCTTGGCGAAAGAAAGCGTTTTTGTACAACTTCATATAAATAGCTGTAACTTTTGATAGAAGACTCAGACAAACATGTTTATGGCTTTATCTTATAGAACTCAAGGTCCCCGTGCTGGGAAAACAGGTTTTGCAGCTGTTTGAGCTAAGATTTCCAAGTTATACACATAATGAAAACCTATACTTTGTTTCGGTCGAGTTCCCCATTCAAATGCATGTAACAGTGAGAAACGCACTATCTTGGCGAAAGAAAGCGTTTTTGTACAACTTCATATAAATAGCTGTAACTTTTGATAGAAGACTCAGACAAACATGTTTATGGCTTTATCTTATAGAACTCAAGGTCCCCGTGCTGGGAAAACAGGTTTTGCAGCCGTTTGAGCTAAGATTTTAAAATTATTCACATAATGAAAACCTATACTTTGTTTCGGTCGAGTTCCCCATTCAAATGCATGTAACAGTGAGAAACGCACTGTCTTGGCGAAAGAAAGCGTTTTTGTACAACTTCATATAAATAGCTGTAACTTTTGATAGAAGACTCAGACTTTGTTTCGGTCGAGTTCATGTAACAGTGAGAAACGCACTGTCTTGGCGAAAGAAAGCGTTTTTGTACAACTTCATATAAATAGCTGTAACTTTTGATAGAAGACTCAGACAAACATGTTTATGGCTTTATCTTATAGAACTCAAGGTCCCCGTGCTGGGAAAACAGGTTTTGCAGCTGTTTGAGCTAAGATTTCCAAGTTATACACATAATGAAAACCTATACTTTGTTTCGGTCGAGTTCCCCATTCAAATGCATGTAACAGTGAGAAACGCACTGTCTTGGCGAAAGAAAGCGTTTTTGTACAACTTCATATAAATAGCTGTAACTTTTGATAGAAGACTCAGACAAACATGTTTATGGCTTTATCTTATAGAACTCAAGGTCCCCGTGCTGGGAAAACAGGTTTTGCAGCTGTTTGAGCTAAGATTTCCAAGTTATACACATAATGAAAACCTATACTTTGTTTCGGTCGAGTTCCCCATTCAAATGCATGTAACAGTGAGAAACGCACTGTCTTGGCGAAAGAAAGCGTTTTTGTACAACTTCATATAAATAGCTGTAACTTTTGATAGAAGACTCAGACAAACATGTTTATGGCTTTATCTTATAGAACTCAAGGTCCCCGTGCTGGGAAAACAGGTTTTGCAGCCGTTTGAGCTAAGATTTCCAAGTTATACACATAATGAAAACCTATACTTTGTTTCGGTCGAGTTCCCCATTTAAATGCATGTAACAGTGAGAAACGCACTGTCTTGGCGAAAGAAAGCGTTTTTGTACAACTTCATATAAATAGCTGTAACTTTTGATAGAAGACTCAGACAAACATGTTTATGGCTTTATCTTATAGAACTCAAGGTCCCCGTGCTGGGAAAACAGGATTTGCAGCTGTTGGAGCTAAGATTTTCAAGTTATACACATAATGAAAACCTATACTTTGTTTCGGTCGAGTTCCCCATTCAAATGCATGTAACAGTGAGAAACGCACTGTCTTGGCGAAAGAAAGCGTTTTTGTACAACTTCATATAAATAGCTGTAACTTTTGATAGAAGACTCAGACAAACATGTTTATGGCTTTATCTTATAGAACTCAAGGTCCCCGTGCTGGGAAAACAGGTTTTGCAGCCGTTTGAGCTAAGATTTTAAAATTATTCACATAATGAAAACCTATACTTTGTTTCGGTCGAGTTCCCCATTTAAATGCATGTAACAGTGAGAAACGCACTGTCTTGGCGAAAGAAAGCGTTTTTGTACAACTTCATATAAATAGCTGTAACTTTTGATAGAAGACTCAGACAAACATGTTTATGGCTTTATCTTATAGAACTCAAGGTCCCCGTGCTGGGAAAACAGGTTTTGCAGCTGTTTGAGCTAAGATTTTCAAGTTATACACATAATGAAAACCTATACTTTGTTTCGGTCGAGTTCCCCATTCAAATGCATGTAACAGTGAGAAACGCACTGTCTTGGCGAAAGAAAGCGTTTTTGTACAACTTCATATAAATAGCTGTAACTTTTGATAGAAGACTCAGACAAACATGTTTATGGCTTTATCTTATAGAACTCAAGGTCCCCGTGCTGGGAAAACAGGATTTGCAGCTGTTGGAGCTAAGATTTTCAAGTTATACACATAATGAAAACCTATACTTTGTTTCGGTCGAGTTCCCCATTCAAATGCATGTAACAGTGAGAAACGCACTGTCTTGGCGAAAGAAAGCGTTTTTGTACAACTTCATTATAAATAGCTGTAACTTTTGATAGAAGACTCAGACAAACATATTTATGGCTTTATCTTATAGAACTCAAGGTCCCCGTGCTGGGAAAACAGGTTTTGCAGCTGTTTGAGCTAAGATTTTCAAGTTATACACATAATGAAAACCTATACTTTGTTTCGGTCGAGTTCCCCATTCAAATGCATGTAACAGTGAGAAACGCACTGTCTTGGCGAAAGAAAGCGTTTTTGTACAACTTCATATAAATAGCTGTAACTTTTGATAGAAGACTCAGACAAACATGTTTATGGCTTTATCTTATAGAACTCAAGGTCCCCGTGCTGGGAAAACAGGTTTTGCAGCCGTTTGAGCTAAGATTTCCAAGTTATACACATAATGAAAACCTATACTTTGTTTCGGTCGAGTTCCCCATTCAAATGCATGTAACAGTGAGAAACGCACTGTCTTGGCGAAAGAAAGCGTTTTTGTACAACTTCATATAAATAGCTGTAACTTTTGATAGAAGACTCAGACAAACATGTTTATGGCTTTATCTTATAGAACTCAAGGTCCCCGTGCTGGGAAAACAGGATTTGCAGCTGTTGGAGCTAAGATTTTCAAGTTATACACATAATGAAAACCTATACTTTGTTTCGGTCGAGTTCCCCATTCAAATGCATGTAACAGTGAGAAACGCACTGTCTTGGCGAAAGAAAGCGTTTTTGTACAACTTCATATAAATAGCTGTAACTTTTGATAGAAGACTCAGACAAACATGTTTATGGCTTTATCTTATAGAACTCAAGGTCCCCGTGCTGGGAAAACAGGTTTTGCAGCTGTTTGAGCTAAGATTTTCAAGTTATACACATAATGAAAACCTATACTTTGTTTCGGTCGAGTTCCCCAATCAAATGCATGTAACAGTGAGAAACGCACTGTCTTGGCGAAAGAAAGCGTTTTTGTACAACTTCATATAAATAGCTGTAACTTTTGATAGAAGACTCAGACAAACATGTTTATGGCTTTATCTTATAGAACTCAAGGTCCCCGTGCTGGGAAAACAGGATTTGCAGCTGTTGGAGCTAAGATTTTCAAGTTATACACATAATGAAAACCTATAATTTGTTTCGGTCGAGTTCCCCATTCAAATGCATGTAACAGTGAGAAACGCACTGTCTTGGCGAAAGAAAGCGTTTTTGTACAACTTCATATAAATAGCTGTAACTTTTGATAGAAGACTCAGACAAACATGTTTATGGCTTTTTCTTATAGAACTCAAGGTCCCCGTGCTGGGAAAACAGGTTTTGCAGCTGTTTGAGCTAAGATTTCCAAGTTATTCACATAATGAAAACCTATACTTTGTTTCGGTCGAGTTCCCCATTCAAATGCATGTAACAGTGAGAAACGCACTGTCTTGGCGAAAGAAAGCGTTTTTGAACAACTTCATATAAATAGCTGTAACTTTTGATAGAAGACTCAGACAAACATGTTTATGGCTTTATCTTATAGAACTCAAGGTCCCCGTGCTGGGAAAACAGGTTTTGCAGCTGTTTGAGCTAAGATTTTCAAGTTATACACATAATGAAAACCTATACTTTGTTTCGGTCGAGTTCCCCATTCAAATGCATGTAACAGTGAGAAACGCACTGTCTTGGCGAAAGAAAGCGTTTTTGTACAACTTCATATAAATAGCTGTAACTTTTGATAGAAAACTCAGACAAATATGTTTATGGCTTTATCTTATAGAACTCAAGGTCCCCGTGCTGGGAAAACAGGTTTTGCAGCTGTTTGAGCTAAGATTTTCAAGTTATACACATAATGAAAACCTATACTTTGTTTCGGTCGAGTTCCCCATTCAAATGCATGTAACAGTGAGAAACGCACTGTCTTGGCGAAAGAAAGCGTTTTTGTACAACTTCATATAAATAGCTGTAACTTTTGATAGAAGACTCAGACAAACATGTTTATGGCTTTATCTTATAGAACTCAAGGTCCCCGTGCTGGGAAAACAGGTTTTGCAGCCGTTTGAGCTAAGATTTCCAAGTTATACACATAATGAAAACCTATACTTTGTTTCGGTCGAGTTCCCCATTCAAATGCATGTAACAGTGAGAAACGCACTGTCTTGGCGAAAGAAAGCGTTTTTGTACAACTTCATATAAATAGCTGTAACTTTTGATAGAAAACTCAGACAAATATGTTTATGGCTTTATCTTATAGAACTCAAGGTCCCCGTGCTGGGAAAACAGGTTTTGCAGCTGTTTGAGCTAAGATTTTCAAGTTATACACATAATGAAAACCTATACTTTGTTTCGGTCGAGTTCCCCATTCAAATGCATGTAACAGTGAGAAACGCACTGTCTTGGCGAAAGAAAGCGTTTTTGTACAACTTCATATAAATAGCTGTAACTTTTGATAGAAGACTCAGACAAACATGTTTATGGCTTTATCTTATAGAACTCAAGGTCCCCGTGCTGGGAAAACAGGTTTTGCAGCTGTTTGAGCTAAGATTTCCAAGTTATACACATAATGAAAACCTATACTTTGTTTCGGTCGAGTTCCCCATTCAAATGCATGTAACAGTGAGAAACGCACTGTCTTGGCGAAAGAAAGCGTTTTTGTACAACTTCATATAAATAGCTGTAACTTTTGATAGAAGACTCAGACAAACATGTTTATGGCTTTATCTTATAGAACTCAAGGTCCCCGTGCTGGGAAAACAGGTTTTGCAGCTGTTTGAGCTAAGATTTCCAAGTTATACACATAATGAAAACCTATACTTTGTTTCGGTCGAGTTCCCCATTCAAATGCATGTAACAGTGAGAAACGCACTGTCTTGGCGAAAGAAAGCGTTTTTGTACAACTTCATATAAATAGCTGTAACTTTTGATAGAAGACTCAGACAAACATGTTTATGGCTTTATCTTATAGAACTCAAGGTCCCCGTGCTGGGAAAACAGGTTTTGCAGCTGTTTGAGCTAAGATTTCCAAGTTATACACATAATGAAAACCTATACTTTGTTTCGGTCGAGTTCCCCATTCAAATGCATGTAACAGTGAGAAACGCACTATCTTGGCGAAAGAAAGCGTTTTTGTACAACTTCATATAAATAGCTGTAACTTTTGATAGAAGACTCAGACAAACATGTTTATGGCTTTATCTTATAGAACTCAAGGTCCCCGTGCTGGGAAAACAGGTTTTGCAGCCGTTTGAGCTAAGATTTTAAAATTATTCACATAATGAAAACCTATACTTTGTTTCGGTCGAGTTCCCCATTCAAATGCATGTAACAGTGAGAAACGCACTGTCTTGGCGAAAGAAAGCGTTTTTGTACAACTTCATATAAATAGCTGTAACTTTTGATAGAAGACTCAGACTTTGTTTCGGTCGAGTTCATGTAACAGTGAGAAACGCACTGTCTTGGCGAAAGAAAGCGTTTTTGTACAACTTCATATAAATAGCTGTAACTTTTGATAGAAGACTCAGACAAACATGTTTATGGCTTTATCTTATAGAACTCAAGGTCCCCGTGCTGGGAAAACAGGATTTGCAGCTGTTGGAGCTAAGATTTTCAAGTTATACACATAATGAAAACCTATACTTTGTTTCGGTCGAGTTCCCCATTCAAATGCATGTAACAGTGAGAAACGCACTGTCTTGGCGAAAGAAAGCGTTTTTGTACAACTTCATATAAATAGCTGTAACTTTTGATAGAAGACTCAGACAAACATGTTTATGGCTTTATCTTATAGAACTCAAGGTCCCCGTGCTGGGAAAACAGGTTTTGCAGCCGTTTGAGCTAAGATTTTAAAATTATTCACATAATGAAAACCTATACTTTGTTTCGGTCGAGTTCCCCATTTAAATGCATGTAACAGTGAGAAACGCACTGTCTTGGCGAAAGAAAGCGTTTTTGTACAACTTCATATAAATAGCTGTAACTTTTGATAGAAGACTCAGACAAACATGTTTATGGCTTTATCTTATAGAACTCAAGGTCCCCGTGCTGGGAAAACAGGTTTTGCAGCTGTTTGAGCTAAGATTTTCAAGTTATACACATAATGAAAACCTATACTTTGTTTCGGTCGAGTTCCCCATTCAAATGCATGTAACAGTGAGAAACGCACTGTCTTGGCGAAAGAAAGCGTTTTTGTACAACTTCATATAAATAGCTGTAACTTTTGATAGAAGACTCAGACAAACATGTTTATGGCTTTATCTTATAGAACTCAAGGTCCCCGTGCTGGGAAAACAGGATTTGCAGCTGTTGGAGCTAAGATTTTCAAGTTATACACATAATGAAAACCTATACTTTGTTTCGGTCGAGTTCCCCATTCAAATGCATGTAACAGTGAGAAACGCACTGTCTTGGCGAAAGAAAGCGTTTTTGTACAACTTCATTATAAATAGCTGTAACTTTTGATAGAAGACTCAGACAAACATATTTATGGCTTTATCTTATAGAACTCAAGGTCCCCGTGCTGGGAAAACAGGTTTTGCAGCTGTTTGAGCTAAGATTTTCAAGTTATACACATAATGAAAACCTATACTTTGTTTCGGTCGAGTTCCCCATTCAAATGCATGTAACAGTGAGAAACGCACTGTCTTGGCGAAAGAAAGCGTTTTTGTACAACTTCATATAAATAGCTGTAACTTTTGATAGAAGACTCAGACAAACATGTTTATGGCTTTATCTTATAGAACTCAAGGTCCCCGTGCTGGGAAAACAGGTTTTGCAGCCGTTTGAGCTAAGATTTCCAAGTTATACACATAATGAAAACCTATACTTTGTTTCGGTCGAGTTCCCCATTCAAATGCATGTAACAGTGAGAAACGCACTGTCTTGGCGAAAGAAAGCGTTTTTGTACAACTTCATATAAATAGCTGTAACTTTTGATAGAAGACTCAGACAAACATGTTTATGGCTTTATCTTATAGAACTCAAGGTCCCCGTGCTGGGAAAACAGGATTTGCAGCTGTTGGAGCTAAGATTTTCAAGTTATACACATAATGAAAACCTATACTTTGTTTCGGTCGAGTTCCCCATTCAAATGCATGTAACAGTGAGAAACGCACTGTCTTGGCGAAAGAAAGCGTTTTTGTACAACTTCATATAAATAGCTGTAACTTTTGATAGAAGACTCAGACAAACATGTTTATGGCTTTATCTTATAGAACTCAAGGTCCCCGTGCTGGGAAAACAGGTTTTGCAGCTGTTTGAGCTAAGATTTTCAAGTTATACACATAATGAAAACCTATACTTTGTTTCGGTCGAGTTCCCCAATCAAATGCATGTAACAGTGAGAAACGCACTGTCTTGGCGAAAGAAAGCGTTTTTGTACAACTTCATATAAATAGCTGTAACTTTTGATAGAAGACTCAGACAAACATGTTTATGGCTTTATCTTATAGAACTCAAGGTCCCCGTGCTGGGAAAACAGGATTTGCAGCTGTTGGAGCTAAGATTTTCAAGTTATACACATAATGAAAACCTATAATTTGTTTCGGTCGAGTTCCCCATTCAAATGCATGTAACAGTGAGAAACGCACTGTCTTGGCGAAAGAAAGCGTTTTTGTACAACTTCATATAAATAGCTGTAACTTTTGATAGAAGACTCAGACAAACATGTTTATGGCTTTTTCTTATAGAACTCAAGGTCCCCGTGCTGGGAAAACAGGTTTTGCAGCTGTTTGAGCTAAGATTTCCAAGTTATTCACATAATGAAAACCTATACTTTGTTTCGGTCGAGTTCCCCATTCAAATGCATGTAACAGTGAGAAACGCACTGTCTTGGCGAAAGAAAGCGTTTTTGAACAACTTCATATAAATAGCTGTAACTTTTGATAGAAGACTCAGACAAACATGTTTATGGCTTTATCTTATAGAACTCAAGGTCCCCGTGCTGGGAAAACAGGTTTTGCAGCTGTTTGAGCTAAGATTTTCAAGTTATACACATAATGAAAACCTATACTTTGTTTCGGTCGAGTTCCCCATTCAAATGCATGTAACAGTGAGAAACGCACTGTCTTGGCGAAAGAAAGCGTTTTTGTACAACTTCATATAAATAGCTGTAACTTTTGATAGAAAACTCAGACAAATATGTTTATGGCTTTATCTTATAGAACTCAAGGTCCCCGTGCTGGGAAAACAGGTTTTGCAGCTGTTTGAGCTAAGATTTTCAAGTTATACACATAATGAAAACCTATACTTTGTTTCGGTCGAGTTCCCCATTCAAATGCATGTAACAGTGAGAAACGCACTGTCTTGGCGAAAGAAAGCGTTTTTGTACAACTTCATATAAATAGCTGTAACTTTTGATAGAAGACTCAGACAAACATGTTTATGGCTTTATCTTATAGAACTCAAGGTCCCCGTGCTGGGAAAACAGGTTTTGCAGCCGTTTGAGCTAAGATTTCCAAGTTATACACATAATGAAAACCTATACTTTGTTTCGGTCGAGTTCCCCATTCAAATGCATGTAACAGTGAGAAACGCACTGTCTTGGCGAAAGAAAGCGTTTTTGTACAACTTCATATAAATAGCTGTAACTTTTGATAGAAAACTCAGACAAATATGTTTATGGCTTTATCTTATAGAACTCAAGGTCCCCGTGCTGGGAAAACAGGTTTTGCAGCTGTTTGAGCTAAGATTTTCAAGTTATACACATAATGAAAACCTATACTTTGTTTCGGTCGAGTTCCCCATTCAAATGCATGTAACAGTGAGAAACGCACTGTCTTGGCGAAAGAAAGCGTTTTTGTACAACTTCATATAAATAGCTGTAACTTTTGATAGAAGACTCAGACAAACATGTTTATGGCTTTATCTTATAGAACTCAAGGTCCCCGTGCTGGGAAAACAGGTTTTGCAGCTGTTTGAGCTAAGATTTCCAAGTTATACACATAATGAAAACCTATACTTTGTTTCGGTCGAGTTCCCCATTCAAATGCATGTAACAGTGAGAAACGCACTGTCTTGGCGAAAGAAAGCGTTTTTGTACAACTTCATATAAATAGCTGTAACTTTTGATAGAAGACTCAGACAAACATGTTTATGGCTTTATCTTATAGAACTCAAGGTCCCCGTGCTGGGAAAACAGGTTTTGCAGCTGTTTGAGCTAAGATTTCCAAGTTATACACATAATGAAAACCTATACTTTGTTTCGGTCGAGTTCCCCATTCAAATGCATGTAACAGTGAGAAACGCACTGTCTTGGCGAAAGAAAGCGTTTTTGTACAACTTCATATAAATAGCTGTAACTTTTGATAGAAGACTCAGACAAACATGTTTATGGCTTTATCTTATAGAACTCAAGGTCCCCGTGCTGGGAAAACAGGTTTTGCAGCTGTTTGAGCTAAGATTTCCAAGTTATACACATAATGAAAACCTATACTTTGTTTCGGTCGAGTTCCCCATTCAAATGCATGTAACAGTGAGAAACGCACTATCTTGGCGAAAGAAAGCGTTTTTGTACAACTTCATATAAATAGCTGTAACTTTTGATAGAAGACTCAGACAAACATGTTTATGGCTTTATCTTATAGAACTCAAGGTCCCCGTGCTGGGAAAACAGGTTTTGCAGCCGTTTGAGCTAAGATTTTAAAATTATTCACATAATGAAAACCTATACTTTGTTTCGGTCGAGTTCCCCATTCAAATGCATGTAACAGTGAGAAACGCACTGTCTTGGCGAAAGAAAGCGTTTTTGTACAACTTCATATAAATAGCTGTAACTTTTGATAGAAGACTCAGACTTTGTTTCGGTCGAGTTCATGTAACAGTGAGAAACGCACTGTCTTGGCGAAAGAAAGCGTTTTTGTACAACTTCATATAAATAGCTGTAACTTTTGATAGAAGACTCAGACAAACATGTTTATGGCTTTATCTTATAGAACTCAAGGTCCCCGTGCTGGGAAAACAGGATTTGCAGCTGTTGGAGCTAAGATTTTCAAGTTATACACATAATGAAAACCTATACTTTGTTTCGGTCGAGTTCCCCATTCAAATGCATGTAACAGTGAGAAACGCACTGTCTTGGCGAAAGAAAGCGTTTTTGTACAACTTCATATAAATAGCTGTAACTTTTGATAGAAGACTCAGACAAACATGTTTATGGCTTTATCTTATAGAACTCAAGGTCCCCGTGCTGGGAAAACAGGTTTTGCAGCTGTTTGAGCTAAGATTTTCAAGTTATACACATAATGAAAACCTATACTTTGTTTCGGTCGAGTTCCCCAATCAAATGCATGTAACAGTGAGAAACGCACTGTCTTGGCGAAAGAAAGCGTTTTTGTACAACTTCATATAAATAGCTGTAACTTTTGATAGAAGACTCAGACAAACATGTTTATGGCTTTATCTTATAGAACTCAAGGTCCCCGTGCTGGGAAAACAGGTTTTGCAGCCGTTTAAGCTAAGATTTCCAAGTTATACACATAATGAAAACCTATACTTTGTTTCGGTCGAGTTCCCCATTCAAATGCATGTAACAGTGAGAAACGCACTGTCTTGGCGAAAGAAAGCGTTTTTGTACAACTTCATATAAATAGCTGTAACTTTTGATAGAAAACTCAGACAAATATGTTTATGGCTTTATCTTATAGAACTCAAGGTCCCCGTGCTGGGAAAACAGGTTTTGCAGCTGTTTGAGCTAAGATTTTCAAGTTATACACATAATGAAAACCTATACTTTGTTTCGGTCGAGTTCCCCATTCAAATGCATGTAACAGTGAGAAACGCACTGTCTTGGCGAAAGAAAGCGTTTTTGTACAACTTCATATAAATAGCTGTAACTTTTGATAGAAGACTCAGACAAACATGTTTATGGCTTTATCTTATAGAACTCAAGGTCCCCGTGCTGGGAAAACAGGTTTTGCAGCCGTTTGAGCTAAGATTTCCAAGTTATACACATAATGAAAACCTATACTTTGTTTCGGTCGAGTTCCCCATTCAAATGCATGTAACAGTGAGAAACGCACTGTCTTGGCGAAAGAAAGCGTTTTTGTACAACTTCATATAAATAGCTGTAACTTTTGATAGAAGACTCAGACAAACATGTTTATGGCTTTATCTTATAGAACTCAAGGTCCCCGTGCTGGGAAAACAGGATTTGCAGCTGTTGGAGCTAAGATTTTCAAGTTATACACATAATGAAAACCTATACTTTGTTTCGGTCGAGTTCCCCATTCAAATGCATGTAACAGTGAGAAACGCACTGTCTTGGCGAAAGAAAGCGTTTTTGTACAACTTCATATAAATAGCTGTAACTTTTGATAGAAGACTCAGACAAACATGTTTATGGCTTTATCTTATAGAACTCAAGGTCCCCGTGCTGGGAAAACAGGTTTTGCAGCCGTTTGAGCTAAGATTTCCAAGTTATACACATAATGAAAACCTATACTTTGTTTCGGTCGAGTTCCCCATTCAAATGCATGTAACAGTGAGAAACGCACTGTCTTGGCGAAAGAAAGCGTTTTTGTACAACTTCATATAAATAGCTGTAACTTTTGATAGAAGACTCAGACAAACATGTTTATGGCTTTATCTTATAGAACTCAAGGTCCCCGTGCTGGGAAAACAGGATTTGCAGCTGTTGGAGCTAAGATTTTCAAGTTATACACATAATGAAAACCTATACTTTGTTTCGGTCGAGTTCCCCATTCAAATGCATGTAACAGTGAGAAACGCACTGTCTTGGCGAAAGAAAGCGTTTTTGTACAACTTCATATAAATAGCTGTAACTTTTGATAGAAGACTCAGACAAACATGTTTATGGCTTTATCTTATAGAACTCAAGGTCCCCGTGCTGGGAAAACAGGTTTTGCAGCTGTTTGAGCTAAGATTTTCAAGTTATACACATAATGAAAACCTATACTTTGTTTCGGTCGAGTTCCCCAATCAAATGCATGTAACAGTGAGAAACGCACTGTCTTGGCGAAAGAAAGCGTTTTTGTACAACTTCATATAAATAGCTGTAACTTTTGATAGAAGACTCAGACAAACATGTTTATGGCTTTATCTTATAGAACTCAAGGTCCCCGTGCTGGGAAAACAGGATTTGCAGCTGTTGGAGCTAAGATTTTCAAGTTATACACATAATGAAAACCTATAATTTGTTTCGGTCGAGTTCCCCATTCAAATGCATGTAACAGTGAGAAACGCACTGTCTTGGCGAAAGAAAGCGTTTTTGTACAACTTCATATAAATAGCTGTAACTTTTGATAGAAGACTCAGACAAACATGTTTATGGCTTTTTCTTATAGAACTCAAGGTCCCCGTGCTGGGAAAACAGGTTTTGCAGCTGTTTGAGCTAAGATTTCCAAGTTATTCACATAATGAAAACCTATACTTTGTTTCGGTCGAGTTCCCCATTCAAATGCATGTAACAGTGAGAAACGCACTGTCTTGGCGAAAGAAAGCGTTTTTGAACAACTTCATATAAATAGCTGTAACTTTTGATAGAAGACTCAGACAAACATGTTTATGGCTTTATCTTATAGAACTCAAGGTCCCCGTGCTGGGAAAACAGGTTTTGCAGCTGTTTGAGCTAAGATTTTCAAGTTATACACATAATGAAAACCTATACTTTGTTTCGGTCGAGTTCCCCATTCAAATGCATGTAACAGTGAGAAACGCACTGTCTTGGCGAAAGAAAGCGTTTTTGTACAACTTCATATAAATAGCTGTAACTTTTGATAGAAAACTCAGACAAATATGTTTATGGCTTTATCTTATAGAACTCAAGGTCCCCGTGCTGGGAAAACAGGTTTTGCAGCTGTTTGAGCTAAGATTTTCAAGTTATACACATAATGAAAACCTATACTTTGTTTCGGTCGAGTTCCCCATTCAAATGCATGTAACAGTGAGAAACGCACTGTCTTGGCGAAAGAAAGCGTTTTTGTACAACTTCATATAAATAGCTGTAACTTTTGATAGAAGACTCAGACAAACATGTTTATGGCTTTATCTTATAGAACTCAAGGTCCCCGTGCTGGGAAAACAGGTTTTGCAGCCGTTTGAGCTAAGATTTCCAAGTTATACACATAATGAAAACCTATACTTTGTTTCGGTCGAGTTCCCCATTCAAATGCATGTAACAGTGAGAAACGCACTGTCTTGGCGAAAGAAAGCGTTTTTGTACAACTTCATATAAATAGCTGTAACTTTTGATAGAAAACTCAGACAAATATGTTTATGGCTTTATCTTATAGAACTCAAGGTCCCCGTGCTGGGAAAACAGGTTTTGCAGCTGTTTGAGCTAAGATTTTCAAGTTATACACATAATGAAAACCTATACTTTGTTTCGGTCGAGTTCCCCATTCAAATGCATGTAACAGTGAGAAACGCACTGTCTTGGCGAAAGAAAGCGTTTTTGTACAACTTCATATAAATAGCTGTAACTTTTGATAGAAGACTCAGACAAACATGTTTATGGCTTTATCTTATAGAACTCAAGGTCCCCGTGCTGGGAAAACAGGTTTTGCAGCTGTTTGAGCTAAGATTTCCAAGTTATACACATAATGAAAACCTATACTTTGTTTCGGTCGAGTTCCCCATTCAAATGCATGTAACAGTGAGAAACGCACTGTCTTGGCGAAAGAAAGCGTTTTTGTACAACTTCATATAAATAGCTGTAACTTTTGATAGAAGACTCAGACAAACATGTTTATGGCTTTATCTTATAGAACTCAAGGTCCCCGTGCTGGGAAAACAGGTTTTGCAGCTGTTTGAGCTAAGATTTCCAAGTTATACACATAATGAAAACCTATACTTTGTTTCGGTCGAGTTCCCCATTCAAATGCATGTAACAGTGAGAAACGCACTGTCTTGGCGAAAGAAAGCGTTTTTGTACAACTTCATATAAATAGCTGTAACTTTTGATAGAAGACTCAGACAAACATGTTTATGGCTTTATCTTATAGAACTCAAGGTCCCCGTGCTGGGAAAACAGGTTTTGCAGCTGTTTGAGCTAAGATTTCCAAGTTATACACATAATGAAAACCTATACTTTGTTTCGGTCGAGTTCCCCATTCAAATGCATGTAACAGTGAGAAACGCACTATCTTGGCGAAAGAAAGCGTTTTTGTACAACTTCATATAAATAGCTGTAACTTTTGATAGAAGACTCAGACAAACATGTTTATGGCTTTATCTTATAGAACTCAAGGTCCCCGTGCTGGGAAAACAGGTTTTGCAGCCGTTTGAGCTAAGATTTTAAAATTATTCACATAATGAAAACCTATACTTTGTTTCGGTCGAGTTCCCCATTCAAATGCATGTAACAGTGAGAAACGCACTGTCTTGGCGAAAGAAAGCGTTTTTGTACAACTTCATATAAATAGCTGTAACTTTTGATAGAAGACTCAGACTTTGTTTCGGTCGAGTTCATGTAACAGTGAGAAACGCACTGTCTTGGCGAAAGAAAGCGTTTTTGTACAACTTCATATAAATAGCTGTAACTTTTGATAGAAGACTCAGACAAACATGTTTATGGCTTTATCTTATAGAACTCAAGGTCCCCGTGCTGGGAAAACAGGATTTGCAGCTGTTGGAGCTAAGATTTTCAAGTTATACACATAATGAAAACCTATACTTTGTTTCGGTCGAGTTCCCCATTCAAATGCATGTAACAGTGAGAAACGCACTGTCTTGGCGAAAGAAAGCGTTTTTGTACAACTTCATATAAATAGCTGTAACTTTTGATAGAAGACTCAGACAAACATGTTTATGGCTTTATCTTATAGAACTCAAGGTCCCCGTGCTGGGAAAACAGGTTTTGCAGCTGTTTGAGCTAAGATTTTCAAGTTATACACATAATGAAAACCTATACTTTGTTTCGGTCGAGTTCCCCAATCAAATGCATGTAACAGTGAGAAACGCACTGTCTTGGCGAAAGAAAGCGTTTTTGTACAACTTCATATAAATAGCTGTAACTTTTGATAGAAGACTCAGACAAACATGTTTATGGCTTTATCTTATAGAACTCAAGGTCCCCGTGCTGGGAAAACAGGTTTTGCAGCCGTTTAAGCTAAGATTTCCAAGTTATACACATAATGAAAACCTATACTTTGTTTCGGTCGAGTTCCCCATTCAAATGCATGTAACAGTGAGAAACGCACTGTCTTGGCGAAAGAAAGCGTTTTTGTACAACTTCATATAAATAGCTGTAACTTTTGATAGAAAACTCAGACAAATATGTTTATGGCTTTATCTTATAGAACTCAAGGTCCCCGTGCTGGGAAAACAGGTTTTGCAGCTGTTTGAGCTAAGATTTTCAAGTTATACACATAATGAAAACCTATACTTTGTTTCGGTCGAGTTCCCCATTCAAATGCATGTAACAGTGAGAAACGCACTGTCTTGGCGAAAGAAAGCGTTTTTGTACAACTTCATATAAATAGCTGTAACTTTTGATAGAAGACTCAGACAAACATGTTTATGGCTTTATCTTATAGAACTCAAGGTCCCCGTGCTGGGAAAACAGGTTTTGCAGCCGTTTGAGCTAAGATTTCCAAGTTATACACATAATGAAAACCTATACTTTGTTTCGGTCGAGTTCCCCATTCAAATGCATGTAACAGTGAGAAACGCACTGTCTTGGCGAAAGAAAGCGTTTTTGTACAACTTCATATAAATAGCTGTAACTTTTGATAGAAGACTCAGACAAACATGTTTATGGCTTTATCTTATAGAACTCAAGGTCCCCGTGCTGGGAAAACAGGATTTGCAGCTGTTGGAGCTAAGATTTTCAAGTTATACACATAATGAAAACCTATACTTTGTTTCGGTCGAGTTCCCCAATCAAATGCATGTAACAGTGAGAAACGCACTGTCTTGGCGAAAGAAAGCGTTTTTGTACAACTTCATATAAATAGCTGTAACTTTTGATAGAAGACTCAGACAAACATGTTTATGGCTTTATCTTATAGAACTCAAGGTCCCCGTGCTGGGAAAACAGGTTTTGCAGCTGTTTGAGCTAAGATTTTCAAGTTATACACATAATGAAAACCTATACTTTGTTTCGGTCGAGTTCCCCAATCAAATGCATGTAACAGTGAGAAACGCACTGTCTTGGCGAAAGAAAGCGTTTTTGTACAACTTCATATAAATAGCTGTAACTTTTGATAGAAGACTCAGACAAACATGTTTATGGCTTTATCTTATAGAACTCAAGGTCCCCGTGCTGGGAAAACAGGTTTTGCAGCTGTTTGAGCTAAGATTTCCAAGTTATACACATAATGAAAACCTATACTTTGTTTCGGTCGAGTTCCCCATTCAAATGCATGTAACAGTGAGAAACGCACTGTCTTGGCGAAAGAAAGCGTTTTTGTACAACTTCATATAAATAGCTGTAACTTTTGATAGAAGACTCAGACAAACATGTTTATGGCTTTATCTTATAGAACTCAAGGTCCCCGTGCTGGGAAAACAGGTTTTGCAGCTGTTTGAGCTAAGATTTCCAAGTTATACACATAATGAAAACCTATACTTTGTTTCGGTCGAGTTCCCCATTCAAATGCATGTAACAGTGAGAAACGCACTGTCTTGGCGAAAGAAAGCGTTTTTGTACAACTTCATATAAATAGCTGTAACTTTTGATAGAAGACTCAGACAAACATGTTTATGGCTTTATCTTATAGAACTCAAGGTCCCCGTGCTGGGAAAACAGGTTTTGCAGCTGTTTGAGCTAAGATTTCCAAGTTATACACATAATGAAAACCTATACTTTGTTTCGGTCGAGTTCCCCATTCAAATGCATGTAACAGTGAGAAACGCACTATCTTGGCGAAAGAAAGCGTTTTTGTACAACTTCATATAAATAGCTGTAACTTTTGATAGAAGACTCAGACAAACATGTTTATGGCTTTATCTTATAGAACTCAAGGTCCCCGTGCTGGGAAAACAGGTTTTGCAGCCGTTTGAGCTAAGATTTTAAAATTATTCACATAATGAAAACCTATACTTTGTTTCGGTCGAGTTCCCCATTCAAATGCATGTAACAGTGAGAAACGCACTGTCTTGGCGAAAGAAAGCGTTTTTGTACAACTTCATATAAATAGCTGTAACTTTTGATAGAAAACTCAGACAAATATGTTTATGGCTTTATCTTATAGAACTCAAGGTCCCCGTGCTGGGAAAACAGGTTTTGCAGCTGTTTGAGCTAAGATTTCCAAGTTATACACATAATGAAAACCTATACTTTGTTTCGGTCGAGTTCCCCATTCAAATGCATGTAACAGTGAGAAACGCACTGTCTTGGCGAAAGAAAGCGTTTTTGTACAACTTCATATAAATAGCTGTAACTTTTGATAGAAGACTCAGACAAACATGTTTATGGCTTTATCTTATAGAACTCAAGGTCCCCGTGCTGGGAAAACAGGTTTTGCAGCTGTTTGAGCTAAGATTTCCAAGTTATACACATAATGAAAACCTATACTTTGTTTCGGTCGAGTTCCCCATTCAAATGCATGTAACAGTGAGAAACGCACTGTCTTGGCGAAAGAAAGCGTTTTTGTACAACTTCATATAAATAGCTGTAACTTTTGATAGAAGACTCAGACAAACATGTTTATGGCTTTATCTTATAGAACTCAAGGTCCCCGTGCTGGGAAAACAGGTTTTGCAGCTGTTTGAGCTAAGATTTCCAAGTTATACACATAATGAAAACCTATACTTTGTTTCGGTCGAGTTCCCCATTCAAATGCATGTAACAGTGAGAAACGCACTGTCTTGGCGAAAGAAAGCGTTTTTGTACAACTTCATATAAATAGCTGTAACTTTTGATAGAAGACTCAGACAAACATGTTTATGGCTTTATCTTATAGAACTCAAGGTCCCCGTGCTGGGAAAACAGGTTTTGCAGCTGTTTGAGCTAAGATTTCCAAGTTATACACATAATGAAAACCTATACTTTGTTTCGGTCGAGTTCCCCATTCAAATGCATGTAACAGTGAGAAACGCACTGTCTTGGCGAAAGAAAGCGTTTTTGTACAACTTCATATAAATAGCTGTAACTTTTGATAGAAGACTCAGACAAACATGTTTATGGCTTTATCTTATAGAACTCAAGGTCCCCGTGCTGGGAAAACAGGTTTTGCAGCTGTTTGAGCTAAGATTTCCAAGTTATACACATAATGAAAACCTATACTTTGTTTCGGTCGAGTTCCCCATTCAAATGCATGTAACAGTGAGAAACGCACTATCTTGGCGAAAGAAAGCGTTTTTGTACAACTTCATATAAATAGCTGTAACTTTTGATAGAAGACTCAGACAAACATGTTTATGGCTTTAACTTATAGAACTCAAGGTCCCCGTGCTGGGAAAACAGGTTTTGCAGCCGTTTGAGCTAAGATTTTAAAATTATTCACATAATGAAAACCTATACTTTGTTTCGGTCGAGTTCCCCATTCAAATGCATGTAACAGTGAGAAACGCACTGTCTTGGCGAAAGAAAGCGTTTTTGTACAACTTCATATAAATAGCTGTAACTTTTGATAGAAGACTCAGACTTTGTTTCGGTCGAGTTCATGTAACAGTGAGAAACGCACTGTCTTGGCGAAAGAAAGCGTTTTTGTACAACTTCATATAAATAGCTGTAACTTTTGATAGAAGACTCAGACAAACATGTTTATGGCTTTATCTTATAGAACTCAAGGTCCCCGTGCTGGGAAAACAGGATTTGCAGCTGTTGGAGCTAAGATTTTCAAGTTATACACATAATGAAAACCTATACTTTGTTTCGGTCGAGTTCCCCATTCAAATGCATGTAACAGTGAGAAACGCACTGTCTTGGCGAAAGAAAGCGTTTTTGTACAACTTCATATAAATAGCTGTAACTTTTGATAGAAGACTCAGACAAACATGTTTATGGCTTTATCTTATAGAACTCAAGGTCCCCGTGCTGGGAAAACAGGTTTTGCAGCTGTTTGAGCTAAGATTTTCAAGTTATACACATAATGAAAACCTATACTTTGTTTCGGTCGAGTTCCCCAATCAAATGCATGTAACAGTGAGAAACGCACTGTCTTGGCGAAAGAAAGCGTTTTTGTACAACTTCATATAAATAGCTGTAACTTTTGATAGAAGACTCAGACAAACATGTTTATGGCTTTATCTTATAGAACTCAAGGTCCCCGTGCTGGGAAAACAGGATTTGCAGCTGTTGGAGCTAAGATTTTCAAGTTATACACATAATGAAAACCTATAATTTGTTTCGGTCGAGTTCCCCATTCAAATGCATGTAACAGTGAGAAACGCACTGTCTTGGCGAAAGAAAGCGTTTTTGTACAACTTCATATAAATAGCTGTAACTTTTGATAGAAGACTCAGACAAACATGTTTATGGCTTTATCTTATAGAACTCAAGGTCCCCGTGCTGGGAAAACAGGTTTTGCAGCTGTTTGAGCTAAGATTTTCAAGTTATACACATAATGAAAACCTATACTTTGTTTCGGTCGAGTTCCCCATTCAAATGCATGTAACAGTGAGAAACGCACTGTCTTGGCGAAAGAAAGCGTTTTTGTACAACTTCATATAAATAGCTGTAACTTTTGATAGAAGACTCAGACAAACATGTTTATGGCTTTATCTTATAGAACTCAAGGTCCCCGTGCTGGGAAAACAGGTTTTGCAGCCGTTTAAGCTAAGATTTCCAAGTTATACACATAATGAAAACCTATACTTTGTTTCGGTCGAGTTCCCCATTCAAATGCATGTAACAGTGAGAAACGCACTGTCTTGGCGAAAGAAAGCGTTTTTGTACAACTTCATATAAATAGCTGTAACTTTTGATAGAAAACTCAGACAAATATGTTTATGGCTTTATCTTATAGAACTCAAGGTCCCCGTGCTGGGAAAACAGGTTTTGCAGCTGTTTGAGCTAAGATTTTCAAGTTATACACATAATGAAAACCTATACTTTGTTTCGGTCGAGTTCCCCATTCAAATGCATGTAACAGTGAGAAACGCACTGTCTTGGCGAAAGAAAGCGTTTTTGTACAACTTCATATAAATAGCTGTAACTTTTGATAGATGACTCAGACAAACATGTTTATGGCTTTATCTTATAGAACTCAAGGTCCCCGTGCTGGGAAAACAGGTTTTGCAGCCGTTTGAGCTAAGATTTCCAAGTTATACACATAATGAAAACCTATACTTTGTTTCGGTCGAGTTCCCCATTCAAATGCATGTAACAGTGAGAAACGCACTGTCTTGGCGAAAGAAAGCGTTTTTGTACAACTTCATATAAATAGCTGTAACTTTTGATAGAAGACTCAGACAAACATGTTTATGGCTTTATCTTATAGAACTCAAGGTCCCCGTGCTGGGAAAACAGGTTTTGCAGCCGTTTGAGCTAAGATTTCCAAGTTATACACATAATGAAAACCTATACTTTGTTTCGGTCGAGTTCCCCATTCAAATGCATGTAACAGTGAGAAACGCACTGTCTTGGCGAAAGAAAGCGTTTTTGTACAACTTCATATAAATAGCTGTAACTTTTGATAGAAGACTCAGACAAACATGTTTATGGCTTTATCTTATAGAACTCAAGGTCCCCGTGCTGGGAAAACAGGATTTGCAGCTGTTGGAGCTAAGATTTTCAAGTTATACACATAATGAAAACCTATACTTTGTTTCGGTCGAGTTCCCCAATCAAATGCATGTAACAGTGAGAAACGCACTGTCTTGGCGAAAGAAAGCGTTTTTGTACAACTTCATATAAATAGCTGTAACTTTTGATAGAAGACTCAGACAAACATGTTTATGGCTTTATCTTATAGAACTCAAGGTCCCCGTGCTGGGAAAACAGGTTTTGCAGCTGTTTGAGCTAAGATTTCCAAGTTATACACATAATGAAAACCTATACTTTGTTTCGGTCGAGTTCCCCATTCAAATGCATGTAACAGTGAGAAACGCACTGTCTTGGCGAAAGAAAGCGTTTTTGTACAACTTCATATAAATAGCTGTAACTTTTGATAGAAGACTCAGACAAACATGTTTATGGCTTTATCTTATAGAACTCAAGGTCCCCGTGCTGGGAAAACAGGATTTGCAGCTGTTTGAGCTAAGATTTCCAAGTTATACACATAATGAAAACCTATACTTTGTTTCGGTCGAGTTCCCCATTCAAATGCATGTAACAGTGAGAAACGCACTGTCTTGGCGAAAGAAAGCGTTTTTGTACAACTTCATATAAATAGCTGTAACTTTTGATAGAAGACTCAGACAAACATGTTTATGGCTTTATCTTATAGAACTCAAGGTCCCCGTGCTGGGAAAACAGGTTTTGCAGCTGTTTGAGCTAAGATTTCCAAGTTATACACATAATGAAAACCTATACTTTGTTTCGGTCGAGTTCCCCATTCAAATGCATGTAACAGTGAGAAACGCACTATCTTGGCGAAAGAAAGCGTTTTTGTACAACTTCATATAAATAGCTGTAACTTTTGATAGAAGACTCAGACAAACATGTTTATGGCTTTATCTTATAGAACTCAAGGTCCCCGTGCTGGGAAAACAGGTTTTGCAGCCGTTTGAGCTAAGATTTTAAAATTATTCACATAATGAAAACCTATACTTTGTTTCGGTCGAGTTCCCCATTCAAATGCATGTAACAGTGAGAAACGCACTGTCTTGGCGAAAGAAAGCGTTTTTGTACAACTTCATATAAATAGCTGTAACTTTTGATAGAAGACTCAGACTTTGTTTCGGTCGAGTTCATGTAACAGTGAGAAACGCACTGTCTTGGCGAAAGAAAGCGTTTTTGTACAACTTCATATAAATAGCTGTAACTTTTGATAGAAGACTCAGACAAACATGTTTATGGCTTTATCTTATAGAACTCAAGGTCCCCGTGCTGGGAAAACAGGTTTTGCAGCTGTTTGAGCTAAGATTTTCAAGTTATACACATAATGAAAACCTATACTTTGTTTCGGTCGAGTTCCCCATTCAAATGCATGTAACAGTGAGAAACGCACTGTCTTGGCGAAAGAAAGCGTTTTTGTACAACTTCATATAAATAGCTGTAACTTTTGATAGAAGACTCAGACAAACATGTTTATGGCTTTATCTTATAGAACTCAAGGTCCCCGTGCTGGGAAAACAGGTTTTGCAGCCGTTTAAGCTAAGATTTCCAAGTTATACACATAATGAAAACCTATACTTTGTTTCGGTCGAGTTCCCCATTCAAATGCATGTAACAGTGAGAAACGCACTGTCTTGGCGAAAGAAAGCGTTTTTGTACAACTTCATATAAATAGCTGTAACTTTTGATAGAAAACTCAGACAAATATGTTTATGGATTTATCTTATAGAACTCAAGGTCCCCGTGCTGGGAAAACAGGTTTTGCAGCTGTTTGAGCTAAGATTTTCAAGTTATACACATAATGAAAACCTATACTTTGTTTCGGTCGAGTTCCCCATTCAAATGCATGTAACAGTGAGAAACGCACTGTCTTGGCGAAAGAAAGCGTTTTTGTACAACTTCATATAAATAGCTGTAACTTTTGATAGAAGACTCAGACAAACATGTTTATGGCTTTATCTTATAGAACTCAAGGTCCCCGTGCTGGGAAAACAGGTTTTGCAGCCGTTTGAGCTAAGATTTCCAAGTTATACACATAATGAAAACCTATACTTTGTTTCGGTCGAGTTCCCCATTCAAATGCATGTAACAGTGAGAAACGCACTGTCTTGGCGAAAGAAAGCGTTTTTGTACAACTTCATATAAATAGCTGTAACTTTTGATAGAAGACTCAGACAAACATGTTTATGGCTTTATCTTATAGAACTCAAGGTCCCCGTGCTGGGAAAACAGGATTTGCAGCTGTTGGAGCTAAGATTTTCAAGTTATACACATAATGAAAACCTATACTTTGTTTCGGTCGAGTTCCCCATTCAAATGCATGTAACAGTGAGAAACGCACTGTCTTGGCGAAAGAAAGCGTTTTTGTACAACTTCATATAAATAGCTGTAACTTTTGATAGAAGACTCAGACAAACATGTTTATGGCTTTATCTTATAGAACTCAAGGTCCCCGTGCTGGGAAAACAGGTTTTGCAGCTGTTTGAGCTAAGATTTTCAAGTTATACACATAATGAAAACCTATACTTTGTTTCGGTCGAGTTCCCCAATCAAATGCATGTAACAGTGAGAAACGCACTGTCTTGGCGAAAGAAAGCGTTTTTGTACAACTTCATATAAATAGCTGTAACTTTTGATAGAAGACTCAGACAAACATGTTTATGGCTTTATCTTATAGAACTCAAGGTCCCCGTGCTGGGAAAACAGGATTTGCAGCTGTTGGAGCTAAGATTTTCAAGTTATACACATAATGAAAACCTATAATTTGTTTCGGTCGAGTTCCCCATTCAAATGCATGTAACAGTGAGAAACGCACTGTCTTGGCGAAAGAAAGCGTTTTTGTACAACTTCATATAAATAGCTGTAACTTTTGATAGAAGACTCAGACAAACATGTTTATGGCTTTATCTTATAGAACTCAAGGTCCCCGTGCTGGGAAAACAGGTTTTGCAGCTGTTTGAGCTAAGATTTCCAAGTTATTCACATAATGAAAACCTATACTTTGTTTCGGTCGAGTTCCCCATTCAAATGCATGTAACAGTGAGAAACGCACTGTCTTGGCGAAAGAAAGCGTTTTTGAACAACTTCATATAAATAGCTGTAACTTTTGATAGAAGACTCAGACAAACATGTTTATGGCTTTATCTTATAGAACTCAAGGTCCCCGTGCTGGCAAAATAGGTTTTGCAGCTGTTTGAGCTAAGATTTTCAAGTTATACACATAATGAAAACCTATACTTTGTTTCGGTCGAGTTCCCCATTCAAATGCATGTAACAGTGAGAAACGCACTGTCTTGGCGAAAGAAAGCGTTTTTGTACAACTTCATATAAATAGCTGTAACTTTTGATAGAAAACTCAGACAAATATGTTTATGGCTTTATCTTATAGAACTCAAGGTCCCCGTGCTGGGAAAACAGGTTTTGCAGCTGTTTGAGCTAAGATTTTCAAGTTATACACATAATGAAAACCTATACTTTGTTTCGGTCGAGTTCCCCATTCAAATGCATGTAACAGTGAGAAACGCACTGTCTTGGCGAAAGAAAGCGTTTTTGTACAACTTCATATAAATAGCTGTAACTTTTGATAGAAGACTCAGACAAACATGTTTATGGCTTTATCTTATAGAACTCAAGGTCCCCGTGCTGGGAAAACAGGTTTTGCAGCCGTTTGAGCTAAGATTTCCAAGTTATACACATAATGAAAACCTATACTTTGTTTCGGTCGAGTTCCCCATTCAAATGCATGTAACAGTGAGAAACGCACTGTCTTGGCGAAAGAAAGCGTTTTTGTACAACTTCATATAAATAGCTGTAACTTTTGATAGAAGACTCAGACAAACATGTTTATGGCTTTATCTTATAGAACTCAAGGTCCCCGTGCTGGGAAAACAGGATTTGCAGCCGTTTGAGCTAAGATTTTCAAGTTATACACATAATGAAAACCTATACTTTGTTTCGGTCGAGTTCCCCATTCAAATGCATGTAACAGTGAGAAACGCACTGTCTTGGCGAAAGAAAGCGTTTTTGTACAACTTCATATAAATAGCTGTAACTTTTGATAGAAGACTCAGACAAACATGTTTATGGCTTTATCTTATAGAACTCAAGGTCCCCGTGCTGGGAAAATAGGATTTGCAGCCGTTTGAGCTAAGATTTTCAAGTTATACACATAATGAAAACCTATACTTTGTTTCGGTCGAGTTCCCCATTCAAATGCATGTAACAGTGAGAAACGCACTGTCTTGGCGAAAGAAAGCGTTTTTGTACAACTTCATATAAATAGCTGTAACTTTTGATAGAAGACTCAGACAAACATGTTTATGGCTTTATCTTATAGAACTCAAGGTCCCCGTGCTGGGAAAACAGGTTTTGCAGCTGTTTGAGCTAAGATTTCCAAGTTATACACATAATGAAAACCTATACTTTGTTTCAGGCGAGTTCCCCATTCAAATGCATGTAACAGTGAGAAACGCACTGTCTTGGCGAAAGAAAGCGTTTTTGTACAACTTCATATAAATAGCTGTAACTTTTGATAGAAGACTCAGACAAACATGTTTATGGCTTTATCTTATAGAACTCAAGGTCCCCGTGCTGGGAAAACAGGTTTTGCAGCCGTTTGAGCTAAGATTTTAAAATTATTCACATAATGAAAACCTATACTTTGTTTCGGTCGAGTTCCCCATTTAAATGCATGTAACAGTGAGAAACGCACTGTCTTGGCGAAAGAAAGCGTTTTTGTACAACTTCATATAAATAGCTGTAACTTTTGATAGAAGACTCAGACAAACATGTTTATGGCTTTATCTTATAGAACTCAAGGTCCCCGTGCTGGGAAAACAGGATTTGCAGCTGTTTGAGCTAAGATTTTCAAGTTATACACATAATGAAAACCTATACTTTGTTTCGGTCGAGTTCCCCATTCAAATGCATGTAACAGTGAGAAACGCACTGTCTTGGCGAAAGAAAGCGTTTTTGTACAACTTCATATAAATAGCTGTAACTTTTGATAGAAGACTCAGACAAACATGTTTATGGCTTTATCTTATAGAACTCAAGGTCCCCGTGCTGGGAAAACAGGATTTGCAGCTGTTTGAGCTAAGATTTTCAAGTTATACACATAATGAAAACCTATACTTTGTTTCGGTCGAGTTCCCCATTCAAATGCATGTAACAGTGAGAAACGCACTGTCTTGGCGAAAGAAAGCGTTTTTGTACAACTTCATATAAATAGCTGTAACTTTTGATAGAAGACTCAGACAAACATGTTTATGGCTTTATCTTATAGAACTCAAGGTCCCCGTGCTGGGAAAACAGGTTTTGCAGCTGTTTGAGCTAAGATTTCCAAGTTATACACATAATGAAAACCTATACTTTGTTTCGGTCGAGTTCCCCATTTAAATGCATGTAACAGTGAGAAACGCACTGTCTTGGCGAAAGAAAGCGTTTTTGTACAACTTCATATAAATAGCTGTAACTTTTGATAGAAGACTCAGACAAACATGTTTATGGCTTTATCTTATAGAACTCAAGGTCCCCGTGCTGGGAAAACAGGTTTTGCAGCTGTTTGAGCTAAGATTTCCAAGTTATACACATAATGAAAACCTATACTTTGTTTCGGTCGAGTTCCCCATTCAAATGCATGTAACAGTGAGAAACGCACTGTCTTGGCGAAAGAAAGCGTTTTTGTACAACTTCATATAAATAGCTGTAACTTTTGATAGAAGACTCAGACAAACATGTTTATGGCTTTATCTTATAGAACTCAAGGTCCCCGTGCTGGGAAAACAGGTTTTGCAGCTGTTTGAGCTAAGATTTTCAAGTTATACACATAATGAAAACCTATACTTTGTTTCGGTCGAGTTCCCCATTCAAATGCATGTAACAGTGAGAAACGCACTGTCTTGGCGAAAGAAAGCGTTTTTGTACAACTTCATATAAATAGCTGTAACTTTTGATAGAAGACTCAGACAAACATGTTTATGGCTTTATCTTATAGAACTCAAGGTCCCCGTGCTGGGAAAACAGGATTTGCAGCTGTTGGAGCTAAGATTTTCAAGTTATACACATAATGAAAACCTATACTTTGTTTCGGTCGAGTTCCCCATTCAAATGCATGTAACAGTGAGAAACGCACTGTCTTGGCGAAAGAAAGCGTTTTTGTACAACTTCATATAAATAGCTGTAACTTTTGATAGAAGACTCAGACAAACATGTTTATGGCTTTATCTTATAGAACTCAAGGTCCCCGTGCTGGGAAAACAGGATTTGCAGCTGTTGGAGCTAAGATTTTCAAGTTATACACATAATGAAAACCTATACTTTGTTTCGGTCGAGTTCCCCATTCAAATGCATGTAACAGTGAGAAACGCACTGTCTTGGCGAAAGAAAGCGTTTTTGTACAACTTCATATAAATAGCTGTAACTTTTGATAGAAGACTCAGACAAACATGTTTATGGCTTTATCTTATAGAACTCAAGGTCCCCGTGCTGGGAAAACAGGTTTTGCAGCTGTTTGAGCTAAGATTTCCAAGTTATACACATAATGAAAACCTATACTTTGTTTCGGTCGAGTTCCCCATTCAAATGCATGTAACAGTGAGAAACGCACTGTCTCGACCGAAACAAAGTATAGGTTTTCATTATGTGTATAACTTGGAAATCTTAGCTCAAACAGCTGCAAAACCTGTTTTCCCAGCACGGGGATATTGAGTTCTATAAGATAAAGCCATAAACATGTGTATCCGAGTCTTCTATCAAAAGTTACAGCGATTTATATGAAGTTGTTCAAAAACGCTTTCTTTCGCCAAGACAGTGCGTTGCTCACTGTTACATGCATTTGAATGGGGAACTCGACCGAAACAAAGTATAGGTTTTCATTATGTGTATAACTTGAAAATCTTAGCTCCAACAGCTGCAAATCCTGTTTGCCCAGCACGGGGACCTTGAGTTCTATAAGATAAAGCCATAAACATGTTTGTCTGAGTCTTCTATCAAAAGTTACAGCGATTTATATGAAGTTGTACAAAAACGCTTTATTTCGCCAAGACAGTGCGTTTCTCACTGTTACATGCATTTGAATGGGGAACTCGACCGAAACAAAGTATAGGTTTTCATTATGTGTATAACTTGAAAATCTTAGCTCAAACAGCTGCAAAACCTGTTTTCCAGCACGGGATCCTTGAGTTTAATAAGATAAAGCCATAAACATGTTTGTCTGAGTCGTCTATCAAAAGTTACAGCTATTTATATGAAGTTGTACAAAAACGCTTTCTTTCGCCAAGACAGTGCGTTTCTCACTGTTACATGCATTTGAATGGGGAACTCGACCGAAACAAAGTATAGGTTTTCATTATGTGTATAACTTGAAAATCTTAGCTCCAACAGCTGCAAATCCTGTTTGCCCAGCACGGGGACCTTGAGTTCTATAAGATAAAGCCATAAACATGTGTATCCGAGTCTTCTATCAAAAGTTACAGCTATTTATATGAAGTTGTACAAAAACGCTTTCTTTCGCCAAGACAGTGCGTTTCTCACTGTTACATGCATTTGAATGGGGAACTCGACCGAAACAAAGTATAGGTTTTCATTATGTGTATAACTTGAAAATCTTAGCTCCAACAGCTGCAAATCCTGTTTGCCCAGCACGGGGACCTTGAGTTCTATAAGATAAAGCCATAAACATGTGTATCCGAGTCTTCTATCAAAAGTTACAGCTATTTATATGAAGTTGTACAAAAACGCTTTCTTTCGCCAAGACAGTGCGTTTCTCACTGTTACATGCATTTGAATGGGGAACTCGACCGAAACAAAGTATAGGTTTTCATTATGTGTATAACTTGAAAATCTTAGCTCCAACAGCTGCAAATCCTGTTTGCCCAGCACGGGGACCTTGAGTTCTATAAGATAAAGCCATAAACATGTTTGTCTGAGTCTTCTATCAAAAGTTACAGCGATTTATATGAAGTTGTACAAAAACGCTTTCTTTCGCCAAGACAGTGCGTTTCTCACTGTTACATGCATTTGAATGGGGAACTCGACCGAAACAAAGTATAGGTTTTCATTATGTGTATAACTTGAAAATCTTAGCTCCAACAGCTGCAAATCCTGTTTTCCCAGCACGGGGACCTTGAGTTCTATAAGATAAAGCCATAAACATGTTTGTCTGAGTCTTCTATCAAAAGTTACAGCTATTTATATGAAGTTGTTCAAAAACGCTTTCTTTCGCCAAGACAGTGCGTTTCTCACTGTTACATGCATTTGAATGGGGAACTCGACCGAAACAAAGTATAGGTTTTCATTATGTGTATAACTTGAAAATCTTAGCTCCAACAGCTGCAAATCCTGTTTGCCCAGCACGGGGACCTTGAGTTCTATAAGAAAAAGCCATAAACATGTTTGTCTGAGTCTTCTATCAAAAGTTACAGCGATTTATATGAAGTTGTACAAAAACGCTTTATTTCGCCAAGACAGTGCGTTTCTCACTGTTACATGCATTTGAATGGGGAACTCGACCGAAACAAAGTATAGGTTTTCATTATGTGTATAACTTGGAAATCTTAGCTCAAACAGCTGCAAATCCTGTTTTCCCAGCACGGGGACCTTGAGTTCTATAAGATAAAGCCATAAACATGTTTGTCTGAGTCTTCTATCAAAAGTTACAGCTATTTATATGAAGTTGTTCAAAAACGCTTTATTTCGCCAAGACAGTGCGTTTCTCACTGTTACATGCATTTGAATGGGGAACTCGACCGAAACAAAGTATAGGTTTTCATTATGTGTATAACTTGAAAATCTTAGCTCCAACAGCTGCAAATCCTGTTTGCCCAGCACGGGGACCTTGAGTTCTATAAGATAAAGCCATAAACATGTTTGTCTGAGTCTTCTATCAAAAGTTACAGCGATTTATATGAAGTTGTACAAAAACGCTTTCTTTCGCCAAGACAGTGCGTTTCTCACTGTTACATGCATTTGAATGGGGAACTCGACCGAAACAAAGTATAGGTTTTCATTATGTGTATAACTTGGAAATCTTAGCTCCAACAGCTGCAAAACCTATTTTGCCAGCACGGGGACCTTGAGTTCTATAAGATAAAGCCATAAACATGTTTGTCTGAGTCTTCTATCAAAAGTTACAGCTATTTATATGAAGTTGTACAAAAACGCTTTCTTTCGCCAAGACAGTGCGTTTCTCACTGTTACATGCATTTGAATGGGGAACTCGACCGAAACAAAGTATAGGTTTTCATTATGTGTATAACTTGAAAATCTTAGCTCCAACAGCTGCAAATCCTGTTTGCCCAGCACGGGGACCTTGAGTTCTATAAGATAAAGCCATAAACATGTTTGTCTGAGTCTTCTATCAAAAGTTACAGCGATTTATATGAAGTTGTACAAAAACGCTTTATTTCGCCAAGACAGTGCGTTTCTCACTGTTACATGCATTTGAATGGGGAACTCGACCGAAACAAAGTATAGGTTTTCATTATGTGTATAACTTGGAAATCTTAGCTCAAACAGCTGCAAAACCTGTTTTCCAGCACGGGATCCTTGAGTTTAATAAGATAAAGCCATAAACATGTTTGTCTGAGTCGTCTATCAAAAGTTACAGCTATTTATATGAAGTTGTACAAAAACGCTTTCTTTCGCCAAGACAGTGCGTTTCTCACTGTTACATGCATTTGAATGGGGAACTCGACCGAAACAAAGTATAGGTTTTCATTATGTGTATAACTTGAAAATCTTAGCTCCAACAGCTGCAAATCCTGTTTGCCCAGCACGGGGACCTTGAGTTCTATAAGATAAAGCCATAAACATGTGTATCCGAGTCTTCTATCAAAAGTTACAGCTATTTATATGAAGTTGTACAAAAACGCTTTCTTTCGCCAAGACAGTGCGTTTCTCACTGTTACATGCATTTGAATGGGGAACTCGACCGAAACAAAGTATAGGTTTTCATTATGTGTATAACTTGGAAATCTTAGCTCAAACAGCTGCAAAACCTATTTTGCCAGCACGGGGACCTTGAGTTCTATAAGATAAAGCCATAAACATGTTTGTCTGAGTCTTCTATCAAAAGTTACAGCTATTTATATGAAGTTGTACAAAAACGCTTTCTTTCGCCAAGACAGTGCGTTTCTCACTGTTACATGCATTTGAATGGGGAACTCGACCGAAACAAAGTATAGGTTTTCATTATGTGTATAACTTGGAAATCTTAGCTCAAACAGCTGCAAATCCTGTTTTCCCAGCACGGGGACCTTGAGTTCTATAAGATAAAGCCATAAACATGTTTGTCTGAGTCTTCTATCAAAAGTTACAGCTATTTATATGAAGTTGTTCAAAAACGCTTTATTTCGCCAAGACAGTGCGTTTCTCACTGTTACATGCATTTGAATGGGGAACTCGACCGAAACAAAGTATAGGTTTTCATTATGTGTATAACTTGAAAATCTTAGCTCCAACAGCTGCAAATCCTGTTTGCCCAGCACGGGGACCTTGAGTTCTATAAGATAAAGCCATAAACATGTTTGTCTGAGTCTTCTATCAAAAGTTACAGCGATTTATATGAAGTTGTACAAAAACGCTTTCTTTCGCCAAGACAGTGCGTTTCTCACTGTTACATGCATTTGAATGGGGAACTCGACCGAAACAAAGTATAGGTTTTCATTATGTGTATAACTTGGAAATCTTAGCTCAAACAGCTGCAAAACCTATTTTGCCAGCACGGGGACCTTGAGTTCTATAAGATAAAGCCATAAACATGTTTGTCTGAGTCTTCTATCAAAAGTTACAGCTATTTATATGAAGTTGTACAAAAACGCTTTCTTTCGCCAAGACAGTGCGTTTCTCACTGTTACATGCATTTGAATGGGGAACTCGACCGAAACAAAGTATAGGTTTTCATTATGTGTATAACTTGAAAATCTTAGCTCCAACAGCTGCAAATCCTGTTTTCCCAGCACGGGGACCTTGAGTTCTATAAGATAAAGCCATAAACATGTTTGTCTGAGTCTTCTATCAAAAGTTACAGCGATTTATATGAAGTTGTACAAAAACGCTTTCTTTCGCCAAGACAGTGCGTTTCTCACTGTTACATGCATTTGAATGGGGAACTCGACCGAAACAAAGTATAGGTTTTCATTATGTGTATAACTTGAAAATCTTAGCTCCAACAGCTGCAAATCCTGTTTTCCCAGCACGGGGACCTTGAGTTCTATAAGATAAAGCCATAAACATGTTTGTCTGAGTCTTCTATCAAAAGTTACAGCTATTTATATGAAGTTGTACAAAAACGCTTTCTTTCGCCAAGACTGTGCGTTTCTCACTGTTACATGCATTTGAATGGGGAACTCGACCGAAACAAAGTATAGGTTTTCATTATGTGTATAACTTGGAAATCTTAGCTCAAACAGCTGCAAAACCTGTTTTCCAGCACGGGATCCTTGAGTTTAATAAGATAAAGCCATAAACATGTTTGTCTGAGTCGTCTATCAAAAGTTACAGCTATTTATATGAAGTTGTACAAAAACGCTTTCTTTCGCCAAGACAGTGCGTTTCTCACTGTTACATGCATTTGAATGGGGAACTCGACCGAAACAAAGTATAGGTTTTCATTATGTGTATAACTTGAAAATCTTAGCTCCAACAGCTGCAAATCCTGTTTGCCCAGCACGGGGACCTTGAGTTCTATAAGATAAAGCCATAAACATGTGTATCCGAGTCTTCTATCAAAAGTTACAGCTATTTATATGAAGTTGTACAAAAACGCTTTCTTTCGCCAAGACAGTGCGTTTCTCACTGTTACATGCATTTGAATGGGGAACTCGACCGAAACAAAGTATAGGTTTTCATTATGTGTATAACTTGAAAATCTTAGCTCCAACAGCTGCAAATCCTGTTTGCCCAGCACGGGGACCTTGAGTTCTATAAGATAAAGCCATAAACATGTTTGTCTGAGTCTTCTATCAAAAGTTACAGCTATTTATATGAAGTTGTTCAAAAACGCTTTCTTTCGCCAAGACAGTGCGTTTCTCACTGTTACATGCATTTGAATGGGGAACTCGACCGAAACAAAGTATAGGTTTTCATTATGTGTATAACTTGGAAATCTTAGCTCAAACAGCTGCAAAACCTGTTTTCCCAGCACGGGGACCTTGAGTTCTATAAGATAAAGCCATAAACATGTGTATCCGAGTCTTCTATCAAAAGTTACAGCTATTTATATGAAGTTGTACAAAAACGCTTTCTTTCGCCAAGACAGTGCGTTTCTCACTGTTACATGCATTTGAATGGGGAACTCGACCGAAACAAAGTATAGGTTTTCATTATGTGTATAACTTGGAAATCTTAGCTCAAACAGCTGCAAAACCTATTTTGCCAGCACGGGGACCTTGAGTTCTATAAGATAAAGCCATAAACATGTTTGTCTGAGTCTTCTATCAAAAGTTACAGCTATTTATATGAAGTTGTACAAAAACGCTTTCTTTCGCCAAGACAGTGCGTTTCTCACTGTTACATGCATTTGAATGGGGAACTCGACCGAAACAAAGTATAGGTTTTCATTATGTGTATAACTTGGAAATCTTAGCTCAAACAGCTGCAAATCCTGTTTTCCCAGCACGGGGACCTTGAGTTCTATAAGATAAAGCCATAAACATGTTTGTCTGAGTCTTCTATCAAAAGTTACAGCGATTTATATGAAGTTGTACAAAAACGCTTTCTTTCGCCAAGACAGTGCGTTTCTCACTGTTACATGCATTTGAATGGGGAACTCGACCGAAACAAAGTATAGGTTTTCATTATGTGTATAACTTGAAAATCTTAGCTCCAACAGCTGCAAATCCTGTTTTCCCAGCACGGGGACCTTGAGTTCTATAAGATAAAGCCATAAACATGTTTGTCTGAGTCTTCTATCAAAAGTTACAGCTATTTATATGAAGTTGTACAAAAACGCTTTCTTTCGCCAAGATAGTGCGTTTCTCACTGTTACATGCATTTGAATGGGGAACTCGACCGAAACAAAGTATAGGTTTTCATTATGTGTATAACTTGAAAATCTTAGCTCCAACAGCTGCAAATCCTGTTTGCCCAGCACGGGGACCTTGAGTTCTATAAGATAAAGCCATAAACATGTGTATCCGAGTCTTCTATCAAAAGTTACAGCTATTTATATGAAGTTGTACAAAAACGCTTTCTTTCGCCAAGACAGTGCGTTTCTCACTGTTACATGCATTTGAATGGGGAACTCGACCGAAACAAAGTATAGGTTTTCATTATGTGTATAACTTGAAAATCTTAGCTCCAACAGCTGCAAATCCTGTTTGCCCAGCACGGGGACCTTGAGTTCTATAAGATAAAGCCATAAACATGTGTATCCGAGTCTTCTATCAAAAGTTACAGCTATTTATATGAAGTTGTACAAAAACGCTTTCTTTCGCCAAGACAGTGCGTTTCTCACTGTTACATGCATTTGAATGGGGAACTCGACCGAAACAAAGTATAGGTTTTCATTATGTGTATAACTTGAAAATCTTAGCTCCAACAGCTGCAAATCCTGTTTGCCCAGCACGGGGACCTTGAGTTCTATAAGATAAAGCCATAAACATGTTTGTCTGAGTCTTCTATCAAAAGTTACAGCGATTTATATGAAGTTGTACAAAAACGCTTTCTTTCGCCAAGACAGTGCGTTTCTCACTGTTACATGCATTTGAATGGGGAACTCGACCGAAACAAAGTATAGGTTTTCATTATGTGTATAACTTGAAAATCTTAGCTCCAACAGCTGCAAATCCTGTTTTCCCAGCACGGGGACCTTGAGTTCTATAAGATAAAGCCATAAACATGTTTGTCTGAGTCTTCTATCAAAAGTTACAGCTATTTATATGAAGTTGTTCAAAAACGCTTTCTTTCGCCAAGACAGTGCGTTTCTCACTGTTACATGCATTTGAATGGGGAACTCGACCGAAACAAAGTATAGGTTTTCATTATGTGTATAACTTGAAAATCTTAGCTCCAACAGCTGCAAATCCTGTTTGCCCAGCACGGGGACCTTGAGTTCTATAAGAAAAAGCCATAAACATGTTTGTCTGAGTCTTCTATCAAAAGTTACAGCGATTTATATGAAGTTGTACAAAAACGCTTTATTTCGCCAAGACAGTGCGTTTCTCACTGTTACATGCATTTGAATGGGGAACTCGACCGAAACAAAGTATAGGTTTTCATTATGTGTATAACTTGGAAATCTTAGCTCAAACAGCTGCAAATCCTGTTTTCCCAGCACGGGGACCTTGAGTTCTATAAGATAAAGCCATAAACATGTTTGTCTGAGTCTTCTATCAAAAGTTACAGCTATTTATATGAAGTTGTTCAAAAACGCTTTATTTCGCCAAGACAGTGCGTTTCTCACTGTTACATGCATTTGAATGGGGAACTCGACCGAAACAAAGTATAGGTTTTCATTATGTGTATAACTTGAAAATCTTAGCTCCAACAGCTGCAAATCCTGTTTGCCCAGCACGGGGACCTTGAGTTCTATAAGATAAAGCCATAAACATGTTTGTCTGAGTCTTCTATCAAAAGTTACAGCGATTTATATGAAGTTGTACAAAAACGCTTTCTTTCGCCAAGACAGTGCGTTTCTCACTGTTACATGCATTTGAATGGGGAACTCGACCGAAACAAAGTATAGGTTTTCATTATGTGTATAACTTGGAAATCTTAGCTCCAACAGCTGCAAAACCTATTTTGCCAGCACGGGGACCTTGAGTTCTATAAGATAAAGCCATAAACATGTTTGTCTGAGTCTTCTATCAAAAGTTACAGCTATTTATATGAAGTTGTACAAAAACGCTTTCTTTCGCCAAGACAGTGCGTTTCTCACTGTTACATGCATTTGAATGGGGAACTCGACCGAAACAAAGTATAGGTTTTCATTATGTGTATAACTTGAAAATCTTAGCTCCAACAGCTGCAAATCCTGTTTGCCCAGCACGGGGACCTTGAGTTCTATAAGATAAAGCCATAAACATGTTTGTCTGAGTCTTCTATCAAAAGTTACAGCGATTTATATGAAGTTGTACAAAAACGCTTTATTTCGCCAAGACAGTGCGTTTCTCACTGTTACATGCATTTGAATGGGGAACTCGACCGAAACAAAGTATAGGTTTTCATTATGTGTATAACTTGGAAATCTTAGCTCAAACAGCTGCAAAACCTGTTTTCCAGCACGGGATCCTTGAGTTTAATAAGATAAAGCCATAAACATGTTTGTCTGAGTCGTCTATCAAAAGTTACAGCTATTTATATGAAGTTGTACAAAAACGCTTTCTTTCGCCAAGACAGTGCGTTTCTCACTGTTACATGCATTTGAATGGGGAACTCGACCGAAACAAAGTATAGGTTTTCATTATGTGTATAACTTGAAAATCTTAGCTCCAACAGCTGCAAATCCTGTTTGCCCAGCACGGGGACCTTGAGTTCTATAAGATAAAGCCATAAACATGTGTATCCGAGTCTTCTATCAAAAGTTACAGCTATTTATATGAAGTTGTACAAAAACGCTTTCTTTCGCCAAGACAGTGCGTTTCTCACTGTTACATGCATTTGAATGGGGAACTCGACCGAAACAAAGTATAGGTTTTCATTATGTGTATAACTTGGAAATCTTAGCTCAAACAGCTGCAAAACCTATTTTGCCAGCACGGGGACCTTGAGTTCTATAAGATAAAGCCATAAACATGTTTGTCTGAGTCTTCTATCAAAAGTTACAGCTATTTATATGAAGTTGTACAAAAACGCTTTCTTTCGCCAAGACAGTGCGTTTCTCACTGTTACATGCATTTGAATGGGGAACTCGACCGAAACAAAGTATAGGTTTTCATTATGTGTATAACTTGGAAATCTTAGCTCAAACAGCTGCAAATCCTGTTTTCCCAGCACGGGGACCTTGAGTTCTATAAGATAAAGCCATAAACATGTTTGTCTGAGTCTTCTATCAAAAGTTACAGCTATTTATATGAAGTTGTTCAAAAACGCTTTATTTCGCCAAGACAGTGCGTTTCTCACTGTTACATGCATTTGAATGGGGAACTCGACCGAAACAAAGTATAGGTTTTCATTATGTGTATAACTTGAAAATCTTAGCTCCAACAGCTGCAAATCCTGTTTGCCCAGCACGGGGACCTTGAGTTCTATAAGATAAAGCCATAAACATGTTTGTCTGAGTCTTCTATCAAAAGTTACAGCGATTTATATGAAGTTGTACAAAAACGCTTTCTTTCGCCAAGACAGTGCGTTTCTCACTGTTACATGCATTTGAATGGGGAACTCGACCGAAACAAAGTATAGGTTTTCATTATGTGTATAACTTGGAAATCTTAGCTCAAACAGCTGCAAAACCTATTTTGCCAGCACGGGGACCTTGAGTTCTATAAGATAAAGCCATAAACATGTTTGTCTGAGTCTTCTATCAAAAGTTACAGCTATTTATATGAAGTTGTACAAAAACGCTTTCTTTCGCCAAGACAGTGCGTTTCTCACTGTTACATGCATTTGAATGGGGAACTCGACCGAAACAAAGTATAGGTTTTCATTATGTGTATAACTTGAAAATCTTAGCTCCAACAGCTGCAAATCCTGTTTTCCCAGCACGGGGACCTTGAGTTCTATAAGATAAAGCCATAAACATGTTTGTCTGAGTCTTCTATCAAAAGTTACAGCGATTTATATGAAGTTGTACAAAAACGCTTTCTTTCGCCAAGACAGTGCGTTTCTCACTGTTACATGCATTTGAATGGGGAACTCGACCGAAACAAAGTATAGGTTTTCATTATGTGTATAACTTGAAAATCTTAGCTCCAACAGCTGCAAATCCTGTTTTCCCAGCACGGGGACCTTGAGTTCTATAAGATAAAGCCATAAACATGTTTGTCTGAGTCTTCTATCAAAAGTTACAGCTATTTATATGAAGTTGTACAAAAACGCTTTCTTTCGCCAAGACTGTGCGTTTCTCACTGTTACATGCATTTGAATGGGGAACTCGACCGAAACAAAGTATAGGTTTTCATTATGTGTATAACTTGGAAATCTTAGCTCAAACAGCTGCAAAACCTGTTTTCCAGCACGGGATCCTTGAGTTTAATAAGATAAAGCCATAAACATGTTTGTCTGAGTCGTCTATCAAAAGTTACAGCTATTTATATGAAGTTGTACAAAAACGCTTTCTTTCGCCAAGACAGTGCGTTTCTCACTGTTACATGCATTTGAATGGGGAACTCGACCGAAACAAAGTATAGGTTTTCATTATGTGTATAACTTGAAAATCTTAGCTCCAACAGCTGCAAATCCTGTTTGCCCAGCACGGGGACCTTGAGTTCTATAAGATAAAGCCATAAACATGTGTATCCGAGTCTTCTATCAAAAGTTACAGCTATTTATATGAAGTTGTACAAAAACGCTTTCTTTCGCCAAGACAGTGCGTTTCTCACTGTTACATGCATTTGAATGGGGAACTCGACCGAAACAAAGTATAGGTTTTCATTATGTGTATAACTTGAAAATCTTAGCTCCAACAGCTGCAAATCCTGTTTGCCCAGCACGGGGACCTTGAGTTCTATAAGATAAAGCCATAAACATGTTTGTCTGAGTCTTCTATCAAAAGTTACAGCTATTTATATGAAGTTGTTCAAAAACGCTTTCTTTCGCCAAGACAGTGCGTTTCTCACTGTTACATGCATTTGAATGGGGAACTCGACCGAAACAAAGTATAGGTTTTCATTATGTGTATAACTTGGAAATCTTAGCTCAAACAGCTGCAAAACCTGTTTTCCCAGCACGGGGACCTTGAGTTCTATAAGATAAAGCCATAAACATGTGTATCCGAGTCTTCTATCAAAAGTTACAGCTATTTATATGAAGTTGTACAAAAACGCTTTCTTTCGCCAAGACAGTGCGTTTCTCACTGTTACATGCATTTGAATGGGGAACTCGACCGAAACAAAGTATAGGTTTTCATTATGTGTATAACTTGGAAATCTTAGCTCAAACAGCTGCAAAACCTATTTTGCCAGCACGGGGACCTTGAGTTCTATAAGATAAAGCCATAAACATGTTTGTCTGAGTCTTCTATCAAAAGTTACAGCTATTTATATGAAGTTGTACAAAAACGCTTTCTTTCGCCAAGACAGTGCGTTTCTCACTGTTACATGCATTTGAATGGGGAACTCGACCGAAACAAAGTATAGGTTTTCATTATGTGTATAACTTGGAAATCTTAGCTCAAACAGCTGCAAATCCTGTTTTCCCAGCACGGGGACCTTGAGTTCTATAAGATAAAGCCATAAACATGTTTGTCTGAGTCTTCTATCAAAAGTTACAGCGATTTATATGAAGTTGTACAAAAACGCTTTCTTTCGCCAAGACAGTGCGTTTCTCACTGTTACATGCATTTGAATGGGGAACTCGACCGAAACAAAGTATAGGTTTTCATTATGTGTATAACTTGAAAATCTTAGCTCCAACAGCTGCAAATCCTGTTTTCCCAGCACGGGGACCTTGAGTTCTATAAGATAAAGCCATAAACATGTTTGTCTGAGTCTTCTATCAAAAGTTACAGCTATTTATATGAAGTTGTACAAAAACGCTTTCTTTCGCCAAGACTGTGCGTTTCTCACTGTTACATGCATTTGAATGGGGAACTCGACCGAAACAAAGTATAGGTTTTCATTATGTGTATAACTTGGAAATCTTAGCTCAAACAGCTGCAAAACCTGTTTTCCAGCACGGGATCCTTGAGTTTAATAAGATAAAGCCATAAACATGTTTGTCTGAGTCGTCTATCAAAAGTTACAGCTATTTATATGAAGTTGTACAAAAACGCTTTCTTTCGCCAAGACAGTGCGTTTCTCACTGTTACATGCATTTGAATGGGGAACTCGACCGAAACAAAGTATAGGTTTTCATTATGTGTATAACTTGAAAATCTTAGCTCCAACAGCTGCAAATCCTGTTTGCCCAGCACGGGGACCTTGAGTTCTATAAGATAAAGCCATAAACATGTGTATCCGAGTCTTCTATCAAAAGTTACAGCTATTTATATGAAGTTGTACAAAAACGCTTTCTTTCGCCAAGACAGTGCGTTTCTCACTGTTACATGCATTTGAATGGGGAACTCGACCGAAACAAAGTATAGGTTTTCATTATGTGTATAACTTGAAAATCTTAGCTCCAACAGCTGCAAATCCTGTTTGCCCAGCACGGGGACCTTGAGTTCTATAAGATAAAGCCATAAACATGTTTGTCTGAGTCTTCTATCAAAAGTTACAGCTATTTATATGAAGTTGTTCAAAAACGCTTTCTTTCGCCAAGACAGTGCGTTTCTCACTGTTACATGCATTTGAATGGGGAACTCGACCGAAACAAAGTATAGGTTTTCATTATGTGTATAACTTGGAAATCTTAGCTCAAACAGCTGCAAAACCTGTTTTCCCAGCACGGGGACCTTGAGTTCTATAAGATAAAGCCATAAACATGTGTATCCGAGTCTTCTATCAAAAGTTACAGCTATTTATATGAAGTTGTACAAAAACGCTTTCTTTCGCCAAGACAGTGCGTTTCTCACTGTTACATGCATTTGAATGGGGAACTCGACCGAAACAAAGTATAGGTTTTCATTATGTGTATAACTTGGAAATCTTAGCTCAAACAGCTGCAAAACCTATTTTGCCAGCACGGGGACCTTGAGTTCTATAAGATAAAGCCATAAACATGTTTGTCTGAGTCTTCTATCAAAAGTTACAGCTATTTATATGAAGTTGTACAAAAACGCTTTCTTTCGCCAAGACAGTGCGTTTCTCACTGTTACATGCATTTGAATGGGGAACTCGACCGAAACAAAGTATAGGTTTTCATTATGTGTATAACTTGGAAATCTTAGCTCAAACAGCTGCAAATCCTGTTTTCCCAGCACGGGGACCTTGAGTTCTATAAGATAAAGCCATAAACATGTTTGTCTGAGTCTTCTATCAAAAGTTACAGCGATTTATATGAAGTTGTACAAAAACGCTTTCTTTCGCCAAGACAGTGCGTTTCTCACTGTTACATGCATTTGAATGGGGAACTCGACCGAAACAAAGTATAGGTTTTCATTATGTGTATAACTTGGAAATCTTAGCTCAAACAGCTGCAAAACCTATTTTGCCAGCACGGGGACCTTGAGTTCTATAAGATAAAGCCATAAACATGTTTGTCTGAGTCTTCTATCAAAAGTTACAGCTATTTATATGAAGTTGTACAAAAACGCTTTCTTTCGCCAAGACAGTGCGTTTCTCACTGTTACATGCATTTGAATGGGGAACTCGACCGAAACAAAGTATAGGTTTTCATTATGTGTATAACTTGAAAATCTTAGCTCCAACAGCTGCAAATCCTGTTTTCCCAGCACGGGGACCTTGAGTTCTATAAGATAAAGCCATAAACATGTTTGTCTGAGTCTTCTATCAAAAGTTACAGCGATTTATATGAAGTTGTACAAAAACGCTTTCTTTCGCCAAGACAGTGCGTTTCTCACTGTTACATGCATTTGAATGGGGAACTCGACCGAAACAAAGTATAGGTTTTCATTATGTGTATAACTTGGAAATCTTAGCTCAAACAGCTGCAAAACCTGTTTTCCCAGCACGGGGACCTTGAGTTCTATAAGATAAAGCCATAAACATGTTTGTCTGAGTCTTCTATCAAAAGTTACAGCTATTTATATGAAGTTGTACAAAAACGCTTTCTTTCGCCAAGACTGTGCGTTTCTCACTGTTACATGCATTTGAATGGGGAACTCGACCGAAACAAAGTATAGGTTTTCATTATGTGTATAACTTGGAAATCTTAGCTCAAACAGCTGCAAAACCTGTTTTCCAGCACGGGATCCTTGAGTTTAATAAGATAAAGCCATAAACATGTTTGTCTGAGTCGTCTATCAAAAGTTACAGCTATTTATATGAAGTTGTACAAAAACGCTTTCTTTCGCCAAGACAGTGCGTTTCTCACTGTTACATGCATTTGAATGGGGAACTCGACCGAAACAAAGTATAGGTTTTCATTATGTGTATAACTTGAAAATCTTAGCTCCAACAGCTGCAAATCCTGTTTGCCCAGCACGGGGACCTTGAGTTCTATAAGATAAAGCCATAAACATGTGTATCCGAGTCTTCTATCAAAAGTTACAGCTATTTATATGAAGTTGTACAAAAACGCTTTCTTTCGCCAAGACAGTGCGTTTCTCACTGTTACATGCATTTGAATGGGGAACTCGACCGAAACAAAGTATAGGTTTTCATTATGTGTATAACTTGAAAATCTTAGCTCCAACAGCTGCAAATCCTGTTTGCCCAGCACGGGGACCTTGAGTTCTATAAGATAAAGCCATAAACATGTTTGTCTGAGTCTTCTATCAAAAGTTACAGCTATTTATATGAAGTTGTTCAAAAACGCTTTCTTTCGCCAAGACAGTGCGTTTCTCACTGTTACATGCATTTGAATGGGGAACTCGACCGAAACAAAGTATAGGTTTTCATTATGTGTATAACTTGGAAATCTTAGCTCAAACAGCTGCAAAACCTGTTTTCCCAGCACGGGGACCTTGAGTTCTATAAGATAAAGCCATAAACATGTGTATCCGAGTCTTCTATCAAAAGTTACAGCTATTTATATGAAGTTGTACAAAAACGCTTTCTTTCGCCAAGACAGTGCGTTTCTCACTGTTGCATGCATTTGAATGGGGAACTCGCCCGAAACAAAGTATAGGTTTTCATTATGTGAATAATTTTAAAATCTTAGCTCAAACGGCTGCAAAACCTGTTCTTTTTTCCCAGCACGGGGACCTTGAGTTCTATAAGATAAAGCCATAAACATGTGTATCCGAGTCTTCTATCAAAAGTTACAGCTATTTATATGAAGTTGTACAAAAACGCTTTCTTTCGCCAAGACAGTGCGTTTCTCACTGTTACATGCATTTGAATGGGGAACTCGACCGAAACAAAGTATAGGTTTTCATTATGTGTATAACTTGAAAATCTTAGCTCCAACAGCTGCAAATCCTGTTTTCCCAGCACGGGGACCTTGAGTTCTATAAGATAAAGCCATAAACATGTTTGTCTGAGTCTTCTATCAAAAGTTACAGCTATTTATATGAAGTTGTACAAAAACGCTTTCTTTCGCCAAGACAGTGCGTTTCTCACTGTTACATGCATTTGAATGGGGAACTCGACCGAAACAAAGTATAGGTTTTCATTATGTGTATAACTTGGAAATCTTTGCTCAAACAGCTGCAAATCCTGTTTTCCCAGCACGGGGACCTTGAGTTCTATAAGATAAAGCCATAAACATGTTTGTCTGAGTCTTCTATCAAAAGTTACAGCTATTTATATGAAGTTGTTCAAAAACGCTTTCTTTCGCCAAGACAGTGCGTTTCTCACTGTTACATGCATTTGAATGGGGAACTCGACCGAAACAAAGTATAGGTTTTCATTATGTGTATAACTTGGAAATCTTAGCTCAAACAGCTGCAAAACCTATTTTGCCAGCACGGGGACCTTGAGTTCTATAAGATAAAGCCATAAACATGTTTGTCTGAGTCTTCTATCAAAAGTTACAGCTATTTATATGAAGTTGTACAAAAACGCTTTCTTTCGCCAAGACAGTGCGTTTCTCACTGTTACATGCATTTGAATGGGAAACTCGACCGAAACAACGTATAGGTTTTCATTATGTGTATAACTTGAAAATCTTAGCTCCAACAGCTGCAAAACCTATTTTGCCAGCACGGGGACCTTGAGTTCTATAAGATAAAGCCATAAACATGTTTGTCTGAGTCTTCTATCAAAAGTTACAGCTATTTATATGAAGTTGTACAAAAACGCTTTCTTTCGCCAAGACAGTGCGTTTCTCACTGTTACATGCATTTGAATGGGGAACTCGACCGAAACAAAGTATAGGTTTTCATTATGTGTATAACTTGGAAATCTTAGCTCAAACAGCTGCAAATCCTGTTTTCCCAGCACGGGGACCTTGAGTTCTATAAGATAAAGCCATAAACATGTTTGTCTGAGTCTTCTATCAAAAGTTACAGCTATTTATATGAAGTTGTTCAAAAACGCTTTATTTCGCCAAGACAGTGCGTTTCTCACTGTTACATGCATTTGAATGGGGAACTCGACCGAAACAAAGTATAGGTTTTCATTATGTGTATAACTTGAAAATCTTAGCTCCAACAGCTGCAAATCCTGTTTGCCCAGCACGGGGATATTGAGTTCTATAAGATAAAGCCATAAACATGTTTGTCTGAGTCTTCTATCAAAAGTTACAGCGATTTATATGAAGTTGTACAAAAACGCTTTATTTCGCCAAGACTGTGCGTTTCTCACTGTTACATGCATTTGAATGGGGAACTCGACCGAAACAAAGTATAGGTTTTCATTATGTGTATAACTTGAAAATCTTAGCTCCAACAGCTGCAAATCCTGTTTGCCCAGCACGGGGACCTTGAGTTCTATAAGATAAAGCCATAAACATGTTTGTCTGAGTCTTCTATCAAAAGTTACAGCTATTTATATGAAGTTGTTCAAAAACGCTTTATTTCGCCAAGACAGTGCGTTTCTCACTGTTACATGCATTTGAATGGGGAACTCGACCGAAACAAAGTATAGGTTTTCATTATGTGTATAACTTGAAAATCTTAGCTCCAACAGCTGCAAATCCTGTTTGCCCAGCACGGGGACCTTGAGTTCTATAAGATAAAGCCATAAACATGTTTGTCTGAGTCTTCTATCAAAAGTTACAGCGATTTATATGAAGTTGTACAAAAACGCTTTCTTTCGCCAAGACAGTGCGTTTCTCACTGTTACATGCATTTGAATGGGGAACTCGACCGAAACAAAGTATAGGTTTTCATTATGTGTATAACTTGGAAATCTTAGCTCAAACAGCTGCAAAACCTATTTTGCCAGCACGGGGACCTTGAGTTCTATAAGATAAAGCCATAAACATGTTTGTCTGAGTCTTCTATCAAAAGTTACAGCTATTTATATGAAGTTGTTCAAAAACGCTTTATTTCGCCAAGACAGTGCGTTTCTCACTGTTACATGCATTTGAATGGGGAACTCGACCGAAACAAAGTATAGGTTTTCATTATGTGTATAACTTGAAAATCTTAGCTCCAACAGCTGCAAATCCTGTTTGCCCAGCACGGGGATATTGAGTTCTATAAGATAAAGCCATAAACATGTTTGTCTGAGTCTTCTATCAAAAGTTACAGCGATTTATATGAAGTTGTACAAAAACGCTTTATTTCGCCAAGACTGTGCGTTTCTCACTGTTACATGCATTTGAATGGGGAACTCGACCGAAACAAAGTATAGGTTTTCATTATGTGTATAACTTGAAAATCTTAGCTCCAACAGCTGCAAATCCTGTTTGCCCAGCACGGGGACCTTGAGTTCTATAAGATAAAGCCATAAACATGTTTGTCTGAGTCTTCTATCAAAAGTTACAGCTATTTATATGAAGTTGTTCAAAAACGCTTTATTTCGCCAAGACAGTGCGTTTCTCACTGTTACATGCATTTGAATGGGGAACTCGACCGAAACAAAGTATAGGTTTTCATTATGTGTATAACTTGAAAATCTTAGCTCCAACAGCTGCAAATCCTGTTTGCCCAGCACGGGGACCTTGAGTTCTATAAGATAAAGCCATAAACATGTTTGTCTGAGTCTTCTATCAAAAGTTACAGCGATTTATATGAAGTTGTACAAAAACGCTTTCTTTCGCCAAGACAGTGCGTTTCTCACTGTTACATGCATTTGAATGGGGAACTCGACCGAAACAAAGTATAGGTTTTCATTATGTGTATAACTTGGAAATCTTAGCTCAAACAGCTGCAAAACCTATTTTGCCAGCACGGGGACCTTGAGTTCTATAAGATAAAGCCATAAACATGTTTGTCTGAGTCTTCTATCAAAAGTTACAGCTATTTATATGAAGTTGTACAAAAACGCTTTCTTTCGCCAAGACAGTGCGTTTCTCACTGTTACATGCATTTGAATGGGGAACTCGACCGAAACAAAGTATAGGTTTTCATTATGTGTATAACTTGAAAATCTTAGCTCCAACAGCTGCAAATCCTGTTTTCCCAGCACGGGGACCTTGAGTTCTATAAGATAAAGCCATAAACATGTTTGTCTGAGTCTTCTATCAAAAGTTACAGCGATTTATATGAAGTTGTACAAAAACGCTTTCTTTCGCCAAGACAGTGCGTTTCTCACTGTTACATGCATTTGAATGGGGAACTCGACCGAAACAAAGTATAGGTTTTCATTATGTGTATAACTTGAAAATCTTAGCTCCAACAGCTGCAAATCCTGTTTGCCCAGCACGGGGACCTTGAGTTCTATAAGATAAAGCCATAAACATGTTTGTCTGAGTCTTCTATCAAAAGTTACAGCGATTTATATGAAGTTGTACAAAAACGCTTTCTTTCGCCAAGACAGTGCGTTTCTCACTGTTACATGCATTTGAATGGGGAACTCGACCGAAACAAAGTATAGGTTTTCATTATGTGTATAACTTGGAAATCTTAGCTCAAACAGCTGCAAAACCTGTTTTCCAGCACGGGATCCTTGAGTTTAATAAGATAAAGCCATAAACATGTTTGTCTGAGTCGTCTATCAAAAGTTACAGCTATTTATATGAAGTTGTACAAAAACGCTTTCTTTCGCCAAGACAGTGCGTTTCTCACTGTTACATGCATTTGAATGGGGAACTCGACCGAAACAAAGTATAGGTTTTCATTATGTGTATAACTTGAAAATCTTAGCTCCAACAGCTGCAAATCCTGTTTGCCCAGCACGGGGACCTTGAGTTCTATAAGATAAAGCCATAAACATGTGTATCCGAGTCTTCTATCAAAAGTTACAGCTATTTATATGAAGTTGTACAAAAACGCTTTCTTTCGCCAAGACAGTGCGTTTCTCACTGTTACATGCATTTGAATGGGGAACTCGACCGAAACAAAGTATAGGTTTTCATTATGTGTATAACTTGAAAATCTTAGCTCCAACAGCTGCAAATCCTGTTTGCCCAGCACGGGGACCTTGAGTTCTATAAGATAAAGCCATAAACATGTTTGTCTGAGTCTTCTATCAAAAGTTACAGCTATTTATATGAAGTTGTTCAAAAACGCTTTCTTTCGCCAAGACAGTGCGTTTCTCACTGTTACATGCATTTGAATGGGGAACTCGACCGAAACAAAGTATAGGTTTTCATTATGTGTATAACTTGGAAATCTTAGCTCAAACAGCTGCAAAACCTGTTTTCCCAGCACGGGGACCTTGAGTTCTATAAGATAAAGCCATAAACATGTGTATCCGAGTCTTCTATCAAAAGTTACAGCTATTTATATGAAGTTGTACAAAAACGCTTTCTTTCGCCAAGACAGTGCGTTTCTCACTGTTGCATGCATTTGAATGGGGAACTCGCCCGAAACAAAGTATAGGTTTTCATTATGTGAATAATTTTAAAATCTTAGCTCAAACGGCTGCAAAACCTGTTCTTTTTTCCCAGCACGGGGACCTTGAGTTCTATAAGATAAAGCCATAAACATGTGTATCCGAGTCTTCTATCAAAAGTTACAGCTATTTATATGAAGTTGTACAAAAACGCTTTCTTTCGCCAAGACAGTGCGTTTCTCACTGTTGCATGCATTTGAATGGGAAACTCGACCGAAACAAAGTATAGGTTTTCATTATGTGAATAATTTTAAAATCTTAGCTCAAACGGCTGCAAAACCTGTTCTTTTTTCCCAGCACGGGGACCTTGAGTTCTATAAGATAAAGCCATAAACATGTGTATCCGAGTCTTCTATCAAAAGTTACAGCTATTTATATGAAGTTGTACAAAAACGCTTTCTTTCGCCAAGACAGTGCGTTTCTCACTGTTACATGCATTTGAATGGGGAACTCGACCGAAACAAAGTATAGGTTTTCATTATGTGTATAACTTGAAAATCTTAGCTCCAACAGCTGCAAATCCTGTTTTCCCAGCACGGGGACCTTGAGTTCTATAAGATAAAGCCATAAACATGTTTGTCTGAGTCTTCTATCAAAAGTTACAGCTATTTATATGAAGTTGTACAAAAACGCTTTCTTTCGCCAAGACAGTGCGTTTCTCACTGTTACATGCATTTGAATGGGGAACTCGACCGAAACAAAGTATAGGTTTTCATTATGTGTATAACTTGGAAATCTTTGCTCAAACAGCTGCAAAACCTGTTTTCCCAGCACGGGGACCTTGAGTTCTATAAGATAAAGCCATAAACATGTTTGTCTGAGTCTTCTATCAAAAGTTACAGCTATTTATATGAAGTTGTTCAAAAACGCTTTATTTCGCCAAGACAGTGCGTTTCTCACTGTTACATGCATTTGAATGGGGAACTCGACCGAAACAAAGTATAGGTTTTCATTATGTGTATAACTTGGAAATCTTAGCTCAAACAGCTGCAAAACCTATTTTGCCAGCACGGGGACCTTGAGTTCTATAAGATAAAGCCATAAACATGTTTGTCTGAGTCTTCTATCAAAAGTTACAGCTATTTATATGAAGTTGTACAAAAACGCTTTCTTTCGCCAAGACAGTGCGTTTCTCACTGTTACATGCATTTGAATGGGGAACTCGACCGAAACAACGTATAGGTTTTCATTATGTGTATAACTTGAAAATCTTAGCTCCAACAGCTGCAAAACCTATTTTGCCAGCACGGGGACCTTGAGTTCTATAAGATAAAGCCATAAACATGTTTGTCTGAGTCTTCTATCAAAAGTTACAGCTATTTATATGAAGTTGTACAAAAACGCTTTCTTTCGCCAAGACAGTGCGTTTCTCACTGTTACATGCATTTGAATGGGGAACTCGACCGAAACAAAGTATAGGTTTTCATTATGTGTATAACTTGAAAATCTTAGCTCCAACAGCTGCAAAACCTATTTTGCCAGCACGGGGACCTTGAGTTCTATAAGATAAAGCCATAAACATGTTTGTCTGAGTCTTCTATCAAAAGTTACAGCTATTTATATGAAGTTGTACAAAAACGCTTTCTTTCGCCAAGACAGTGCGTTTCTCACTGTTACATGCATTTGAATGGGGAACTCGACCGAAACAAAGTATAGGTTTTCATTATGTGTATAACTTGGAAATCTTAGCTCAAACAGCTGCAAAACCTATTTTGCCAGCACGGGGACCTTGAGTTCTATAAGATAAAGCCATAAACATGTGTATCCGAGTCTTCTATCAAAAGTTACAGCGATTTATATGAAGTTGTACAAAAACGCTTTCTTTCGCCAAGACAGTGCGTTTCTCACTGTTACATGCATTTGAATGGGGAACTCGACCGAAACAAAGTATAGGTTTTCATTATGTGTATAACTTGAAAATCTTAGCTCCAACAGCTGCAAATCCTGTTTGCCCAGCACGGGGACCTTGAGTTCTATAAGATAAAGCCATAAACATGTTTGTCTGAGTCTTCTATCAAAAGTTACAGCGATTTATATGAAGTTGTACAAAAACGCTTTCTTTCGCCAAGACAGTGCGTTTCTCACTGTTACATGCATTTGAATGGGGAACTCGACCGAAACAAAGTATAGGTTTTCATTATGTGTATAACTTGGAAATCTTAGCTCAAACAGCTGCAAAACCTATTTTGCCAGCACGGGGACCTTGAGTTCTATAAGATAAAGCCATAAACATGTTTGTCTGAGTCTTCTATCAAAAGTTACAGCTATTTATATGAAGTTGTACAAAAACGCTTTCTTTCGCCAAGACAGTGCGTTTCTCACTGTTACATGCATTTGAATGGGGAACTCGACCGAAACAAAGTATAGGTTTTCATTATGTGTATAACTTGAAAATCTTAGCTCCAACAGCTGCAAATCCTGTTTTCCCAGCACGGGGACCTTGAGTTCTATAAGATAAAGCCATAAACATGTTTGTCTGAGTCTTCTATCAAAAGTTACAGCTATTTATATGAAGTTGTACAAAAACGCTTTCTTTCGCCAAGACAGTGCGTTTCTCACTGTTACATGCATTTGAATGGGGAACTCGACCGAAACAAAGTATAGGTTTTCATTATGTGTATAACTTGGAAATCTTAGCTCAAACAGCTGCAAAACCTATTTTGCCAGCACGGGGACCTTGAGTTCTATAAGATAAAGCCATAAACATGTGTATCCGAGTCTTCTATCAAAAGTTACAGCGATTTATATGAAGTTGTACAAAAACGCTTTCTTTCGCCAAGACAGTGCGTTTCTCACTGTTACATGCATTTGAATGGGGAACTCGACCGAAACAAAGTATAGGTTTTCATTATGTGTATAACTTGAAAATCTTAGCTCCAACAGCTGCAAATCCTGTTTGCCCAGCACGGGGACCTTGAGTTCTATAAGATAAAGCCATAAACATGTTTGTCTGAGTCTTCTATCAAAAGTTACAGCGATTTATATGAAGTTGTACAAAAACGCTTTCTTTCGCCAAGACAGTGCGTTTCTCACTGTTACATGCATTTGAATGGGGAACTCGACCGAAACAAAGTATAGGTTTTCATTATGTGTATAACTTGGAAATCTTAGCTCAAACAGCTGCAAAACCTATTTTGCCAGCACGGGGACCTTGAGTTCTATAAGATAAAGCCATAAACATGTTTGTCTGAGTCTTCTATCAAAAGTTACAGCTATTTATATGAAGTTGTACAAAAACGCTTTCTTTCGCCAAGACAGTGCGTTTCTCACTGTTACATGCATTTGAATGGGGAACTCGACCGAAACAAAGTATAGGTTTTCATTATGTGTATAACTTGAAAATCTTAGCTCCAACAGCTGCAAATCCTGTTTTCCCAGCACGGGGACCTTGAGTTCTATAAGATAAAGCCATAAACATGTTTGTCTGAGTCTTCTATCAAAAGTTACAGCGATTTATATGAAGTTGTACAAAAACGCTTTCTTTCGCCAAGACAGTGCGTTTCTCACTGTTACATGCATTTGAATGGGGAACTCGACCGAAACAAAGTATAGGTTTTCATTATGTGTATAACTTGAAAATCTTAGCTCCAACAGCTGCAAATCCTGTTTTCCCAGCACGGGGACCTTTACTTCTATAAGATAAAGCCATAAACATGTTTGTCTGAGTCTTCTATCAAAAGTTACAGCTATTTATATGAAGTTGTACAAAAACGCTTTCTTTCGCCAAGACAGTGCGTTTCTCACTGTTACATGCATTTGAATGGGGAACTCGACCGAAACAAAGTATAGGTTTTCATTATGTGTATAACTTGAAAATCTTAGCTCCAACAGCTGCAAAACCTATTTTGCCAGCACGGGGACCTTGAGTTCTATAAGATAAAGCCATAAACATGTTTGTCTGAGTCTTCTATCAAAAGTTACAGCTATTTATATGAAGTTGTACAAAAACGCTTTCTTTCGCCAAGACAGTGCGTTTCTCACTGTTACATGCATTTGAATGGGGAACTCGACCGAAACAAAGTATAGGTTTTCATTATGTGTATAACTTGAAAATCTTAGCTCCAACAGCTGCAAAACCTATTTTGCCAGCACGGGGACCTTGAGTTCTATAAGATAAAGCCATAAACATGTTTGTCTGAGTCTTCTATCAAAAGTTACAGCTATTTATATGAAGTTGTACAAAAACGCTTTCTTTCGCCAAGACAGTGCGTTTCTCACTGTTACATGCATTTGAATGGGGAACTCGACCGAAACAAAGTATAGGTTTTCATTATGTGTATAACTTGAAAATCTTAGCTCCAACAGCTGCAAATCCTGTTTTCCCAGCACGGGGACCTTGAGTTCTATAAGATAAAGCCATAAACATGTTTGTCTGAGTCTTCTATCAAAAGTTACAGCGATTTATATGAAGTTGTACAAAAACGCTTTCTTTCGCCAAGACAGTGCGTTTCTCACTGTTACATGCATTTGAATGGGGAACTCGACCGAAACAAAGTATAGGTTTTCATTATGTGTATAACTTGAAAATCTTAGCTCCAACAGCTGCAAATCCTGTTTTCCCAGCACGGGGACCTTTACTTCTATAAGATAAAGCCATAAACATGTTTGTCTGAGTCTTCTATCAAAAGTTACAGCTATTTATATGAAGTTGTACAAAAACGCTTTCTTTCGCCAAGACAGTGCGTTTCTCACTGTTACATGCATTTGAATGGGGAACTCGACCGAAACAAAGTATAGGTTTTCATTATGTGTATAACTTGAAAATCTTAGCTCCAACAGCTGCAAAACCTATTTTGCCAGCACGGGGACCTTGAGTTCTATAAGATAAAGCCATAAACATGTTTGTCTGAGTCTTCTATCAAAAGTTACAGCTATTTATATGAAGTTGTACAAAAACGCTTTCTTTCGCCAAGACAGTGCGTTTCTCACTGTTACATGCATTTGAATGGGGAACTCGACCGAAACAAAGTATAGGTTTTCATTATGTGTATAACTTGAAAATCTTAGCTCCAACAGCTGCAAAACCTATTTTGCCAGCACGGGGACCTTGAGTTCTATAAGATAAAGCCATAAACATGTTTGTCTGAGTCTTCTATCAAAAGTTACAGCTATTTATATGAAGTTGTACAAAAACGCTTTCTTTCGCCAAGACAGTGCGTTTCTCACTGTTACATGCATTTGAATGGGGAACTCGACCGAAACAAAGTATAGGTTTTCATTATGTGTATAACTTGAAAATCTTAGCTCCAACAGCTGCAAAACCTATTTTGCCAGCACGGGGACCTTGAGTTCTATAAGATAAAGCCATAAACATGTTTGTCTGAGTCTTCTATCAAAAGTTACAGCTATTTATATGAAGTTGTACAAAAACGCTTTCTTTCGCCAAGACAGTGCGTTTCTCACTGTTACATGCATTTGAATGGGGAACTCGACCGAAACAAAGTATAGGTTTTCATTATGTGTATAACTTGGAAATCTTAGCTCAAACAGCTGCAAAACCTATTTTGCCAGCACGGGGACCTTGAGTTCTATAAGATAAAGCCATAAACATGTGTATCCGAGTCTTCTATCAAAAGTTACAGCGATTTATATGAAGTTGTACAAAAACGCTTTCTTTCGCCAAGACAGTGCGTTTCTCACTGTTACATGCATTTGAATGGGGAACTCGACCGAAACAAAGTATAGGTTTTCATTATGTGTATAACTTGAAAATCTTAGCTCCAACAGCTGCAAATCCTGTTTGCCCAGCACGGGGACCTTGAGTTCTATAAGATAAAGCCATAAACATGTTTGTCTGAGTCTTCTATCAAAAGTTACAGCGATTTATATGAAGTTGTACAAAAACGCTTTCTTTCGCCAAGACAGTGCGTTTCTCACTGTTACATGCATTTGAATGGGGAACTCGACCGAAACAAAGTATAGGTTTTCATTATGTGTATAACTTGGAAATCTTAGCTCAAACAGCTGCAAAACCTATTTTGCCAGCACGGGGACCTTGAGTTCTATAAGATAAAGCCATAAACATGTTTGTCTGAGTCTTCTATCAAAAGTTACAGCTATTTATATGAAGTTGTACAAAAACGCTTTCTTTCGCCAAGACAGTGCGTTTCTCACTGTTACATGCATTTGAATGGGGAACTCGACCGAAACAAAGTATAGGTTTTCATTATGTGTATAACTTGAAAATCTTAGCTCCAACAGCTGCAAATCCTGTTTTCCCAGCACGGGGACCTTGAGTTCTATAAGATAAAGCCATAAACATGTTTGTCTGAGTCTTCTATCAAAAGTTACAGCGATTTATATGAAGTTGTACAAAAACGCTTTCTTTCGCCAAGACAGTGCGTTTCTCACTGTTACATGCATTTGAATGGGGAACTCGACCGAAACAAAGTATAGGTTTTCATTATGTGTATAACTTGAAAATCTTAGCTCCAACAGCTGCAAATCCTGTTTTCCCAGCACGGGGACCTTTACTTCTATAAGATAAAGCCATAAACATGTTTGTCTGAGTCTTCTATCAAAAGTTACAGCTATTTATATGAAGTTGTACAAAAACGCTTTCTTTCGCCAAGACAGTGCGTTTCTCACTGTTACATGCATTTGAATGGGGAACTCGACCGAAACAAAGTATAGGTTTTCATTATGTGTATAACTTGAAAATCTTAGCTCCAACAGCTGCAAAACCTATTTTGCCAGCACGGGGACCTTGAGTTCTATAAGATAAAGCCATAAACATGTTTGTCTGAGTCTTCTATCAAAAGTTACAGCTATTTATATGAAGTTGTACAAAAACGCTTTCTTTCGCCAAGACAGTGCGTTTCTCACTGTTACATGCATTTGAATGGGGAACTCGACCGAAACAAAGTATAGGTTTTCATTATGTGTATAACTTGAAAATCTTAGCTCCAACAGCTGCAAAACCTATTTTGCCAGCACGGGGACCTTGAGTTCTATAAGATAAAGCCATAAACATGTTTGTCTGAGTCTTCTATCAAAAGTTACAGCTATTTATATGAAGTTGTACAAAAACGCTTTCTTTCGCCAAGACAGTGCGTTTCTCACTGTTACATGCATTTGAATGGGGAACTCGACCGAAACAAAGTATAGGTTTTCATTATGTGTATAACTTGAAAATCTTAGCTCCAACAGCTGCAAAACCTATTTTGCCAGCACGGGGACCTTGAGTTCTATAAGATAAAGCCATAAACATGTTTGTCTGAGTCTTCTATCAAAAGTTACAGCTATTTATATGAAGTTGTACAAAAACGCTTTCTTTCGCCAAGACAGTGCGTTTCTCACTGTTACATGCATTTGAATGGGGAACTCGACCGAAACAAAGTATAGGTTTTCATTATGTGTATAACTTGGAAATCTTAGCTCAAACAGCTGCAAAACCTATTTTGCCAGCACGGGGACCTTGAGTTCTATAAGATAAAGCCATAAACATGTGTATCCGAGTCTTCTATCAAAAGTTACAGCGATTTATATGAAGTTGTACAAAAACGCTTTCTTTCGCCAAGACAGTGCGTTTCTCACTGTTACATGCATTTGAATGGGGAACTCGACCGAAACAAAGTATAGGTTTTCATTATGTGTATAACTTGAAAATCTTAGCTCCAACAGCTGCAAATCCTGTTTGCCCAGCACGGGGACCTTGAGTTCTATAAGATAAAGCCATAAACATGTTTGTCTGAGTCTTCTATCAAAAGTTACAGCGATTTATATGAAGTTGTACAAAAACGCTTTCTTTCGCCAAGACAGTGCGTTTCTCACTGTTACATGCATTTGAATGGGGAACTCGACCGAAACAAAGTATAGGTTTTCATTATGTGTATAACTTGGAAATCTTAGCTCAAACAGCTGCAAAACCTATTTTGCCAGCACGGGGACCTTGAGTTCTATAAGATAAAGCCATAAACATGTTTGTCTGAGTCTTCTATCAAAAGTTACAGCTATTTATATGAAGTTGTACAAAAACGCTTTCTTTCGCCAAGACAGTGCGTTTCTCACTGTTACATGCATTTGAATGGGGAACTCGACCGAAACAAAGTATAGGTTTTCATTATGTGTATAACTTGAAAATCTTAGCTCCAACAGCTGCAAATCCTGTTTTCCCAGCACGGGGACCTTGAGTTCTATAAGATAAAGCCATAAACATGTTTGTCTGAGTCTTCTATCAAAAGTTACAGCGATTTATATGAAGTTGTACAAAAACGCTTTCTTTCGCCAAGACAGTGCGTTTCTCACTGTTACATGCATTTGAATGGGGAACTCGACCGAAACAAAGTATAGGTTTTCATTATGTGTATAACTTGAAAATCTTAGCTCCAACAGCTGCAAATCCTGTTTTCCCAGCACGGGGACCTTTACTTCTATAAGATAAAGCCATAAACATGTTTGTCTGAGTCTTCTATCAAAAGTTACAGCTATTTATATGAAGTTGTACAAAAACGCTTTCTTTCGCCAAGACAGTGCGTTTCTCACTGTTACATGCATTTGAATGGGGAACTCGACCGAAACAAAGTATAGGTTTTCATTATGTGTATAACTTGAAAATCTTAGCTCCAACAGCTGCAAAACCTATTTTGCCAGCACGGGGACCTTGAGTTCTATAAGATAAAGCCATAAACATGTTTGTCTGAGTCTTCTATCAAAAGTTACAGCTATTTATATGAAGTTGTACAAAAACGCTTTCTTTCGCCAAGACAGTGCGTTTCTCACTGTTACATGCATTTGAATGGGGAACTCGACCGAAACAAAGTATAGGTTTTCATTATGTGTATAACTTGAAAATCTTAGCTCCAACAGCTGCAAAACCTATTTTGCCAGCACGGGGACCTTGAGTTCTATAAGATAAAGCCATAAACATGTTTGTCTGAGTCTTCTATCAAAAGTTACAGCTATTTATATGAAGTTGTACAAAAACGCTTTCTTTCGCCAAGACAGTGCGTTTCTCACTGTTACATGCATTTGAATGGGGAACTCGACCGAAACAAAGTATAGGTTTTCATTATGTGTATAACTTGAAAATCTTAGCTCCAACAGCTGCAAAACCTATTTTGCCAGCACGGGGACCTTGAGTTCTATAAGATAAAGCCATAAACATGTTTGTCTGAGTCTTCTATCAAAAGTTACAGCTATTTATATGAAGTTGTACAAAAACGCTTTCTTTCGCCAAGACAGTGCGTTTCTCACTGTTACATGCATTTGAATGGGGAACTCGACCGAAACAAAGTATAGGTTTTCATTATGTGTATAACTTGGAAATCTTAGCTCAAACAGCTGCAAAACCTATTTTGCCAGCACGGGGACCTTGAGTTCTATAAGATAAAGCCATAAACATGTGTATCCGAGTCTTCTATCAAAAGTTACAGCGATTTATATGAAGTTGTACAAAAACGCTTTCTTTCGCCAAGACAGTGCGTTTCTCACTGTTACATGCATTTGAATGGGGAACTCGACCGAAACAAAGTATAGGTTTTCATTATGTGTATAACTTGAAAATCTTAGCTCCAACAGCTGCAAATCCTGTTTGCCCAGCACGGGGACCTTGAGTTCTATAAGATAAAGCCATAAACATGTTTGTCTGAGTCTTCTATCAAAAGTTACAGCGATTTATATGAAGTTGTACAAAAACGCTTTCTTTCGCCAAGACAGTGCGTTTCTCACTGTTACATGCATTTGAATGGGGAACTCGACCGAAACAAAGTATAGGTTTTCATTATGTGTATAACTTGGAAATCTTAGCTCAAACAGCTGCAAAACCTATTTTGCCAGCACGGGGACCTTGAGTTCTATAAGATAAAGCCATAAACATGTTTGTCTGAGTCTTCTATCAAAAGTTACAGCTATTTATATGAAGTTGTACAAAAACGCTTTCTTTCGCCAAGACAGTGCGTTTCTCACTGTTACATGCATTTGAATGGGGAACTCGACCGAAACAAAGTATAGGTTTTCATTATGTGTATAACTTGAAAATCTTAGCTCCAACAGCTGCAAATCCTGTTTTCCCAGCACGGGGACCTTGAGTTCTATAAGATAAAGCCATAAACATGTTTGTCTGAGTCTTCTATCAAAAGTTACAGCTATTTATATGAAGTTGTACAAAAACGCTTTCTTTCGCCAAGACAGTGCGTTTCTCACTGTTACATGCATTTGAATGGGGAACTCGACCGAAACAAAGTATAGGTTTTCATTATGTGTATAACTTGGAAATCTTAGCTCAAACAGCTGCAAAACCTATTTTGCCAGCACGGGGACCTTGAGTTCTATAAGATAAAGCCATAAACATGTGTATCCGAGTCTTCTATCAAAAGTTACAGCGATTTATATGAAGTTGTACAAAAACGCTTTCTTTCGCCAAGACAGTGCGTTTCTCACTGTTACATGCATTTGAATGGGGAACTCGACCGAAACAAAGTATAGGTTTTCATTATGTGTATAACTTGAAAATCTTAGCTCCAACAGCTGCAAATCCTGTTTGCCCAGCACGGGGACCTTGAGTTCTATAAGATAAAGCCATAAACATGTTTGTCTGAGTCTTCTATCAAAAGTTACAGCGATTTATATGAAGTTGTACAAAAACGCTTTCTTTCGCCAAGACAGTGCGTTTCTCACTGTTACATGCATTTGAATGGGGAACTCGACCGAAACAAAGTATAGGTTTTCATTATGTGTATAACTTGGAAATCTTAGCTCAAACAGCTGCAAAACCTATTTTGCCAGCACGGGGACCTTGAGTTCTATAAGATAAAGCCATAAACATGTTTGTCTGAGTCTTCTATCAAAAGTTACAGCTATTTATATGAAGTTGTACAAAAACGCTTTCTTTCGCCAAGACAGTGCGTTTCTCACTGTTACATGCATTTGAATGGGGAACTCGACCGAAACAAAGTATAGGTTTTCATTATGTGTATAACTTGAAAATCTTAGCTCCAACAGCTGCAAATCCTGTTTTCCCAGCACGGGGACCTTGAGTTCTATAAGATAAAGCCATAAACATGTTTGTCTGAGTCTTCTATCAAAAGTTACAGCGATTTATATGAAGTTGTACAAAAACGCTTTCTTTCGCCAAGACAGTGCGTTTCTCACTGTTACATGCATTTGAATGGGGAACTCGACCGAAACAAAGTATAGGTTTTCATTATGTGTATAACTTGAAAATCTTAGCTCCAACAGCTGCAAATCCTGTTTGCCCAGCACGGGGACCTTGAGTTCTATAAGATAAAGCCATAAACATGTTTGTCTGAGTCTTCTATCAAAAGTTACAGCGATTTATATGAAGTTGTACAAAAACGCTTTCTTTCGCCAAGACAGTGCGTTTCTCACTGTTACATGCATTTGAATGGGGAACTCGACCGAAACAAAGTATAGGTTTTCATTATGTGTATAACTTGGAAATCTTAGCTCAAACAGCTGCAAAACCTGTTTTCCAGCACGGGATCCTTGAGTTTAATAAGATAAAGCCATAAACATGTTTGTCTGAGTCTTCTATCAAAAGTTACAGCTATTTATATGAAGTTGTACAAAAACGCTTTCTTTCGCCAAGACAGTGCGTTTCTCACTGTTACATGCATTTGAATGGGGAACTCGACCGAAACAAAGTATAGGTTTTCATTATGTGTATAACTTGAAAATCTTAGCTCCAACAGCTGCAAATCCTGTTTGCCCAGCACGGGGACCTTGAGTTCTATAAGATAAAGCCATAAACATGTGTATCCGAGTCTTCTATCAAAAGTTACAGCTATTTATATGAAGTTGTACAAAAACGCTTTCTTTCGCCAAGACAGTGCGTTTCTCACTGTTACATGCATTTGAATGGGGAACTCGACCGAAACAAAGTATAGGTTTTCATTATGTGTATAACTTGAAAATCTTAGCTCCAACAGCTGCAAATCCTGTTTGCCCAGCACGGGGACCTTGAGTTCTATAAGATAAAGCCATAAACATGTTTGTCTGAGTCTTCTATCAAAAGTTACAGCTATTTATATGAAGTTGTTCAAAAACGCTTTCTTTCGCCAAGACAGTGCGTTTCTCACTGTTACATGCATTTGAATGGGGAACTCGACCGAAACAAAGTATAGGTTTTCATTATGTGTATAACTTGGAAATCTTAGCTCAAACAGCTGCAAAACCTGTTTTCCCAGCACGGGGACCTTGAGTTCTATAAGATAAAGCCATAAACATGTGTATCCGAGTCTTCTATCAAAAGTTACAGCTATTTATATGAAGTTGTACAAAAACGCTTTCTTTCGCCAAGACAGTGCGTTTCTCACTGTTGCATGCATTTGAATGGGGAACTCGCCCGAAACAAAGTATAGGTTTTCATTATGTGAATAATTTTAAAATCTTAGCTCAAACGGCTGCAAAACCTGTTCTTTTTTCCCAGCACGGGGACCTTGAGTTCTATAAGATAAAGCCATAAACATGTGTATCCGAGTCTTCTATCAAAAGTTACAGCTATTTATATGAAGTTGTACAAAAACGCTTTCTTTCGCCAAGACAGTGCGTTTCTCACTGTTGCATGCATTTGAATGGGAAACTCGACCGAAACAAAGTATAGGTTTTCATTATGTGAATAATTTTAAAATCTTAGCTCAAACGGCTGCAAAACCTGTTCTTTTTTCCCAGCACGGGGACCTTGAGTTCTATAAGATAAAGCCATAAACATGTGTATCCGAGTCTTCTATCAAAAGTTACAGCTATTTATATGAAGTTGTACAAAAACGCTTTCTTTCGCCAAGACAGTGCGTTTCTCACTGTTACATGCATTTGAATGGGGAACTCGACCGAAACAAAGTATAGGTTTTCATTATGTGTATAACTTGAAAATCTTAGCTCCAACAGCTGCAAAACCTATTTTGCCAGCACGGGGACCTTGAGTTCTATAAGATAAAGCCATAAACATGTGTATCCGAGTCTTCTATCAAAAGTTACAGCGATTTATATGAAGTTGTACAAAAACGCTTTCTTTCGCCAAGACAGTGCGTTTCTCACTGTTACATGCATTTGAATGGGGAACTCGACCGAAACAAAGTATAGGTTTTCATTATGTGTATAACTTGAAAATCTTAGCTCCAACAGCTGCAAATCCTGTTTGCCCAGCACGGGGACCTTGAGTTCTATAAGATAAAGCCATAAACATGTTTGTCTGAGTCTTCTATCAAAAGTTACAGCGATTTATATGAAGTTGTACAAAAACGCTTTCTTTCGCCAAGACAGTGCGTTTCTCACTGTTACATGCATTTGAATGGGGAACTCGACCGAAACAAAGTATAGGTTTTCATTATGTGTATAACTTGGAAATCTTAGCTCAAACAGCTGCAAAACCTATTTTGCCAGCACGGGGACCTTGAGTTCTATAAGATAAAGCCATAAACATGTTTGTCTGAGTCTTCTATCAAAAGTTACAGCTATTTATATGAAGTTGTACAAAAACGCTTTCTTTCGCCAAGACAGTGCGTTTCTCACTGTTACATGCATTTGAATGGGGAACTCGACCGAAACAAAGTATAGGTTTTCATTATGTGTATAACTTGAAAATCTTAGCTCCAACAGCTGCAAATCCTGTTTTCCCAGCACGGGGACCTTGAGTTCTATAAGATAAAGCCATAAACATGTTTGTCTGAGTCTTCTATCAAAAGTTACAGCGATTTATATGAAGTTGTACAAAAACGCTTTCTTTCGCCAAGACAGTGCGTTTCTCACTGTTACATGCATTTGAATGGGGAACTCGACCGAAACAAAGTATAGGTTTTCATTATGTGTATAACTTGAAAATCTTAGCTCCAACAGCTGCAAATCCTGTTTGCCCAGCACGGGGACCTTGAGTTCTATAAGATAAAGCCATAAACATGTTTGTCTGAGTCTTCTATCAAAAGTTACAGCGATTTATATGAAGTTGTACAAAAACGCTTTCTTTCGCCAAGACAGTGCGTTTCTCACTGTTACATGCATTTGAATGGGGAACTCGACCGAAACAAAGTATAGGTTTTCATTATGTGTATAACTTGGAAATCTTAGCTCAAACAGCTGCAAAACCTGTTTTCCAGCACGGGATCCTTGAGTTTAATAAGATAAAGCCATAAACATGTTTGTCTGAGTCGTCTATCAAAAGTTACAGCTATTTATATGAAGTTGTACAAAAACGCTTTCTTTCGCCAAGACAGTGCGTTTCTCACTGTTACATGCATTTGAATGGGGAACTCGACCGAAACAAAGTATAGGTTTTCATTATGTGTATAACTTGAAAATCTTAGCTCCAACAGCTGCAAATCCTGTTTGCCCAGCACGGGGACCTTGAGTTCTATAAGATAAAGCCATAAACATGTGTATCCGAGTCTTCTATCAAAAGTTACAGCTATTTATATGAAGTTGTACAAAAACGCTTTCTTTCGCCAAGACAGTGCGTTTCTCACTGTTACATGCATTTGAATGGGGAACTCGACCGAAACAAAGTATAGGTTTTCATTATGTGTATAACTTGAAAATCTTAGCTCCAACAGCTGCAAATCCTGTTTGCCCAGCACGGGGACCTTGAGTTCTATAAGATAAAGCCATAAACATGTTTGTCTGAGTCTTCTATCAAAAGTTACAGCTATTTATATGAAGTTGTTCAAAAACGCTTTCTTTCGCCAAGACAGTGCGTTTCTCACTGTTACATGCATTTGAATGGGGAACTCGACCGAAACAAAGTATAGGTTTTCATTATGTGTATAACTTGGAAATCTTAGCTCAAACAGCTGCAAAACCTGTTTTCCCAGCACGGGGACCTTGAGTTCTATAAGATAAAGCCATAAACATGTGTATCCGAGTCTTCTATCAAAAGTTACAGCTATTTATATGAAGTTGTACAAAAACGCTTTCTTTCGCCAAGACAGTGCGTTTCTCACTGTTGCATGCATTTGAATGGGGAACTCGCCCGAAACAAAGTATAGGTTTTCATTATGTGAATAATTTTAAAATCTTAGCTCAAACGGCTGCAAAACCTGTTCTTTTTTCCCAGCACGGGGACCTTGAGTTCTATAAGATAAAGCCATAAACATGTGTATCCGAGTCTTCTATCAAAAGTTACAGCTATTTATATGAAGTTGTACAAAAACGCTTTCTTTCGCCAAGACAGTGCGTTTCTCACTGTTGCATGCATTTGAATGGGAAACTCGACCGAAACAAAGTATAGGTTTTCATTATGTGAATAATTTTAAAATCTTAGCTCAAACGGCTGCAAAACCTGTTCTTTTTTCCCAGCACGGGGACCTTGAGTTCTATAAGATAAAGCCATAAACATGTGTATCCGAGTCTTCTATCAAAAGTTACAGCTATTTATATGAAGTTGTACAAAAACGCTTTCTTTCGCCAAGACAGTGCGTTTCTCACTGTTACATGCATTTGAATGGGGAACTCGACCGAAACAAAGTATAGGTTTTCATTATGTGTATAACTTGAAAATCTTAGCTCCAACAGCTGCAAATCCTGTTTTCCCAGCACGGGGACCTTGAGTTCTATAAGATAAAGCCATAAACATGTTTGTCTGAGTCTTCTATCAAAAGTTACAGCTATTTATATGAAGTTGTACAAAAACGCTTTCTTTCGCCAAGACAGTGCGTTTCTCACTGTTACATGCATTTGAATGGGGAACTCGACCGAAACAAAGTATAGGTTTTCATTATGTGTATAACTTGGAAATCTTTGCTCAAACAGCTGCAAAACCTGTTTTCCCAGCACGGGGACCTTGAGTTCTATAAGATAAAGCCATAAACATGTTTGTCTGAGTCTTCTATCAAAAGTTACAGCTATTTATATGAAGTTGTTCAAAAACGCTTTATTTCGCCAAGACAGTGCGTTTCTCACTGTTACATGCATTTGAATGGGGAACTCGACCGAAACAAAGTATAGGTTTTCATTATGTGTATAACTTGGAAATCTTAGCTCAAACAGCTGCAAAACCTATTTTGCCAGCACGGGGACCTTGAGTTCTATAAGATAAAGCCATAAACATGTTTGTCTGAGTCTTCTATCAAAAGTTACAGCTATTTATATGAAGTTGTACAAAAACGCTTTCTTTCGCCAAGACAGTGCGTTTCTCACTGTTACATGCATTTGAATGGGGAACTCGACCGAAACAACGTATAGGTTTTCATTATGTGTATAACTTGAAAATCTTAGCTCCAACAGCTGCAAAACCTATTTTGCCAGCACGGGGACCTTGAGTTCTATAAGATAAAGCCATAAACATGTTTGTCTGAGTCTTCTATCAAAAGTTACAGCTATTTATATGAAGTTGTACAAAAACGCTTTCTTTCGCCAAGACAGTGCGTTTCTCACTGTTACATGCATTTGAATGGGGAACTCGACCGAAACAAAGTATAGGTTTTCATTATGTGTATAACTTGAAAATCTTAGCTCCAACAGCTGCAAAACCTATTTTGCCAGCACGGGGACCTTGAGTTCTATAAGATAAAGCCATAAACATGTTTGTCTGAGTCTTCTATCAAAAGTTACAGCTATTTATATGAAGTTGTACAAAAACGCTTTCTTTCGCCAAGACAGTGCGTTTCTCACTGTTACATGCATTTGAATGGGGAACTCGACCGAAACAAAGTATAGGTTTTCATTATGTGTATAACTTGAAAATCTTAGCTCCAACAGCTGCAAAACCTGTTTGCCCAGCACGGGGACCTTGAGTTCTATAAGATAAAGCCATAAACATGTTTGTCTGAGTCTTCTATCAAAAGTTACAGCTATTTATATGAAGTTGTTCAAAAACGCTTTCTTTCGCCAAGACAGTGCGTTTCTCACTGTTACATGCATTTGAATGGGGAACTCGACCGAAACAAAGTATAGGTTTTCATTATGTGTATAACTTGGAAATCTTAGCTCAAACAGCTGCAAAACCTGTTTTCCCAGCACGGGGACCTTGAGTTCTATAAGATAAAGCCATAAACATGTGTATCCGAGTCTTCTATCAAAAGTTACAGCTATTTATATGAAGTTGTACAAAAACGCTTTCTTTCGCCAAGACAGTGCGTTTCTCACTGTTGCATGCATTTGAATGGGGAACTCGCCCGAAACAAAGTATAGGTTTTCATTATGTGAATAATTTTAAAATCTTAGCTCAAACGGCTGCAAAACCTGTTCTTTTTTCCCAGCACGGGGACCTTGAGTTCTATAAGATAAAGCCATAAACATGTGTATCCGAGTCTTCTATCAAAAGTTACAGCTATTTATATGAAGTTGTACAAAAACGCTTTCTTTCGCCAAGACAGTGCGTTTCTCACTGTTGCATGCATTTGAATGGGAAACTCGACCGAAACAAAGTATAGGTTTTCATTATGTGAATAATTTTAAAATCTTAGCTCAAACGGCTGCAAAACCTGTTCTTTTTTCCCAGCACGGGGACCTTGAGTTCTATAAGATAAAGCCATAAACATGTGTATCCGAGTCTTCTATCAAAAGTTACAGCTATTTATATGAAGTTGTACAAAAACGCTTTCTTTCGCCAAGACAGTGCGTTTCTCACTGTTACATGCATTTGAATGGGGAACTCGACCGAAACAAAGTATAGGTTTTCATTATGTGTATAACTTGAAAATCTTAGCTCCAACAGCTGCAAATCCTGTTTTCCCAGCACGGGGACCTTGAGTTCTATAAGATAAAGCCATAAACATGTTTGTCTGAGTCTTCTATCAAAAGTTACAGCTATTTATATGAAGTTGTACAAAAACGCTTTCTTTCGCCAAGACAGTGCGTTTCTCACTGTTACATGCATTTGAATGGGGAACTCGACCGAAACAAAGTATAGGTTTTCATTATGTGTATAACTTGGAAATCTTTGCTCAAACAGCTGCAAAACCTGTTTTCCCAGCACGGGGACCTTGAGTTCTATAAGATAAAGCCATAAACATGTTTGTCTGAGTCTTCTATCAAAAGTTACAGCTATTTATATGAAGTTGTTCAAAAACGCTTTATTTCGCCAAGACAGTGCGTTTCTCACTGTTACATGCATTTGAATGGGGAACTCGACCGAAACAAAGTATAGGTTTTCATTATGTGTATAACTTGGAAATCTTAGCTCAAACAGCTGCAAAACCTATTTTGCCAGCACGGGGACCTTGAGTTCTATAAGATAAAGCCATAAACATGTTTGTCTGAGTCTTCTATCAAAAGTTACAGCTATTTATATGAAGTTGTACAAAAACGCTTTCTTTCGCCAAGACAGTGCGTTTCTCACTGTTACATGCATTTGAATGGGGAACTCGACCGAAACAACGTATAGGTTTTCATTATGTGTATAACTTGAAAATCTTAGCTCCAACAGCTGCAAAACCTATTTTGCCAGCACGGGGACCTTGAGTTCTATAAGATAAAGCCATAAACATGTTTGTCTGAGTCTTCTATCAAAAGTTACAGCTATTTATATGAAGTTGTACAAAAACGCTTTCTTTCGCCAAGACAGTGCGTTTCTCACTGTTACATGCATTTGAATGGGGAACTCGACCGAAACAAAGTATAGGTTTTCATTATGTGTATAACTTGAAAATCTTAGCTCCAACAGCTGCAAAACCTATTTTGCCAGCACGGGGACCTTGAGTTCTATAAGATAAAGCCATAAACATGTTTGTCTGAGTCTTCTATCAAAAGTTACAGCTATTTATATGAAGTTGTACAAAAACGCTTTCTTTCGCCAAGACAGTGCGTTTCTCACTGTTACATGCATTTGAATGGGGAACTCGACCGAAACAAAGTATAGGTTTTCATTATGTGTATAACTTGGAAATCTTAGCTCAAACAGCTGCAAAACCTATTTTGCCAGCACGGGGACCTTGAGTTCTATAAGATAAAGCCATAAACATGTGTATCCGAGTCTTCTATCAAAAGTTACAGCGATTTATATGAAGTTGTACAAAAACGCTTTCTTTCGCCAAGACAGTGCGTTTCTCACTGTTACATGCATTTGAATGGGGAACTCGCCCGAAAGAAAGTATAGGTTTTCATTATGTGTATAACTTGGAAATCTTAGCTCAAACAGCTGCAAAACCTATTTTGCCAGCACGGGGACCTTGAGTTCTATAAGATAAAGCCATAAACATGTTTGTCTGAGTCTTCTATCAAAAGTTACAGCTATTTATATGAAGTTGTACAAAAACGCTTTATTTCGCCAAGACAGTGCGTTTCTCACTGTTACATGCATTTGAATGGGGAACTCGACCGAAACAAAGTATAGGTTTTCATTATGTGTATAACTTGAAAATCTTAGCTCCAACAGCTGCAAATCCTGTTTTCCCAGCACGGGGACCTTTACTTCTATAAGATAAAGCCATAAACATGTTTGTCTGAGTCTTCTATCAAAAGTTACAGCTATTTATATGAAGTTGTACAAAAACGCTTTCTTTCGCCAAGACAGTGCGTTTCTCACTGTTACATGCATTTGAATGGGGAACTCGCCCGAAACAAAGTATAGGTTTTCATTATGTGAATAATTTTAAAATCTTAGCTCAAACGGCTGCAAAACCTGTTCTTTTTTCCCAGCACGGGGACCTTGAGTTCTATAAGATAAAGCCATAAACATGTGTATCCGAGTCTTCTATCAAAAGTTACAGCTATTTATATGAAGTTGTACAAAAACGCTTTCTTTCGCCAAGACAGTGCGTTTCTCACTGTTGCATGCATTTGAATGGGAAACTCGCCCGAAACAAAGTATAGGTTTTCATTATGTGAATAATTTTAAAATCTTAGCTCAAACGGCTGCAAAACCTGTTCTTTTTTCCCAGCACGGGGACCTTGAGTTCTATAAGATAAAGCCATAAACATGTGTATCCGAGTCTTCTATCAAAAGTTACAGCTATTTATATGAAGTTGTACAAAAACGCTTTCTTTCGCCAAGACAGTGCGTTTCTCACTGTTACATGCATTTGAATGGGGAACTCGACCGAAACAACGTATAGGTTTTCATTATGTGTATAACTTGAAAATCTTAGCTCCAACAGCTGCAAAACCTATTTTGCCAGCACGGGGACCTTGAGTTCTATAAGATAAAGCCATAAACATGTTTGTCTGAGTCTTCTATCAAAAGTTACAGCTATTTATATGAAGTTGTTCAAAAACGCATTATTTCGCCAAGACAATGCGTTTCTCACTGTTACATGCATTTGAATGGGGAACTCGCATGAAACAAAGTATAGGTTTTCATTATGTGTATAACTTGGAAATCTTAGCTCAAACAGCTGCAAAACCTGTTTTCCCAGCACGGGGACCTTGAGTTCTATAAGATAAAGCCATAAACATGTGTATCCGAGTCTTCTATCAAAAGTTACAGCTATTTATATGAAGTTGTACAAAAACGCTTTCTTTCGCCAAGACAGTGCGTTTCTCACTGTTGCATGCATTTGAATGGGGAACTCGCCCGAAACAAAGTATAGGTTTTCATTATGTGTATAACTTGAAAATCTTAGCTCAAACAGCTGCAAAACCTATTTTGCCAGCACGGGGACCTTGAGTTCTATAAGATAAAGCCATAAACATGTTTGTCTGAGTCTTCTATCAAAAGTTACAGCTATTTATATGAAGTTGTACAAAAACGCTTTCTTTCGCCAAGACAGTGCGTTTCTCACTGTTACATGCATTTGAATGGGGAACTCGACCGAAACAAAGTATAGGTTTTCATTATGTGTATAACTTGAAAATCTTAGCTCCAACAGCTGCAAATCCTGTTTTCCCAGCACGGGGACCTTGAGTTCTATAAGATAAAGCCATAAACATGTGTATCCGAGTCTTCTATCAAAAGTTACAGCTATTTATATGAAGTTGTACAAAAACGCTTTCTTTCGCCAAGACAGTGCGTTTCTCACTGTTACATGCATTTGAATGGGGAACTCGCCCGAAACAAAGTATAGGTTTTCATTATGTGTATAACTTGGAAATCTTAGCTCAAACAGCTGCAAAACCTATTTTGCCAGCACGGGGACCTTGACTTCTATAAGATAAAGCCATAAACATGTTTGTCTGAGTCTTCTATCAAAAGTTACAGCTATTTATATGAAGTTGTACAAAAACGCTTTATTTCGCCAAGACAGTGCGTTTCTCACTGTTACATGCATTTGAATGGGGAACTCGCCCGAAACAAAGTATAGGTTTTCATTATGTGTATAACTTGGAAATCTTAGCTCAAACAGCTGCAAAACCTGGTTTCCCAGCACGGGGACCTTAAGTTCTATAAGATAAAGCCATAAACATGTTTGTCTGAGTCTTCTATCAAAAGTTACAGCTATTTATATGAAGTTGTTCAAAAACGCATTATTTCGCCAAGACAATGCGTTTCTCACTGTTACATGCATTTGAATGGGGAACTCGCATGAAACAAAGTATAGGTTTTCATTATGTGTATAACTTGGAAATCTTAGCTCAAACAGCTGCAAAACCTGTTTGCCCAGCACGGGGACCTTGAGTTCTATAAGATAAAGCCATAAACATGTGTATCCGAGTCTTCTATCAAAAGTTACAGCTATTTATATGAAGTTGTACAAAAACGCTTTCTTTCGCCAAGACAGTGCGTTTCTCACTGTTACATGCATTTGAATGGGGAACTCGACCGAAACAAAGTATAGGTTTTCATTATGTGTATAACTTGAAAATCTTAGCTCCAACAGCAGCAAATCCTGTTTGCCCAGCACGGGGACCTTGAGTTCTATAAGATAAAGCCATAAACATGTTTGTCTGAGTCTTCTATCAAAAGTTACAGCTATTTATATGAAGTTGTTCAAAAACGCTTTCTTTCGCCAAGACAGTGCGTTTCTCACTGTTACATGCATTTGAATGGGGAACTCGACCGAAACAAAGTATAGGTTTTCATTATGTGTATAACTTGGAAATCTTAGCTCAAACAGCTGCAAAACCTGTTTTCCCAGCACGGGGACCTTGAGTTCTATAAGATAAAGCCATAAACATGTGTATCCGAGTCTTCTATCAAAAGTTACAGCTATTTATATGAAGTTGTACAAAAACGCTTTCTTTCGCCAAGACAGTGCGTTTCTCACTGTTGCATGCATTTGAATGGGGAACTCGCCCGAAACAAAGTATAGGTTTTCATTATGTGAATAATTTTAAAATCTTAGCTCAAACGGCTGCAAAACCTGTTCTTTTTTCCCAGCACGGGGACCTTGAGTTCTATAAGATAAAGCCATAAACATGTGTATCCGAGTCTTCTATCAAAAGTTACAGCTATTTATATGAAGTTGTACAAAAACGCTTTCTTTCGCCAAGACAGTGCGTTTCTCACTGTTGCATGCATTTGAATGGGAAACTCGCCCGAAACAAAGTATAGGTTTTCATTATGTGAATAATTTTAAAATCTTAGCTCAAACGGCTGCAAAACCTGTTCTTTTTTCCCAGCACGGGGACCTTGAGTTCTATAAGATAAAGCCATAAACATGTGTATCCGAGTCTTCTATCAAAAGTTACAGCTATTTATATGAAGTTGTACAAAAACGCTTTCTTTCGCCAAGACAGTGCGTTTCTCACTGTTACATGCATTTGAATGGGGAACTCGCCCGAAACAAAGTATAGGTTTTCATTATGTGTATAACTTGGAAATCTTAGCTCAAACAGCTGCAAAACCTGGTTTCCCAGCACGGGGACCTTAAGTTCTATAAGATAAAGCCATAAACATGTTTGTCTGAGTCTTCTATCAAAAGTTACAGCTATTTATATGAAGTTGTTCAAAAACGCATTATTTCGCCAAGACAATGCGTTTCTCACTGTTACATGCATTTGAATGGGGAACTCGCATGAAACAAAGTATAGGTTTTCATTATGTGTATAACTTGGAAATCTTAGCTCAAACAGCTGCAAAACCTGTTTGCCCAGCACGGGGACCTTGAGTTCTATAAGATAAAGCCATAAACATGTGTATCCGAGTCTTCTATCAAAAGTTACAGCGATTTATATGAAGTTGTACAAAAACGCTTTCTTTCGCCAAGACAGTGCGTTTCTCACTGTTACATGCATTTGAATGGGGAACTCGACCGAAACAAAGTATAGGTTTTCATTATGTGTATAACTTGAAAATCTTAGCTCCAACAGCTGCAAATCCTGTTTGCCCAGCACGGGGACCTTGAGTTCTATAAGATAAAGCCATAAACATGTTTGTCTGAGTCTTCTATCAAAAGTTACAGCTATTTATATGAAGTTGTTCAAAAACGCTTTCTTTCGCCAAGACAGTGCGTTTCTCACTGTTACATGCATTTGAATGGGGAACTCGACCGAAACAAAGTATAGGTTTTCATTATGTGTATAACTTGGAAATCTTAGCTCAAACAGCTGCAAAACCTGTTTTCCCAGCACGGGGACCTTGAGTTCTATAAGATAAAGCCATAAACATGTGTATCCGAGTCTTCTATCAAAAGTTACAGCTATTTATATGAAGTTGTACAAAAACGCTTTCTTTCGCCAAGACAGTGCGTTTCTCACTGTTGCATGCATTTGAATGGGGAACTCGCCCGAAACAAAGTATAGGTTTTCATTATGTGAATAATTTTAAAATCTTAGCTCAAACGGCTGCAAAACCTGTTCTTTTTTCCCAGCACGGGGACCTTGAGTTCTATAAGATAAAGCCATAAACATGTTTGTCTGAGTCTTCTATCAAAAGTTACAGCTATTTATATGAAGTTGTTCAAAAACGCTTTCTTTCGCCAAGACAGTGCGTTTCTCACTGTTACATGCATTTGAATGGGGAACTCGACCGAAACAAAGTATAGGTTTTCATTATGTGTATAACTTGGAAATCTTAGCTCAAACAGCTGCAAAACCTATTTTGCCAGCACGGGGACCTTGAGTTCTATAAGATAAAGCCATAAACATGTTTGTCTGAGTCTTCTATCAAAAGTTACAGCTATTTATATGAAGTTGTACAAAAACGCTTTCTTTCGCCAAGACAGTGCGTTTCTCACTGTTACATGCATTTGAATGGGGAACTCGACCGAAACAACGTATAGGTTTTCATTATGTGTATAACTTGAAAATCTTAGCTCCAACAGCTGCAAAACCTATTTTGCCAGCACGGGGACCTTGAGTTCTATAAGATAAAGCCATAAACATGTTTGTCTGAGTCTTCTATCAAAAGTTACAGCTATTTATATGAAGTTGTACAAAAACGCTTTCTTTCGCCAAGACAGTGCGTTTCTCACTGTTACATGCATTTGAATGGGGAACTCGACCGAAACAAAGTATAGGTTTTCATTATGTGTATAACTTGGAAATCTTAGCTCAAACAGGTGCAAAACCTGTTTTCCCAGCACGGGGACCTTGAGTTCTATAAGATAAAGCCATAAACATGTGTATCCGAGTCTTCTATCAAAAGTTACAGCTATTTATATGAAGTTGTACAAAAACGCTTTCTTTCGCCAAGACAGTGCGTTTCTCACTGTTGCATGCATTTGAATGGGGAACTCGCCCGAAACAAAGTATAGGTTTTCATTATGTGAATAATTTTAAAATCTTAGCTCAAACGGCTGCAAAACCTGTTCTTTTTTCCCAGCACGGGGACCTTGAGTTCTATAAGATAAAGCCATAAACATGTGTATCCGAGTCTTCTATCAAAAGTTACAGCTATTTATATGAAGTTGTACAAAAACGCTTTCTTTCGCCAAGACAGTGCGTTTCTCACTGTTGCATGCATTTGAATGGGAAACTCGCCCGAAACAAAGTATAGGTTTTCATTATGTGAATAATTTTAAAATCTTAGCTCAAACGGCTGCAAAACCTGTTCTTTTTTCCCAGCACGGGGACCTTGAGTTCTATAAGATAAAGCCATAAACATGTTTGTCTGAGTCTTCTATCAAAAGTTACAGCTATTTATATGAAGTTGTACAAAAACGCTTTCTTTCGCCAAGACAGTGCGTTTCTCACTGTTACATGCATTTGAATGGGGAACTCGACCGAAACAAAGTATAGGTTTTCATTATGTGTATAACTTGAAAATCTTAGCTCCAACAGCTGCAAATCCTGTTTTCCCAGCACGGGGACCTTGAGTTCTATAAGATAAAGCCATAAACATGTTTGTCTGAGTCTTCTATCAAAAGTTACAGCTATTTATATGAAGTTGTTCAAAAACGCATTATTTCGCCAAGACAATGCGTTTCTCACTGTTACATGCATTTGAATGGGGAACTCGCATGAAACAAAGTATAGGTTTTCATTATGTGTATAACTTGGAAATCTTAGCTCAAACAGCTGCAAAACCTGTTTTCCCAGCACGGGGACCTTGAGTTCTATAAGATAAAGCCATAAACATGTGTATCCGAGTCTTCTATCAAAAGTTACAGCTATTTATATGAAGTTGTACAAAAACGCTTTCTTTCGCCAAGACAGTGCGTTTCTCACTGTTGCATGCATTTGAATGGGGAACTCGCCCGAAACAAAGTATAGGTTTTCATTATGTGAATAATTTTAAAATCTTAGCTCAAACGGCTGCAAAACCTGTTCTTTTTTCCCAGCACGGGGACCTTGAGTTCTATAAGATAAAGCCATAAACATGTGTATCCGAGTCTTCTATCAAAAGTTACAGCTATTTATATGAAGTTGTACAAAAACGCTTTCTTTCGCCAAGACAGTGCGTTTCTCACTGTTACATGCATTTGAATGGGGAACTCGACCGAAACAAAGTATAGGTTTTCATTATGTGTATAACTTGAAAATCTTAGCTCAAACAGCTGCAAAACCTATTTTGCCAGCACGGGGACCTTGAGTTCTATAAGATAAAGCCATAAACATGTTTGTCTGAGTCTTCTATCAAAAGTTACAGCTATTTATATGAAGTTGTACAAAAACGCTTTCTTTCGCCAAGACAGTGCGTTTCTCACTGTTACATGCATTTGAATGGGGAACTCGACCGAAACAAAGTATAGGTTTTCATTATGTGTATAACTTGAAAATCTTAGCTCCAACAGCTGCAAATCCTGTTTTCCCAGCACGGGGACCTTGAGTTCTATAAGATAAAGCCATAAACATGTGTATCCGAGTCTTCTATCAAAAGTTACAGCTATTTATATGAAGTTGTACAAAAACGCTTTCTTTCGCCAAGACAGTGCGTTTCTCACTGTTACATGCATTTGAATGGGGAACTCGCCCGAAACAAAGTATAGGTTTTCATTATGTGTATAACTTGGAAATCTTAGCTCAAACAGCTGCAAAACCTATTTTGCCAGCACGGGGACCTTGACTTCTATAAGATAAAGCCATAAACATGTTTGTCTGAGTCTTCTATCAAAAGTTACAGCTATTTATATGAAGTTGTACAAAAACGCTTTATTTCGCCAAGACAGTGCGTTTCTCACTGTTACATGCATTTGAATGGGGAACTCGCCCGAAACAAAGTATAGGTTTTCATTATGTGTATAACTTGGAAATCTTAGCTCAAACAGCTGCAAAACCTGGTTTCCCAGCACGGGGACCTTAAGTTCTATAAGATAAAGCCATAAACATGTTTGTCTGAGTCTTCTATCAAAAGTTACAGCTATTTATATGAAGTTGTTCAAAAACGCATTATTTCGCCAAGACAATGCGTTTCTCACTGTTACATGCATTTGAATGGGGAACTCGCATGAAACAAAGTATAGGTTTTCATTATGTGTATAACTTGGAAATCTTAGCTCAAACAGCTGCAAATCCTGTTTTCCCAGCACGGGGACCTTGAGTTCTATAAGATAAAGCCATAAACATGTGTATCCGAGTCTTCTATCAAAAGTTACAGCTATTTATATGAAGTTGTACAAAAACGCTTTCTTTCGCCAAGACAGTGCGTTTCTCACTGTTACATGCATTTGAATGGGGAACTCGACCGAAACAAAGTATAGGTTTTCATTATGTGTATAACTTGAAAATCTTAGCTCCAACAGCAGCAAATCCTGTTTGCCCAGCACGGGGACCTTGAGTTCTATAAGATAAAGCCATAAACATGTTTGTCTGAGTCTTCTATCAAAAGTTACAGCTATTTATATGAAGTTGTTCAAAAACGCTTTCTTTCGCCAAGACAGTGCGTTTCTCACTGTTACATGCATTTGAATGGGGAACTCGACCGAAACAAAGTATAGGTTTTCATTATGTGTATAACTTGGAAATCTTAGCTCAAACAGCTGCAAAACCTGTTTTCCCAGCACGGGGACCTTGAGTTCTATAAGATAAAGCCATAAACATGTGTATCCGAGTCTTCTATCAAAAGTTACAGCTATTTATATGAAGTTGTACAAAAACGCTTTCTTTCGCCAAGACAGTGCGTTTCTCACTGTTGCATGCATTTGAATGGGGAACTCGCCCGAAACAAAGTATAGGTTTTCATTATGTGAATAATTTTAAAATCTTAGCTCAAACGGCTGCAAAACCTGTTCTTTTTTCCCAGCACGGGGACCTTGAGTTCTATAAGATAAAGCCATAAACATGTGTATCCGAGTCTTCTATCAAAAGTTACAGCTATTTATATGAAGTTGTACAAAAACGCTTTCTTTCGCCAAGACAGTGCGTTTCTCACTGTTGCATGCATTTGAATGGGAAACTCGCCCGAAACAAAGTATAGGTTTTCATTATGTGAATAATTTTAAAATCTTAGCTCAAACGGCTGCAAAACCTGTTCTTTTTTCCCAGCACGGGGACCTTGAGTTCTATAAGATAAAGCCATAAACATGTGTATCCGAGTCTTCTATCAAAAGTTACAGCTATTTATATGAAGTTGTACAAAAACGCTTTCTTTCGCCAAGACAGTGCGTTTCTCACTGTTACATGCATTTGAATGGGGAACTCGACCGAAACAAAGTATAGGTTTTCATTATGTGTATAACTTGAAAATCTTAGCTCCAACAGCTGCAAATCCTGTTTTCCCAGCACGGGGACCTTGAGTTCTATAAGATAAAGCCATAAACATGTTTGTCTGAGTCTTCTATCAAAAGTTACAGCTATTTATATGAAGTTGTACAAAAACGCTTTCTTTCGCCAAGACACTGCGTTTCTCACTGTTACATGCATTTGAATGGGGAACTCGACCGAAACAAAGTATAGGTTTTCATTATGTGTATAACTTGGAAATCTTTGCTCAAACAGCTGCAAATCCTGTTTTCCCAGCACGGGGACCTTGAGTTCTATAAGATAAAGCCATAAACATGTTTGTCTGAGTCTTCTATCAAAAGTTACAGCTATTTATATGAAGTTGTTCAAAAACGCTTTCTTTCGCCAAGACAGTGCGTTTCTCACTGTTACATGCATTTGAATGGGGAACTCGACCGAAACAAAGTATAGGTTTTCATTATGTGTATAACTTGGAAATCTTAGCTCAAACAGCTGCAAAACCTATTTTGCCAGCACGGGGACCTTGAGTTCTATAAGATAAAGCCATAAACATGTTTGTCTGAGTCTTCTATCAAAAGTTACAGCTATTTATATGAAGTTGTACAAAAACGCTTTCTTTCGCCAAGACAGTGCGTTTCTCACTGTTACATGCATTTGAATGGGGAACTCGACCGAAACAACGTATAGGTTTTCATTATGTGTATAACTTGAAAATCTTAGCTCCAACAGCTGCAAAACCTATTTTGCCAGCACGGGGACCTTGAGTTCTATAAGATAAAGCCATAAACATGTTTGTCTGAGTCTTCTATCAAAAGTTACAGCTATTTATATGAAGTTGTACAAAAACGCTTTCTTTCGCCAAGACAGTGCGTTTCTCACTGTTACATGCATTTGAATGGGGAACTCGACCGAAACAAAGTATAGGTTTTCATTATGTGTATAACTTGAAAATCTTAGCTCCAACAGCTGCAAAACCTATTTTCCCAGCACGGGGACCTTGAGTTCTATAAGATAAAGCCATAAACATGTTTGTCTGAGTCTTCTATCAAAAGTTACAGCTATTTATATGAAGTTGTACAAAAACGCTTTCTTTCGCCAAGACAGTGCGTTTCTCACTGTTACATGCATTTGAATGGGGAACTCGCCCGAAACAAAGTATAGGTTTTCATTATGTGTATAACTTGGAAATCTTAGCTCAAACAGCTGCAAAACCTGGTTTCCCAGCACGGGGACCTTAAGTTCTATAAGATAAAGCCATAAACATGTTTGTCTGAGTCTTCTATCAAAAGTTACAGCTATTTATATGAAGTTGTTCAAAAACGCATTATTTCGCCAAGACAATGCGTTTCTCACTGTTACATGCATTTGAATGGGGAACTCGCATGAAACAAAGTATAGGTTTTCATTATGTGTATAACTTGGAAATCTTAGCTCAAACAGCTGCAAAACCTGTTTGCCCAGCACGGGGACCTTGAGTTCTATAAGATAAAGCCATAAACATGTGTATCCGAGTCTTCTATCAAAAGTTACAGCGATTTATATGAAGTTGTACAAAAACGCTTTCTTTCGCCAAGACAGTGCGTTTCTCACTGTTACATGCATTTGAATGGGGAACTCGACCGAAACAAAGTATAGGTTTTCATTATGTGTATAACTTGAAAATCTTAGCTCCAACAGCTGCAAATCCTGTTTGCCCAGCACGGGGACCTTGAGTTCTATAAGATAAAGCCATAAACATGTTTGTCTGAGTCTTCTATCAAAAGTTACAGCTATTTATATGAAGTTGTTCAAAAACGCTTTCTTTCGCCAAGACAGTGCGTTTCTCACTGTTACATGCATTTGAATGGGGAACTCGACCGAAACAAAGTATAGGTTTTCATTATGTGTATAACTTGGAAATCTTAGCTCAAACAGCTGCAAAACCTGTTTTCCCAGCACGGGGACCTTGAGTTCTATAAGATAAAGCCATAAACATGTGTATCCGAGTCTTCTATCAAAAGTTACAGCTATTTATATGAAGTTGTACAAAAACGCTTTCTTTCGCCAAGACAGTGCGTTTCTCACTGTTGCATGCATTTGAATGGGGAACTCGCCCGAAACAAAGTATAGGTTTTCATTATGTGAATAATTTTAAAATCTTAGCTCAAACGGCTGCAAAACCTGTTCTTTTTTCCCAGCACGGGGACCTTGAGTTCTATAAGATAAAGCCATAAACATGTTTGTCTGAGTCTTCTATCAAAAGTTACAGCTATTTATATGAAGTTGTTCAAAAACGCTTTCTTTCGCCAAGACAGTGCGTTTCTCACTGTTACATGCATTTGAATGGGGAACTCGACCGAAACAAAGTATAGGTTTTCATTATGTGTATAACTTGGAAATCTTAGCTCAAACAGCTGCAAAACCTATTTTGCCAGCACGGGGACCTTGAGTTCTATAAGATAAAGCCATAAACATGTTTGTCTGAGTCTTCTATCAAAAGTTACAGCTATTTATATGAAGTTGTACAAAAACGCTTTCTTTCGCCAAGACAGTGCGTTTCTCACTGTTACATGCATTTGAATGGGGAACTCGACCGAAACAACGTATAGGTTTTCATTATGTGTATAACTTGAAAATCTTAGCTCCAACAGCTGCAAAACCTATTTTGCCAGCACGGGGACCTTGAGTTCTATAAGATAAAGCCATAAACATGTTTGTCTGAGTCTTCTATCAAAAGTTACAGCTATTTATATGAAGTTGTACAAAAACGCTTTCTTTCGCCAAGACAGTGCGTTTCTCACTGTTACATGCATTTGAATGGGGAACTCGACCGAAACAAAGTATAGGTTTTCATTATGTGTATAACTTGGAAATCTTAGCTCAAACAGCTGCAAAACCTATTTTGCCAGCACGGGGACCTTGAGTTCTATAAGATAAAGCCATAAACATGTGTATCCGAGTCTTCTATCAAAAGTTACAGCTATTTATATGAAGTTGTACAAAAACGCTTTCTTTCGCCAAGACAGTGCGTTTCTCACTGTTACATGCATTTGAATGGGGAACTCGACCGAAACAAAGTATAGGTTTTCATTATGTGTATAACTTGAAAATCTTAGCTCCAACAGCTGCAAAACCTATTTTGCCAGCACGGGGACCTTGAGTTCTATAAGATAAAGCCATAAACATGTTTGTCTGAGTCTTCTATCAAAAGTTACAGCTATTTATATGAAGTTGTACAAAAACGCTTTCTTTCGCCAAGACAGTGCGTTTCTCACTGTTACATGCATTTGAATGGGGAACTCGACCGAAACAAAGTATAGGTTTTCATTATGTGTATAACTTGAAAATCTTAGCTCCAACAGCTGCAAATCCTGTTTGCCCAGCACGGGGACCTTGAGTTCTATAAGATAAAGCCATAAACATGTTTGTCTGAGTCTTCTATCAAAAGTTACAGCTATTTATATGAAGTTGTACAAAAACGCTTTCTTTCGCCAAGACAGGTCGTTTCTCACTGTTACATGCATTTGAATGGGGAACTCGACCGAAACAAAGTATAGGTTTTCATTATGTTGTATAACTTGGAAATCTTAGCTCAAACAGCTGCAAAACCTGTTTTCCAGCACGGGATCCTTGAGTTCTATAAGATAAAGCCATAAACATGTTTGTCTGAGTCTTCTATCAAAAGTTACAGCTATTTATATGAAGTTGTTCAAAAACGCTTTCTTTCGCCAAGACAGTGCGTTTCTCACTGTTACATGCATTTGAATGGGGAACTCGACCGAAACAAAGTATAGGTTTTCATTATGTGTATAACTTGAAAATCTTAGCTCCAACAGCTGCAAATCCTGTTTGCCCAGCACGGGGACCTTGAGTTCTATAAGATAAAGCCATAAACATGTTTGTCTGAGTCTTCTATCAAAAGTTACAGCGATTTATATGAAGTTGTACAAAAACGCTTTATTTCGCCAAGACAGTGCGTTTCTCACTGTTACATGCATTTGAATGGGGAACTCGACCGAAACAAAGTATAGGTTTTCATTATGTGTATAACTTGGAAATCTTAGCTCAAACAGCTGCAAATCCTGTTTTCCCAGCACGGGGACCTTGAGTTCTATAAGATAAAGCCATAAACATGTTTGTCTGAGTCTTCTATCAAAAGTTACAGCTATTTATATGAAGTTGTTCAAAAACGCTTTATTTCGCCAAGACAGTGCGTTTCTCACTGTTACATGCATTTGAATGGGGAACTCGACCGAAACAAAGTATAGGTTTTCATTATGTGTATAACTTGAAAATCTTAGCTCCAACAGCTGCAAATCCTGTTTGCCCAGCACGGGGACCTTGAGTTCTATAAGATAAAGCCATAAACATGTTTGTCTGAGTCTTCTATCAAAAGTTACAGCGATTTATATGAAGTTGTACAAAAACGCTTTCTTTCGCCAAGACAGTGCGTTTCTCACTGTTACATGCATTTGAATGGGGAACTCGACCGAAACAAAGTATAGGTTTTCATTATGTGTATAACTTGGAAATCTTAGCTCAAACAGCTGCAAAACCTATTTTGCCAGCACGGGGACCTTGAGTTCTATAAGATAAAGCCATAAACATGTTTGTCTGAGTCTTCTATCAAAAGTTACAGCTATTTATATGAAGTTGTACAAAAACGATTTCTTTCGCCAAGACAGTGCGTTTCTCACTGTTACATGCATTTGAATGGGGAACTCGACCGAAACAAAGTATAGGTTTTCATTATGTGTATAACTTGAAAATCTTAGCTCCAACAGCTGCAAATCCTGTTTTCCCAGCACGGGGACCTTGAGTTCTATAAGATAAAGCCATAAACATGTTTGTCTGAGTCTTCTATCAAAAGTTACAGCGATTTATATGAAGTTGTACAAAAACGCTTTCTTTCGCCAAGACAGTGCGTTTCTCACTGTTACATGCATTTGAATGGGGAACTCGACCGAAACAAAGTATAGGTTTTCATTATGTGTATAACTTGAAAATCTTAGCTCCAACAGCTGCAAATCCTGTTTTCCCAGCACGGGGACCTTGAGTTCTATAAGATAAAGCCATAAACATGTTTGTCTGAGTCTTCTATCAAAAGTTACAGCTATTTATATGAAGTTGTACAAAAACGCTTTCTTTCGCCAAGACTGTGCGTTTCTCACTGTTACATGCATTTGAATGGGGAACTCGACCGAAACAAAGTATAGGTTTTCATTATGTGTATAACTTGAAAATCTTAGCTCCAACAGCTGCAAATCCTGTTTGCCCAGCACGGGGACCTTGAGTTCTATAAGATAAAGCCATAAACATGTTTGTCTGAGTCTTCTATCAAAAGTTACAGCGATTTATATGAAGTTGTACAAAAACGCTTTATTTCGCCAAGACAGTGCGTTTCTCACTGTTACATGCATTTGAATGGGGAACTCGACCGAAACAAAGTATAGGTTTTCATTATGTGTATAACTTGGAAATCTTAGCTCAAACAGCTGCAAAACCTGTTTTCCAGCACGGGATCCTTGAGTTTAATAAGATAAAGCCATAAACATGTTTGTCTGAGTCGTCTATCAAAAGTTACAGCTATTTATATGAAGTTGTACAAAAACGCTTTCTTTCGCCAAGACAGTGCGTTTCTCACTGTTACATGCATTTGAATGGGGAACTCGACCGAAACAAAGTATAGGTTTTCATTATGTGTATAACTTGAAAATCTTAGCTCCAACAGCTGCAAATCCTGTTTGCCCAGCACGGGGACCTTGAGTTCTATAAGATAAAGCCATAAACATGTGTATCCGAGTCTTCTATCAAAAGTTACAGCTATTTATATGAAGTTGTACAAAAACGCTTTCTTTCGCCAAGACAGTGCGTTTCTCACTGTTACATGCATTTGAATGGGGAACTCGACCGAAACAAAGTATAGGTTTTCATTATGTGTATAACTTGAAAATCTTAGCTCCAACAGCTGCAAATCCTGTTTGCCCAGCACGGGGACCTTGAGTTCTATAAGATAAAGCCATAAACATGTTTGTCTGAGTCTTCTATCAAAAGTTACAGCTATTTATATGAAGTTGTTCAAAAACGCTTTCTTTCGCCAAGACAGTGCGTTTCTCACTGTTACATGCATTTGAATGGGGAACTCGACCGAAACAAAGTATAGGTTTTCATTATGTGTATAACTTGGAAATCTTAGCTCAAACAGCTGCAAAACCTGTTTTCCCAGCACGGGGACCTTGAGTTCTATAAGATAAAGCCATAAACATGTTTGTCTGAGTCTTCTATCAAAAGTTACAGCGATTTATATGAAGTTGTACAAAAACGCTTTCTTTCGCCAAGACAGTGCGTTTCTCACTGTTGCATGCATTTGAATGGGAAACTCGCCCGAAACAAAGTATAGGTTTTCATTATGTGAATAATTTTAAAATCTTAGCTCAAACGGCTGCAAAACCTGTTCTTTTTTCCCAGCACGGGGACCTTGAGTTCTATAAGATAAAGCCATAAACATGTGTATCCGAGTCTTCTATCAAAAGTTACAGCTATTTATATGAAGTTGTACAAAAACGCTTTCTTTCGCCAAGACAGTGCGTTTCTCACTGTTACATGCATTTGAATGGGGAACTCGACCGAAACAAAGTATAGGTTTTCATTATGTGTATAACTTGAAAATCTTAGCTCAAACAGCTGCAAAACCTATTTTGCCAGCACGGGGACCTTGAGTTCTATAAGATAAAGCCATAAACATGTTTGTCTGAGTCTTCTATCAAAAGTTACAGCTATTTATATGAAGTTGTACAAAAACGCTTTCTTTCGCCAAGACAGTGCGTTTCTCACTGTTACATGCATTTGAATGGGGAACTCGACCGAAACAAAGTATAGGTTTTCATTATGTGTATAACTTGAAAATCTTAGCTCCAACAGCTGCAAATCCTGTTTTCCCAGCACGGGGACCTTGAGTTCTATAAGATAAAGCCATAAACATGTTTGTCTGAGTCTTCTATCAAAAGTTACAGCGATTTATATGAAATTGTACAAAAACGCTTTCTTTCGCCAAGACAGTGCGTTTCTCACTGTTACATGCATTTGAATGGGGAACTCGCCCGAAACAAAGTATAGGTTTTCATTATGTGTATAACTTGGAAATCTTAGCTCCAACAGCTGCAAATCCTGTTTTCCCAGCACGGGGACCTTTACTTCTATAAGATAAAGCCATAAACATGTTTGTCTGAGTCTTCTATCAAAAGTTACAGCTATTTATATGAAGTTGTACAAAAACGCTTTCTTTCGCCAAGACAGTGCGTTTCTCACTGTTACATGCATTTGAATGGGGAACTCGCCCGAAACAAAGTATAGGTTTTCATTATGTGAATAATTTTAAAATCTTAGCTCAAACGGCTGCAAAACCTGTTCTTTTTTCCCAGCACGGGGACCTTGAGTTCTATAAGATAAAGCCATAAACATGTGTATCCGAGTCTTCTATCAAAAGTTACAGCTATTTATATGAAGTTGTACAAAAACGCTTTCTTTCGCCAAGACAGTGCGTTTCTCACTGTTACATGCATTTGAATGGGGAACTCGACCGAAACAAAGTATAGGTTTTCATTATGTGTATAACTTGAAAATCTTAGCTCCAACAGCTGCAAATCCTGTTTTCCCAGCACGGGGACCTTGAGTTCTATAAGATAAAGCCATAAACATGTTTGTCTGAGTCTTCTATCAAAAGTTACAGCTATTTATATGAAGTTGTACAAAAACGCTTTATTTCGCCAAGACAGTGCGTTTCTCACTGTTACATGCATTTGAATGGGGAACTCGACCGAAACAAAGTATAGGTTTTCATTATGTGTATAACTTGAAAATCTTAGCTCCAACAGCTGCAAATCCTGTTTTCCCAGCACGGGGACCTTGAGTTCTATAAGATAAAGCCATAAACATGTTTGTCTGAGTCTTCTATCAAAAGTTACAGCTATTTATATGAAGTTGTACAAAAACGCTTTCTTTCGCCAAGACAGTGCGTTTCTCACTGTTACATGCATTTGAATGGGGAACTCGACCGAAACAAAGTATAGGTTTTCATTATGTGTATAACTTGGAAATCTTAGCTCCAACAGCTGCAAAACCTATTTTGCCAGCACGGGGACCTTGAGTTCTATAAGATAAAGCCATAAACATGTTTGTCTGAGTCTTCTATCAAAAGTTACAGCGATTTATATGAAGTTGTACAAAAACGCTTTCTTTCGCCAAGACAGTGCGTTTCTCACTGTTACATGCATTTGAATGGGGAACTCGCCCGAAAGAAAGTATAGGTTTTCATTATATGTATAACTTGGAAATCTTAGCTCAAACAGCTGCAAAACCTGGTTTCCCAGCACGGGGACCTTAAGTTCTATAAGATAAAGCCATAAACATGTTTGTCTGAGTCTTCTATCAAAAGTTACAGCTATTTATATGAAGTTGTTCAAAAACGCATTATTTCGCCAAGACAATGCGTTTCTCACTGTTACATGCATTTGAATGGGGAACTCGCATGAAACAAAGTATAGGTTTTCATTATGTGTATAACTTGGAAATCTTAGCTCAAACAGCTGCAAAACCTGTTTTCCCAGCACGGGGACCTTGAGTTCTATAAGATAAAGCCATAAACATGTGTATCCGAGTCTTCTATCAAAAGTTACAGCTATTTATATGAAGTTGTACAAAAACGCTTTCTTTCGCCAAGACAGTGCGTTTCTCACTGTTGCATGCATTTGAATGGGGAACTCGCCCGAAACAAAGTATAGGTTTTCATTATGTGAATAATTTTAAAATCTTAGCTCAAACGGCTGCAAAACCTGTTCTTTTTTCCCAGCACGGGGACCTTGAGTTCTATAAGATAAAGCCATAAACATGTGTATCCGAGTCTTCTATCAAAAGTTACAGCTATTTATATGAAGTTGTACAAAAACGCTTTCTTTCGCCAAGACAGTGCGTTTCTCACTGTTACATGCATTTGAATGGGGAACTCGACCGAAACAAAGTATAGGTTTTCATTATGTGTATAACTTGAAAATCTTAGCTCAAACAGCTGCAAAACCTATTTTGCCAGCACGGGGACCTTGAGTTCTATAAGATAAAGCCATAAACATGTTTGTCTGAGTCTTCTATCAAAAGTTACAGCTATTTATATGAAGTTGTACAAAAACGCTTTCTTTCGCCAAGACAGTGCGTTTCTCACTGTTACATGCATTTGAATGGGGAACTCGACCGAAACAAAGTATAGGTTTTCATTATGTGTATAACTTGAAAATCTTAGCTCCAACAGCTGCAAATCCTGTTTGCCCAGCACGGGGACCTTGAGTTCTATAAGATAAAGCCATAAACATGTTTGTCTGAGTCTTCTATCAAAAGTTACAGCGATTTATATGAAGTTGTACAAAAACGCTTTCTTTCGCCAAGACAGTGCGTTTCTCACTGTTACATGCATTTGAATGGGGAACTCGCCCGAAACAAAGTATAGGTTTTCATTATGTGTATAACTTGGAAATCTTAGCTCAAACAGCTGCAAAACCTGTTTTCCCAGCACGGGGACCTTGAGTTCTATAAGATAAAGCCATAAACATGTTTGTCTGAGTCTTCTATCAAAAGTTACAGCTATTTATATGAAGTTGTTCAAAAACGCTTTCTTTCGCCAAGACAGTGCGTTTCTCACTGTTACATGCATTTGAATGGGGAACTCGACCGAAACAAAGTATAGGTTTTCATTATGTGTATAACTTGAAAATCTTAGCTCCAACAGCTGCAAATCCTGTTTGCCCAGCACGGGGACCTTGAGTTCTATAAGATAAAGCCATAAACATGTTTGTCTGAGTCTTCTATCAAAAGTTACAGCGATTTATATGAAGTTGTACAAAAACGCTTTATTTCGCCAAGACAGTGCGTTTCTCACTGTTACATGCATTTGAATGGGGAACTCGCCCGAAACAAAGTATAGGTTTTCATTATGTGTATAACTTGAAAATCTTAGCTCCAACAGCTGCAAATCCTGTTTGCCCAGCACGGGGACCTTGAGTCCTATAAGATAAAGCCATAAACATGTTTGTCTGAGTCTTCTATCAAAAGTTACAGCGATTTATATGAAGTTGTACAAAAACGCTTTCTTTCGCCAAGACAGTGCGTTTCTCACTGTTACATGCATTTGAATGGGGAACTCGCCCGAAACAAAGTATAGGTTTTCATTATGTGTATAACTTGGAAATCTTGGCTCAAACAGCTGCAAAACCTATTTTGCCAGCACGGGGACCTTGAGTTCTATAAGATAAAGCCATAAACATGTTTGTCTGAGTCTTCTATCAAAAGTTACAGCTATTTATATGAAGTTGTACAAAAACGCTTTATTTCGCCAAGACAGTGCGTTTCTCACTGTTACATGCATTTGAATGGGGAACTCGCCCGAAACAAAGTATAGGTTTTCATTATGTGTATAACTTGGAAATCTTAGCTCAAACAGCTGCAAAACCTATTTTGCCAGCACGGGGACCTTAAGTTCTATAAGATAAAGCCATAAACATGTTTGTCTGAGTCTTCTATCAAAAGTTACAGCTATTTATATGAAGTTGTACAAAAACGCTTTCTTTCGCCAAGACAGTGCGTTTCTCACTGTTACATGCATTTGAATGGGGAACTGACCGAAACAAAGTATAGGTTTTCATTATGTGTATAACTTGGAAATCTTAGCTCCAACAGCTGCAAATCCTGTTTGCCCAGCACGGGGACCTTGAGTTCTATAAGATAAAGCCATAAACATGTTTGTCTGAGTCTTCTATCAAAAGTTACAGCGATTTATATGAAGTTGTACAAAAACGCTTTATTTCGCCAAGACAGTGCGTTTCTCACTGTTACATGCATTTGAATGGGGAACTCGACCGAAACAAAGTATAGGTTTTCATTATGTGTATAACTTGGAAATCTTAGCTCAAACAGCTGCAAAACCTGTTTTCCCAGCACGGGGACCTTGAGTTCTATAAGATAAAGCCATAAACATGTTTGTCTGAGTCTTCTATCAAAAGTTACAGCTATTTATATGAAGTTGTACAAAAACGCTTTCTTTCGCCAAGACAGTGCGTTTCTCACTGTTGCATGCATTTGAATGGGGAACTCGCCCGAAACAAAGTATAGGTTTTCATTATGTGAATAATTTTAAAATCTTAGCTCAAACGGCTGCAAAACCTGTTCTTTTTTCCCAGCACGGACCTTGAGTTCTATAAGATAAAGCCATAAACATGTGTATCCGAGTCTTCTATCAAAAGTTACAGCTATTTATATGAAGTTGTACAAAAACGCTTTCTTTCGCCAAGACAGTGCGTTTCTCACTGTTGCATGCATTTGAATGGGGAACTCGCCTGAGACAAAGTATAGGTTTTCATTATGTGAATAATTTTAAAATCTTAGCTCAAACGGCTGCAAAACCTGTTCTTTTTTCCCAGCACGGGGACCTTGAGTTCTATAAGATAAAGCCATAAACATGTGTATCCGAGTCTTCTATCAAAAGTTACAGCTATTTATATGAAGTTGTACAAAAACGCTTTCTTTCGCCAAGACAGTGCGTTTCTCACTGTTACATGCATTTGAATGGGGAACTCGCCCGAAACAAAGTATAGGTTTTCATTATGTGAATAATTTTAAAATCTTAGCTCAAACGGCTGCAAAACCTGTTCTTTTTTCCCAGCACGGGGACCTTGAGTTCTATAAGATAAAGCCATAAACATGTGTATCCGAGTCTTCTATCAAAAGTTACAGCTATTTATATGAAGTTGTTCAAAAACGCTTTCTTTCGCCAAGACAGTGCGTTTCTCACTGTTGCATGCATTTGAATGGGGAACTCGCCCGAAACAAAGTATAGGTTTTCATTATGTGAATAATTTTAAAATCTTAGCTCAAACGGCTGCAAAACCTGTTCTTTTTTCCCAGCACGGGGACCTTGAGTTCTATAAGATAAAGCCATAAACATGTGTATCCGAGTCTTCTATCAAAAGTTACAGCTATTTATATGAAGTTGTACAAAAACGCTTTCTTTCGCCAAGACAGTGCGTTTCTCACTGTTACATGCATTTGAATGGGGAACTCGACCGAAACAAAGTATAGGTTTTCATTATGTGTATAACTTGAAAATCTTAGCTCAAACAGCTGCAAAACCTATTTTGCCAGCACGGGGACCTTGAGTTCTATAAGATAAAGCCATAAACATGTTTGTCTGAGTCTTCTATCAAAAGTTACAGCTATTTATATGAAGTTGTACAAAAACGCTTTCTTTCGGCAAGACAGTGCGTTTCTCACTGTTACATGCATTTGAATGGGGAACTCGACCGAAACAAAGTATAGGTTTTCATTATGTGTATAACTTGAAAATCTTAGCTCCAACAGCTGCAAATCCTGTTTGCCCAGCACGGGGACCTTGAGTTCTATAAGATAAAGCCATAAACATGTTTGTCTGAGTCTTCTATCAAAAGTTACAGCTATTTATATGAAGTTGTACAAAAACGCTTTCTTTCGCCAAGACAGTGCGTTTCTCACTGTTACATGCATTTGAATGGGGAACTCGCCCGAAACAAAGTATAGGTTTTCATTATGTGTATAACTTGGAAATCTTAGCTCAAACAGCTGCAAAACCTATTTTGCCAGCACGGGGACCTTGAGTTCTATAAGATAAAGCCATAAACATGTTTGTCTGAGTCTTCTATCAAAAGTTACAGCTATTTATATGAAGTTGTACAAAAACGCTTTCTTTCGCCAAGACAGTGCGTTTCTCACTGTTGCATGCATTTGAATGGGGAACTCGCCCGAAACAAAGTATAGGTTTTCATTATGTGAATAATTTTAAAATCTTAGCTCAAACGGCTGCAAAACCTGTTCTTTTTTCCCAGCACGGGGACCTTGAGTTCTATAAGATAAAGCCATAAACATGTGTATCCGAGTCTTCTATCAAAAGTTACAGCTATTTATATGAAGTTGTACAAAAACGCTTTCTTTCGCCAAGACAGTGTGTTTCTCACTGTTACATGCATTTGAATGTGGAACTCGCCCGAAACAAAGTATAGGTTTTCATTATGTGTATAACTTGGAAATCTTAGCTCAAACAGCTGCAAAACCTGTTTTCCCAGCACGGGGACCTTGAGTTCTATAAGATAAAGCCATAAACATGTTTGTCTGAGTCTTCTATCAAAAGTTACAGCTATTTATATGAAGTTGTTCAAAAACGCTTTCTTTCGCCAAGACAGTGCGTTTCTCACTGTTACATGCATTTGAATGGGGAACTCGACCGAAACAAAGTATAGGTTTTCATTATGTGTATAACTTGAAAATCTTAGCTCCAACAGCTGCAAATCCTGTTTGCCCAGCACGGGGACCTTGAGTTCTATAAGATAAAGCCATAAACATGTTTGTCTGAGTCTTCTATCAAAAGTTACAGCGATTTATATGAAGTTGTACAAAAACGCTTTCTTTCGCCAAGACAGTGCGTTTCTCACTGTTACATGCATTTGAATGGGGAACTCGCCCGAAACAAAGTATAGGTTTTCATTATGTGTATAACTTGGAAATCTTAGCTCAAACAGCTGCAAAACCTGTTTTCCCAGCACGGGGACCTTGAGTTCTATAAGATAAAGCCATAAACATGTTTGTCTGAGTCTTCTATCAAAAGTTACAGCTATTTATATGAAGTTGTTCAAAAACGCTTTCTTTCGCCAAGACAGTGCGTTTCTCACTGTTACATGCATTTGAATGGGGAACTCGACCGAAACAAAGTATAGGTTTTCATTATGTGTATAACTTGAAAATCTTAGCTCCAACAGCTGCAAATCCTGTTTGCCCAGCACGGGGACCTTGAGTTCTATAAGATAAAGCCATAAACATGTTTGTCTGAGTCTTCTATCAAAAGTTACAGCGATTTATATGAAGTTGTACAAAAACGCTTTATTTCGCCAAGACAGTGCGTTTCTCACTGTTACATGCATTTGAATGGGGAACTCGCCCGAAACAAAGTATAGGTTTTCATTATGTGTATAACTTGAAAATCTTAGCTCCAACAGCTGCAAATCCTGTTTGCCCAGCACGGGGACCTTGAGTTCTATAAGATAAAGCCATAAACATGTTTGTCTGAGTCTTCTATCAAAAGTTACAGCTATTTATATGAAGTTGTACAAAAACGCTTTCTTTCGCCAAGACAGTGCGTTTCTCACTGTTACATGCATTTGAATGGGGAACTCGCCCGAAACAAAGTATAGGTTTTCATTATGTGTATAACTTGGAAATCTTGGCTCAAACAGCTGCAAAACCTATTTTGCCAGCACGGGGACCTTGAGTTCTATAAGATAAAGCCATAAACATGTTTGTCTGAGTCTTCTATCAAAAGTTACAGCTATTTATATGAAGTTGTACAAAAACGCTTTATTTCGCCAAGACAGTGCGTTTCTCACTGTTACATGCATTTGAATGGGGAACTCGCCCGAAACAAAGTATAGGTTTTCATTATGTGTATAACTTGGAAATCTTAGCTCAAACAGCTGCAAAACCTATTTTGCCAGCACGGGGACCTTAAGTTCTATAAGATAAAGCCATAAACATGTTTGTCTGAGTCTTCTATCAAAAGTTACAGCTATTTATATGAAGTTGTACAAAAACGCTTTCTTTCGCCAAGACAGTGCGTTTCTCACTGTTACATGCATTTGAATGGGGAACTGACCGAAACAAAGTATAGGTTTTCATTATGTGTATAACTTGGAAATCTTAGCTCCAACAGCTGCAAATCCTGTTTGCCCAGCACGGGGACCTTGAGTTCTATAAGATAAAGCCATAAACATGTTTGTCTGAGTCTTCTATCAAAAGTTACAGCGATTTATATGAAGTTGTACAAAAACGCTTTATTTCGCCAAGACAGTGCGTTTCTCACTGTTACATGCATTTGAATGGGGAACTCGACCGAAACAAAGTATAGGTTTTCATTATGTGTATAACTTGGAAATCTTAGCTCAAACAGCTGCAAAACCTGTTTTCCCAGCACGGGGACCTTGAGTTCTATAAGATAAAGCCATAAACATGTTTGTCTGAGTCTTCTATCAAAAGTTACAGCTATTTATATGAAGTTGTACAAAAACGCTTTCTTTCGCCAAGACAGTGCGTTTCTCACTGTTGCATGCATTTGAATGGGGAACTCGCCCGAAACAAAGTATAGGTTTTCATTATGTGAATAATTTTAAAATCTTAGCTCAAACGGCTGCAAAACCTGTTCTTTTTTCCCAGCACGGACCTTGAGTTCTATAAGATAAAGCCATAAACATGTGTATCCGAGTCTTCTATCAAAAGTTACAGCTATTTATATGAAGTTGTACAAAAACGCTTTCTTTCGCCAAGACAGTGCGTTTCTCACTGTTGCATGCATTTGAATGGGGAACTCGCCTGAGACAAAGTATAGGTTTTCATTATGTGAATAATTTTAAAATCTTAGCTCAAACGGCTGCAAAACCTGTTCTTTTTTCCCAGCACGGGGACCTTGAGTTCTATAAGATAAAGCCATAAACATGTGTATCCGAGTCTTCTATCAAAAGTTACAGCTATTTATATGAAGTTGTACAAAAACGCTTTCTTTCGCCAAGACAGTGCGTTTCTCACTGTTACATGCATTTGAATGGGGAACTCGCCCGAAACAAAGTATAGGTTTTCATTATGTGAATAATTTTAAAATCTTAGCTCAAACGGCTGCAAAACCTGTTCTTTTTTCCCAGCACGGGGACCTTGAGTTCTATAAGATAAAGCCATAAACATGTGTATCCGAGTCTTCTATCAAAAGTTACAGCTATTTATATGAAGTTGTACAAAAACGCTTTCTTTCGCCAAGACAGTGCGTTTCTCACTGTTACATGCATTTGAATGGGGAACTCGACCGAAACAAAGTATAGGTTTTCATTATGTGTATAACTTGAAAATCTTAGCTCAAACAGCTGCAAAACCTATTTTGCCAGCACGGGGACCTTGAGTTCTATAAGATAAAGCCATAAACATGTTTGTCTGAGTCTTCTATCAAAAGTTACAGCTATTTATATGAAGTTGTACAAAAACGCTTTCTTTCGGCAAGACAGTGCGTTTCTCACTGTTACATGCATTTGAATGGGGAACTCGACCGAAACAAAGTATAGGTTTTCATTATGTGTATAACTTGAAAATCTTAGCTCCAACAGCTGCAAATCCTGTTTGCCCAGCACGGGGACCTTGAGTTCTATAAGATAAAGCCATAAACATGTTTGTCTGAGTCTTCTATCAAAAGTTACAGCTATTTATATGAAGTTGTACAAAAACGCTTTCTTTCGCCAAGACAGTGCGTTTCTCACTGTTACATGCATTTGAATGGGGAACTCGCCCGAAACAAAGTATAGGTTTTCATTATGTGTATAACTTGGAAATCTTAGCTCAAACAGCTGCAAAACCTATTTTGCCAGCACGGGGACCTTGAGTTCTATAAGATAAAGCCATAAACATGTTTGTCTGAGTCTTCTATCAAAAGTTACAGCTATTTATATGAAGTTGTACAAAAACGCTTTCTTTCGCCAAGACAGTGCGTTTCTCACTGTTGCATGCATTTGAATGGGGAACTCGCCCGAAACAAAGTATAGGTTTTCATTATGTGAATAATTTTAAAATCTTAGCTCAAACGGCTGCAAAACCTGTTCTTTTTTCCCAGCACGGGGACCTTGAGTTCTATAAGATAAAGCCATAAACATGTGTATCCGAGTCTTCTATCAAAAGTTACAGCTATTTATATGAAGTTGTACAAAAACGCTTTCTTTCGCCAAGACAGTGCGTTTCTCACTGTTGCATGCATTTGAATGGGGAACTCGCCCGAAACAAAGTATAGGTTTTCATTATGTGAATAATTTTAAAATCTTAGCTCAAACGGCTGCAAAACCTGTTCTTTTTTCCCAGCACGGGGACCTTGAGTTCTATAAGATAAAGCCATAAACATGTGTATCCGAGTCTTCTATCAAAAGTTACAGCTATTTATATGAAGTTGTACAAAAACGTTTTCTTTTGCCAAGACAGTGCGTTTCTCACTGTTGCATGCATTTGAATGGGGAACTCGCCCGAAACAAAGTATAGGTTTTCATTATGTGAATAATTTTAAAATCTTAGCTCAAACGTCTGCAAAACCTGTTCTTTTTTCCCAGCACGGGGACCTTGAGTTCTATAAGATAAAGCCATAAACATGTGTATCCGAGTCTTCTATCAAAAGTTACAGCTATTTATATGAAGTTGTACAAAAACGCTTTCTTTCGCCAAGACAGTGCGTTTCTCACTGTTGCATGCATTTGAATGGGGAACTCGCCCGAAACAAAGTATAGGTTTTCATTATGTGAATAATTTTAAAATCTTAGCTCAAACGGCTGCAAAACCTGTTCTTTTTTCCCAGCAGGGGACCTTGAGTTCTATAAGATAAAGCCATAAACATGTGTATCCGAGTCTTCTATCAAAAGTTGCAGCTATTTATATGAAGTTGTACAAAAACGCTTTCTTCCGCCAAGACAGTGCGTTTCTCACTGTTACATGCATTTGAATGGGGAACTCGAACGAAACAAAGTATAGGTTTTCATTATGTGTATAACTTGGAAATCTAAGCTCCAACAGCTGCAAATCCTGTTTTCCCAGCACGGGGACCTTGAGTTCTATAAGATAAAGCCATAAACATGTGTATCCCAGTCTTCTATCAAAAGTTACAGCTATTTATATGAAGTTGTACAAAAACGCTTTCTTCCGCCAAGACAATGCGTTTCTCACTGTTACATGCATTTGAATGGGGAACTCGCCCGAAACAAAGTATAGGTTTTCATTATGTGAATAATTTTAAAATCTTAGCTCAAACGGCTGCAAAACCTGTTCTTTTTTCCCAGCACGGGGACCTTGAGTTCTATAAGATAAAGCCATAAACATGTGTATCCGAGTCTTCTATCAAAAGTTACAGCTATTTATATGAAGTTGTACAAAAACGCTTTCTTTCGCCAAGACAGTGCGTTTCTCACTGTTGCATGCATTTGAATGGGGAACTCGCCCGAAACAAAGTATAGGTTTTCATTATGTGAATAATTTTAAAATCTTAGCTCAAACGGCTGCAAAACCTGTTCTTTTTTCCCAGCACGGGGACCTTGAGTTCTATAAGATAAAGCCATAAACATGTGTATCCGAGTCTTCTATCAAAAGTTACAGCTATTTATATGAAGTTGTACAAAAACGCTTTCTTTCGCCAAGACAGTGCGTTTCTCACTGTTGCATGCATTTGAATGGGGAACTCGCCCGAAACAAAGTATAGGTTTTCATTATGTGAATAATTTTAAAATCTTAGCTCAAACGGCTGCAAAACCTGTTCTTTTTTCCCAGCACGGGGACCTTGAGTTCTATAAGATAAAGCCATAAACATGTGTATCCGAGTCTTCTATCAAAAGTTACAGCTATTTATATGAAGTTGTACAAAAACGCTTTCTTTCGCCAAGACAGTGCGTTTCTCACTGTTGCATGCATTTGAATGGGGAACTCGCCCGAAACAAAGTATAGGTTTTCATTATGTGAATAATTTTAAAATCTTAGCTCAAACGGCTGCAAAACCTGTTCTCTTTTCCCAGCACGGGGACCTTGAGTTCTATAAGATAAAGCCATAAACATGTGTATCCGAGTCTTCTATCAAAAGTTACAGCGATTTATATGAAGTTGTACAAAAACGCTTTATTTAGCCAAGACAGTGCGTTTCTCACTGTTACATGCATTTGAATGGGGAACTCGACCGAAACAAAGTATAGGTTTTCATTATGTGTATAACTTGGAAATCTTAGCTCAAACAGCTGCAAAACCTGTTTTCCCAGCACGGGGACCTTAAGTTCTATAAGATAAAGCCATAAACATGTGTATCCGAGTCTTCTATCAAAAGTTACAGCTATTTATATGAAGTTGTACAAAAACGCTTTCTTCCGCCAAGACAGTGCGTTTCTCACTGTTACATGCATTTGAATGGGGAACTCGAACGAAACAAAGTATAGGTTTTCATTA